>NW_028270167.1:86079017-86680892 GCF_037043375.1 Chiloscyllium plagiosum
TTGCCAATCACCCGGTGCTATATGGGCCCTATGAAGTATCTTCAGCTGGGTAGCCTGAGTTCTGTTGCAGATGGTGATTCTTCTGGCGTTTTCCCAAATGTCATTCCACATTTCTATAGAGACCTCTAGTCCCAAATCCTGATCCCATGTCTTAAGCAGATTGTCCATATCTCCCGATACTTCATCATGTAGTAAATGATGAATAGTACTGACGGAAGATACCCCCATTGGTCGTAGTACTCAACATTCTCTATCTGATTTATAAAGACTATCTAATAACATAGTCTTCTTCTGGAAATAATCTCGAATTTGGAAGTATCAAAAGAGGTCTCCATTCGGTAATCCTAAATTCTGACACAGCTGTTCAAAAGACATCAGGACCCCATCTTTAAAGGTCCCCTAGACATGAGATACCCTTAGATCTCCAGAGTTTAAAAGTGGCATCTGCAAACCCCGGTTGAATTCCCCATGCTCCCACTATCGGAGCATAGGGGGATGTCTTATGTGAGTTGCCCTCATTTTGCCGGATTATATTCCAAGCTTTAATTGTGTTTAGTATTATAGGGTTTTTACAGTGATCTGTAATGATTTTCCTCTTGTCTGAAAATAAAAGGTTAATAAATGGGCATTTTACTTGAGAAGCCTCGATGTCCAGCCAGATTGATTGAGGGTCAGACAAGACCCAATCAGCTATGTAACTTAATAGGGAACTTAACTGATATTTCGTAAAATCTGGAAAGTCCAATCCTCCCCTTGCCTGTGGAAGTTATAGCTTCTTCAGCTTAATGAGGGGCCGTCTATGATTCCAGATAAAGGTATCCAACCAGCCATATAATTTACGTACTGCCAGCCTCGGCAGCATCACCGGAAGCATTTTCAAAGGATATAGGAGACCGGGCAGGACATTAATTTTAATTAGTGCTATTCTACCTAGCCAGGAAATTGGAAGGTCTCCCCATCGCTGGAGGTCCTGCCTTATCCTTTCCAGTAAATGCACAAAGTTAGCCTTGTATAACTGGGGTAATAAAAATGCTTAAATATAAGAAATCCTCCAGGGACCAACAAAAGGGAAAGTGGGATCAGTCCACTAAGTGGAGTTTCATAGCTAGGCCTTCCATTGGTATAGCCTCCGATTTTGAGAAATTAATTTTATAGCCTGAGAATGCGCTAAGTGTATTAATAACTTGGATTAAGTGAGGTACGGACCTCAGAGGATTACTGACGAATAGAAGAACATCATCTGCATAAAGGGTAATTTTATGTTTACCTGTACCAATCCTCGGGGCCGTTATATTAGGACCAGGCCGTATAGCTTCTGCTCGTGGTTCAATTATTAGCATAAATAACAATGGCGAGAGAGGATATCCCTGACGGCAGCCCCTATCCACACTTAAGCTATCCGAATCTAATCCATTGGTAACCACAACTGCTTTGGGATCACGATACAATGCTGAGACCCATTTGGTAAATACCTTTCCAACGCCAAACCTTTCCAATGTGTAAAACAAATAGGACCATTCAACCCTATTGAATGCCTTTTCTGCGTCTAATGAGACTGCTACTCCTGGTACCTTTCCCTGATCGCAGGCTTGAATCATATTCAAAACCCTTCTAATATTATTGGATGATCTACGGCCCTTAATAAACCACGTCTGATCCTCCTTTATGATATGTGGCAGTACCCTTTCTAGTCTCAATGCTAACGTATTAGAAAGGATTTTAAAATCTACATTTATCAAGGGTATTGGTCTGTATGACGTACAATCTTCTGGATCCTTTCCTTTTTCAAGGATAAGAGAGTATTTGCCTCTTTCAACGAAGGCAGGAGACAGCCCTGACTATATGCACAGTTATACATGTCCATAAGTGGACCCGCCAATATTCCTGTAAATTCTTTATAGAATTCAGCTTGAAAACCGTCTGGGCCAGGTGCCTTACCGCTCTTAAGTTGCCTGATTGCGTCAAGTATTTCTTGGACTGTTCGGGGAGCATTTAAGACCGATACCTGTTCCGGAGTTAGGCCCAGAAAGGTCAAATTAAAAAAAAAGATTGCATCCTCCTAGTCCTGTCTTCACACTCCTGCGATTTATATAAATCAAAATAAAATTTTCTAAAGATTGCATTAATCCTTTTATGATCATGAGTCAAAATACCCGCACTTTCCTTGATAGATGTAATAGTTTGAGGGGCCTTTTTGTTTCTTTGCAAGAAATGCTAAGTATCTACCCGGTTTGTCGCCAAATTCATATAACCTTTGTTTTGCAAATAATATTTCTCTCTTAGCCATTTGGGTAAGCGTGGTGTTTAGAGCTGTCCTAAAGGCCGTAATCCTTTGCAATTTGATAATAGAAGGTCTATCAACGTATCCTGTTCCAGCTGCTTTTAAGCGAGACTCGAGCAGATGCTGTTGTTCTCCCTTTACTTTTTTCTGTGTCGCTGAGTAGGAGATGATCAAAACTCACGCGTAAACTTTGATGGTCTCCCACATCATTAATGGGTTGCTAGTCGCACCTAAATTAATTTCTAAAAAAGTTGTAAATTCTTGAGAGAAGTACTTTACAAATTTACGATCTTTCATCAGGAAGGGATCCATACGCCAATGCGGAGGGGATGTCCCGTCGTTCCTCGCCTTGATTTCCATATATACAGCAGCGTGGTCGGAAATTGCTATACTACCTGTTTTACAGGATGATATGGAATTTAAAAAAAAAACGAGGGGGCAAAAAACATATCAATTCTGGTATGACATTTATGTGGATTGGAGTAAAAAGAAAAATCTCCGCCCTGTGGATGAAGACATCTCCATACATCTACTAATCCTAATTCTTTGTTCAGATCCACCAATTCTCTAGATCTGGGAGATACTCCTGCAGTACTCTTGGGAATCCTATCTATTTCCAGATCCATCATACAATTAAAGTCTCCCCCTATAATTGTATGACGGGCACCAAGAGCCATCAATTTTGAAAAGGCTTCCTTTATGAATTTAATGGGGTGTGCCGGGGGGCAGTACAAATTTAAAATCCCATATTCCTCTCCATTTATAAGGGCTTTAATCAAAATATATCGTCCAGATTCGTCTTTTATCTGATTTAGGATTTTGAAAGGGAAATTCTTCCGAACAAGAATAACAGCTCCCCTGCTTTTTGAGCTAAAAGAAGAAAAAAAGGCCAGATCAAATCCACCCTGTTCTTTATCCAACAGATGTGTCTCCTGAAGGAGAGCTATATCAACTCTTTCTTTCTTAACATTTGATAATATTTTCTTCATTTTGACTGGAGAATTACTTCGCTTGACATTCCAGGTGCACCACTTAACCAACTGATTAACCATAATCATCCGGGCAAATCCGAGACCCCTCGGGAGGGGAAACCCTATCCAGAACATCCCGAGCATAGAGCATACAAAATTCACAGAAATAAAGGCTCTCTGATACACTCACAACAATATAATAAAAACTATTTCTAAATAATAAAAAAATAAAACGTATTTAAATGAAGTTTTTCCACCTTGTTCCCAGTGGGTGTCACTTCTTCTCCAAAGGGCCATCGTATCCTCTTCCAACCAAGCCCCACCCTTGACCCAGGCGCTCCTCAATAGGATGAGGAGAATTCAGATATAACACAAAGCTAGAGTTAACAGTGAGTACCCTACTCCCCCCCCCCCCCCACACACACACACAGACCCACACCTGGATATATTTGGTAATGTTAATACCATGTATAAACATATATAACTATAAAATTACAAACTCAACAAATAATAATTAAATAGAAAAATACAAAATAACAAGGGAAAACAACCCCGCTCCTAGAGACAGAGGTAAAATAGAATAAGGTAACCATCTCCCCCCACCAACATTAACTATACATACATACACACACATACATACCCACATACATACATAGAATAATAAAAAAGACAACCGGGGGGTGGGGGGGGGAGAAAAAAATCGTTAAATAGAGAACAAATAAATAAATCCCTCTCCCCACCCCAAGATAATATTAAACAATAATGTAAGAAAAAAGAAAAAAAATGGGGGGGGGGATATAAACCGGAGTGGGGGTAAGGCAACCCAACATCCATTATCTCGTACAATTTATCTAAGAGAGTCCAAGAATTCCTTAGACTTTTCTGGCGATCTGAAGTTATACACGGATCCTTCATGGTTAAAGTGTAGCCTCGCTGGATAGTGTAAGGAGTACTGAATATTAAAGTCCCTTAAACAGTTCTTCGCCTCATCGAATGCTTTCTCCTTTCAGACCAGAGCTGGGGAAACGTCCTGGAATAACATGATCTTGGATCCTTTGTAGATCATGGCTTGGGAATGTTTTCCAAGATTTCTAGAAGCTTCTAGGAGTATCTGCCTCTCCCTATAGCTCTGCAGCCGGAACAGGACCGGCCGTGGGCGCTGGTTCGAGCTGGGCTCACATATTGCGACCCGGAAGGCCCATTCTACCCTTACCAGGCCTGATTCGGCTTCCAGATTTAAAAGCTGTGGCAGCCACTGCTCGAGAAACGCTGTAAGCTGGCCTTCCTCTTCCCGTTCGGGAAGACCCAGCAAACGAATATTTCTTCAATGTGATTCCCTAAGGTCCGGACTCGCTGTTCGAGAGTCCGGATCTGTTCCACGGCCGATTGCGCTGTAGTTTCAGAGGTCGCGGCCTTTAGCTCCGTCCCTCCGACTCGGCGCTCGATTTCTTTAATGTCTCGGTCGTGCTTTTTCAGCGCGGCCGAGAGTGAGTCCCATCGTTTTCGGGATTCTTCAATGAAAGCGTCGATCTTCGCATCGAGTTTAGAGATTATCTCCACAAGGCTTGTCACCGTAAGTAAGTCCCCCAGGGCGGCTGTGGACGCCTCTGCTGCAGCTGGAGAGAGTGGGGGAAGGGGTCCTGCTTGCTGAGAGCTGCGGGCTCCCTTCCCTTTGGTCATTTTTACTCAAGATTAGATTGTTTAAATTTAATACTAAGCAACTAATTAAATTGAACAGCTAATTTAAATGATTTGGTGAGTGTGGTGGGGGGTGGGTGACCCACTTTACCCAAGTCTTGGGAGGACCACTACAGACTCAGACTTGCTGGGTCGCCGCCATCTTGGATCCCCGTGTTGTATTAATTCTGAAGTTCTCTGACCCACAGTAACAAGTTTTGGTGCCTGGAGAGACAAGCTGGTCCAGTGAAGGACACAGTGGACAATTAAACATTATCTCTTCCTATTTTCTGACATGCAGCGACATAGAAATATCTGTTCAAACAAACAGATTCCTCATATTAAAATCAGCACACTTCAGACAGCCAGGCCACTGTGTTCAACACCCTTTTTTTTTTGGTTGGTCTTAGCTGTACTGGGATTAGTCTCCAACTCCCCCTCAGTCACTGGACCTGTGGACCTACTGCTGTGGTTCCATACACCCCTCCCCCACCGCCGCCACACGATAGTTTAAAAACTCGTAAAGGACACTAACAAACCTGCCTGCCAGGAGATTGCTGCCAGTTCAAGTCCATCCCGTCCATCTTGTGTATAACCTACCAACCCGGGAATCCCAATGATCCACATATCAGAGATTGTTATCAGTTCATGTGCATCCCGTCCTTCTTGTGTGTATCCTACTGACCCGTGAATCCCAATAAGCCACATATCGTAAATTGCTGCCAGTTCAGGTTCATTCCGTCCTTTTTGTGTATATCCTACCGACTCGGGAATCCCAATGATCCAGATATCGGAAGTGCGGCCTCCCCGACCAGCACTTTGATCGTGTATTTAACTGTGCTAACTTACGATTCCTAACTTCCCTCGTACATGACATATTCTAATGTCTCCAAAATTCAAATATCCTTTCAGCACAACTCCAGCAAGGCCTTTTCTTTAAACTGGATAGACTTGATAATAAAAACTTAAGTGTGACGTCAGGAAAGTGAGACCACTGAATCAGTCCAATGACCACCCGACCTGATATCTATCCCCGCCACCAAACCTGTTTGACAAGGCATACATATGGACCATCTATTTGCAGATGGACGAGGATAAAAAGAAGATTAGAAAATGTCAGAGCAGATGGATGTAATTCAGCCTGTTTACTCAGCTTTGCTATTCAATTGGATTCTAGTTATTCTATTCCTTTCAATGGCAGAGTCGTTACCCAGCATCCCCAGCGGATCAGAAAGTTCCCAGTGTCGTTGCGTGCACAGTCCTGCGAAGGGAGTATCCAGTGCCAGGCAATGGCGTAGGCGGAGTCCCGGGGTGGCACAAGGAAAAGCTGCATGTAGTGATGATGGACTGAGGGAACTGAGAGAGATGGAATGGGCATCCTGGAACACTGCACTCAGACAAGTGGTCGGGCAAGATTCCTAAACACCAGAGGAACCCGCGAACCACGGCTGCTTTTACAAAAACCTGTCACATTTGCTGCATTTCTCCATCGAACAAAAGCAAAAATACTGCAGATGGTAGAAATCTGAAGCAAACACAGAGACGTACTGTGGAGAGAGAAAAGAGTTAATGTTCCCAATCCAGACACAGGAAGAATGTACAAAGTCCACACAGGCATGGCCCAGAGATTGGAAATGAACCCAAGTCCCTAGCACTGTGAGGCAGCATTGCTGTGTCACTATGCTGCCCAATGATGGATAATTTGGGATAATATAGTTAAAAAACATAGATACTGCTCTCCGTGATCGGGATTAAGAGTCCTGAAGGTTGTGTTGCCTACATGGTGCTTGGGTTTGGGATATATCATTTGGGTTGCAGAACTTGGAGCGGGAGGGGAATGATCCAGTGGTCAGGGTCCGTGTAGGTCCCAACGGCTGGACAAACAAATGACAATGAGAAAAGCGACGGGTAATACAGGACCGAACTGTTATATCGGAATGCATTCAGTATATGGAATAAGGTAAATGAGCTTGTGACTCATCCATAGTGGGCATTATTTGACATCGCTGCAAGAGGATCAGGATTGGGAGCTTTATATTCAAGGATATTCATCCTGTCGAAAAGATAGGCAGTTGGGCAGAGAGATAGAGTTGTCTCAGTATTAAGAATGGAATTGAATCAATAATCAATAATGAGAAATGAAATAAGGTAGAATCTGTGTCAGTAGAATTGAGGAATCAAAAATGTTAAAAAATGCAGTTGGAGTTATATACAGGGAACTGGGGTGTAAGATACACCAGGATCTAGAAAGATCTGTAGGAAAGGCAAAGTTACAGTGGTCATGTGGGATTTTACTTTACAGATGGACTGGGAATTCAGATTGATAGTGGTTGATAAGAAAGGGAATTCGTGGAATGTTTACGAGATGGCTTTTTGGAGCAGCTTGTGCAGGCAGACTAGATGAGGGGAGCTGAACCTGACTGAGATCATAATATGATAGAATTTACTCTGCAATTTCAGATGGAGAAGTTAGAATCAGAAGTAACGGTATTACAGCTGAATAAAGACAATTACAGAGACAGGAGTGAGAAGCTGGGTAGAATTGACTGGGAGACGGGCCCAGCAGGAAAGACAGTACAACCGCAATGGCAAGAGATTTTTGGAGTAATTCAGGATACGGCAGAGATTTATCCTGAGGAAAAAGAGGCTTGTATAGGGAGTACGGGACAACCATAGTGACTAGGGAAGTCAGGTATAGCATAAAAGCAAAAGAGAAATGATATAATGTGGCAAAGCGCAGTGGGAAACCTGAGGATTGGAAAGCTTAAAAAGACAAAACAGAGGGCAAACAAAATAAAATAAGGAGGGAGATTATTAAATATGGGGGTAAACTAGCCAGTAATGTAAAGGAAGACTATAACAGTTTCTTTCGATATGAAAAGTGCAAAAGAGCGGCAAAAGTGAACATTGGACTGCTGGGAAATGATACTAGAGAGATAGCAGTGGGGAACGAGAAAATAGCCAAGGAACTGAATAATTACTTTGCATCAGCTTTCATGGTGGAAGGCACGAGTAATACCTTAAACATTCAAGAGACTGAGGGGCCAGAGCTGAGTATGATGGCCCCCACCATGGAGAACATGCTAGAAAAAAAATGTAATGACCCGAAGCTGTTAAATAACCTTGTCCAGATGGACTACATCCCAGTATTATACAGGAGATAGCTGAAAGAGGGAGTGGAGGCAATCGTGGAGATCTTTCAGCAATCACTAGAGTAGGGAACGATCCTAGAGCACTGGAAACCCACTAACGTGACACCCCTTTTTAACAATGGAATAAGGAAAAAGACAAAAACAAAACCCATCATGAATAATTTAACCTCTGTCGTGGGTAAGATCCTGAATCCATTGTGAAAGATGAGATTTCTGAATACGTGAAAGTGTTTGGTAAAATAGAGCAAAGTCGGCATGATTTCATCAAGGGAAGTTAATGTCTGACAAATCTATTGGAGTTCTTTGAAGAGGAAATGAGCAGGCTCGAACAAGCACAGACAATGGATGTTATCCACCTGGAATTCAAGAAGGCCTTTGATAAGGTGTCACACAGGAGATTACTGAGTATGACAAGGGTCCGTGGTGTTAGAGGCAAGGTGGTGGCATGGATAGAAGCTTGTCTGTCTAGCAGAAAGCAGAGAGTGGGGATAAAAGATTACTTCTCAGGATGGCAGCCAGTGACAAGTGGTGATCCAGAATGCTCAGTGATTGAATCATAACTTTTTACTTGTTACATTAACAATCTAGATGAGGGAATTGAGGGCACTCTGGCTAGGTTTGCAGACGATACAAAGACAGGCAGATTGACAGGTCGTATTGACGAAGCGGAGAGGCTGAACAAGGATTTGGACAGGTAAAGAGATAGTCAGATGCATTCCAACGTTGGAAAGTGTGAGGTCATGAACTTTGACACGAAGAATAGAGGCATGGTCTATTTTCTAATTGGCGAGAAAATTCAGAAATCTGAAGTGCAAAGGGACTTGGGAGTTCTAGCGCAGGGTTCTCTCAAGGTCAGCTTGCAGGTTGAGGCAGTAGTTAAGAGGGCAATTGCAATTATGATTGGGAGCATTTACTACGAGAAGAATTGAATATAAGAACTGACTGTATACGGCTCTGGTAAGACCACATTTGGAGTATTGTGCTCATTTTTGAGCTCCATACCTCAGGATGGATATACTGGTCCTGGAGCGTGTTTAGATGATTTTCACGAGAATGGTCATAGGAATGAAAAGCTTATTGCATGAGGAATGTTTGAGTACTCTGGGTCTATACTTGATAAAGTTTGAAAGGATGAGAGGGAATGTATTTTTAATAGACAGAATACTGAACGACCTGGAGAGAGTGGATGTTGATAATATGTTTCCATTGGATTAGAATCTGAGGTCACAGCCTTAGATGAAAGGGAACACTTTTTAGAACAGTGATAAGGAGAAAGTTATTTAACCATAGAATGGTGAATCTTTGAAATTTATTGCAACAGAAGGCTGTGGGGGAAGGTCATTGAGTATATTTGAGACGGAGATAGATAGTTTTTGATTATCCAGGGGATGAAGGGGTTATGGGGAGAAGGTCGGAGAATGGGTTTGAGAAACCTATCAAAAATGATTGAATGACGGAGCAGACCCGATGGACTAACTGTCCTAATTTATGCTCCAATGTCTTATAGGCTTTTGGTCTAAATCTTAAGGAAGTACCTTGCATCTCCGAGAAGATAGATTCATGTTCTTCATGAAGGTCAGAAGCTGTTGGGAATGGTTAACTGTTTTAGAATGAAAGTATTGTGGCTGCTGTCAGGGTGGTGGATAATATGACATTCAGTGCAGGATCACCCACCAACTGCACTATATTAATGTGGGGAGAGTTTATTCAAAACATGGACCTCTCCGTCTCTCTCAATGGGGAGTAGGGGTTGGGGTGGGTGGACGTAACGTCCGCCCAGGCACTTAAACTATCCCGAATCATGCATCCTGAGTGAAATAGCAGTCATGGAAATTTATCACCTTCCCATTGTCTGTTTATAATATAAGGAGTGATTGTCCATCCCTCTCGGGTTTCAATGCAATCACATCTTATTCTCTCACAGCGCTACAGATCAACCTTCATTCACTCCTCATGGTGCCATCATCCCAGGGATTAATCTGGTGGAACTCCTCTTCACTTTCTCTGTGGTAAGGAGATCACTCCATATAAAGGAAATAAAATCTGTCCACAATACCCCAAATACTGCCTCAACAACACTCTCAGGTTTGATCACAATAATTCCTTTCCCTCACTTAGCTGGCTCCATTTCTTTCGTGTGACACAGGAAACAATTCATTTACAATGCACTTCCACTGATGTAGAATTTAAAAACATCCTCTCATCTGTAGGTCAGCATCAATAAAGCCCATGGTGATGGACATCACTCAGGCTTGGAAGAGACTCAATCAGAAGGAATACATCTAAAACAGTGAATGGCTACCTACATGAATGGAAATCAGCCGGAAGAATATGGGATTCAGGCAGAGGAAGGGAGCTACCTTTCCTTTTGTTCTGCATTCACGGGATGAGTGCAGCCATGGTCAGGCCAGCATGTTATGCCGGTCTTGAACTGAGTGGCTATTTCAGCTGTTCCACAGGACAATAAATAGTAAAACAAATTGCCGTGGTTTGCAGTTAAACAGAGACATGACCAGAGAAGGATGACCCACTGCCTTCTCTAATGGGCTTCAGGCAAGCCGATATTAACAGATTTTCATTCTGTGGTTCCAGAATACGAGCCAATAGCGTGACAACCATACACTATCTGCCTGTCTTTCAGATTTTGTGCAGGGAACAAGTTAAACATCTCAAGTGCAATTATTTTGTAATGGTCACGTGGTAAGAAGGGACTTGAAGCAGATGTATCTGGAATTAACAAAGGATGGTTTATTCAGGAATTGAAATGAGGATGAGGAGGAGACTGGGATGTCGTAATGGTGGTTCCGGACAGGTTTGGTATGTGGGGAGGATATGGAGATGTACACTCTGCAGGAGAAAATGAATCAAAGAGGTAGAGAACAGTGTGTTTTACCTTCGCGTATTGGTGAGTAATTTGTAAATAATAGTTTGCTAGTTACAATTTCTAAGGAATGAAAATTTGATTGAAGCTGAAAACGTCGGCTTGCACCTTTACAAAATCTGCATATCATGAGCATCGAATCAGTTCAGACCATTTCACTAAACAGACAGAGTGACTTACCAGGAACACCAACTATAGCAAGGATAGGATAGTAACCAGCTTGAATAACCATCAGTACATCTTCAATCCGCGATGACAATGAAATCCAAGGCTGGGAAAGCCAGTAAAGACCATAGGATAAACTCCTGTCCATTGTTGGAACATTGCAGTCTAATGTTCCCAGATTCTGATCCAGTGTTGTAATATTCCAGCCTAATGTTCCCAGATTCTGATCCATTGTTGGAATATTCCAGTCTAATGTTCCCAGATTTCCATTTCTCGTGCCCTTCTCTCTGAAGCTGCTAATCCCTCTTATTGCTGTTGGACATGCTCCCGCTCGCTATGGGATAAAACACTGAAAGCATTCCCTTATTGATAGCAGAAAGAAACTCTCTAGGGACGCATACGATCCATGGAGACTGACATAATTACAAACGCTGAACAAATAGCTCCAGTTAACCCCTTTGAATTCAAAGCTACTTTATTAAAATTCAAAATAACGTTGAACATTTATGCAATCTGGGTGTGATATGCGAGTGTGACTGAAGGAAGGGATGTTGAAGATGGCAGATTGATTGTGTGTAATCATTCAGTCAGCCTTGGATATGGAAGCAATGCCAGAAGTTTAACGGAACATAAACATGCTTCTTGGTCCATAAATACGGAAATGAATCCCGTAACTACTGACCAGTCATTGCAGTATCTGTAAAACATTGAGAAAACATCTATCATCCATGATATGATAGCAAAATATGCCAAGACAACTTGGGTTACAACAAACAAACGGCATGGATACGTTAACAGAGAATTGCACATCGCAAACACAGTTCAGTTGTTATTGCAGGTTCAGAGAGGGAGCTGTGGGTCATGATGTTGATGTTATCGATAGTAGTCATGATTTGGAGATTCCGGTGTTGGACTGGGGTGTACAAAGTTAAATATCACACAACACCAGGTTATAGTCCAACAGGTTTAATTGGAAGCATACTAGCTTTCGGAGCGACGCTCCTTCATCAGGAGGATGAAGGAGCGTCGCTCCGAAAGCTAGTGTTCTTCCAATTAAACCTGTTGGACTATAACCTGGTGTTGTGTGATTTTTAACGATGTTATCGATGTTAAGGAACTGTCATGAAGTGTCATTGAATGGTCTTCAATTAGATTGTGATTCTGATATTGGGGAAAAGATAGAAGACGGAGAAGACTGGAGGACATGGCTGATTAGACTGGTTGGAGGGACAGTGATGTTCCCCAGTTATCAGAATTGGAATGTTACTCTTTGTAACTCAGATGAAGAACAGATTCAAGAATACCTCTACAATGAGGAATTAGCAGACACAATATTCATGAAATGCGTTTATGCAATATAAAATACAGAAACAAAATGATTTTCTGCACCCACCAATATATGCAAAGTACAAAGAGATAAGGTTGTTAAAATACACTCCTGATATTGAGATATACAAATTGAAATGTGAATTACATAACATGGAAAGTGGTATGCCAACTTTATCAATCATTATTTGACCCACAGCTAAGATCGTGATTTCACCTCTGTCAGTGAATCCTCTCACTGAGATTCTCTGGCCTAGTCTCTCATACAGCATCGGTGTGGGCAGGGAGTGGGGGTGGGGTGTCGTGGAGGCGGGGTAGTTGTAATCGTTTCCTGCTGCTCTTAGCACAGTCTATTAAAAAAAACTGTGCCTTCTCCATGGAACCAATCTATTGGCCTAATGGGTTCTATTTAGCTGTCAGTAACCCAGCTCTGTGATATTGTGGGAAATAAATAATTTGGGATGACAGCCAGTATCAGCACAGTGCTCACAGTGTATGGTGCCCAGGCAAAGGGCTTGCTGTCCAGAGGAATTTATCCCTGCAATTAAGAATCTACTGATTGAAATCATTGCCGATTGTCAGACAAATCCATCTGGTTCACCAATATGCAATGAAGGAATCTTCCATTCTCACCTGGTCTGGCTGACATGCAACTCTAGACCTAAAGCAATGTCATTGACTCCCAATCGCCCTCTGAAACGGTCTAATGAGTCATTCAGTTGTACCAATTGCTGCAAAGTTTTTAACAAATGGAACCGGATGGACCACCTGGCATCGAAATGGGCATTGGAAAAGTCAACATTAGAAACATCACTGTAGAACCTGCAAAGTCTTCCTTACTAACATCTGAGGTCTGGTGCCAACATTGGAACAACTACCTTACAGACTAGTTAAGCAACAGCCTGACATAGCCATACTCACGGAATCATACCTTACGGAAATAACATAAATTAAACATGGACAAAGGTGTCTCTTACTGATTACCACGTAACGTCGTTCCTCAGCTGAATCAGCCCTCCTCCATGTTAAACAACACTTGGAGAAAGCATTAACTGTGGCAAAGGCACAAAGTGTATTCTGGCTGGGGGATTTCAAAGCCGACTGTCAAGAGTGGTTTGGCAGCAGTACTACTGATCATGCTGGTCGGCTCCTAAGGACATAGCTACTAGATTGGGTCTGCAGAAGGTGGTGAGGGAATGAACGAGAGGGTAAAAAAAAATACCTGACCTCATCCTTACCAATCTACCAACTGCAGATGTATATGTCCATGACAGTATCGGTAAAAATGACCACCACTCTCTCCTTGTCTCCATAAACTCTATTGTGTTGTGTGACACTATCACCATGCTAAATGGCACAGACTTTTAGCAGATCTAGCTACTCAAGATTGAGCGTCCATAAGACACTGTGGACCATCAATACCAGCAGAACTATACTCCAGCACAATCTGTAATGTCACGGCCCAGCATGTCCCCCACTCAACCAATACCATCAAACCAGAGGATTATACCTGGTTCAATGGAGAATGCAGGAGGGCATGCCAGGAGCAGAACCAGGAATATATAAAGATAAAATGTTCATCTGCTGAACCTTCCAAACAGAAATACTTGCGTGCCAGATAGCATAAACAGCAAGGGACATACAGAGCTTAGCGATCACAGAACCAATGCATCAGAATTAATCCGTTCGTAAATGGTGGCAGACGATTAAACAACTCACCAGAGTAGGAGGCTCCACAAATATCCCCAACCTCAATGATGGAAGAGCCCAGCACATCAGTGCAAAATATAAGGCTGAAGCTTTCGTTGCCATCTTCAGTCAGAAGGTTGGAGTGGATGATCCATTTCGGCCTCCTCCCGTGGTCCACATCATTACAGATAGCAGTCTTCAGCAAATTCGAATAACTGATATCGAGAAACGTTTGAAGGCACTGGATACTGCAAAGGTTATGGGCCCTGATAACATGCCGGCAATAGCCCTGAAGACTTGTACTCCAGAACATCCCGCTCCCCTAGCCAACCTGTTCCAGTATATTTACAAACCGACAATGGGGAAAAACTGCTCAGTGACGCCAAGTTTGGGTTTTGCCAGGGTCACTCAGCTCCTGACCTTGTCACAGCCTTGGTTCACACATAGAAAAAGGAACTGAATTCCAGCCCTTGACATCAAGGCTGCATTCTGCCAAATGTGACACCAATGACCCCAAGCACAAACGGTATCGCGGGCCAACACTCCATTATTGGAGTCATACCTGACAGATAGGAAGATGATCATTGTTGCTGGAGGTCAGTCATCTCAGCTCCAGAACATCTCTGCAGTATTCCATTAGGATAATGCCATAGGTCCAAACATTTTCAGCTGCTTCATCAATGACCTTCCTTCCATCATAAGGTCAGAAGTGGGGATATTCGATGATGACTGCACAATGTTCAGCACCATTCGCAAATGCTCAGATACGGAAGCAGTCTATGCCCAAAGCAACAATATCTAGGCAATATCCAGGCTTGGGCTGGCAAGTGGCAAATAACATTTGCGCCACATAAATTCAGACAATGACTGTCATCAATAAGAAACAATATAACTACTTTGTATTCAGCAGCAGCAGCATCACTAAACACCTCCACTATCAATATCCTGGGCGTACCATTGACCAGAAACTCAACTGGACTCGCCACATGAATATAACAGCAGATCAGAGACTAGGAATACTGCACGAGAAACTCACCTCCTGACTACCCAAAGCCTGTCCATCATCTACAAGGCACAAGTCAGGAATGAGATGGAATATCCTCACTTGCCTGAATGAGTGCAGCCCCAACAACAGAAAAGAAGCTTGATACAATCCAGGACAAAACAGCCCATTTGTTTTGCACCACATCCACAAGCATTCACTCCCTTCACCATGGTCAATCAGGAGCAGCAGTGTGCACTATCTACAAGACACAATGGAGAAATTCCCCAAAGATCCTCAGACAGCCTCTTTCAATCTCACAAACACTTCCATCTGAAATGACAAGGGCAGTAGGCTTTTGGGAACCTCACCACCTTCACATTCCCCTCCAAACCAGTCAACATCCTGATTTGGAAATATATCGCCTTTCCTTCATTGTTGCTGCGTGAAAACCCTGGAATTCCCTCTTTAATGAATAGTGGGTCACCGCACAGCAGGTAGTTTGCAGCAGTTCGAGAAGGCAGCTCAGCACCAACTTCTCAAGGGCAACTGGGGACGGGCAAGAAATGCTGGGCACATCCAGCGATGCCCACACCCAATAAAATCTTTTTTTAAAATTAGTTCCAAGTTGAGCTCCTCGATGGGACAGGTTATCTGATTTGAACATGAACAGGAAAGCAGTGTTTCTAATATTAAACATTTTAGACTTTTCTGTTATTAGAAGGGTGTTCAGTATTCGATGGCATATTGTTGCTGAGTGCTGTGATAAATTGCACCTGCTTTGTTTAAATCAACAATACTGGCGTAACAGGGTCAATCCTTCGAAAGTATCAGACAGAAAATGACATTCACCGTAGAGAGAATGTACACCCGCCAGATGAGACTCACTGATAGCAACTCATATTCAAAATATTGATGGAATACTGGTTGACACTGAATCTTCCCACCGTTCATATCACACGGGTTACCATTGTCCAGAACGTGAAGTCAAATCAACATACAAATACAAGGGTTACAAGAGCAGGTCAGAGACTTACAAGTCTATACTGAATAATAGACCCTGTGACCTAAACGGCATGAGATATAGCAATAGATTTAGGCCATTCAGCCCATTCCTTCACTCTGATACTGTGCCATTTTGTCATTGTCTGTAAGAAAAGTGGAAATATCTTCTACATACTGACTGTATCAACTTTGCAGTAATCCATTAGTTTCAATCAGACACCACCCCCCCCCCCCCCACCAAACCCCCACAATTCTTCTAAATTCCATGGAGTACACATTGCCGCTCATAAAAACAAGCCGTCATACCCAGGATGGATCACCTCCAACACCAGCAGATCTTTCTCCAGAAATAGCATCCAAAACAGCTCACAATTAGCCAAATGCCGTCTGTCCATAGCCCATTGCATTCTCAGCAATTTGTCTCCCGTCTTGCATTCTTGCTCTCTTGAAATGAATGCGAACATTACTTTTGCTTTCCTAACTGCCAAGTGAACATGCACGTTAACCATAATAGAGGACGAGTTGCTTCAAAATACTTTTGTGCTTCAGATTTAATAGATCCTATTAGAACATAGTGTCTCCTCTATTCCGCCGACCAAAGTGCATATTCTCACACGTTCCCATATTGTGTTCCATCAGCCACGTGTTTTCCCACAGTCCTAAACTGTTCAAGCCTTTCTGCAGCTTCCCCGCTTCCTCAATATCATCTGCAAACTTATCAAAACTACCCTCAAGTCCTTTGTTCAGTTTGTTCATATATAATACACTTCCTGGCTCCCTTAGGACCGTCCACCATCTACAAGGCGCAACAGTCAAGATGCTTGACTCCATTCAGGTTGAAGCAGTGGCTTGACTTGAATTACACCGGTAAAGTCTTCAGTCCCTGCACCATTGACTCTCAGTAGAAGCACAACCTACCCCCTTTTGTTGTGAGTTTACTTCGTTATGGTGCACAATCCCAGTCTATTGATGTCACTCCGTCTCAACACTAACTGAGTCACACCAACCATGTCACTGAGTATTGATGACGATAGAGGGAGGGAGGTCGGCGAGGGGATGTCGATGATGAATAACTGTGTGACTGCCAGTGTGAAACCTGCCCCGACAGACTCGGATGCACCTGTGCCCGCTGTCACCGCTGCAGACATGATCAGTCTTCCTGCAGGTCAAATCAAGGAAAGCGCCGGGCCTGGATAGTTTTCTCAGATCCTGTGAGGACCAACTGGCAGAGGTATTCACATACAATTTCAGCATTTCCCACCCACAAGCTGAAGTCCCAACCTGCTTCAAGAACACCAACATCTACCTTGTAAGTGAGAAAGCTCATGCTTTAATGACTTAATGATTACTGCCCAGAGGCTCTAACCTCAATAAACATGGAGTGATTTGAAAGGCTGGTTATGGCGCACATGAACTCCAATCTCCCAATCGAACTTGATCCCCTATAATATGCCGACTGATGTAACGAGTCCACAACAGATGCCGCATCCCGAGCCCTGCACTCATCCCTAGGACATCTGGACAACAAAGATACCTACACCAGACTCCTGCTCATTGACGACAGCTCCACCTTAAACATCATTGTCCCCTCCAGACTGATCTCAAAATTCCGTGACCTTAGCCGTGGCTCCACCCTCTGCAACTGGGTCTCCCGGTTTCTGACCAATAGACCCGAATTAGTGAAGATAGGTATCTGTACCTCCGCCACATTAACACTCAACACTGGAGCTCCTGGTGGATGTATCCTCAGCCCCCTACTGTACTCCCTGTACACACACGGCTGTACCCTCAGCCCCCTACTGTAATCCCTGTACACATTCAGCTCTGTCCTCAGCCCTCCGACTGTCATCTCTGTATACCAAAGGCTGTGTACTCAACCTCCTACTGTACTCCTTGTACACACATGACTGTGTCCTCAGCCCCATACTGTACTCCCTGCACACACGGCTGTGTCCTCTGCTCCCTATTGTACTCCCTGTACACATATGGCTGTGTCTGCAGTCCCCCACTGTACTCCCTGTACACATACGGCTGTGCCCTCAGCCCCCTACTGTAATCCGTGTACACCGATGGTTGTGCCCTCATCCCCCTACTGTATTCCGTGTTCACCCATGGCTGTATCTTCACCCCGACTGTACTCCCTGTATAACAAGAGATGTGCCCTCAGGCCCCAACTGTACCCCCTGTACACATATGGCTGTGTCCTCAGCCCCCTACTGTACTCCCTGTATACCAAAGGCTGTGTCCTCAGCCCCCTACTTTACTCCCTGTACACATACGGCTGTGCCATCAGCCCCTACTGTTCTCCCTGTACATCGATGGCTGTGTCCTCTGCCCCCTACTGTACTCCCTGTATACCAAAGGCTGTGTCCTCAGCCCCCTACTTTACTCCCTGTACACATACGGCTGTGCCCTCAGCCCCTACTGTTCTCCCTGTACACCGATTGCTGTGCCCTCATCTCCCTACTGTATTCCCTGTTCACCCATGGCTGTATTCTCACCCCGGATTGTAGTCCCTCTATACCAAGAGATGTGCCCTCAGACCCCAACTGTACCCAGCTGTGTCCCTCAGCTCCCTACTCTACTCCCTGTACACACATGACTGTGTCCTCAGCCCCCGAATGTACTCCCTGTACATCCACAGCTGTGTCCAATGCCCGCTACTGTACTCCCTGTATACCAAAGGCAGTGTCCTCAGCCCCCTACTATACTCGCTGTAACCCATGACTGTGTCCTCAGCCCCATAATGTACTCCCTGTACACACACGGCTGTGTCCTCTGCCCCCTACTGTACTCTCTGTACACATATGGCTGTGCAATCATCCCCCTACTGTATTCCGTGTTCACCCATGGCTGGATCCTCACCCCCGACTGTATTCCCTGGAAACCAAGAGATGTGCCCTCAGGCCCCAACTGTACCCCCTGTACACATACGGATGTGTCCTCAGCCCCCTACTGTACTCCCTCTACACCACAGCTGTGTCCAATGCCCGCTACTGTACTCCCTCTACACCACGGCTGTGTCCTCAGCCCCCTACTGTACTCCCTGTATACCAACAGCTGTGTCCTCAGCCCCCTACTGTACTCTTTGTACAAACACAGCTGTGTCCTCTGCCCCCTACTGTACTCCCTGTACACACACAGCTGTGTCCTCTGCCCCCTACTGTACTCCCTGTACACATATGACTGTCCGCAGTCCCCTACAGTACTCCCTGTACAAACACGACTGCATCATCAGTCCCCTGCTGTACTCCCTGTACACACACGGCTTTTTCATCATCCACCTACTGTACTCCCTGTACACACACGGCATTGTCATCAGCCACCTTCTGTACTCCCTGTACACACACAGCTTTGTCACCAACCCCCTACTGTACTCCAGTACACCCGGCTGTGTCCTCAGCCACCTACTATACTCCGGCACACACCTGGCTGTGTCCTCAGCCACCTACTGTACTCCTGTACACACCTGGCTGTGTCCTCAGCCACCTACTGTACTCCTGTACACACCTGGCTGTGTCCTCAGCCACCTACTGTACTCCTGTACACGTATGGCTGTGTCCCTCAGCCCCCTAGTTTACTCCCTATACACACACGGCTTTGTCATCAGCCCCCTACTGTACTCCCTGTACACCAATGGCTGTGCCCTCATCCCCCTACTGTATTCCGTGTTCATCCATGGTGGTATCCTCACCCCCGACTGTACTCCCTGTATACCAAGAGATGTGCCCTCAGCCCCCAACTGTACTCCCTGTACACACACGGCTGTGTCCCTCAGCTCCCTACTGTACTCCCTGTACATCCACGACTGTGTCCAATGCCCACTACTGTACTCCGTCTACACCACGGCTGTGTCCTCAGCCCCCTACTGTACTCCCTGCATACCAAAGGCTGTGTCCTCATCTCCCTACTGTACTCGTTGTACACACATGGCTGTGTCCTCTGCTCACTACTGTATTCCGTGTTCACCCATGGCTGTATCCTCACCCCGACTGTACTCCCTGTATACCAAGAGATGTGTCCTCAGCCCCCAACTACTCCCCTTGTACACACACGGCTGTGTTCTCAGCCCCCTACTGTACTCACTGTACATGCACGGCTGTGTCCAATGACCGCTACTGTGCTCCCTCTACACCACGGCTGTGTCCTCAGCCTCCTACTGTACTCCCTGTGCATACACGGCTGTGCCCTCAGCCCCTACTGTGCTCCCTATACACCGATGGCTGTGCCCTTATCTCCCTACTGTATTCCCTGTTCACCCATGGCTGTACACTCACCCCCGACTGTACTCCCTGTATACCAAGAGATGTGCCCTCAGCCCCCAACTGTAATCCCTGTACACACACGGCTGTGTCCCTCAGCTCCCTACTCTACTATCTGTACAAACATGGCTGTGTCCTCAGCCCCCTACTGTCTCCCTGTACATCCATGGCTGTGTCCAATGCCCGCTACTGTACTCCCTCTACACCACGGCTGTGTCCTCAGTCCCCTACTGTACTTCCTGTATACCAAAGGCTGTGTCCTCGGCCTCTTACTGTACTCGGTGTACACACACAGCTGTGTCCTCAGCCTCCTACTGTACTCCCTGTACACATACAGCTATTCCCTAAGCCTCCTACTGCAATCTCTGTACACCGATGGCTATGCCCTCATCCCCCTACTGTATTCCGTGTTCACCCATGGCTGTATCCTCACCTCCGACTGTACTCCCTGTATACCAAGATATGTGCCATCAGCCTCTAACTGTACCCCCTGTACACATATGGCTGTATCCTCAGCCCCCTACTGTTCTCCCTGTACATCCACGGCTGTATCCAATGCCCGCTACTGTACTCCGTCTACACCACTGCTGTGTCCTCAGCCCCCTACTGTACTCCCTGCACACACACAGCTGTGTCCTCTGCCCCCTACTGTACTCCCTGTACACATATGGCTGTGTCCACAGTCCCCTACTGTACTCCCTGTACAAACACGGCTGTGTCATCAGCTCCCTGCTGTACTCTCTGTACACACACGGCTTTGTCATCAGCCCCCTGCTGTACTCCCTGTACACACACGGCATTGTCATCAGCCCCCTACTGCACTCCGGTACACCGGGCTGTGTCGTCAGCCACCTACTGTACTCCTGTGCACACCTGGCTGTGTCCCCAGCCACCTACTGTGCTCTTGTACACCCACGGCTGTGTCCCTCAGCCCCCTATTGTACTCCCTGTGCACACACGGCATTGTCATCAGCCCCCTACTGCACTCCGGTACACCGGGCTGTGTCGTCAGCCACCTACTGCACTCCTGTGCACACCCGGCTGTGTCCCCAGCCACCTACTGTGCTCTTGTTCACCCACGGCTGTGTCCCTCAGCCCCCTATTGTACTCCCTGTGCACACACGGCATTGTCATCAGCCCCCGACTGTACTCCGGTACACCCGGCTGTGTCGTCAGCCACCTACTGTACTCCTGTACACACCCGGCTGAGTCCTCAGCCACCTACTATACTCCACTACACACACGGCTGTGTCCTCAGCCACTTACTGTACTTCCTGTAAACACACGGCATTGTCCTCAACCCCCTACTGTACTCCCTGTACACACACAGATGTGTCCCTCAGCCCCCTACTGTACTCCGGTACACGCGGCTGTGTGGTCAGCCACCTACTGTACTCTTGTACACACCCGGCTGTGTCCTCAGCCTCCTACTGTACTGCTGTACACACACGGCTGTGTCACTCAGCCCCCTATTGTACTCCCTGTACACACCCGGCTGTGTCCTCAGCCACCCACTATACTCTGGTACACACACGGCTGTGTCCCTCAGCCCCCGACTGTACTCCCTGCACACACACTGTGTCCGCAGCCCCCTACTGTACTCTGGTACACATGTTGCTCTGTTGCCAAATTCCAAACAATGCCAACTGTAAGTTTGCTGATGGCATCACCAAAGCAGGAGGGATATCAAACAACGATGAGTCTGAACACAGAAAGGAGACAGTGGGTTTGGTGGCATGGTGGAATGATAATAACCTCCCTTGCATATTCGGCAAAAGTAAAGAACTCGTCATTGAGTTTAGAATGAAAGGAGGGGAATAAGCCCCTATCTATATCAACGGTCGAGACAGTGCAGAGCGTCAAGTCCATCGGAGTGATGATAACTGGCAACCTACCCTCGATTTCTCACATAGGTGTGACAGTCAAGATGGTTCAAAAACGCCTCTCCTTCCTCACTTGGCTCAGGATATTTATCATGCGCTACTTCTACAGATGCACTATTGTGAACGTACTGTCCGGGTGTGTAATGACCTGGTATGGCAACGCTCTGCCCAGGACCATCAGAAACTACAGAAGATTGTGTTCACAGCCCAGACTATGACGTGCTCCAATCTCCCAACCATTGACTCTATTTATACGGCTCGTTGCTGCAGAAAGGCTGCCAACATCTATCCAAAATTACTGTGGGAAGGGAGAGAGGAAATATCTGGGGCCTTAACAGATATCTTTGTTACATCCTTTTACAAAACTAAGGTCCCAGAGGACTGGAAAGTTTCTAATCCCCTTGTTTAAGAAGGGTAGCGTGAATAATCCAGTTAATAATAGACCGGTGAGCCTGAAGTCTGGAGTAGGGATGCTGCGAGAGAAGATACTGAGGGATAGGATCTATTCTCATTTGGATGAAAATGGTATTATCAGTGAGAGGCAACATGGTTAGTGCAGGGAAGGTTATGTCTTACCAACTGAATAGAATTATTTGAGGTAGTGACAAAGTTGAATGATGAGGGAGGGGCTGTAGGTGTCATGTACATGGACTTCAGGAAGACGTTTGATAAGATTCCCATAGTCGGGTTATGGAGAAAGTGAAGTCACATGGTGTCCAGGGTGTGCTAGCTGCATGGATAAAGAACTGGCTGGGCAATAGGGTACAGAGCGTAGCAGGGGAAGGGAGTTTCTCAAAATGGAGAACTGTGACCAGTGGTGGTCCATTTAAGATGTTTCGGGAAATTTACATGAATGGGCCAGGAGCATAGGGATACAGACCTTTAGAAAATAGGAGACAGGTTGAGATAGAGGATTTGGATCGGCGCAGGCTTGGACCACAGAATGGCCTGTTCCTGTACTGGAATGTTCTTTGTTCTAACATTGCCAAAGACCCATCATATGCCTGGAAGGACCTCCCACAACCTCTTCCATCAGGCTAAATGAAAAAGACGCTTGAACACACAGAGCAGCAAGTTCATGAACAGCTTCTTCCTAGCTGTTATTAGACTGATGAATGAACTCTCTAATCTCAGATAATGCTGATTTTGTTCATATTGATCTCGCCTAGCGCACGCCCTGTGCAGCGTAACCTATATGTCTCTCAGACATGATTTACAGCCATCGTTCAGTATATCCATTCTTACCATGATCTTCCTAGGACAAAATAAATCCTCACCTCTCTCCAGTGCTCACGCCCAGGTCTCTCCGGTCCTCACCCCAGCTCCTCCCTTTCCCCCAGCTCCCCTTGACCCCATCCCCAGCTCCCTGTGACATTTGTCTCTCCCTGTTTCTCTCACACTGTCTGTTTCCCTGTGTTTTCCTTTTCCATGTCTTCTGTTTTTCCCCTGAACCTATTATCTTCCCTTCTCCCTGCACATGTGACTGCTTGTTTCCTTGTTTTGTTTCAATTCTCTCTTTGACTGACTGCCCATCTGTTTCCCTTGCTGTGTTCTCTCGCTCCTTCCCTTTTTTCTGTCTCTTTGTCCTTCGTTGTGATGGTGTTGGCTTCTCTATTCGTTTGAAGCATGTGATGGTTCATTGGTTCGATTTTGGCAATACAATACACTTAACAAGGTTTTGATATCGAGGACATAATTTAAAATTATTAGTTAAATTTCAATTGTTGTCAAAACAGCAACAGCAACCAGAACGTGGGTATCCATTTAACAGCCAATTGTTACATCTAACGATTTTGAAACCGCCCATCTCCCAAAGTTCCGTACACTGGCAACTCAAAGCATTCTGTTCGGGTGCACAATGACCTGACATGGTAACTACTCTGCTTAGGACCATAAGAAACTACAAACGGAGGTGTGCACAGTGCAGACTATCACAGAAGACAACCTTCCATCCATTTATACTTGTCATTGTCGCAGAAAGGCTGGCAACATCAAAGATCTCTCCCAAAACAGTAATGATCTCCTACAACCTCTTCCAACAGGGAGGAGACACAGAGGCTTGAAAACATGGACCAGCATGCTCAGGAACACTTCCTTCCCTCCCATTATTAAATTGACGAATTGACATCTCTCACTTTTCAAATAATATTAATCTTGCTAATGTCGATTTTACTTTTCACACCTCCTGTGAAGCTATAACCTTGTATACTTCACTCTGTCCAAGGACCCTGTGATCTCTGTTTTCTTGTTTAGGTCCATGTGCCTGCACCACAATAAAAACAAACCTTTCCATTTACATTTGACTAAAATAAACGAAACCAAATCAGATCAAACACGTGGACTGCAGGGGCAGAAGGTCTTCTCAAGGGCAACTGGAAAAGTGAACGAATGCTGCCCCAGTCAGAGATACCCATATCCCATTAATGAATATAGAAGATGACCACGTTTAGGAAGGACAGGCAGAGGGAATCAAATCACTTTAAACATGATCTTAGATATGTCCAGTTTTCCATCACTATTTGTAAGTAGAGTGCTCCTACAAAACCATTCACAACCAGATATGGTGTAAAGTGCAGTAGCACTGATTTATATGGGAAAAATTTCGGCTTTCTTCATAAAAGTGAAAATCCTGTTCGGATTTCTTTTGGCTCGCGAAACAAGGTCCCAATGTAAGTTATTCGAAAAGGGGAGTGGCGAAAAGCGAACTTTTGAAAAGTGGGGGATACCTGTATTTACAAGGGCATGATATTCAGGAAGATGGGAAAGGCGAAAAATAAATGAGGTGAATCTCACATAATATTTCCAGCCCAGCTGATCATCATTCTCTTTGTTTACTCTTTTTCTTCTTTATCTCTCTTGCTCTATTGATTCCTCCTCCCCTTCAAAGCAGACTTCCCTGTCAACGGTATTAATCACACTCCTTTCCAGCTGCTTTCAGTTCAGGAGAGTTTCCCAGCACTTTCTGTTCGTTTCTTTGCATTTGTTTCTATAATTTCAGATTTTCAGCGACTTCCTTTATTTGATTTCACCTTCAATTTTGTTAATTCGTGGGATGTTGGCATTCGTGGAAAGGGCAACATTCGGTGTCCATCACTAATTGCTCTGATTATGAGGCCATTCCACAAGCCGATATAAAGTTAAGCACATTGTCATGGGTCTCAAGTCACAATTAACCCAGACTGGGTAATAACATTAGATTTCTTTACCGACGGTGATCAGTGGAAGATGAAGGTTTTCAGACAAAATGTTGCTTTTATGTTTGTTTTTCGTGAAATTCACGTTTATTCCAATTCATTCATTTTTATTTAAGTTTTGCCATCAGCTGTGGTGGTCTTGAAACAAATCACTTGAAACAATATCTTTCGTTTAATAAGCTTAGTTTCTGAATTACATCCAGCGACATTCCTACATTCATACATTGTCCTAATCATGAAGTAACTTCCGAGGCAAGAACAATTTTATGATTGAAATATTTGTAATCGGAAAAGTGGTCAGAAGAGAGCTTGAAACATTAAGTCTGAATTTTACCAACGTTCAGCCAATGGTTTGTTCAGCAACAATACTGACACAGAGATGAAGATTGTGGATATGAGGAGCTGGGAGTGGACAGGTTTGGTGACAGAGAGAACAAGAGGCATAAATCAGTTCAGGGCAAAAAGGGATCTCGAGGTTGTGCACAGTTTTGTTCGCAGATGTTTGTGAGGTAGTGGTCTGCCATTCATGGAGAATGAATGGAGACTGCAATTGAAACTGAAGACAATAGTTTCTTTATCTGACAAATATAGATAACAGACATTGCAACGAAGTTCAAGCTTGTTTATGGAATTAATGAATGGATGGAGGTAGAAAACACCAGCAATAGCGAGAATAGGTGAGTAGCACACCCTCCACCCGGCCAGAATAATCATCAATACTGCTGATATCCGATATTGTAGAAATCCCCAAGAGAGGGAAATCTTGAAAAGACTCAAGGGAAACCTCTCCATTGTTGTAATGTTCCAGTCCGCTATTCTCAGATTCAGATCTATGCAGCTGTTGATCTCTGTTACTGTAAGAGCTGATGCCTCTGTTACTACAGTGGGATAACGCACTGAATGAAGCCTCTTACTAATAGGAGAGGGAAACCCTCCAGTGACGCAGTTTCTTTGCATGGAGACTGACATCAATTACAGTCAGAGCAATACAGCTTTCAACACAGCACATTCGTTCACAATATATCTGGACTGGACTACATGTTGGCATTGCTCGCTATTGGTCACAACTCCAATCACCAATCGCTCTAGTGAAGTCAGTTGTGAGGGATAATAAAAATATTTTCTTTTCGTAGGCTACATGATTCTGCTCTGTTGCCCGTTTAGTATGCTGTAACCATCTCTCCAAAAATCCCTCCACCCCCCCAAAAGAATCACAACCCAGGATGTTGTTACTGTGCTGATCTCTCCTCCACGGGAACAAACGCTAGTGAACAGACTGTCATTGGGAACAGTCGCCCTGAACATAGACAGGAAGTGTGGACTTCTCCGAATGTTCCTCTCACTTCTCTAATAAGGTAACTTTGGAACTTGCATAGAGAATATGCTTCAGTAATTTATTTATATAAATTGACAGACTTATAAAGGCAGTTTCATACTTTTTTACGCATTTTGGCTTCAGTCCAACACTAAAAGTGATAATTACAATGAACGTATATATTTCGACTTATGAATTAATGAGTCAGGTTCGAATAAACATGTCATTGGCTGGGAGATAGGGCGGAATGGGAGCAGTGGCTGAGGAGACTGCATGGGGAGTAAAATGATAGTCCCCAGTCATCATCCCTCTTTCTGACAGACAGAATTAAATCTAATGCATAACAAGGAAACAGCCAACATTTGAGAGATGCAATGCTGAATGACAATGTGAACTAAAAGGATAATATTAAATGTGAAAAAATGAACTATATGTTATATACATACCATTTTAACATTGGGAATACAGATCGAGTAGGGTCACCAGACCTGAAACATTCACTTTGATTTCTCTTCACAGATACTGCCAGACCTGCTGAGCTTGCCCTCTAAGTTCTGTTTTTCTTTATGTTTGAGATTTATCATATTGTTCATATTTGGCATAGTACTTACTATTAAAAGCAGACACTCGTAACAAGATGTGAAGGGCAATGGGGACAATACAGGAGACTAACAGTAGAGATATAGTCATTCCAAACTGGATGAGACGATGGGCTGAGTTTCCCCCACTTTTGCTGTAAATAATTCTGTGATATGTAATCAAAGCCTTTGGAGAGGGGGTAGACAAGCTGGTTCAACGATGGTCACAGAGTGCTCCACCATCAATAATCTATTCCTATTGTCTCATGAAATTTCAGCTGCCTCTAAAATGTCTTTTCAAACAAAGTGGAGTTCCTGAGATTTACAGGATAATCAGAAAAATATTCTTTTTTTCTTTTGAATCTTAAGGAAGAAACAGATTTCGGCCGTAACACAGGTGTCACAGACACACCAACTATAATAGGAACAGGAAAGGACTATATTGTCATATGTTACCAGATTTGGCATGTTACCCTGTCAAGAAACATGAAATATAGTGATACAGAAACATGAAATACAAACAGAAAATGTTGGTAGAAGCGCAACAGATGAGGGGGTATCTGCAGAGAGAAACAGAGTTTACAAATTGAATATGATGGAGGTAAATTGGAAAGTGTAACACCTCCGGCAGGGGAAAGTGAGGTGCACCTGTGGGGGGGGAGGCTGGGGGTAGTGATGGGGGAGGGGGGGAGGTGTGGGCAGTGAATAACGAGCGGACCAGGGTGTCCTGGAGGAAATGGTCACTTCTGAAGACGGAAAAGGGAGAGGAGGCAAGTATGTGTCTGGTGGTAGCATCTCGCTGGAGGTGGGGGAATACAGACTGATTATCCTCTGCATGTGAATGCTGGTGCGATGGTAGGTAAGGACAAGGAGAACTCTAACACTGTTGCAGGATGAAGGAGAGAGGGTGAGGGTAGAAGTGCAGGAGGTGGGTCAGAACCTCTTGAGGGCCCTGCCGAGAACAATGCTGGGGAATTCACGGTTGAGGAAGAAGGTGGACATTTCAGAGGCCACATTTTTGAAATTGTCATCATCAGAACCAATGCGGTGGAGACGGAGGAACTGGGGGAATAGAATTGAGTCTTTGCAGGAAACAGGGTGTGAGGGTATATACTCCAGGTAGCTGTGGGAGTCGGTGGGTTAATACTGGATATCAGTATTAGGTCGATCCCCAGAAATAGAAGCAGAGATGTCGAGGAAAGGAAAGGAGGAGTCAGAGCTAGAAAGTGTGAAAGTGGGAGAGGGGTGCAAATTGGAAACGATGAACTTTTCCAATTATGGACAAAAGAGAGGAGCAGCAGCGATGATATCATCTACGTATTGGAGAAGGTGTTTTGGAATGGGGGTGGAAAGAACTGGAACAAGGAATGGTCTACGTACCCCATGCAGGAGCAGGTATAACTCGGGCCCATGTATGTATCCATGCACCCCCTCTGTATGGCAGGAGCAGGCTGAAGCAATGGGTCTGCATTGGCAGTTCTGTTTGTGGACTTTCAGGAGGAGATAAAAAGCGAACTCTGCTATCAGAGGGCCATCAGCTTCGGGACTGTTAGGTGGGAGTGAGTGGGGGGGGGCGAGTGGGTGTGAATCTCCAGATAAAGTGTGGTCAGATGTAGTTAATAAAATAGCCTGAAGTGCCATGGTAGGGCTATAGAACAGCAGGTGACATGTGGAGGTATCTGAAAGCTGGCATTCAGCCTCTGAAATGTATAGGTGAGTCCACCAGGCTACAGCAGCACCACCCTTATCGGCACAGGCTGAATAACATAGTCAGGGTTGGATCAAAGCATACAGCGTACAGTCTGTTCAGAGAGTGATAGGTTGGATAGGGTGAGGGTGATACAGAGAATTTAAGACAACCAAACTCCCATGGACCGTTCTCAATGAACAGATTGAGTTCAAGTAAACGCCAGAGGAATGGGTCCAGATGGAGTGAGAGTGTTGGAGCTGGGCGAAGGGGCTATGGGATGGGGAGTGGACTCTTGCCGAAAGAAATGGATACCGAGGAGAAGACGGTGGAAGAGAAGTTCAGCATTATGTCGTTGCAGATATGCATTAAAGTGGGGCACAGAGGGAAAAGCTGAGACCATTGCTGAGTACAGAACATTCAGCATTAGAGCGTGGAAGGTTAGGAGGGATGGTGAATACACGACAGGAAGTGAGCTTGGGGAAGGGGATTGATTCAGATTGCAGGACATGGGTTGGGTGACAGGTTACGGAGGCTCATAGGCATCTCTGAGTTATTCCGTCTTGTGGGCCTCGTATATCTGGCGAGCATGGCAAATGAGCTGGAGAATGAAGTAGAATTGGGGAATAGTGCAGCCTTGAGCCAATGTGATGTGATGCTGTTGGGCAGAGAAAATGTTGATCTCAGTGGCACTGACATCGCACGATCAGTCCTCATGAAGTAACTCATTGAAAATAATTGGAATCGTTATCTTATTGTAATGCTCTGATTTCATTGGGGTGACACTCAACCAGCAAGGACTTACTTTTCTGAGACTTTAGACCAAACTGTGAAAACAGATGTATTTTGATGTTATTAATAAGACAAATCCATCCATGGTTTTGGAAGGTACTAGCAAAGGCTGAGTTTATTTGTCATTCCCAATAGCTCTAGGGAAGGTTCATTGAGGAAATTACCAGCACAGAATTTCACCTGATTCCCGTTAACCACAGTTTGCTGAGGGTTAATGATGCTACGTGAGTCAAATATTACTTTGATGCGAGGGAAGTTACTCTGATCTCACCTCTAATGACATTGGAAAGTCAGTTAAAATGATAAAGAGCAAAATGATAGAACACGGCTTATTTGAACAATGTGGTCACTGTCCTCACAACGTGTAAGGAAAAACTGATGCATGGACGTCTGATTCTGAGGAGAGGTTTGTCCTATTTGTGATGAGGCTGTTTGGTTAAGCGTTGTGACACAGAGACAGAAAAAAGTTCCACTCTCTATGGGGAGCAAAACCACCCTGTTCACGGTGCATTGGACAGTGACACAGACACACTATTGTCTGTTCCAATTGGACATTGATCATCTCAATGTCATCATTCACTGATGACCAATAGCAACACAGAAGCCAGCAGTTCTCATCACCCCAGATGGAAAGCAAACAGGGAAAGGAATGGCCAGTGGAAGTGTGAGTAACTAGTGAACTGGTGTAACTTACAGTGGGAGTGGGAGAAGAAAGATGCGAAGAGATATCATCAGTGGAAGAGTATGTAGCAGCAGAAGGGGTAAGTGCAAGGGAAGTAGGAGTGCAAAAAAGAGTAGGAAGGTGGAGGAAGAATGGCTAATAAAGTTTTAGTGACTGGGAAAAACTTGCTTTTGCAAAAGTGAGGTTGGGTGAAAAACATCACCTTCAGGAAAATTGGGATCTGGTTCCATTGAAAATTAAGTTTTGATGTACTTCATTTTACGGCACTTGATTCTTGTTCAGATTTACTCTGTGTTTCTGTATCTCCATCAATTGCGGATGACATGGTTATTTTCCCCTGGTGTGGTGTCTCAACTTTTTTGAATTTTTAACAGTATGTATTTGCTTCGAATTCAATGTAGACATGAGAATATGATTTGATCTCCTGCAGTTTGTCCATAACATAGAATTTATCCTCATCACATTCACTGATTCAAGCAATGAGTCAGATGAAAAATTTCTTCAGCTCTTTCTATTGTTACGAAGAACAGTGCCACACAAAAGGTTCCAGTGCAATGTGCCAAACCCTAGTTCATCCTAAATTAGGTACACGCTTTATGAATAAGACATGCTGAGTGGTAGAGTGAAAAAAAAGTTAATTCAACTCTGTGTCGAAAATGCTACTTGCAGCTCCCTCATAATAGGTGTTAACTACATCACTCTGTAATTTCTCAAAAATAACAAAAGCAAGAGACTGGAATTCTTAATTCCTCTTCTATGAATAACATCTGGAGAACAGGAAGGAAATCAAGGTTTGTTTGTGATATTCATAAATAATGATGGTGAGAATGTGGAAGATGGACGGCAATGGAATGACAACTAATGTTGGGGATGACAGAAAGATTAAATGGCTAGTTCACACTGAGGAGGAAATGGTTAGCCTAAGGACGATATTAACAGATGATTTCTATACCCAGATTAATGGCCGATGAAGTTTAACACTGATAAATGTGAGATAATGCACATCTGAATTAACAAGACAAGTGTGTTCTCAAACTCTGAAGGGCAAGGGCTAAATTTGCTCCTTTTTTCATTGAAGCAGGGAAGGTTGAGGAGGAAACTTGGTACAGGTATACAAGAGAATAAGTGGAATGGAGAGGATGAACAGGCAGCAGCTGTTTACCTTAACGTAAAAGGCAGGGGATTGAGAGAGGATTTGTGAGTCGGTTTTGAACTGAGAGGGTGGCACAGATATGGAATATAAAATTCCTTCAGTGTGGAAATAGGCTCTTCGGCCCAACAACTCCACACTAACCCTCCAAAGAATAACCCACACAAACACATTCCTCCTATATTTACCCCTGACTAATGCACCTAACCTACACATCCCTGAACACTATGGGGAATTAAGCATGGCCAATTCACCTAACCTGCACATCTTTGGATCGTGGGAAGAAACCGGAGTACCTAACGGAAACCCTGCAGACACGGCGAGAATGTGCAAAATCCATGCAGGCAGTCAGCCGAGGCTGGAATCAAGCCTGAGTACCGCGCTCTAAGGCAGGAATTCTCACCATTGAGCCACCGTTCTGCCTCTGGTGACATGTGTCTGGAAGACAATCCCTCGTCGGGCGATTGAGCAGATAATCCCACAAACATTTAAAAAAGCCTTTGGATATGCAATTGGTGGTGCAGGCTCGCATTTCCCTTCAATTATTCTATGTGGAGACAGCCATGAACTCTGATATATTCTGAAGCAATAGCTAATGGTAGTTCCTGGTTTGTTCCATTGACTGTGTCAGAAAGTGAGCCTCCAGTGAAGTGCTGGTGTTATCTTCCACTTTCTACTTAAGTGTTTCGGTTTCATTGCGTTGGTAATGTAATTTTCTGTGTTGATGATGTCATTTCCGGCCCTTTTTCTCAGAGGGTGGTAGATGGAGTCAAATTGTTTGTTGATGGAGTTCCGGTTAGAATGCCATACTTCTAAGAATTCTTGTGCTTGTCTCTGTTTGGCCTGTCGTAGAATGGATATGCAGACCTAGTCAAATTAGCGTACTTCCTCATCAGAACACAAGAAATTAGTGTTGGGGTCATGTATTTTGTGGCTAATTGATGTTCGTATATCCTGGTGACTAGTTTTCTGCTTGTGTTTCCGTTGTAGTGTTTGTTACAGTTCTTGCAAGACTTATTGTTCCTGGAGCAGAACAGACAATGATATGAATTTATTGCGGTGCTCAAAAGTATGAATAAGCTGTCAGAGTGAAAAGTAATGTTCTATTAGTTGGAATTATAGCGTCAAAGATTCTAATTTCAAGGTTGTCAGTAAAAGAGCTAGGAGTGAAATAAGGACAAGTGTCTTTATTTAGAGAACTGTTACGAATTGGAATTGACTGGCTGGGAAAGTTGTGAATGAAGATTCAAAGGATAACTGGATATATATTTGGAAATTATGAAATTAACGAGCAACAGAGAGAGGGCTGGCAAATGGGAGGTGCTTGGGAGACATGTTTGGAGCTGATTCATACATAATAGCTAATGGCTTACTCCTGTACTTTAAAGTTTTTTACTCTATCATGTGTCAGCTGTGAATAAAAGTCAATATCCAATTATTTCACATGTAAATGCTCGCAAATATCTGATTATTTGGTGCAGCATAAGCATTTAAAATGCAAGTATTGCAAGGTCAGCTTCATTATGAAGTCTAATTATTACTCAGAACATGATAACTTTACGTGTTGTATTCCAATTACTAAAACAAATATATCATTGCTTTGGCACAAAACCATTTGGAAAGCTCTGATATTTCACTGACACTATATTATGTTCGTTGTTTTTTTTTTCACTCTCCACATTTCATGTTAAATATCATTCATTCTAAAAATTAGAAGTATTCAAGTTATTTTTCACTGAAATTTGATAACACAAATAATTTATTTTGTTTAATATTCACAGTCCATGTTGAATTATTGCCGTTATAAAATTGCTGGCAAATAGCTGCAGATCGTACATTTCAGTGAGAAATTAAACTGATTGAGATATATAAATGTATAAGAACGTTAATTCTATTTGTATGTTCAATCTTCTGCTCACTCTGAACATGCAATCACTCAGAAGCCAGCCACTTTAAAAATATTGGAGTGGCAAAACATTGCTTTGAATCCTGACATTGAATATCTCATTCTGATCACCACAAGAGTTATGTTCTTTCTTCCATAAAATAAAATGTACGTGCTTCATTTCTGAGTTAGAAAATCTTAACAGGAGTTTATATTTTAGTTCCATAAATATAGAATCAACAGAATTGATTTAAGAGATTATCGTTCAGTTGAATGGTTATCGTTCACATCTTATTGTTGCCCAATTCATGAAATATAGCAAACATCCGATTATTGTTCGGGTCAGTAAAGTCAACACCTTGCAATGAGCTACGCTGAAAATTGCTTCCAATTTATCTGAAATCATTTACAGTGCTATTGGACCTCACAGCTGCCTGTGATACAGAGAAACTCAGTGGCATTTTACAAAATCTCTGCGTAGAGCTTCTAATCTGGTTCAGGGCAGTCAGTCAAACATTACTTCAAAACAAATAATTTGGAATCCACCTTGGGCAGGGGGAGAACCCACCAACAGTTATGTACAAATATTGTCCAGGTTAAATGCTAATGGCTGAACAGCAACCAGATTTTGAAATTCATCTTCAGTCAGAGCCTGACCCGGAGAGCAGACGTGTTGACATGGAGAGCCAGACTCACACCATACAAGTTACCTATGGTGGTGAAACCTGACCTGCCTCCCAGACTCCATACTTCTGCATCCTGGACCAGACATGGGTGAAGACGTTAACAAGTTGACAATCTATTGCAGTTCCTTGTGTCTCACAAAGAAACCTCTAAAGCCATATCCAATACATGTCACCTTCACATTCTCCAGTATCAAAGTAAAATTGCACTTCTCTATTAATAGTCAGAGATTACTACATGGATCACACAGTAGAATTGATGTGAAGTAACCAGCAGCAAACGGAAACCAAAAATAACATTAATAACTGAATTTGGCGGATTCTGTCTGGTCCAAGTAACCACACTTATTATACTGGCTTTCAGGTGACTGCAACAATGTACACCATAACTGGAGGTTCTGGCCTTACACCTCGCCAAAACTTCCTGATCTCACACACATCACTCCCTCACACATTCAAAAAATGATGAAAATCCACAAACTGGGTGAAACTGGAAACATAGAATAGTGCAGCACTGTACAGGCCCTTCGGCCTTTGACGTTCTGTCGACCTTTTATCCTACTCTAACATCAGACTAAACTACATAGCTTTCATTATACTATCATTCATGTACCTATCCATTTAAATATCCCTAATATAGCTGATTTTACTACAACTATTGGCTGTTCATTGCACACACCCACCACTGTCTGTGTAAAGAACCTACCTCTGACATCTCCCCTAAACCTTCCTCCAATTACCTTAAAATCATATACCCTCGAGATAGCCATTTCCACCCTGGGAGAAAGTCTCTGGCTATCCACTGTATCTTTGCCTCTCATCATCTTGTGTACCGCTGTTAATCACGCTCCATTCCTCTTCGTTACAATGAGGAAAACACACTAGCTCCCTCAAATTTTCTTTGCAAGACATGTCCTCCAGTCCAAGCAGCATCTTGATAAATTTCCTCAGCATTCTCATCAAAGCTTCCACACCTTTCCTATAACGAGGCAACCAGAACTGATCACAATATTCTAAGTGTGGTCTCACCAGGGCTCCATATAGTTGAAGCATAACCTTCCAGCTCTTAAACTCAATCTCTCCCTTTGAACACATCAAACACCTTCTTAACAACCTTACAAACCTAGGTAGAAACTTTGTGGGAGCTGTGCTATGGCCCATATGATCCTCCATTCCTCCACAATGTAAGAATCCTGCCTCAAACCCTGTATTCGTCATTCAACTTTGACGTTCCAAAATGAATCGTATCCCACTTTCCATATTGAACACCATCTGCCACTCAGCAGTTGAGTCCTGCATAATGTCAATGTCCTTTTGCAAACTACAACAGCCCTCCACACTATCCACAATTCCACCAACCGGTGTTACATCATCAAACTTAGCAACTTACCCTTCCACTTCGTCATCCAAGTCATTTATCAGAATCACAAACAGCAGAGGTCCCAGAACCGATCCTTACGGAACACCACTGGTCACCTAATTCCATACTGAATACTTCCCATTTACCACCACCCTCTTCTATGGGCTAGCCAATTCTGTATCCAGACAGATAGGTCTCCCTGTATGCCATGCCTCCTTACTTTCTGAATGAAACTACCACGGGGAAGCTTATCAAACATCTTGTTAAAATCCATGCACTCCGCATTCACTGCTCTACCTTCCTCAGTGCGTTTAATCCCATCCTCAAAGAATCCAATAAGAGTTTTGAGGTATGATCTGCCCCTCAAAAAAGCCATGCTGACTATTTCTAATCAAACTATGATTTTTCAGAATCCTCTCCAATACTCTGGCCAATACTGATGTAAGACTGACTGGTCTGTCATTCTCAGGACAATCCCTGTTCCCTTGCCTGAACAAGGGAGTAATATTTGCCACCCTCCAATCAACAGTCGCTACTCCAATGGAGAGTGAAGACGCAAAGACCATCGCCAAAAGCACAGAAATCTCTTTCCTCTCTTCCTATAGTAACCTAGCGTGTTTCCCGTCTGGCCGTGGGATTTATCTATCCTTATGTTTGTACTTCAATCAGTCTGTATTTCACCTCAACTTGTTTACTCACTGTCCAACCAACTGATTGACTGCTTTCCATTTCAGGGCTCTGTACAGTGCTGCCTTCCTAAGCAAGTATGGTTCCCATTATATTGTGTATTATGTAATGGAAAACATGGGAATGCCTTTTTCATGAAGGGCAGATGCCAAAACTTTGACTCTGCTGTTCTTCTGATGCTGCCTGAATGGCTGTGCTTTGCCAGCGCCACACTTTTCGACTCTGATCACCAGGATCTGCAGTCCTCACGTTCTCCATTACTAGGGCTGTCCCCTCTGCACACTGAGCAGGCAATTAATCAGCAGAAACCCGTTGTATTTAGAGTTGACTGTTCAGTTCTGGAAAGCTGCATTTGATGAACACTTTTACTAAAAACGAAATTACAATTCAACAAATTTTCATTCAGTCCCAGAGTTACAGTTTTGGTTCATGAATTGGACAGCTTGATAACGAGCAGTGAATGATTGAAGAACTCCGAAGTACACAGTATTCCAGGTGATATATTCCAGGTCGGATGTGCTTTACCTCAATGCTGCTAATATTATCAGACAGACAAATATGATAAGGAAACGAGGTGACATGTGGAAGTGTGACATTTTTGCCATTACAGAGATGTGTTTCAGGGAGGGCATGGCTAACAACTCAATATTCCGTGGTACCAGAACTTTTGTCAGGACAGGAAAGAGGGTAAAAGAGGAGGTAGTGGTACCTTATTAATGATGGAGTCAGTTACTGGAGTAAGAAGGGACGATATCTTGAAAGGATCTTCTAATGAGGCTTGGTGGTTGGAGCTCAGGATCAGAACCATGACAGAAACACTGCTAGGGATATATGGTAGACCCCCAGATAAAGGGAAGTATGGGAGCAGGTATATAACCAAGTTATTGAAATGTGTAAAAAACAATAATAGGCTCATTATATTCAGGCATTTCAATTCCAAACATTCAAATACGGCAGTGATAACTTCTTAAGCGGGGGCAGGTGCTTTGAAATTTATTCCAAACAGCTTCTTCTGTCAACATAGAGCAGATACAACAATGGGCAGTGCAGTGCTTGGCCTCACTGTGGGGAACGAAGCCAGTCAACTGTTCCAGGCAGAAGTGGGAGAGCATTATAGCTCCAGTGACCGTGATATCACACGTTTTGACTTTGCTAAGGAAAAGACCCTAAAACTGTTTGAAACATAAAAGCTTTTTGGATTGGGTAGACAGATGTTATGAAAAAAAAATGACAGGATCTGGCCAAAGTGCAGTTGCTTCTGGGTGAAACTGTAGCAGAACAAGATGGGGCGGGGGTGGAGGGATAATTTGATTAAAATGGAATTGATGACAGTGTCGGCCCAGCATGTTACACCGAAGATAAAATTTAGGAAAACAAGCCCAGAGAACCTCAGATGTCGACACAAATTCCGAACAGGATGAAAAAAGAAAGAGAAGCTTAAAGAAGATACCAAGTCATCAGGCCAATGAAGGTCCTCAAAGAATTTCGCAAGTGGAGGGCTAAACTTAAAAAGTCAATGGAAGAGCAGAAGGAGTGTTGATAAAACTTTAGCAGGTAAGATTAGCAAGAATCCACAGTCATTTTTATCTTGGTTTATTAAGGGGAAGACGATAACGTGGGAAAGAATGAGAGTGTTAGGGTCTCAATGGACAGCCTGTTCATAGAGCCAGAGAATATGTTAAATACATTCTACGAATCGGTCTTTAGTTTGGAGAAGCAGTTTCTGGATTCAGGGAGACTGACCGTTTGACTATTGAGCAAATTGACATAGGAGCTGAGAAAGAATTGAAAGTTTATGCAAGATAGAGTGGGCAAATCACCAGATTAAAGATCACCAAGTCTCACATCAGTGAGAGGGAAACAATTGTAGAAAATTCGGAGGGCTGTTGAGGCTGGATCACTAAATATCTTCAAGGCTGAGACAGACAGATTTTTATACAAGTGTTACGGGAAATCATAGGAAAGTGGAATGGTGGATTAACAAAATAAATATAACCTAATTGAAGGAAAAGCAGACTCAGTGAGAGGATAGATATATTGTTGCCCCTACGTCTAATGGAGTTCTTTTCCAATAGCCCTGTATTCACAAGAACATCATCTCTCTCACTATGGAGTGAGACACAGTTTGGAATGCAAACGAGGGATTCAAGGATAGCAATAGACAGAAAGTACGAGAGGACTGCGACAACACGGATTTCCTGTCGGGGTGAGGATCTGCATCGACATAGTCTCCACTACCAGAAGGAAGACCTCAGCAAAACACCCTCCAAGGCCAAGCAGTGACTTGCACTGGGGAGCAGATAGTCAGGGGCCAGGTGTCAAGGAGTGCTGAAGGCCTAATGACTACATCACTATCGTGTCTCCTTCCTTCCCTGACCAAAACTATGTGTGGAAGGGTAGGGAGACATACCATTGTAGCGGAGTTAGCAGGAAGGCTTTCACACGAGGGGCTTCGGACAGCTCCAGCTCAGCAAAATGTACAGGGAAACTGAAATAAAGTCCTTTTAACTTTATTGCTACAGCAGTCGAGATGGCAGTTAGGGCAGTCGCACGTTCCTCGTATGGGATGTGGGAGCTCACGGAGATTTCCACCGTCCTGATGGCTACACGTGTGGACTGTGCACCCAGTTTCAGCTCCTGGGAGACCGTATTAGGGAGCTGGAGCTGGGTGGCACGGTGGTTCAGTGGTTAACACTGCTGCCTCATAGCACTCGGGACCAGGGTTCAAATCCTGGCTCGGGCAATTGTCTGCGTGGAGTTTGCACGTTCTGCCCGTGTCTGCATGTGTTTCCTCTGGGTGATGCGGTTTCCTCCCACAGTTCAAAGACGTGTAGGTTAGGTGCATTGGTCATGCTAAATTGGCCGTAGTGTTAGGTGTAGGGCAGTGGGTCTGGGTGGGCTGGTCTTCGGTGGGTCGATGTGGATTTGTTGGGCCGAAGGGCCTGTTTACACACTGTAGGTAATCTAACTCAGGATGCACTCAGGGTCATCTGAGATACTGAGAACTTCATAGATAAGTGCTTTAGTGTGGTGGCCACACCCAAGACACGCCCCTAGTTATGTTCCTTTAATGACTGTAATATTCCAGTCCAATGTTCATCGTCCTCAGTTCATTAGCATTACCTGTCAGTCCTGTTGTATTTAAATAAACACACTTTAATCCAACAGGCGTACCTTGCTTCCTGTCATGTTCCAGGTAGAGAGTAGCTGTGCGACCACCAGGAATGGCAAAGGGAGTAGTCAGAGAGTACAGAAATCCCCTGTGGCCATTCCCCTCGATAACAAGTAGACCATTTTGGATTTTTGGGGGCGATGACCGTTCAGGAGAAAGCAGCAGTAGCCAGGTTGGTGGTACTACACTGGCTCTGGCGCACAGCGGGAAAGGGTAAAGGTAAACAGGACGGGAAAGATAGGAGGGTCGATTGTTGTTGGGACAGATCAGAGATTCTGTGGCCACAAACGGGAATCCAGGATGGTGGGTTACCTCCCCGCTGCTAGGGTCCAGGATTTCTCCAAGTGGCTGCAGAACATTCTCAAGGAGTTGGGTGAGCAGCCATAAATCATTATGCACGTTAGCACGAATGATACCCGTAGCAACATGGACGAGTTCCTGCAGCGTGATTGCAGAGCGCTAGGAGAAACATTTTTTTAAAAAAAAACCTTGACAGTGGTAATCTCATGAGAGGGAGATTACCATCAGAGACTTGCACTGGAGGGGCAGCAATATCTTGGCGGCCAGTTTTGCTAGTGTTACAAGGGTGGGTTTAAACTAGATTGGAAAGGGGTGGTATCCTCCAGAGCAGGGAGGCAAGTGCGAGGCTGGAATGAGATACAGTAATCAGAAATAGTACGATTAGGCTGGAAAACGACAGCGAAATGCCTTTTGGATTAAATTGCATCTATTTCAATGCAAGAAGGCCGACAGGTAAGGCCGATAAACTCAGGGCGTGGATAGGTAGGTGGGACTTCGATATTATAGCCATTACATAAATATGGCTAAGTGATGGATAGGACTGACAGCTTAATGTGCCAGGGTACAGGTGTTTTAGGTGAGACAGAGATGGTGGAAGGAGGGGAGGGGGAGTTGCATTTCTGATTACCACAGCAGTAATCAGAGATAAAATAACTGATGGATCACCCAGTGAAGTTTCCAAGGTGGAGTTAAGAAATAGGAAGGGGTTGGTGAGGTGACTGGGGATGTAATATAGGCCTCCAATTAGTCAACAGGAATGACAGTAACAAATATGCTGGAAGAAAGGGGAGACCTGCAGGAGCAATATGGTTATCATAATAGGGGATTTTAATTTTTAAATCCACACTGGAATGGACAGAGCTAAGGGATTTGATGACATAGAATCTGATAAAAGCGTCAGGAAAGTTTCCTCAAGCAGTGTACAGAGTGTCCTACTCGGGAAGGGGCAAAACTCGAAATTTCCTTAGGAAATAGGGCAGGACAGGTGACTGAGTTAACAGTGGGGGAGCACTGTGGAACCAGTAACCATAGTTCTATTAATTTTCAAATGGTTATGGAGAGGGACACAACTGGTCCACTGGTTCATGTTCGAACTTGGGGCGTGGCTCAGGTCCAGGCAGCTGGGATCAAGGGAATCCCTGGAGGTATATAAGAAATAACGAAGTTTACTGAAGAAGGAAATCAGTAGGGTGAAAAGAGGGCAAGAAACAGCCTTGGCTGAGAAGATTAGGATGAATCCAAAAAGCTCCTTTAAATATGTTAAAAGAAAAATCAATAACTGGATAGAAAATAGGTCTCCTCAAAGACCAATGTGGACAAGTATGTGTGGAACTATAAGAGACGGGTGAAGTCCTCAACGAATATTTCTACTCTATGTTTACCGTGGAGAAAGACATGTTGACTTGAGAACTTGAGGAAGTTAGTGATGATATCTTAGAGACAATCCATATCATAGTAGAGGAGATTTTGGAAGTACTGGAATGTTTGAAAGTGGATAAACCTCACGGTCCTTACCCGATATATCCAAGAACACCTCAAGGGGCTCCAGAAGAATTTGCGGGAACCCTAGCTTATAATGTTGATCATCATTTACCACAGTAATGTCCTGGAAGACTGGAGGATAGCAAATGTTGTGCCCTTATTCAAGAAGAACTGAATGCAAAAAGCCTTGGGACTAAAGACCAGTAAGTCTCTGAGGGATAAGATTTACTTGCATTTAGAAAGACAGGCTTTGATTAGGAATAGTAAATGTGGCTTTGTGCGAGGAAGTTTGTACCTGACAATTCTCTTAAAGGAATTGGATGATGTGACTGGGAAAATTGACTTAGGTGGGGCAGTAGACTTCAAAACATGTGGTGTTGGAAAAGCACAGCAGGTCAGGCAGTATTCATCAGAAACGGCCAAAACATGGATTCTCCTGCTCCTCTGATGCTGCCTGACCAGCCATGCTTTTGTGCCACACTTTTCGACAATGATCTCCAGCAACTGCCATGCTCACTTTCTCCACGGGAGGTAGATTCAATCATTATGGATTTCAATTACACCAGAACAGAATGATGATTTTGAGCCCCTGGAGCCTGATATATAGAATTACAGGAGGAGGCCAATAAGCCCCTCGGGCCTATAAAACGGTAACCAGATCATGCAGCACCAGTATCCAGTTGCACAGCAACAGGATCAATCTATTCAGTTACTTGAAGTCAGTAACACAGGAAATGGAAGAGGCCATAAAGTGACTGGAATATCGGGTATACTGGAATAAAACCAGGCTAGCCCCTCAGACCTGCCCATCCGTTCAGTAAGTCAAGGCTGATTTGCACTCGGCCACAATTTCTCATTAATGCCCAATTCTTTGTAGCCCTCGACTCTCTGACGGGTCAAAACCCATTGAAACCCACTCGCATTCCCCAAACATTTCAGTGATGTAGCCTCCCCTAACTATCTGGTCTCAACCATCACTACGCCCTAAGAGAAGGAAACACTCCCCACACATATACCTTGGTCAATTGACATGGATAGAAGATATGAACACAGCGTAAAGTGACTGGCCCTGATATCACGGCAGTATTTGATTGAGCGAGATGTCAAGGAGACTGAACAAAATTGAACTTGATGATAATCAGTTGTAAACTCCCCACTGGTTGGATCATTCAGAGCACAATGGGGCTGGTGGACAGAAATCCTCTCAGTCCCTAGATATCTCTGTGGGCAATCCTCAGGGTACCTTCTTTGGCATAAACATCTTCAGCTGCTTCATCAATGTCTTTCGCTCTGTCACACAATCAGAGATGGGGATGTTCTTTGAAGATTATACAATGTTCAGAACAATAAGTAACCTCCTAAGGTACGAAAGTATCAAATCTGGACAACATTCAAGCTTGTGCTGTTAATGTAAAGGTAACATGAATCAAAAGCACTGCTGGACACTAAACATTTCCACGGTTAAAAGAAAGAGGAACCCCTTCAGCAACTCTAGCTGGTTTCACAGTAATATAAGAAAGCCATTTCACCCATCTGATCTACTGGATAACAAGAGGTGCAATGCATTCACTCACTCCTGCCTATTATCCAAGAAGACAACTTAAAATAAAAGCAGGTGTTGGAATCCAAAATACGCACGCAGGAAGCTGGAAGAACAGAATAAGCAAGGCAGCATCAAGACTTTGAGAAGTGAACGCCTTGGATATAACCCTTCGTCAGGACTGTGGATGGAAGTAAGGGGGTCTATAGATAAAGTGGCGGGTGAGGGAGGAGGAGGCAGAGTGGCGAAGTGGGGGATAAGTGAACACAGGTAAAGGGTATTAGCGAGTTGTTGATGGGAGGGCTGAATCCAATTGGTAGCTGGACAAAAGCTTGCTCAGAGGAATGGAAGGGAGGGGAGGGCTTGGGAAGGGAGTCCGGGGATTGGAAGGGAGGTTATTTGAAATTGGAGAATTCAATGTTGAGTCCCCAGGGTGTTGGCTGCACAGGTGACAGATGAGATCTTGTTCCTCCAGATTATGGTTTGGTTCATTGTGGCAATGGAGGAGGCCAAGGATGGCTATGTCAGAAAGGGATTGGGAAAGAGAATTGAAATAGGAAGTGAATGGGAGGTCTTCCATTCCACCTACCGACCCTACCTTTCAGCTCCCAACCGGATTCCTCACTGCCATCGCCTAACCAGGTTGTACCCACCACTTGTGTCCACATAGCCGTAACTCACCATCCCTCCAATCTCCCCACCCCAACCACTCCCTTCCCTCTTTATCTGCAGCTCCCCCTACCCCCCTCCCCCGTTCTGAAGAACGGTTATACCTGAAATGTTGACTTTCCCAGCTCATGATGCTGCCTGGCTTGTAGTGTTCTTCCAGTTTTCTGTTTGTCTCCTATAAATCAGGAAGTTAGAGTCTAGTCTGCACAGCGTGCTGTTAGGCAGGAACCACGGGTTGCCCACTGAAGTCCTTGAACCTCTGCCCTCGGGCCAGGAGGTAGATATTCAGTTCCTCCAGACAATGACACATGAACAGAAGAGGCCATTCAGCCCCTCCAAACTGTTAGACTGAAATAGGAGGATGTCCTTGTTGCTGCAACACGACAAACCAATGAGGCATAGACTGCACAGACAGACTAATCCATGTTGTTTCTCCTGGCCCCATTGCTAATGGTACACACGTGCTACGTTAACGTGGTTTGCTGACCATGAGGAGGGAAAGTGAATGGTTTGTGCCAAGTCGCAAGGAGGCATCTTCCATCTCCGAGATGTTATGGACTAGGCTAGACCACTCAAAACACTTTTTAGCAGGCAGCCCAGTGCATACCTTTGCAATTTGTTTCGGTAAGTGTACACTGAAAAGTACCGTGGGTAATTTAGTAGGGTTGATTACTAGATTTTGAACAGACAAAAACTTTATTCATAAAATTACACAATGAAACACAAAAAACAGAAAAAAATCACGACAGAATTCAACCTATTCAGCTAGACTTAAGAATGCTATTCCGAATACACACAACTGTCCCAATACGCAAACTCCCAATAATAAAGAAAACAGTATAAATGGAACACAAACTTCCAGGTTGAAGTTGAAGGTCAGAAAAGAGAGAGAGTTTCCACACAGCTCCCAGTTGAACTTTCCAGTTCAAGACTCAAATGAAAACTGCTCAGCTCAGCTAGTTCAGCTAAAATATCTCACCATTCCCCGTTCATTATACTGGTCACTTATAAAGCATGACCACTTTGGCCTGAAGACTCATCTGTTTCCATATAAACAAAAGACCTCTGAAAGTACTTTTCATCTCTGTGCCAAACCAGACTGATTGGAGCTTGGAGAAAGTGAGGAAGGGCTTATGCCCGAAAAGTCGATTCTCCTGCACATTGGTTGCTGCCTGACCTGCTGCGCTTTCCAGCAACACATTTTTCAGCTCTGATCGGAGCTTGGCCCCATTTTATTGTTCCTCTGAAAAAAACCAAGGACAGAATCTCCTTGAGCCAAGGAACAGCTTTTAGACAAAAAGGGAATTGCTTTGAGACACATCTCTCCCCCCTTAAAAAAAAACATCAATGCTAGAAGGTGGCTGCATTTTTAACCCTTCAAACCCAGTTAGTAGTCTTAAAACTGACAGATATACTGTACTAATTGTATACATTCAAACATGCACAAACACATGCAAAACCAGGCTGCTGTATACCCACCATCAAACACCTCCGCATCTCATTGTAGTCTCAGTAACTCATCAGCTTTCACGTTTTCACGACCTGCCACATGCACAATGGTCAGATTGAATGGCTGCAACAACAAGCTCCATCTAAACAGTCTGGCATTTTTGTCTTTAATTTTTTCCACAAATGTCAATGTGTTGTGATCAGTGTATACGATTGTCTCAGATGCATTGCTGGTAATATAAACACAGTTATGGTGTAATGCCAACACCAAGTTTAAAGTCTCTTTCTCCACCGTTGAACATTTCTGTTGATGTACGTTCGACCTCCCAGAAAAACACCCGATAGGTCTTTCTCTTCCCTCATCATCCTCCTGCAGGAACATCGGACCAATACCCACATCACTGGCATCGATAGCCACCTTGAAAGTCTCCGTGTAATCTAGAGTAGCTAATATTGGGGCAGTGTCTAACACAGTTTTTAAGCTGTAAAATGCTTTTGACAGTCCTCTGTCCACTGAGAGTTCTTGCCCTTGACAATTCGGTGAGTGGAGCAGCCACACTGCTTAAAGTTTGGCACAAACTTTCAGTAAAATCCAGTCAATCCCAGGAAACGTAGTATTACATATTTCTTTTTGTCGACGGTGTGCAACATTCCCCAACAACTTTCGTTTTTGTATCTCATGGGGCCATTGGCCCATGTCCAATAACATGACCCAGGAACGTGACTTGGCTTTCTCAAATTCACTTTTAGCTAGGTTTACCAGCAAGCCTGCCTTCTGAAGTCAATCAAACAAGTCCGATAAATGCTGTAAATGTTCCTTTCATGAGTGACTAAAAACCATCAGGTCATCAATGTGCACCACATAGTTGGGTAATCCGACAATGACCTCGTTATCAGTCTCTGAAATGTGACTGGATCGTTTTATATATCAAATGCCACAACTTTGAACTGATACAATCCATTTAGAGTTACAAAAGCCGAAATTGCCTTTGCTCTCTCTGACAGAGGTCCTTACCAGTAGCCTCTGAGCAAGTCCAACTTAGAAATGTAAGTAGCTTCTCCCAGTTTTTCAACATAGTTCTCAAACATGGAATAGGATATGCATCAGGCTTTGTAACGAAGTTGAGTTTGTGACAGTCCTCACATGTCCACTGGGTAACATTTGGCTTTGGCGCCATGACTATTAATGAGCTCCAAGCATTTCGATTGTGCCATTTGGAGCATGTGCTCTATTTCCTTCTGAACCTGTGCCAACTTTAGAGGATAATGCCTTTAAGGATGTTATTTAATCAGAACAACATCTCCTGTGTCTACATCATGCACAATTATGTTCGTACTTCCCAGTTTATTTCTGCGTATCTCTCCAAGATATCGTAATAACTCTTTCAGGTCACTATGCTTTTCTCATGGAAGGTAACTCAATAATTTATCCCAATTTTTGACAACTTTCTCATTGTTCAATTTGATATTAGGAATGTCCAATTCAGAATCCTCTGATCGTGAGTCTTCCTTCTGTGCTTTAATCATTAATCCCTTCTCCTCTTGCTTTCCTTCCCTATCAAAATACCTGTTGAGCATATTCACATGACACACTCTGTGAGATTTCTTCCTGTCTGGAGTCCGTACCAAGTAGTTCACCTCATTCAATTTCTTCCCAATTTGATAAGATACACTAACACTTGCTTTTCAAGGCTCCACTGTTACTTGAATTAACACCAATACCTTATTCCCAATTGCAAAATTGCGAATTTGTGATTTCTGATCCACTTCCTGTTTCATTGTATGCTGCGATACTTTTAAATGCTGTCTAGCCAACTCTCCAGCTCTATTTAATCGTTCCCTAAAATTTGACACATTGTCCAAATGGGTGGTCTCTGAATTCTGCCTTATTAATTTCTCCTTAACCAATGTTAACAGTCCTTTTACTTCATGCCCCAAAATTAATTCAAATAGTCTGAATTTGGTCGATTCATTCTGTGCGTCTCTGATCACAAATAGTTCAAAAGTAATTTCCTTATTGCAACTGGATTTTCCTGACCATAAACCCTCAACATGGTTTTCACTGTTTGATGCCATCTCGCTCATGCTCACTGTGATTCCGAATACTACTTAGGAAATTTGAATTGCTTTATTCCCAAATTATCCATCACCTGCTTGAATAGTTCGGATGTGAGGTTTGATCTGTCTGGATCTCTATTGGTAGTCCGTACCTACATAAAAAAATAAGTATTTTTTTCTGCAACTCTTTTAGCTGTGATGCTGCATAATGGGTTTGCCTCTGGAAATCTAGTCGACACATCCATTATTGTTTATAAATACTTATTCTCACTTAGTCTTTGTGATAGGGGACCGAAACAATCTATCAGACTCTTGTAAAAGGTTTCTCAAATGCTGGAATTCGTATTAAAATTGCAGGTTTTATTACTGCCTGTGTGACATGTTTGAGACATTTGGCAATATTCACTACATCTTTGTGCAGTCCAGGCCAGTGAAAATAACTTTGTATTTCAGCCTGTAATGTCCTCACCCTGAAATGATCTCCAAGCTGTAGCTCATGTGCCACTCGCAGCACCTTCTTTCTATACCCAACAGACAAAAGAATTTGATGAATTTCTGCCCACGTCTGATCTGCTTCAATGTGTGGTGATCTCCATATCTGCATTAAAACATCATTTGTTAAGTAATAACACACAGGAATGCATTCATTCTCTTTCTTGCTAAATATCTTTTGATATAACTTCTGTCACTCCACATCTTTCTGCTGTAATTCAATCAGCTTAGCAGAGCTAAAAATACGTTCATGTTTTCCTACTTGCTCCTTCTGTTTTCCACTTATCTGATCAAAAAGAAACTTTCGGATAACTCTAAGTCAGCTTCGTTATCTGTGCCTTTATCCTGCTTAACCTTGTGCTTCTGTGATCTTCTGGTGATGTAATCAGGGGAAGTTCCTGGATAAACCTTCTCCAGGTCTTCAGTTGCCCGCATCTCCACTGGCTTTTCAACTAAAGTAGGCAGCACGCCTACCAGTGAAGCAGCTATATTATTTGCAAGGACAAATTTTATTCCTAGAGCTGAGAGTTAGGGGTCTAGTACACCTACCGCACATGCTCCAATCTTCTCTGGACACTCTAGCCTCACTTTACGTAACTGACCACTTTTTGCCTCACTGTGAATTCCTGTTACCAGCACATTTTCTGGAAATAGTCTCTCAAGGTGCATAAAGCCTCACCCCTCAGCATTACAGACTGCAAATATCCTGTGTCAATTAATATTGAAACCTTCTTACCAATTACTCCTGGCCTATGTGAATAAACTTTACCCTTTCATGTAAGTTTTGTTTGCAGATTTAGTACGTCCACTGATCATCTTGTACACTCTGAGGCAATTGCCTCACTTCCACTATGCTTTTTGTTACGAGTCCAACAAAACTTCCAGGCTTGTCTGATTATCCTACATCTGGTTTTCTCCCAGCCCATCAACACTGTGATTTTGTGAGGCCCTCTTTTTTACAATGAAAACACGACAGGTTATTAACTTCTTTGTCCCCCTCAAGGTTTCCTTTATTACTGTGGTAAATTATCCTTATGATCTACGCTGTGATCTACCTTTCCCTTTGCACGTGAGGATATCTGTTTGCTCCAATTTCTGTCCCTCAGAGACCAGAACTGGTTCTGGAAGCCAAACCAAGTTTATGGGCCAGTTCATAAACATCAGCCATTTCAGCAGCTAACCTTGCTGCTTACACTCTTTGCTCTTCCACCTGAGTTTGTATTACTTCAGGCAGTAAATTTTTGAATTCCTCCAAGTGCTAACCTCTTTAAGGGCATCATAGCTTTGCTTGAAATTTAAAGCTCTTATCCAACTATCGAAATTAGTCTGTTTGATCCTTACAAATTCAGGGTAGGTTTCACCAGGATCCCTCATTAAATTCCTGAAAGATTGCCTATGCAGACAAAATGTTTTTTTAACCTCCTTATACTCCCCAGATACCTCCTCTGACAGGGATGTGAATACCTCACCAGTCCTACCTACAAGGTTCGTTTTGATCAACAAAACCCACATTGCCTCTGGCCACTGCATTTGTTTAGCCAACTTTTCAAATGAGATGAAAAGGGCATCACACTCTTCTCATCAAATTGAGGCGATCCTTGAACATACTCAAACAAATTCTCACTAGGCTTCTGACTATCAGGGGCGTGCTCATACCCACTCTCATCCTTACTAAGCACACCCTCAGCCGTTATCTCCAGCATTTTACACTGACTTTTCTTTTTGATTGTCAGTTTTTGTTCTTCAAAAGCTCTCTCTTTTGCCATTCTTTCTTTTTACTCTCTGTTCTGCTGCTTTCATTTTTCCCCCTCTTCTGCATTTTATCGAAAGTCAAATGTTTAATTTTGGGTATTAGTTTGATTGGGTTGAGAAGACTTAGTATAGTAACGGCTATTTCAGTCGCCAAACGTTTTCTGTGTGTGTATACAGTGACTTTGGAAATTTTACGAAAAATGAATAAGACCAAGTTGCAAGAATTAGCAGAGAAGCTGGAATTGGAACTGACTGCTTCTGTGAGGAAAGGAGAGATAATTACAGTGGTATCTCGTCAATTAAACTTGCTGGAGAAACCAACAGAATCAGAGATGGCAATAATTCAGTTGCAAATGAAACATCTTGAGCTAACGGCGAGAGGTAAGGAAAGGGCAGCCAAATTCCTTCACACTCTCCCCATGGTACCATCACCGCAGGGATTAGTCTGGTGAAACTCCATTACACCGTCTCTCTGTACCAAGGAGATCATTGATTATAAATGAAAGAAAATACTGTCTCAAGTATACTCCACAACTGCAGAACGGTGTCTTCATTCTAATTCTTCCATCATTTTGTAAAGAACGATACTACTCAGTTATTGTGCTGATTACTTGCTGAGTCATAGAGTCATAGAGATGCACAGCATGGAAACAGATACTTCGGTCTGATCTGTCCATGCCGACCAGATATCCCAACCCAATCTAGTCCCACCTGCCAGTTCACCACTGCTCTGCATGAATTCTGTTAGTGCCTCATGATCAAGGACATCCAGCTCCTTTTCACAAACAACACTTCCCATCATCTCGTCTTCTCATAAATACAAAATGAGAAGGATGGCATTTTTTGCCAATCATTTATTTGCCTTATGAAGCAAAGTCACACCAACAACAACATCACTGTTGTCATTGGAGTTGATGGGAGATAGTGACGAGGCGATGATCTAGCTGTATTATCTCTGAATATGAATCCAGGGAATTAGGTAATGACCCAGACACCGGATCCGAATCCCACAACGGCAAAGGTTGGAAATTAAATTCAATAAAATATCAGGAATTAAGAATCAACTGAAACAATTAAACCAATGTCGATTGTCCTACCTTGAACCTTCATGCCCTTCAGGAAAGGAAATCTACCATCTTCAGCTGGTCGGGCTTACATGTTACTCCACAGCAAAGTGGTTAACTCACAGTTGCAGTTTGAAACAGCCAAGCCTGCCACTCAGTTATATCAGTCATGTCAAAACCTCAAAGAAATGAAACCGCATGAACCTCAGCACTGACTACTTACTTCCCACAGACTGCAGTGGGTCAGGAAGGCAGCTCACCAAAACCTTCTCAAAACATTCTCAATGAGGAAAGGGAATTAAATACTGGGCCAGCATCCCATTAATGAATAAAAGACGATGATCACACTCAGGGAAGAGAGAAAAACAGACATAAATAACTTTAACAGGGACTTTGACATATACCTTACATGGTCATGATTATCAGTAATATGGGAACAGGACAAACATAAGTAATGTTTAATTTCAGTTTTTATTTCCATCCCAGCTGATCATCAATAAACTCTTTGTTTGCTTCTTTCTCTCTATCTCTCTCTTTTTCCATCTATTCAACTCAGTCCTTCTCCCCTTCATTACAGATGTCGGTGTCAACAACATCAATCACGCTATTTCCCAACTGTGTTCAGTTCTGATGTATGAATCGAATTGCCAATTCTATTTTTCTCTCGACCCGAGAGGGCTGTCAAATCTGCTCAGTTTGTCTGGCACTTTCTCCTTCTTTATTGTTTCTGAACTATTGCATCATTCTTTGCTTTATGTAACCTTTAATTTTGTTATTACTTGGAATGTCTGCATCGATGACAGGGGCAGCATTTGTTGACCTAACCAAATGTAATTTACTGCGAGGTCATTCTTTCAGGCAGTACAGAACCAAGCACCTTGCTGTGGGTCTCACATCAATCTTAAGCCAGACCAGATAGTAACGCAAGATCTATTTACCAAAGGACATCAGTGAAATAGATAAATGTATAGACAAAATTCTGGAGATGTTATGGTTGTTATTAGTAAAACTTGCTTTTTTTCCCCAATTCCTGTCTTGTGTATTTAATTTCTGGAATCGTCTGTGGTAGGATGTGGAACAGTGTCTTTCTGTGTAATAACCTGTGCATCAGAATTACATTTCTTCCGACATTACTGCTCTGAGAGAGTATTCCTGTCATTAAGTTATTTTAGAGACAAGAACAAAGATGTGATCGAAATATTTGCAACTGAAAGAGTGCTTAGAAGAGAGGTGGAACCATAACGTCTGAATTTTACCGAAGCATAGATAATGGATAATTAAGCATCAGCATTGAAGCCAAGATGGTGATTGGGCATATAATCGAGCTGGTAGTAGGTTGGTTTGGTGATGGACAGAATACCGAGACATAAATGAATTCAGGGAAGAAATGTACTTCGGTATTGTGAACAGTCTTGTTCTCAGATGTTTGTGAGGGCGGGAGTGTGGGCGGTTGTGAAATTTGTGGGTAATTAATGGAATTTGCATTTGAAACTGAAGACAATAGTTTCCGTCTTTGTCAAACGTGGATAACAGAAATAGCAAAGAAGTTCCCCATGGTTGACGAGATTAATAAATGGATAGAGCTGAAGAAACTTACCAGGAACACCAACAATAGCGAGGATAGGATAGTAACCCGACTGGATAATCATCAGTGCACCCCATATCCGATATGGTAATGTTGACCAAGACCAGGAAAAATAGAAAAGACCCCAGGATAAACTCCTGTCCCTTGTTGCAACATTCCAGTCTAATGTTCTCAGATTCTGATCCATTAATGGATCATTCCAGACTATTCTCAGATGTTTAAATCTCCTTTTTGTGTCTCTGCAGCTGTGTCCCTTTGAGCGTCGGAGTTGATGCATCTGCTGCTACAATGGCATAAACCATTGCAAGAGGTCCCTTACTAATAGGAGACGGAAAACATCCAGTGACACATCTAGGATCCATGGAGACTGGCATCAATCACAGTCACTGAACAAACAGCTCCATTTAACCCCTTTCAATATGGTTCCTTCAGTTCACAAGAACTACTGGACTGGATTGAATGTTGGCACCGCTGGCTATTGATCACATCTCGCATCAGGCATTGCTCTCGTGAAGTTAGTAGTGAGGGAGAAAGATGCATGTTTCCTTATCGCAGGCTAAATGATTCTGCTGCGTTGTCCGTTTGCAATACTGTAACCGACTGAACCTCCCACCACCACCACCTCAAAAACCACAATCTACATGCTGTTACCGTGCAGATCTCTCCTAGACTAGAACAGGCACCAGCCAATATATTTACAGTGGATATATTTGCACTCCAATACATAGGAAATGTGAATTTGCCTGGGCATTCCTTTAATTGATCTAATAAGGCAATTTTGTATCTTCAACACTCAATGTGTTTCAGCATTTTTTTTAATATAAACTCACAAACACTTTGACACGCTTTATTAAGCACAAGTTTCTTCACTTTCTCCTCATGGCAACATCATGCCAGGGTTTCGTCTGGTGAAACCCCTTTGGACTGAATCACTCACAAGATCATTATTTATAAAGCTGATTCAACCCGTACATAATACACCTAACAGTCTCTCAACAAAACTCTATCATTTGGAAAGATACATTTACTCTGTTACTTTATCATTTTGCATGAAGACCCACATATCATTTACTTCATGCTGCGTAAAAATTCTGTTTGTGACTTATGACCAAGCACATCCAGGTCTGTTTCAACAACAGCACTTCCCAACCTCTCACTATTTAATGAACATATATGTGAATGATGATATTTGTTGTTCATATCTGAAACAGTTTATATCTTGTGAAGAGCTATTGCCCAAACACTGATTCTTCTGATACCCCAAAGTCTTCACTCCAGATAATTATACTACTCTGTTCATTCTCTCGATTATCCAACTTTTAATACATTCGTGTATTCCACGCCAACATGCCCATGGACTCTCACATGCTCTACTCACCTGTAATCAACCATGTAAAACGTCTGCTGAAAATTCAAATACTTCATTCCCACTGGTTCTCAAATGTCGATTTCACAACGGAAAACCTTTACAAAATCCAGCAGGTTTATCAAAGATCAAGATCATTTCCCCTTCCTGAATCGAGATTGACTCTACCGAATCATGCCATTACTTTCCAAGTGTCTAGTTATCACATTCCTCAGAAAAGGTTCCAATATTTTTCTCACAGCTTACATCAAGCTAACCATTGTTTAGTTTGCTGTTTGCTCTCTCCGTCCTGTTTTAAATATTTAGGTTTACAATCGCTGCTTTCCAATCTGGAGGATTCCATCCAGAATCTCACCAGCTTTGAAGAATAATCAGTAATTTTTTCACTAGCTCTACTGCCACTCCTCAATACTCTGGGATGTAGCTCATCAAATGCAGCAATATACAAACCATAAATTCAGTGAGATTTTGAAAGACGTACCTTTTATTCATTCTAATTTCCTGCTGTTCCCCATTTTCACCAGTCACTCTGTTCCCTTGTATTTCTGGAAGTTACTTTCTGTACCTTCCTCAGGGAGATGGACACAATATATTGCTCTCAGCGGACAGATGGGTTCTGTCAGCCAGTGAATATATCGGAGGACTGCACTCCGGTGATGATGGATATGTTACTCACTCTTGCCTGGAAAGTTCCAGAATTAATCCAGTTTAATTCATGGTGAGCATCAGCACAGTCCTGTCACTGGTGTGAGGCTACACCGTATACTGAACAGGGGGCACAGCTCAGTAACAACCTCAATTTTGAAACAAACTGGTTTCATACCTGACACCTGATCCAGCTTCGACAAATGTCCCAGGAAATCCCAGGAAAGATAATGCACTGTCCTGCACCTCCCTATTTATAGAGCTTCCCTTCTGTGGAGCCTCATCTCCATTTGTTTACCATGAACCCAGACACTCTGTAAATGCAGTGTATAGAGTGGGGGCACCAGACACAGCAGCTGACGATGCAAACCCGAGATAATCATCCACAGAAACTCCACTGATTTTCTAATGACAGGAACAAATGAATTCCCCACACGCATGGTGCACGGGTTCAGTGTTGAAAACTGTCTCCACTCCTGAGTTTCTCTACCTGGCTGAGAAAGCCGTTGCATCTCTGCACAGTCCCACAGTAACAGTTTCTCTCCTCAAAGACGCAGTTGACAATGTAACATTACGTTTCTATGTATCTCAGCAACTATAAGGGCAGCACCAATATTGCCGATGGATTTGATCATGACACTCAGAGAAGAGAGACAGAGGGAACCTAACTCACTATAAACAGGGACATATCTAAACGGACGTGATATTCAAGAATATAGGAAATGGGGAAATGTGAGAATAACTTACCATTTTGTTTTCCTTTCAGTTCGTCATCAGCAATCCATCTGATCACTTTTCATTTCTTTTCCTCTCTTTCTTGGCCATTTCTCCATCCATTCTATTTAAAACTGGCCCCCACCTCTCTCTCCAACCTAACCATCCCTGTTTCCATGATAAAGAATATTATTTCCCGGTTTGCATTCAGTTGTGAAACAGTGTCACCGGACTCAAACTGTTATCTGGGTTGCTCCTGACAGAGGCTGCCCTGCATGCTGAGATTCTCCAACACTTGCAGATGCTGGAGAATTTTATTTTCGATCTCTAGCACCCACCGTTCCTTGGTTTATTTCAACTTGAATGCAGTTGTTTCACGGGATGCCAGCATCACAGCAAGGGCAGCACTTGTTGTCCATCAGTAATTGTCCTTGACCACGCGGCCATTTGTCAAGAGAAAATGGAGCCAACAATTTTGTTGTGGGTCTGAAGTCACACTGAGTTCAGACTGGGCAATAATGTTTAGTTCCTTTACCAAGGAATATCAGTGAAATAATAAGAATAAATCCTGATGGTTTCTGGTTTCCATGAGTGAAATTAGGTTTCATTCCAATTTTTGTCATTCGAATTTAATCTCTGACATCGGCTGTGGTAGGATTTTAAACACTACCTTGGAGTCACAGCCCATGCCTCTGAATTACCATCAAGTTGCATTATCACTCTAATAAAGAGTCCTCATTCCCTAGACGGTATTTCCCAGTCCCTGCCAGAGAGAGAGAAATGGCGGGGAAGTCAGTTTAACTACCAACAATCAAAAGGATTTTGGGAAAGAAGTGAAAGGGAGATTGAGAGACAATTTCATGTAAGGTCACAGGTTTGAGAATGCTGAAATGAAGACAGTTCGACTGCATTCTGCAGCATGAGCCAGTATTCCCAGGAATGATAGGTGAAGGGGAAATTGGTGTAAGTACAGATGATGGAGAGTTTTGGATGAGCATTTGTTCTGCAACCTTGTAACTGGGTGTGGGGTTAGCAGAGTCTTCAACATATTGGTCTGAATCTAGCAATAAATAATCTCAGCGCCATTTTCATTGAGTGTGACAAAGGCATTGTCTGTACGAGGCTGAGCTAGCTTCCTGGTTCTATCTTATCGAGCTCACCTCATTAGCTAACCACCCAATCTCATAGTGTTCCTCTCATTCAATGCCAGCCCGATTCTTCAACCCATCATGACTGGAGGTACTCACCATCGCACTGATGCCCCTGGATATTCCGTGATCACTGATATCGGTGCCATTTTGCAATGGTCAACGATCACACTGTTGAACTTTCCCAGTTTGGAGCGACATTGCACAGTTGACCCCGGGCATGGCAGATAAGGGGAACTAACACGACGACTTTTCATCTCTCTACATCTCACTCTCACAATCTCTCTCTCTCTCTCTCTCTCTCTCTCTCTCTCTCTATATATATATATATATATATATATACATATGCACATATTCTATATCCAATCATAATTAGTTTTCTGGCTATTTCACTTTGTCTCACTTTATTGTACTCATCTAAACACTGCTTCTAAACATTTGGAGAAAGTGAGGACTGCAGATGCTGGAGACCAGCGTTGAAAAATGTGATGCTGGAAAAACACAGCAGGCCAGGCAGCATCCGAGGAGCAGGAGAATCGAAGTTTCGGGCATAAGCTCTTCTTCAGGACGGTTATGAAATACAATTTGAGCAGTTAACTTTTTATCCTCAGCCGTTTTCTTGACCGTTATCTGAATATTACCACTTTCCTTGTTATGAACGTTCCTTTTGCCCTTTTTCTGTGACTGTTTCTGTCTCTAACAGTTACACAATCTCCTACTCAGTTGGCTGGATGGCTGGTTTGTGATGCAGAGGTAGACCAGCAGCGCAGGTTCAATTCCTCACACTGACAGAGCTGACCATGAAGGGGACCCTCTTTTAACAATGGGCAAACTAGCATGGTCAATCCACTCTAGGCTGCACATCTTTATACTCTGGGAGGAAATTGGAGCATCGGGGGAGGGGGGGGGGTGGGGGAACGCGCACAGATACATGGAGAATGTTCAAACTCCACATAGAGGGTCACCTGAGGTTGGAATTGAACCCAGCTCCTTGGTGATGTGAGGCAGCAGTGCTAGCCACATATCCATCATACTCCTCAGTTGGTTCTATTAATTACTTGCAGCTGATTAAAGAAATCTAACTGACTTGTTCTGATAACTGATCCTGATCCAGTCTTAGATCTTTATCATCGGCCATATCTGGTTTCATTTAAAATATGTTGCGAGGAGTGGAGGAGAGGAACGAGAGAAGGAAACAGTGACACCCTCCAACCCCAGTCAGAACCGGAGTGAAGAGAAATTCACAAAGTGGGAATTCATTCAAGTGGGAAATCTCTTTTGCAGAAGTTTGGGATGGCTGAATCTTTATATTAAATCGAGGCTGACTTTGTCTGTATTTCCATCGTCAGGTGAATCAGGGATAATATTGCAATGAGAGAAAAATGCAGCTGGGAACACAATGAGATGAGCCATGATCTTATTGACTGGTGGAATAGTATCAAAGGGTCGAATGACCCCCTCGTGTCCTTCAGCGCTATGTTCTGATGTTCCATCCAGCCCTTTGGTCCTGCAGTACAGGAGCAGATCAAGGCCAGTCCGATGGTTAGGCATAGTTTTGGAAAATCCAGGCTGGGTCAGGAAGTGACCCCCACCAAATCCCTCTTTCCAGGCTTCCCTTCTCTGTAACTTCTGCTCCAGGTGTAGGTCGTGTTAGAGACCCAGCTTCGCTGTGAATATAGCCCCCATACCCCACATTAGGTCAACTCTGACAAATCCTCTGCTCTCCCTGATTTAACATTTTGCATCATGACTTCCGGGAAAATAACCAGTTATTTACCAAAAATATAAATAAGAACGTAAGAAATAGTAACGGAGACTGGATATTCGGCGCCTCAAACTTGCACTGTCATTCAATAAGAGAATGGCTGATCTACTCCAGGGCTGAGCTCCACTTTCCTGCTAACCTCTTGTATCCCTCAACTCGTTGATATGTCAAAAACCAATCCACACCGTCTGTAAATACAATCAGTGACCCAGCCTCCACAACTCTCTGGGTTAGCGAATTCCAGCCTTCTGAAAGAAGACAATTCTTTACATCTCAGTTTGAAATCGATATTCCTTATTCTATATCTATGTCCCGGATTGAGACACTCTGCCCAGGTGTGGAACCGCATTCTCAACATTTACTTTGCCAAGCCCCCTCTGTATTTTGTCCATTTCAGTCATGCCACCCTCATTCATTTAAACCACAATGAATAATCGCCTCAGCATTTTTGATGTATTCAATTAATCAACACTTTCATCCCAGGAACCCAGTCTAATAAACCAACATTTCTGCATCAGCATGCTGACATTATGTTTCATTCAGATGAACACCTCAATCCGTTGTACTGCTCTTTTATTGGGATTCGTCTCCATTAAATAACAGCCTGCCTTTTGGTTCTCAGTGTCATTCACAAACTCGGGTGTATATTGCACTCAACTCCCGCCGTCAGGCTATCGGTATAGATTGTAAGCAGCTCTTGCCATCAGACTGATATTTCTGGTACTCCAGTAGATACGTTTTTTCATAAAGATCGATGAATCCCGACTCACCGATTTCTAAGTGTTTACCAAGTGTCATCCCATGCTAATGCATCATCCGTCATACTATGAACTTCTGTCTTGTGTAAGATCCTTTATTTTATGATAGCTTGTGCAAAACCTCTGGAATGCCTCATGTATATCAGTCCCCCTTCATCAAGATCGCTTGATACATTCTCATGGATCTCCAGAAAAGCTTTGCATGATTTTACAGACAAAATATACTTCCCCTTAACAAGACCAAATTGACTCTGTGTGATGCTTTTCTAATTGCCCTGCAGTTCCTTCCTTAATAGCAGACTCTCATAGATTCCCAACAATAATGTTGAGGCTAAATAGTTCCTGCTTTCAGTCTCGCTCCTTTCTTGCAGCAAGACACCACATTGGATGGTCTCCAGTTTCATTGGGTCGCTCCTTTAATCCAGTGAGTTATGGAATATATTCACATAGAGCCACCAGCCACTCGGTGACCACTTCTTTCAAAACCATCTATGAATTGTTTATGATCTGTTTACCCTTGGTCTTATATATTTGAGAAATGCCTTGTTCCTTTTGTTAGAGACAGTTCAAGAACTTACCTCCTATTAACATTTTGTTTGTATCATTGAAATATTTACAACACCTTCACCTGTGAGGAACGATGTAAAATACTGGTGGAAATGATCTGTCTGTTCCCTGTAGCCAGTTCCCCAGTCACATCCTCCAAATGTCCTCAATAAACTTTCCTGACTTTCTTTCTACCAAAGATCACACACACCTATTGAACTATTCTTATATAAATGGAAAAGCTTGTGCTGCTTGTTTTTATATTTCTTGCCAATTTGTTTTCATCACATCTTTTCTTTCCTTTTGTTTGCTTTCTATATTCATACAGTTATATCGCGCACAAACACAATTTTTGGTCCAACGTGTCCATGCCGGCCAGGTTTTCCAATATAAACTAGTCCCATCTGCTTCCATTTGGCCCAAATGCCTCAAAAAGGTTCCCATTCATATGTCTGTCCAAATGTCTTTTAAATGTTGAAGCTATACTTGCATCTGCCAGTCTTCCTCTGGCTCATTCCATAAACTTCACTCTCTGTGTGAAAGAAGTTCGCTCTTCCTCCCTTTTAAATCTTCACTCTTAAATCTATGCACTCTATGATTAAATTTTCCTGTCCTGTGGAAAAGATCTTGGCTTTTCATCCTACCCATGCCTCCCATGATATTATAAATTTCTACAATGTCACCCCTCAAACTCCTAAACCCCATCTGATACTAACTTCAAGAACAAGCATTTTAAAATAAGCACGGCAAATAAGAAACAATATTAAAAGCGACTGGTAAACAGCACTCAGCCCAAACGTCATTGTGTTATTTGTTTGTCTATATGTTACAATACTAAGGCAGCATGAACATTTTACTAGTGCCAATAAGACGTCTAGCTCCCGCGTTCCTTTGTCTGATGGCAGTGATGATCTCTAGAGTGAAAATATATCTCTGGCCAGATCTATATAATACTACATGTTCAACATTCTCCCTTCTGGCCTCCCTATGACCTTGTGAGGTTGTTTCTTCTTTATCTTTCACTCAATAGAGCGAACCCCTTTTCCCCAGTCACATCTTAATTTAGAGTCATTTTATGTCATCTTCTCGTTCACCATTGCTAAAAGCCTGTTCATCTGTTCTCACACCCTCTTTTCCCTGTCACCTACCCCGCACATATGCCAAGGGACTAAAATGCCCATTTTCCAATCGTTTTCAGTTCTGACGAAGTGTTACACTTGACTTGAAATGCCAACTCTTTTCCCCTATATCTGCAGTTGCTGCCAAACTTGCTGAGTTTCTCCAGAAATGAATAGGCAGAGAAAAACAATTCAATTAAACAAATATCTATGAATACTGGAAATAAAAACGCAAATATTTCTGGAGGACATGGGAAGGGTCACTGGGTCTGAAAGATGAACTCTACTTTCACGTCACAAGATGCAGCCAGACCTGCTTAGTTTCTTCAGAAATTTCTGTTTTTGAACAAGTTCCAAAGACGTACGTTAAATCTGCTCAAATGCCCTGTCCAGCACGGAGCGTGGTACATTGGGAAGTGAATGATAATGCAAAGTGCACAAGTTCATTGGCTCTGAAACGACATAAGGCTGGCATCACTGCCACGACAGACCTCTTAATCATCGTCAGGGAGATAAACAGAAGGCAAAACATTCCCTTCAAACACTGAAGATGGCATTACTGGAAAGAAAATGATTCAGATGAATATGTTAAAGTATCTGAGTAATATAACAAATTGGAGGCGTGACATCAGGGAGAGGCCCTCAGCAGAATGAAAATATGAAACTGGATGTGTTCGCTTATCAGAAACCAGGTTAGGTCACTGAGTACAGGGCTGATGGGTGAATGGGTCTCGGTGTGAACTGGGGGAAAGTCAGTAGAATTGGTTTGCAGATATTGCAGCTCACACTGGGTTATCAGTGATGCTGTAGATCACAGCAGCAGTCGCAGCAGAATTGCATTCAATCACAATTCATAACTATTCCCCCAAGATAATCCATCAGTCTACCATTATCATCAAGCCGAGTGGTGGTTCAGTGACGAGTATAGGTGAACATACCAGAGTCAGAACCTTGTGTATCTAAACCTGATGACAACCCATTAAAGCTACCGCACTTGACTGGATACATTCCAAATAGCAAAACTACCATCTGATGGAGAAGGGGGAAGTCAGCCCAAGACTAACAGATAGGCTCGAAGCTCTGCATTCTTCCCTCATTCAGTCATCAATGTCGATGGACTATTAAACAACTTACTGGAGGAGGTGACTCCACAAATATCCCCATCCTAAATAACGGAACAGCCCTGAACATCAGTGTAACAGACAAGGATGTGGTATCTGCACTATTCTCAGCCAGAAGTGTTGAGTCGATAATCCACCTCACCCTCCTCATAATACTCACACTTTCATAGATGCCAGTCTTCAACCAATTCGATTCGCTGCACGTGCCATGAAGAAACAGCTGAACACAGTAGATACAACAAAGTCAATGGGCCCTGACACCATTCCTGCAATATGACTGAAGACTTGTGTTGCATAACAAACCGTGCCCTTGGGGAGACTCCAACTCGGAGATCTGCCTGGCCACGTGGAAAATCACTCAGCTATATCCATTGAGTCAGAGAGTCATTGAGATGTACAGCATGGAAACAGACCCTTCGGTCAAGCCTGTCCATGCCAGCCAGATATCCTAACCAAATCTAGTCCCACCTGCCAGCACCCGGCCTATATCCCTCCAAACTCTTCCTATTCATATACCCATCCAAATGCCTCTTAACTGTTGCAACTGTACAAGCCTCCACCACATCCTCTGTCAGCTCATTCCATACACCTAACACCGTCTGCATGAAAAAAATGGCCCTTAGGTCTCTTTTATATCTTTGCCCTCCACCCTTCAGGCTCTCTGCCTGTATTCCTGATGAAGGGTTTTTGCCCGAAACGTCGATTTTACTGCTCCTCGGATGCTGCCTGAACTGATGTGCTTTTTCAGCACCACTCTAATCTAGACTCTGGTTTCCAGCATCTGCGTCCTTGTTTTTACTCTGTCACCCTAAACCTATGCCCTCTAGTTCCGGACTCCCCCACCCCAGGGAAAGGACTTTGTCCATTTATCCTATCCATGCCTCTCATAATTTTGTAAACCTCTATAAGGTCATCCCTCAGCCTCTGACGCTCCAGGGAAAACAGCCCCAGCCTGTTCAGCCTCTCCCTGTAGCGCCAATCCTCTAACCCTGGCAACATCCTTGTGAATCTTTTCTGAACCCTTTCAAGTTTCACAACATCTTTCCGATAGGAAGGAGACCAGAATTGCACGCAACATTCCAACAGTGGCCTAAACAATGTCCTGCACAGTCGCATATTCAGTCCCATAACAAGGGAATGACTACAGTCTGACCATTTGCTATGCCCTCAACCCCATCACGATAGTCATATTGGTGGGAGTTCTTTTTGACAGAGCTGTCAAGCAACACATAAATAACCTGCTCAGTGTGCTTTCCGATAGGTGGAGATGGTGCTGTTGTGGAAATGGCACTGGATTACTAATCCAGACCAGGATAATGCTCTGGCAGCTGGTGGAAGTTAGCAATAATTAATGAAATATAAAGATGTAAAATCTGGCGTCAGTAACAGTGACGTTAAAGCCAATGTCAATTGTAAACACCAATTTGCTTTCCCAATGTACTTTCAAGAAGTGAATCTCCCCTGTATTAATGGTCTGGGCTAAAAGTGACTGCAGACAGAAAGTCATGTGATAAACCTTTCAATGCTTTCGGAAACAGCCAATCAAGACACTCAATTATACCAAATAGCTCCGAAGTCTTTAAGGATAAACCCAGACAGAACACCCAGCACCAGTCTTGGCATTGGAAAAGGGAATTGGAAACACAGTCCTGTCACCATGCAGAGATATCCTTCCTAACATCTGAGGGCTTGTGACAACATTTACAGAGCTTTCCCACAGACTGCACAGAAACATCGGGAAAGGCGGAGGTCTTTAAACACATTGAGCATTCCCCATTCTAGTTCATAGAGAAAATCTCCTCAATGCAGTTTCCCCACACAAGATTCATATCACTTTGTATGTTTAAACATTGGGACATATAAAATAAAAATTAGTGCAGTCCCTTCGGCCCATTAATTTTGCTCCTCCATTCAATATACAAGCAGTTCTCCAATAATGTATGCTTATCAAACACGATTTGGCTGCAACACGATTCATGAATTGTGCACCATTCTTTATAAAGGGAGCTCCCGTTCACTGTGACATCATTCATTCCCCGGCACCAGCTGAACAGCAAAACCCAACTTCAGGGTCCTCTGCCTACAAAATGCACCCTCAATGTGTTCAGCTCAACCCGGAATGTAATCCGCTCTGCACATTTTGCAAGTGAGCCTGAAACTGGGAAATGTTAGCGAGGTTTGAGAAGATTTGTAGCTCAGGTTGAGATTATGGATGTATGAACCTTCCAGCTCAGCATGCAAATCTACATCCAGAACTGGGAATTGTAGCCGACATTTAGAAGGAACTTCTTTCAAACCAGGGAAATAATCTTGGGGACAAATCTTGGGACGACAGAGTGGCTCAGTGGTTAGCACCATGGACCCGGGTGCAATTTCCACATTGGGTTAATTTATGCGTGGAGTTTGCACGTTCTCCTTGTGTCTGCATGGGTTTCCTCCAGGTGCTCCAGTTTCCTCCCACCGTCCAAAGATGTGCTGGTCAGGTGAATTGGCCATTGTGTTAGGTTTGTTAGTCAGGGATAAATATAGGTTGAGGAATGGGTCTGGGTGGTATGGACTTGTTTTGCTGAAGGGCATCTTTCCTTACTGTCGAGAATCCATTGTAACTGGAATCCCGCAGTAGCGTCATGTGGTCAGTCCGTTCGCGTGCTTTATGGTGAAGAGCTGGTGAAAGGTAGAGTGCTGTAGTCAGTAACGGCTGTGTGGAAGTGTGACATTTACAGCACTATTACATTACAATATATGGTTTAAAGATTTCCATAGACTGTGCTGTTGTTTGTGTTCGGCTGAGTAATTTTTATGTTTTGATTTTTCCTGACAGTATTGGGTCTTCGCCCCTTATTCTCTTTTACCCATAGCCCCTATTATTTATATTGCACCTCTTTGTATAATTCAGGAACACAGCAGCCGCATTATCAGAGAACAACCTGTAATGATCGCTGATCCTCTATCTGCACACCATATTCCTGCTCTCTTCCCATCCCCTTCTTGTCTAACAATCATTATTTATATTCAGTGCCTTGTCTACCACAACCTGATCTGGGAGAGAATTCCCCAGGTTCACCAGTCTCTGAGTGCAGACACTTTTTCTCATCTCAATGCAGAGTGATCTGCCTGTACCTAATACTGTGGGCCCTTGTTTCAAACGTCCCAGACTGGGGAATCATCATCCATGCTTCCATGCTGTCTCCCCCATCAGAGTTTTATATATTTCACTCATTTTCCTACAGCTCATGGAATACGGGTCCACTCGCCCCAAACTCTGATCCCACAACAAGCCTGTCTCCCAGAGATCAGTCTGGTCATCCTTCACTGCTCTCCCTCAATGTCAGCTTTGTCCTTTATTAGGTAAGGACACTAAACCTGCACACAATTCTGCACAATGTTTGAGATGGGGTCTCACCAAGGCCCTGTACAGCTACAGTAAGACGCCCTTACTCCTGTACTTAAATCCCCCTGAAATAATGGTCAACGCACCACTTATCTTCTTAACTGCTGTCACCATCCATAATCAAACAATCACAGAAGAATATAATCTGTACTGTCAGAAAAGCAGTATGATCTACATTATTACCACTTTCTTACATGAGATCAGTAACCATAAATGTTATGATCCTTCAAGCAGGTTTTAATGGTTGTGCGATTACGCATCACAACTATCTTCTCAGAACGTTTAATCCTGACTCTAATACCCTCTGAGTGAAAAACAATCCTCATATCTTCTCTAAACCTCAACCCCTTCACTTTAAAAGTGTGCTCTCTTGTTCTTGTCCCTTTGACTAAACGGAGCAGCTGCTGTATAGCCACCCTGTCCATGCCTCTCGTAATGTTACCCTTCTGAATCAAGTCCCCCTCAGCCTTCTCTGTTCCAGTGTAAACAACCCGATCTTATCCAGCCTCTCTCCATAGCTGATATGCTCTAACCCAGGGAACATCCTGGTGAATTTCATCTGCACCCCCTCCAGTGCAATCACATCCTTCCTGTAATGAGGTTCCCAGAACTGCTCACAGTATTCCATCTGTGGCCGAATCAAAGTTTTGTGTAACTGTTATAATCTATGTCTGAATGATTAAAGGCTATGCCGACAGTCGCATGTGACTTCTGAACTAACTTATTACTCTATCTAGTGACATTCAGGGATGTGTGGAGAAGCATCCTCTGAGCTTCCTAGTGTGCTGACATTCATTGAGTCCTCCCCTACCTGGTTCCTTCTTCCAAAGTGCATCACCTCATAATTATTCCATCTGCCATTGCTCTGCCCATCTGATCATTCCATCTGTATCTTCCTGTAACTTAAAACCATTCTCCTCACTGTCAAACACCTGGACAATCTCTGTGCTCTGGCAGAAGACAGAGAGTACTGGTAGAAAGCTGTTTGTGTGATTGGTGACCAGTCTCCCCTGCGTATCACAGGGACCAGGGCTGTGTCCCTTATTATTTGTGGTATTTAGAAATGATGTAGATGTGAATGTTGAGGGGGTGGGGTGGGGGGGTGGGGGGGGGGGGGCGGGTGGGGAGGGGGGTTGGGGGAATGGTGAGAGTGTGTTACAGATGCTGGAATCTGTACTGAAACCAACACATGCTGGAGATCACAGTGACTCAGACATCATCTGGAGAGAAAGCACAGAGCCTTTCATCGTCTATATTCTGATTTCCTTCAAACAAAGCAAACTGAAGTTTTACCTTCCCCCGTTCGTGTATGTTCCTCCCAATAAAATTTACTTTATTGTTGTAGGGCTAACTTACTGTATGAATTCTTTAAAAGTCCTCCTGATATCCAACTATACCACATCCACTTGTTCTCCATTGTTTAGATCGACAAGGGACATTTCAAGCAAACGTTTTGTAAATGTTGCCTTCCCTTTCAGAAATCTAGCATCATTCTCTCGACGTTTGCTATAACATTCCAAGTGTCCAATATCATATTCTTTAAAATAAATTCCGACAGATTCCCCACTGTGAACACTAAGTTTACTGGTCTCCCTCTTCTTCACTTTGTAAATCCTTAGAATGCATTTATAACCTTCCAAATTGAATATGTAAAGATACAGTGATTCCCAATGCAATTATTATGTCTATTTCTGCTTTCTCTGAAATTCTGGTATGAAGTACATTTGGTCTGTCAGACTTATCAATATCAATACTCAAGGACAGTTTTCAAACTGTACCTTGTCACTGATATGAATGATTTTAGTCTTTAGTTACACAAGTCACTTGATATTCAAGTGGCCTCCGTGAAGACAGATATAAAGTAACTGGTTAGTTTCCCTATCATTTTTCTGTTCTCCACAATGAATTATCCTGTCCACACATTCACTCTTCCATATTTGACCTTGCTTTTATTTTCCTTTCAAATATTCAGAGGTTTTTCGTCAGTCTTTTTGTTTCTGGTTAGTTTGTATTGCTGCTCTCTTTATAAGTTACTTATCTGTTTATCAGCCCCCTTTTGTTGCGTCCACAATTTCAAGGATTCCACTATAGATGACCCTTCTCTAACGCACTTCCATCGATCTAATGCAATTCTTAACTTCTTTTGTTCACCATCGTTGAGTCACCTTTCACTTTTGCGATTTATGCCTTGGATATTGTAGACCTTACAGTGTTTCTGTAAAAAGCAGACATTTCCTGTCTTTCATTAAGTCACTTTAATGTACTTTTCAAATTCACTAAAGCCAAGTTTATTCTCGCATCTTAATGGCTTGCACGATTCAGGTGTATACTCTTAATATAAGAAAAAAATTGCTTGTATTCAGCCGTCATGGAAATTTCAATATATTAAGATCACTATTCCCCAAAGCTCTTCTGCAGCAAAGTCTTCGATTTGCTCTTCTGATCTCACAACACCAATTCTAAAACTACCCGATCAACAGCTGAGTGCTCAAGATACTACTAAAGCAACCCGTCTCAGACATGCTCATGAAATCCGTTTTCCCAGCATTAACAATCACTTGGGTAAACACTGGTGAGATGTAACTTGAAGATGTCCATTATTACTGCAGTACTCACAAATCTGGATGTCTAATTTCCTGTTTTATAGCATACGCAACCTTTGTATTGCAGCTTCCACTTTGATACATAACTCTCATGAAGGTTTGTTTCTCCTTGCTGTTTCTGTGAAACCTGAGTGACGTGGGGTCTGACGAGGTTAATGGTAGATTCAGACAAGATGTTTGGCGAGGCATATCTCAACATGGTTATTATCTCACCACATCTTTCCCGTTCTTCTCAAGCGTCATTCTGAGATTTTCTCCAGATCTCCCGTTATGCTGGTGGAATAGAAAAGGACAATGATCTTTTAGGAAAGCTGTGTATTCCCCAGACAGCTGAGACTGCTCTAACCTGGTGGGAACTTTACAGCAGTGTGGTAAAGTGTTCCTGCTGCTGTACAGGGTTTTAGTGAGATCACATCTGGAGTAGTGCACGCAGATTTAATCTCCTCACTGGGTTTCCACAGTGTTGCAATGAATGGATGTTGGAATGAACTCAAAGAATGTTCCCTCAGTTGATTTCTGCAACGAAGGTGTAAATCATAAAGTCCCTGCAGTGTGGCCATTTGACTCATCGACTCCACACTGATCCTCCGAAGACCATCCCATCTAATCCCACCACCCACCCCACCCAATCTTGTAACCTGGCATTTTACATGACTGATGCACCTGGCCTCCACATCCTCGAACGACATGGATAATTTAGCTTGGCCAATCCCCCTTATCTGCACATCTTGGGACTGTGGGAGGAAACTGAATAATGAAATTGTACTAGGATCTCTGGTGCCGTGAGGCAGCAGTGCTAACCTCTGAGCTACCCGGTGTGGGCAACACAACTTGCCTGCATAGTTCAGCCCTTGAAAAGTGACATTTGAACAGGGAGATTTCATAAGTCGCCAAACCTGTCATTGAGCAACAGGAGGTGGACATTGAGATCTTCAGCGGTTTGGTCAGGAACAGGAGCAGGACACGCAAGTCCACTGAGACTACAATGTAAGAATACCAGGAAGTGTAAAGCAGGAACAGAATGAGCCGAATAAGACACTTATGCCTCTTACGCAGCAATTGGAGCAGATCTTTTACAGCCTTGTGCCCGTTACACAGGAATTGTGAAAGGAAACATAGAGGTTATAGAAAGGGAAGGACTTCGAATAACCAGCTTCACTGGGCAATGACAAGTAGTGAGAAAACTTTTGGGATTGAAGACACATTATTAGAATCCGTTATGAAGGTGTAAATAACAGGAGATTTCCAAAGTCAAGCCACAATCCAGCACAGTCAACATAGTTTTATGAAGGATAAATCATGTTTGAATGTTTTGACTAACTTTCCTTAAATAAAACGTAACAAAAAAGGTGGATAATGGGGATCCTATAGATGTATTATATCTGGACTTCCAGACATCAGTGCATAACGTGTTTCGCAAAAGATTAATATGCAAGACAAGACCACATGGTGTTAGGAACAATTTACTTGCTAGAGGAGAGGATTAGCTAACCCAGTAAAAGCCATGATATGGAGCCGCTGGTTTTGGACTGAGTGGGACAAGATCAAAAAACAAACGATACCAGTTTAGAGTCCAATGGGTTTATATATAAACACAATATTTTATTGCGCTGTTCCTTCATAGGTGTAAGAGAGAGGAGGACATTAAATACAGAAGTTCTATGCACATGAATTGGACACACGTAAGATGGCTCTTAAATACTTAATCAGTTAGAATGGAGGTGCAAGTTTGATTGATTATTATGCAAATCGCAGAATTTATTTCAAGTCACTGCCTGGAGATAATTTCAGGTAAATGAAGTAACACGCGGTCAGACAATGTATTCGAAGCGTGAGGCCTTGTTTGGACGCTGTCTGTGTCTTCACCTGGAGTCAGACTGGTTTTATTTACAACGTAGGAGTTTATAACATATCACATTGACTGACTGTCTACAAATTGAACGTATTTGGAAAAAAATAAAATGCATTTGCAAATACAAATGGTCAAATGCAAGTTCAACCCGCAGATTTATATGTGCATACATGTGTGTGCGTAAGTAGAAGAGAGGGGCGTGTCTGTGTGAAGGGGAGAGAGAGAGGGAGAGAGAGAGAGAGACACTGTGTGTACGTGAGAGAGAGTGAGAGGGTGTGTATGTGTGTGTGAGTGCAGGAGTTAGAGAGAGAGAGGCTGTGTGTGCATGCGTGCGTGTGACAGAGTGGAGTGCCCGTATCCGCATGTGAGAGACGGAGAGTGAGAATGTGTGTGTGGAACGGATAGGGAAAGTGTGCATCAGTGTATGTAAGGGGGAGAGTGAGAGTATGTGCTTGTCCAGATGAAAACACATACACATACAGCAAATCCCTGTCCCCTCACACACTCACTCCGTGTTTTCAGAGTGTCACCTCTATGCAGTCTCTGCTCCATTTGGTGTTCACGTTACAGACCCAGATGCAGTAACTACAGTCCCCATGCTCCATCCAGAGTTGGGTCAGCAAATCCTCAGGTCTCCCTGGATGTCTGACGCAGCTCACAGCTCAACCTCCAGCAAACCATCCTCAGCCCCGCCACTAACTTTTCAATAACAAGAGTTAGTCACAAGCTTTCAGCTACAAGTTAGATGTCTGTTCCTTAACAATTGTACTCTAGGACTTCCCTCATGTTCCAGATGCACGATCAACTGAGAGAGACAAACAGAGGCGTTCCATGGGCAGGCGCAAACCAAGTTTCAACGCGTGACTCAGAGCTTACTGGAACACTCCTGTACATGGAACACGACATGGGACACAATGTGAACTGAACAACAGCCTGACACACACCATTTCAATGGTTCTGAGCTTCACAATGCCAGCAATCGATACAGGAGGAAGTCAAAATCTACGGCCAGGGAAAGATACAGAAAAAAACAAATAATTTATTAACTGATAACTTGCTGAAAATATGGATAAGGAGATGGGGGGATTGGAATAACGGGATAAGTGACAAAATAGTCGGTCCAATCACAAGAAAGCAAACATTGAATAGAGACATTGCCATATCCGCTAGAATGCTCCATTGTCTCAAATTCTGAATCTGCTTCACAGAACCAGCCCAGACACCGTAAATTTGGCTAAGATGGAGAGCTGTACAGGCCGTGCTAGCGGATTACTCAATAAACTGGACTATCTGCCCAGCAGGGGGACCATTGAAAACCTTTGCCAGGATATTGCAACACTCTACCACGACCCTCTGCCTCCTACCTTTGAGCCAGTTTTGTATCCAAATGGCTTTCATATGAACCAACCTTGGTAAACAGATGACCATACACAATGTTATTCAATGCATAAATGAAGTCTGTATTGACAATATACACCACTCTATCTCAATATTTTAGTCGCTTGTTCAAAAAAACTCTCAGTCAAGTCAGTGAGACATCATATTGCTTGCACAAAGTCACGTTGACTATCCCTAATTAGTCGTTACCTTTCAAAATGTGTGAAAATCCAATGACTCATAATTCCCTCCATCAATTTTCCCACCACTGATGTCAGACTCACTAACTTTTCCTTATTACCCTTCTTAAATCATTTAAGTAGTGGCACCACGTAGCCACCCTCCAGTCTTCCGACAATTTACCTGTGGCTATTAATGATAGCAATGTGCCCAGCAAGCACTTCCCTAGCTTCCCACAGAGTTCGAGCGTACATCTAATAAAAGCCAGGATATTTTCCTGCCTTTGCATGTTTTAAGACCTCCAGCAGCTCCTCTGTAATACAGACACTTTCCTAGATGTCACTACTTATTTCCCAATTTCTCTAGCTTCCATATCCTCCTGCACAGTAAATACTGTTACAAAATATTTGTTCAGTACCTCCCCCATTTCCTGTGGTTCTTCACATGGGCAGTTTTGCTGATCTTTAAGGACGTCCTATTCTCGCCACAGTTACTATTTTGTCGTTGACGTATTTGTAGAATTCCTTTGGAATCTTCTTAACTCTAATTGCCAAAGCTATCACATGTCCACTTTTTATGGTCCAAATTTCTCTTAAGTATACTCTTGTTGCCTTCCAACTCTTCTGGTGATTCACTTTAAATCAGGAATTAAGAGGCTAATGATGACCATTCCGATTGATGGAAAAACCGATCTGGTTCACTGACACGCTTTAAGGAAACAAAATGCTATTCTTACCTGGTCTGGCCTACAAGTGACTCCAGACTCACAGCAATGTGGTTGACTGCTAACTGCGCTTTCGGAAATTAGGGATGGGTAATTGATGCTTGCCTAGCCAGGGACGCCTTCATTCCGTGAATAAATTAAGAAAACAACCCTCAATTCCTGCTGTCTCTCCCTGACACACGCTTCCCTTTTATCCGTGACCACAACCTCAACTTCTCCAATCCTTCAGCACTCCTTACGAATATCATCCTTACCCTTCACCCTAACAGGACGATATTGTCTCTGTACTCCTGACATCTCATTTTTGAAGGCTTCCCACTTCCCAACTGACCCCCCTTTTCTGAGAATATCTGTGCCAATCGAATTTGGAAAATGTTTAGTTAATATCATCAAAATTGGGTTTCAACAATTTCGAACTATAAGTTTTAGACCTGGTTCATCCGTTTCCATCTCTATTTTAAAACTAATAGAATTATGATGACTTGCTATAAAGTGCTTCCCCACTGATACCAAAACCATCCCCTCTCCGTTGCCTTATTTCCCAAGGGTAAGGTGACGTTTCGCTCCTTCTCTGTGATGGTGAGCATTGGTCAAGCAGGTGCAGCGTTGTAAATGGGATTGGGGTCAGCAGAGTTTTCGACTAATTGGTTTGAATCGAACAATTATTTGTCTCAATGCCATTTTCATTGAGTGTGACAGAGGGATTGTCTGCACAATGCTGAGTTAGATTCCTCGTGCTATCTTATCGGTGTCACCCCCCCTACCCACCCCATCCCATGGTGTCCCTCTCATTCAATACCAACCCGATTCTCCCACCCCTCAAAGTTGGAGGTAATCACCATCACCCGCATGCCCCTTGGTATTCGGTGATCTTTGGCACTGGTGCCATCTTTAAAAGGCCAATGGGTACATGGTTGAGCTTTTCTCAGGTTGGCACTGCCCTGTAGAATTTATCCCAACCATGACAGATAAGGGGGAATTACACCATGGTTTGTTGACAGGGGCACGGAGGTTCTGGTGGATGGGCTAGTACAGAGGGGGACCATTCTCTTCCCAGCGGGGGCCACACCACCAGACACAGCGAGCATGGTCTGGGCTCACCACCCAGCATGCAGCACCATCTCTCTCTCTCTCTCTCTTTTTCTTTCCTCTCTACTATATCTCCCTCACTTATAGCACTGGATGGATACAACACTGTTAACTGACTTCCGTTGGACACACCACCATCTCCCCACACCGCCCCTCACCCCCCCCCACATAAATCAGCACTAACAGCAGGGTCACCCAATCCTACACAATCCATCCTTCACCGTCTCCTATTCCAGGACAAACAGCTTGGAATAGGACACAAAGAGTGAAGCTGGGTGGTGGAGTGCCCGATATCCATTTCCCCCACCCCACCCATTTACCTGTGTGCCTGTATTTGACTCTGTGGGTATCTATACGTGGGTGCAGGTCTGACAGTCTCTGTGGTGTTTAAAACGACACAATCTCTACATTCGCTAGCCTCCTCACTGTACTGCAGTGACAGCGGCAGAGGGTGAAAACCTTCGAGGATTCAGTCTGGGAGGGAGAGAGGGCAGCAGCTCACAGCGCCATCCAAACTGACAACTCCATCAACACGTACACGTTCCCCCAACCCCCTCTACCCCCCCAGACACACACACATACACAATGCTGGTAGGTGGAGGGTTGCAAATATACTTAGGCCTATCAGAATAGAAATGCTCGCCTCCGAGTGAATCATTTTGTCAGGAGATTAGATGAATTGACTTCTCATTCTGTGACTTGCAATGCTTAAAAATTATGTAAGAAAGTATTGAAAAGTCCCAATAAAAGGTCCAGTAATGTTGTTAATGACACAGGAACAACATTGTTTAGTATCAGACAAAACTGCTCTGTGCTTCCAAAGATTTTATTTGAAAAATTAAACGGCCATGCTATTTGACAGATTCACAGCAAAGGACTTATTATCTTCTCAGAGTTAAAAAAATGTGCCACCGATGCAGCGGCGTGGGTAGTCCAGTAGAGGGAGGTATTGCATGAATCTAATCACAAAACTCAGAGGCCAGCACTGCTGCCTTACAGCACCAGGCACCCGCGCTCGTATCCACCCTCAGGCGACTGTCTGTGTGGAGTTTCACATTCTCGCCGTGTCTGCGTGGGTTTCCACTGGATGCTCTGGTTTCCACCCACAGTCCAACAATGTGGATGTTAGGTGAATTGAACATGCTAAATTGTCCATAGTGCCGAGTGATGTATAGGTTAGGGGCATTAGTCATGGGTAAGCGTAGGATAGCATTTGAACGGGTCTGGGGGTGGGTTACTCTTCGAAGGGTCAGTGTGGACCTGTTGGGTAGAAGGGTCTGTTTCCACATTGTAGCGATTTTATGAACTCTATGAACAACAGGGACAGACGGAGAGAGAGGAGGAGGGACACTTTGATTCCAAGTTCAATTTATTGAGTTCAAAAACAACTTTGCACAGAGATGCAGACAGAGGTACACACAAACTGAGATACTGACATTAACACACACAACACAGGCCCACAGAGATACACACGTAGATATGGACATTTACACACAAACGCACAAACAAAGCCCAACATACAGGAATACACAGTCTTTAATACAAAGATATATATATATACATTTTTTAAATTAATAAGTTATCATTGGTTCATCAGAAAAGGCAGGAGAATGGGTTTCAGAAATATTTTAGCCGTGATCAAATGTCATGGCAGAAAAGACGGGCTGAATGGCCTCATTCTGCTTCAGTGTTCATTGCTAATATGATCTTTCCTGGAATTGTCTTTCCACGAGGTCAGTGGAGACTGAATTTGATAACTGTTTTGTTTAGGAGAGTTAATGGGGATGTGGACAGGTTTGAGGGGCTGAGTGGTCGATATCTGTTTCTAATTGTTGACTCCTTATATATCAAAAGAGTGGTGGTTGGTTTGAGGGGAACACATTTTGAGAATAAGGACGTTCCATTTCAGACTGAGACAGGGATGTTCATTTCTCTTTAGGGTTGCACGATCTGTGATGTTCTCATCCCGAGGGAGCAGTGAAGACTGGGTTACTGAAAACACTCAAGTTTGAGTTCCATAGAACTTTGATGAACTAGAGAATCCATGTTTATTGGGAACAGACAGGAAAGTGATGTTTAGTAACAATCACATCAACAATGCACATTCCGAATGGTGCAGCAGGCTCAAGGGACTGAATGGCCAGCTGCTGCTACTAACCCATATGTTGTTCTCTCAACCACTCACTACTGTTACAGAGGTAAAGAAATATCCCATTCAGCCTGTCAACATCGTTATAATGAGACAGGCGGAGACCATTCTGCCCTCGAAGGATTTACACAGGAATAGATGGAAGTCATTTAGCCCACTAAGTACATCACACAGTGTAGGATGAGGCCATCCTAGCTTTCCAGCTTGTTGCCCAGCAACAGGGGAAACCAGGTAAACTATCAGGGAATAAACATTCAGGATAAATGTTTATATTCAGGTTGTAAAGTTGTAACTTGGTGGAATGCCTCAGAGATCAGTATGATATTATCAACAATTTACAATCTATACCAATGACTTGGATGAGGTGATTGATTGGATTGGAGCTCAATTACTTCATTTACCAAGATAGTCATTTAACAGCATATGGAGACTCTGCAATGGGATACTGACAGGGGAAATTAGTGAGCAAAGCTTTGGCAGAAAACAGTATAACAAGGGCTCAGGGAAGTCAGTGCTCAGAACAGACAAAATAACAGTAACCTACTTAAATGGAGAGAACATCACAGAACGCATTGGTCCGGAGGGATGTGTGTGTCTCTGTATATGAGCCGTATAAACCCAGTCAGCAGATTCCGCAAGTGATTAGGGAAGTGTATCGAATGATGCTGTTTCATACAAAGGCTATCGGGTATAATCATCGGGATGTTTTACTGTATCTGTACATGACAATGCTGAGGCTACATCGAATGTAGTGTATGTAGTAATGAACCCTGAAATGGAAAGAAAAGATATGCAATTGTTTTCGAAACTTTTCACAGATGTTTCACTTTACTCCTTGCTAGAATGAAGGCCTGATAGAATCATAGTGTCATACAGCACGGAAACAGACCCTTCAGTCCAGCTCATTTGCACCGACCAGATATTCCAATCTGATGTAAAATTATTTGCCAACAATAACCCATAACTCTCTAATTTTTTTTTTGTATATACCCATCCTTTGCCTCTTAAATGTTGTAACTACCAGCCTCCATCACTTTCGCTGCCAGCTCGCTCCATACACACACTACACTTTGTATGAAAAAGATACCACGCAGGTATCTTTTTAATTTTCCCCTCTCACTTTAAATCTTTTCCCTCTGGTTTGGACTCCTCCAGCCTTGGAAAATAAGCGTGGCCGATCCCGTATCCATGCCCCTCATGGCCTCTACAAGGTCAGAATACTTCAGGCCTGAGAATGAGAGCTGATCATACTGAACCATATAAGACCCTGAGGAGAGTGTATTGGGGCGGAGCTGAGGACTAGAGAATAAAACTAAGGATTTAGTTTTAGAAAACAGCATACTCATTTTAAGACAGATGCTATGAAGACATGAATTTATTGTACAAAAGTTATGCAGGCACATATAAATATACCTTCAAATTATGAATTACAAATCATTTATAAATGAAACAGGTAACAGGGATGGAGTAATTCAATCAGGAGAATGTTCAACCAGACCTTACCTAGTCCAGGTTGGTGTTTGGGTCACATTATTGCATGTTTCCGATCAGAGAAATGCAACATGTCGTAGAAGCAAAGGCCATTTCTCCATCTCTACTTGTACTTCTGTCCAGCACATATGAGAGCTGAAAACCAATCAGCCATCTTAAGCACTCTTTGAGGGTTCCTGTTGAGGATTCATTAGAATCTCTCCACTGCCTGCAGCAAAGGGAATTCAGCCAAATCCAACATTCCAGGAAGAAACCCCAGTGTTAGCAGCTTCTGTGAGGCAGAACCACTTCAGAGGCAGAATAACAATTGAAACTATCTCAATTTTGCTATTGACAAGAAATTAACTGTTATTTGGACAAAGCTCTTCCAAATTAATATTCTGCAGAGTTTCATTTTTTTCTGTTTGCCTTCAGACGTGTGTGTGTGTGTGTGTGTGTGTGTGTCTGTGTGTATATATTTGTGTGCATATTTCTGTGTCTTAGAATTATAGAAAAATAAATGTTGATGTATATATTGTCAATGTTCAAACTCTATATCATTTATGTATTTCAAGTAACTTTGCTTTGGTTTTCGATTGTTTGCAAATTTAAGAAACCTGTCTGACTTGTTCCTAACACTGAACCTGACCCAGTCTGAGACGGATATAATTTATCATATCACACATTTAGTGACACTGACAATTTGTCGTGACGTCTCGAGGAGTGGGATTAGAAAAAGAAGCAATGACTCTCTAACCTCGGTAGGAACAGGGATAAGGAAAAATTCTCAAAAGGCCATTTGAGTGGGAATTCTCTGCCCACAGGTTTGTGTGTTTGCACAAATCTGTGTGTTTGCATTTATTCAAAGGTGTGTTAGTTAAATATTTGACGGGAAAGTGACTCAGGGATAAAGAACTGCAGATAGGACCGAGGGGCTGTGACCACAATCTGATCAGCCACAGCCTTAGTGCCTGGTTGGGCAGGGACCCATTCCTTTTCCTCAGTCATATTTCGCCCTCAATCTGCTACTCAGAAGCAGTTGATGCACAGAAACTGAGGTGACCATTCAGCCCCTGAATACAGTCAAACATGATTTGGTGTGGATTGGAAAACGTTCTTGGGAAAAAGAGTTGGTGTTACTGTGAAACAGTCCCCTCCTCTCTCTTTACAGAACTTCCCCTGTCTCCATTTATTTGTCATGTTGTTGATTCAGATTCACAGTGACTAATGACCCTATACTGCTCATAAATATTGCTCATAAAATCCTCTGCTCTCTTTGACTGCAGCATTCCGTCACAGGACAGCCAGGAAACTAACAACGATTAACCTTCCAATAACAAAATTCAAGAACATGAGAAGCAGAATAGCCCTTGCTGCCTGCCTTTCCCTTCAATAAAATCATGGCTGATCTGCTCTATGCCCCAACTCCTGGAGTGCCTGCCGTGTCAATCATCTATCCATCCCTGTCTTCCAACTATCTCAATGATCTACCTCCCCAATCTCTCTGGGATAGAGAAGTCCCGATGGTCACACCCTATGTGAGAAGGAAAAACGCCGGACACATACACCGTGACCTATTGACATGAACAAAATATATAAAAACCAGGTAATAGTGATTGGCCCTGACAACAGGGCAGTGTTTAACTGACGATGGTATCAAGGAACGTGAACAAAATAGAACTTAATGGAAATCAAGGGTAACCTCCCCACAGATTGGAGTGATTCAGCACAAAGAAGACGTTTGTGGTTCTTTGACATGTACCACCTCAGTCTCGGGACATCTCTGCGGGAGATCCACAGCACAAACATCCTCATTTGCGCCTCGGTATCTTCCTCCCATCAGAATCTCAGAAGTGGTGATGTTGACTGAAAATCATGTAATGTTCAGAACAATGTGCCCCCCTCAGCTCCTGAAGCAGCCTGTGCCCATGTGCAGGAAAACCCGCACTGCATTCAGGCTTGTGCTGTTGAAGTGTCGGTAATATGCATGTAACAGTCCTGCTGGACACTGTGCGTTACCAGAGTAAAGAGAGGTGCTAATTCTTCACAGGAATATGAGGAGGTCATTACGCCCATCAGTGCGATTGGATAAGAATAGGGATAGCCCATTCATTCTCTCCTGACTATTACACAGGAAGATAAGGAGCCCAGTCAAACACATTGAGCTGCTAAACAGGAACCACGGGTTGGTTGCCCAGTCAGGTTCTTGAGCGTCTCCCATGACATCAGGAGGTGGCCATTCAGCCGCTCAAATCCCTTGTATAGATATAGGAGAATGTTATCTACGACCGAACATGACAAACCAATGAAACAGAGACTGCACGGATAGACTGCTCCATGCCGTTCCTCCTGGCTCCATTGCTAATGGTACACAATAGATACATTAATGTGGTTTGTTGACGGTGAGGAGGGAGGATATCTCCGAGAAGGCAGACCGATATTCCCTATGGAGGTCAGAAGCTGTTGGGAACGGCTAACATTTTCGGGTGTTAGGTATTGCAGCTGCTGACAGATTAGTGAACAAAGTGATTTTCAGTGCAGGGTCACATACCAACCGCATATTGAGGCAATGAGAGTTCATTCAGAGCCTGAAGCTCTCTCCCAACCAACATAGGCGCTTCACAGAGGTACATAAATTACCAAGAAGCACGTATCTTGGGGAACATGTATTTCTTATGCCATGAATGTCTATCTCTGAACATAATGTGTGTTCGTCCATAATCTTCGAGTTTCAATGCAGTCACCTCTTATTCTCTCACCGTGCTACAAATTACACATTCATTTCCTTCACACTCTCTTCATTTTACCATCATCCCAGAGATTATTCTGATAAAACAGCTTTGCACTGCCTCTGTGACAAGGAGACCATTGATTTATAAAGGTCAGAAATTCTGTCTACAATAGCTCAAATACTGCCTCAATAACACTCCACAACTCCTACACATGATTCATTTTGTAATGAAGGCTGACATTTCATTTCTTGTCCTGGTGAATGGATGCTCGAAATGAATTCTGTTCATGATGTGTGACCAAGGACATTCGGGTCCTTTTTGGCAAAAGCACTTCCCAACCTCTCACCTTCTAATAAATACAACATGAAAAGGAATGTATAAGTTAACAAAAAAGAACAAAGGAAATTTGCAGCCCGGGAACAGGTCCTTCGGCCTCCAAGTCTGAGCCGATCCAAATGTACTGTCTAAACCTGTCGGTCAATTCCTAAGCATCTGTATCCCTCTGCTCTCCATCTACTGCATCTGTGCATAAGCATCTTAAATGAATCTACCGTGCCTGCCTCTACTACCTCTGCTGGCAACGCGTTCCAAACGGCCACCACTCTCAGTGTGAAGTACTTGCCGCTTGTATCCCCCTTAATCTTTCCACCTCTCACCTTGAAAGAATGATTTCTCGTTATTGAATCCTTCACACTTGGAAAAAGCTTGTCTCTATCCACCCTGTCTCAACCCTTCACGATTTTGTAAACCTCAATCGGGTCCCCCCTCAATCTCCTTTTTATTAATGAAAATAAACCTAACCTACTCAATCTTTCTTCATAGCTAGCACCTTCCATCCTCGTAAACATTCTTTGTACCCTCCAAAAGGCATCCATATCCTTTTCATAATGTAGCGACCAGAACTGTATACAGTATTCTAAATGCGGCTGAACCAATGTCTTGTACAATTTTAACATGACTTGCCAGCTCATATACTCAATACGACTTCCAATGAAGGCAAGCAAACCATATGCCTTCTTGAATACTCTATCCACCTGTGCAGCAACCTTCAGGGTACAATGGACCTGCACTCCCAGATCTCTCTGGCCAATAACGTTTCTCAAGGCTCTTACGTTCATTGTATAATTCGCTCTAGAATTAGTCTTGCCTACATGCATTACCTCACATTTGTCTGGATTGAAAACCATTTGCCACTTTCCTCCCAAATCTCTAGTCCCTCTATATCCTCCTGCATTCTTTGACAGTCCCTTATGCTTTCTGCTACTCCAACGATCTTCGTGTCATCTACAAACTTGCTTATCATACCAATAGTGTCCTCTTCCAGATCATTTATTTATATTACAAACAACAGTTGCCCCAACACTGACCCCTGTGGATCACCACTGGTCACCTTTCACCATTTCGAGAAACTCCCTTCAAATACTCCTCTCTGTCTCCTATTTCTCAACCAGTTCTTTATCCGCCTTGCTAGAATACCCTGCACACCATATGACTTCAATTTCTCCATTAGTCTATCATGGGAATTCTTATCAAACACCTTACATGTATATGACATGTACAGCCTTCTTTCATCTAGCAAATTACTCGCTTCCTCAAAAAACTAAATTAAGTTGGTAAGGCACGATCTCCCCTGCACAAAACCATTTTGCCTGTCACTGTAAACCCATTATTTTCTAAATATAATTAGATCCTATCCCTCAGTACCTTCTCCAGCAGCTTTCCCACCACTGACATCATGCACACTCGTCTTTGGTTACCCAGAATATCCCTACTACCCTTCTTGTACAGGGGGACAACATAAGCTACCCTCCAATCCTCCGGCACCTCACCTGTATTTAAGGATTCCACAAAGATATGTGTCAGGACCCCAGCTATTTCCCCTCTCGCGTCCCTTAGCAACTTGGGATAGATCCCATCCGGTCCTGGGGATTTGTCCACCTTAATAACCACTAGCCTACCCACCACATCTTCGCTACTTATGTCAGCGTGATCAAGACTAATCAAACTTCTATCTCTAATCTCAGCATTCATCATGTTCCTCTCCTAAGTGAACACTGATGCAAAGTAATAATTCAGAATCTCACCCATTCTCTCAGGTTCGACACACAATCTTCCTTCGTTATCCTTTAGTGGTCCAATCCTTTCTCTAGTTACTCTCTTGCTTCTTGTATAAGAATAAAATGCTTAATGATTCTCCTTAATTCTGCTCGCTAAAGATATTTCATAACCCGTTTAAGCCGCTTGATTCCTCGTTTAAGACTTGTCCTACCTTTCCGATATTCTTCCAGGGCCCGTTCTGTTCTTTGCTGCCTAGACCTTATGTATGCTTCCCTTTTCCTCTTGGCTAGTCGTAGAATTTCTCCTATCATCCACGGTTCACGAATTTGCACTTCCTATCCTTTGCCTTCAACGGACATGCCTATCCTGCACTATCTTTAACCTACCTTTCAAGGCCTCCCACGTCTCAAATGTGGACTTCCCTTCAAATAGCTGTGTCCATTCCACATTTCCCAGCTTCTGCCGAATTTTGATATAATTGGTCTTGGCTCAGTTTAGTACTCTTCCCTTAGGACCACTCTCTTCTTTATCCATGAGTATTCTAAAACTTACAGAATTGTGGTCACTGTTCCCAAAGAAATCCCCCACCGCAACTTCTACCACCTGTCCTGGCTTGTTCCCCAGTACCAGGTCCAATATGACCCTTCCCTCGTCGGACTATTGACATACTGCAGTAGAAAACTCTCCTGGACATTTCTTACAAATTCCACCCCATCCAGACCTCTGACGCTAAGTGTATCCCAGTCAATGTTGGGAAAATTAAAATCTCTCATCACCACTACCCTGTTGCCTCTACATATTACCAAAATCTGTTTACCTATTTTTTCTTCTACCACATGCTCACTGTTGGGAGGACTGTAATACAGCCCAAACAGTGTAACTGCACTCTTCTAATTTCTCTGCTCCACCCATAATGCCTCACTACCCAAGACCTCCATAGTGTGCTCCTTTAGCACAGCCTTGATATCGTCCTTGACCAGCAATGCAACTCCACCCGTCCCTTTTACTTCCCTCCCTGTCCTGTCTGATGCGTCTATATCCAGGGATGTTTAATTGCCAATCTTCATGCCCTTCCTTCAACCAAGCCTCTGTGATTGCAATGACATGATACTCCCAGGCACCAATCCAAGCCCTAAGTTCATCTGCCTTTCATACTATACTCGTTGAATTAAAGTAGACGCATTTTAGGCTCCCAGTTTTTTTTGTGCTCATCTACTCTCTGTCTACTCTTCCCTTTATGAATGTTATCTTCATAATTCTTACAGTCTCCAGTCTCCACATCACTGCCTACTTGTTTTCTCTTCTGGTTCCCAGTCTCCTGCCACATTAGTTTAAATATTCACAAATGCAGTAGCAAAAAACCCACTAAGGACATTGGTTCCAGTCTGGTTCAGATGTACACCGTCCATTTTGTAATAGTCCCACCTGCCCCAGAACCGGTCCTAATGTCCAACAAATTGAGCCCCCCCCCCCTTCTACACCATCTCTCAAGCCATGTGTTCAACCTGTCTTTTTTTTTATTTCTACGTTGGCTAGCACGTGGCACTGGTCATAATCCCGAGATCACTACCTTTGAGGTCCTCCTCTTTAACTTCCCTCCTAGCTCCCTGAATTCTTCTTTGAGAACCTCATCTCATTTTCTACTTATATCGTTGGTGTCCATAAGCACCAAGACAACTGGCTGTTCACCCTCCCCTTTTAGAACGCTCTGCAGCTGATCGGTGGCATACCTGACCTGAGCACCTGTGAGGCAACATACCATCCAGAAGTCCCATTCCGGCTACATAACCACCTCTCTACTCCCTTCACAAGAAAATTCCCTGTGACAATGATCCTACGAGTCGTTTTACCGCCCTTCTGAACAGCAGTGCCAGCCACGATGCCATGAACCATGTAACTGCTGCCCTCCCCTGGTAAGTAATCTCCCCCAACAGTATGCAAAACGGTATACCTCTTTTGGAAGGAGATGACGGCAGGGGACACCTGCACTGCCTTCCTACTCTGTTTCTTTTGGTTACCCATTCACTGTCTCCCTCAGCAATTCTCAACTGTGTTGTGACCAGCTCACTAAACGTGCTATCCACGGCATCCTCAGCATTACGGAAGCTTCACAGTGAGTCAATCTGCAGCTCCAGAGTCGTCATGCGGTCAAACAAGAGCTGCAGCTGGACACACTTCTTGCAAGTGTAAGAGTCAGGAACGTCAGCCACGTTCCTAAGCTCCCACATCAAGCAAGAGGCACAGGCCACGGGTCTGAGTCAACCATTGTTGTTTTGCGAAAAGGTTGACATAGAACAGTGGAAGTTTATAGTATCCATTTGCCTTACAGACATCTTACATTTCATGATTTTGACTTATCCATGGTGTGTGTGTGTGTGCGTGAGTGTGTGTGTGTGTGTGTGTGTGTGTGAGAGAGAGAGAGAGAGAGAGAGAGACAGAGAAAGAGGGGGGCTGACAAGAATCCTATTGTTATTTTGGTATACTCTAATTACATTCAGGGGTTCAGCCTTTTTTACATGAATGTTCGCGTTTACTTCGGTGTTTGCTTGGAACTGAGAATTAACCGGAGTTCAGAATGGTTAGGATCATATAACTTGAGCAGCTACTTAAAACAAATCTGTATCTGCTCAAATTTTCCAAGTATTGACTCACAGTCCATGACTCACGAAGGAATTAATATAAAGCTGACATGACAACGAAAGGTTAAAAAGTAACTTCAGAGGACATTGGGGCGCTATAGAGAAATATAGGTTAAGTGAGTAGTCAAAGGCCTGACAAATAGAGCTTTACGTGGATAAAAGTGAAGTTGTCCATTTTGACTGGAAGAAAAGCATTTTGTTTTGTTAGAGCGGAGATTCCATAGCTCTGAGATGCAGTGGGATGAGAGTGTAACATTACCTGAATCACAAAGTGCTAGCAGTACGTAATTAGGACAGTGAATAAATGTTTTCCTTTTATCATGGGGAATTTAAACACAAAAGTAGAGAGCACTGTTGAGCTTGTATCTTGAATGCACTAATTATTATCGGTCACCCTGTTTATGGAAGGAAGTATATACGTTGGAGGCAATTCGGAGAATGCTTACCAGAATAATACTGACAGAATGACTTGCCATACACGGGAATTGGGATAGTCTAGGCTTTTTCTCAGTTTGTGGTTAGGAGAGGAAGAGGCAAATTAATTGAAACAAGATGTTCCCTCTGACAGAAGAGACGGGAATGAAGGATTGCTGTCTAAATGTCAGTGGTTGCCCATTTAAAACACATCCAGATGATTTGTTTTCTCTCAAAATGTGGAAACTCTGGCACGCTATTAAAGCAGATTTATAGAATATTTTAAAGGCAAACATAAACAGTTTATTGTTGAGAGAGAGATGGCGAAAGGTTTTCAGGGTAGGAAGGAAGGTGGATTTCAAGTTACAATTAATGAGACATATTCATGTTGAATATCTAACTCATCCCTGTTTGTATGGGATGTGGCAGGTTGATTAAACTGATAAATTGGAGTTTCAATGTAAAGATCCAACAAACAAGTTTATAATGCTGAAATCCTCCATCTTCAGAGCTTTTTCAATGGTTGCATTTTTCAAGTGTTTGTTTAAAATCACTTAATTTGTGCTGTAACATTAATTGCCGATATGGAAACTGTGACACTTCCAAGGCAGAAGAGATTCCAGTAATGAATGCAGTGATCACAAAGAAAGTTTTAGTCCAATGTGTGACTAAATTCAGATTCATCTAGAACACAACAATGTGAAAGAAAATTAGTGCCATTTCCTGTAAGTTCTATGGAGGGGCTTCTGTCTGAGTAATGCAGCAAACACCAACCTACGGCAGTCACATTAACAACGTTACTTTAATATGTCTATAATGTTTGCATTTTTCTGAGAGATTAGAGATTTTGTTTGCTTAAAAAATAGTTGCATTAATACAAAACCTTCAAAAGTGGTCAGTGGAAAATTGCTTGCCCATACAATATTCAGATTTCAATTTGTATTCGAACATTTAGATAGCTGAACTCTGAAGAAAGAATAAATATATTGAACAATTAGGTTTCCTATATCCTCTGCTCCCCTCATTCTGCCTGTGATGTCTTTCAAAGCCCCTATGAAAGTTTTAAAGAAAGAACCTACTTTTTTCCATTGTCCCACTACCTCTGGAAGTTGATCTACTTAATAAATACAGTTGATGCAAGAATATAATACTGAATCCCTGAGCATCCAGCAATTTTATACCAGCCATCAGCCAATTATGCATACAAGACCTAGCTGACAATGTTATCTTTCATGACTAATTTCAGCTGCTTACACTGTGAAGAACCAGGAAATCTAATTTCTCCAGGAACAGTTGCAGAAAATAAGTTTGCTCCAGTTTGTGTATAAATGATCCTTGATTCAGAATTCAAAGACGTGAAAGGAAATTGCTGGAGAGCTGTTGTTTAGATTGTTCAGGGGCTGCCGCTTGAAAGCATGTGAGAGCAGTACAACAACCACCTTTGCAGACCAGACCACAGCAATCGCACTAAATTTGCATCTCTAATGCTAGCTTTGTTCCTACTGATTGATGCTCTTATTTAACTAGAACAACAGAAAGCATCCAAATAAAACCCGAAAGAACTGCAAATGCTGTAAATCAGAAAGAAAAACAGAGTTGCTGGAAAAGCCATTGCTTTACAACATCCAAATCTCTTCAGTGAAACATTTCCCCTTCATCATCCCGGTCCTGAATGTTTTACCTCCCATTGACCTCTCTGGTCTATATTGCAAGGAAAAATTCCATCTCCCCGACATTCTCTGCCTCTCCCCTTACCTGTGCTCTGACTTCTTGCAAACCAGTTATGTAAGTTTGACAAAAAAAATCACCAACTCATGCAGTCATCCTTCTGCACTGTGAGCAGTTTTTTTTTTTTAAAAAAACATCTGAATAAGTGCTGTAATACTGAATCCAGATCCTTCAGCCATTCCAGCAGCTGGCAAACAATTGTATATGCAGACAAATGCTGATTTCAGTGACTAAACTTGCCTTTTCAATTGCAAGCCTGGTAAACGTGACAGCCTAAACTGTGATGGAGATGGGAAACCGTGCCTTCCAAATCTAAGGCAGTCTCGAAAAAAGATGTTTGATACGATATGTGACCATGATTTTGCTTCATTCAGAGTACAAGAAAGTGAAAGTAAGTTGTTGGTGGGCAGGCAGTTATGGTAAGATAACGTACAGACCCCTCATGAAAACACCACACAGCAGTGCAGAGATTACCATTCCCGATCATAGCAATCACATACTACCTCTCCATTATCCACATTGTTCTTTGGGTCAGAGAGTTCTTTTCAAAACAAACAGTTTTAGGAGAGGACATCAAGGAAGCTTGAATTCAAAATTGCTTGCAAATTTGGGTTACTTATTCCTGATCATTTTAGTCTCTTAAAATGAATATATTCAAGAAATATGTTTCCCATCACACACTCACCCTTATCACCAGCTATAGTGTCCTATGAAAGGGGTTGAAGAATAAAATCAGTATTGATTGCAATCCGTCTGGATTGTAAGAAGTTTAACAAAAGCAGCTGAACTCAAGCTGCACGATTGAATCCAGAGTCTTCAGCCATTCAAGCAGCTAGATTAGATTACTAACAGTGTGGAAACAGGCCCTTCCGCCCAACAAGTCCACACTGCCCCGCTGAAGCGCAACCAACCCATACCCCTAACCTAACACTACGGGCAATTTAGCATGGCCAATTCACCTGACCTGCACATCTTTGGACTGTGGGAGGAAACCCACGCAGACACGGGGAGAAAGTGCAAACTCCACACAGTCAGTCGCCTGAGGCGGAGAATTGAACCCGGGTCTCTGGCGCTGTGAGGCAGCAGTGCTCACCACTGTGCCACGTTCCGCACATCAATAATACTCAATAGCTGGCACTCAATAGTAGCTGGAGGCAAATGCTAACATAAGGATTTAATTTATCTTGCCTGACCAATTACAGGCATGGCAAGTTTGACAATCCAAACTGCTTTGGATATGGAAAATATAGTTCTCCATGATTGTTTGCAATAACTACAAAATAAGTTTGATCTTTTATGTAATTTGTGTTTCATTTGATATTATATTCTCCAAGTCAATTACTGGAGAACAAGCAGTTCCTGTGAAGTTATGTAGATGTTTCCTTCTGCATCCAGGCCCTAGTTACCACACTCAGCTTAACCCGCAAAATATGTATTACATCCAGAAGTTGGAAGATGGTGTTCTTTCTTACACAAGACCTTTGCAATCATAATTTTATGAATTCTGGTGAAGCCTGCTGGTTGAACTGAGAGCAGGATTATAACGCGATGGTTGGCAGTGCCAAGGGTGGCATGGTACTGACAGTAGCTAATACAGAAGTTGCTGCCTGGTCACAAACCATTATTGAAATGGCATGATCCCCGGAGCTAACAGCAATAACAGAGTGAACGCAGGGCAACGACGTTTCCTTTGCTGCCATTAGTGATGGGTATTGCTGAGCCTGTACTAAAGAGATTTGCAGGCAAAAGCTCACTGTGGGAGTTGAGGAGCTCTATTGTTCACAACACAGACGGACATAAGTGGCTCTCAAATGGTGCCTTCATTTGCCCACCACTGACACGATAATATAATGGTGCAGAAGGGATTGGGCTTTGCTCCTGAACTCCCCTCCACTTGGCCTGACTCATCAGAATCTGGGCAAGAGCAAGTTGATGTGGAAAATTCAGCCCTGTATGTCGATACAGTGCCAAAGGTCCTCATTGGAGACATTGGAAAATTGGTTGCCTCGTTTCCATTTGGGCCTGGAGCTCTTTAGTTGAGATATATTGAGACGTTTCAACAAGTATAAAGTATTGAGGAAATGAATTGGTTGCATCTTATCTCCCTTTCTTTGCTCCCACACTCCAGCCTCATTACCTTGTCTTGCAAACAGCCAATGAGGGTTTGGGGGTAATAAATCACCATCTACTGTAATTGTGCCTTGAACTAGATTTACAAAACTAGCTGTCCATGGCTTGAAATACTTGCTCAATGTTTCAGGTTAATAGTGATAATTTTATTGTGGATGCTTAAAATGACTGAATAGCACTTTTCTGACTATTAGCAGACCACATGACAGTCCATAGTACAAGATCGATGGAAAACTGAACACTCCAAAATCCATCATGAAAAAAGTAAGTTTGAAAACAATATGTGATTAATGTTTTGTTTCATTCACAGTACAGAAAATCGAAGGGAAATTACTTTCTAGGTACTTTTCAGGAAACATCACACTGCAGCGCAGGGAACACCACTCCAGGCAAGAGCATTTGCATTACTGTCTCTCTGTTATCTGCATTAGAATGAGGGCTTCAGAATTTTGGTTCAAAAATACTGTATTAGGAGAGGACATCAAAGACACTTCATTGTAAGTTTGCTTGCATTTTGTTATTGAAGTTTCTAAACTCTGAATATGAATACATTCAAGAACTTGATATCCCCTTTCTGTCGCTAATCGTTATCACCAGCAACAAAGGTTTTGAAGAACAAATTCACCATCTATTGCAGTGACCAGTTTCACTCAAACGGCTGAATGCAGGCTGCAGTCCTGAATCCAGAATCTTCAGTCTTTCAAACAGCTGGCACACAATTGTGGGATGGAGCCAAATGCTTATTTAAATAACTTCATTTATATTTTATGACCAATTGCAGGCATGGTAAGTGCGACAATCCAAACTGCGATGGAAATGAAACATATAGTCCGTCAGGAACAACTGAAGAAATTAAAGAGTCAGTTTGATCCAAAGTGCAATTTAATTCCTGATTAATATTGTATTTGGAATAAAGGTTATTGCTGGAGAACCAGCAATTCCTGTGAAGCTATGTAGATATTTCCTCCTGCATACATCCGAGAACAATGTCAAGTACGCTAATCCAGGCCATTGTTAGCACATGACGGAAACTGCTGGGCTCTGCCTCCCAATTTTTTATTTTTTAGAAGTTAGATTGTGGTGGTTTTTCTTAAACACAAGCCATTTGCAGTAATAATGTTGTGCATTGTGGTGGAGCCCTGCTGCTTGGACTGAGAGCTGGACCCAGCGCTGCTGTGAATGATGGTACCACTAATGTTGACATGCTGCTGATGTGGACTGATCAAGTAGCTGTTGCTGGGTCACTATCCCAAGAAGGAAACGGCCAAATCTAAAGAGCTGATGGATCAATTGAAGCAATAGCAGAGTGGCAAACCTTTCTGTGCCACTATTAATGTTTGCAATTGCTGAGTCAATACCCATTGATGAGGAAAAGTCAATCCTGTATGTAGAGCCAGAATCCAAAACTCTTCAATGGAGAAATTGGACAGTTAATTGCCCTTCTCTAATTGCCCTAATCTCCTTATTTGAAACTTTTCTAGACTGTGCAACACGTGTAAAGTATTGAAGAAATGAGTTTGTCACATCCTTTATTTCCATGTTCCAGCCTGACTGTCAGTGGCTTGAAATCCTGACACTCCTATTCAAGTTTCTAAAAGTGTTTTTATTCTGAACGTAAATGTTTGCTTCAATTGACTTAATGGCACTTGATGACCATTTGCAGCTCTGAAAACATCAACTGCTGAAAGTGCAAGGGAGCTGGTCTTTCTGCTTCTCCAGAAACTAAGAAGGTCATTGAAAAGTAAGCTGAACACAATGTGTGACTGTCTACTAACAGCTAGCAGATCTGGCTCCATTTGTGGAGTCAAAGCAGAGTTAATGTTTTTCGTTGAATGACTCATGTTCACAACTTCAGATCTCTCTGAAGAAGGGTCACTTGACTCCAGGTGAACTCTGCTTTCTCTCCACAGATGCTGCAAAATCTATTGAGTTTCTCCAGCAACTTCTGTATTTCTTTCAGATTGTCAACTTCCACAGTTTGTTATTTTACATTAAAAAAAATATTGACTGGCATATAATCTTTGCTCTATCGTTAGTCTTGTAAAAAGACATTTTAGGTGGAAGCTTGCAGTGAATGCTGCAGACCTGATGCTGGGACTGAAATCTGGAGGTTTTGGCGTATGCTAAGGATGGTATATTGCCAGCAGTGAACAATGAAGAGATTATTCATTGATGAAGGGCTTTTGCCCGAAACGGCGATTTTCCTGCTCCTCAGATGCTGCCTGACCTGATGTGCTTTTCCAGCTCCATCCTAATCTAAAACGAAGAGATTCTTGCCAGGGTTACTCATCAGTTGACAGCGCAGCTTAGTTTCAAGAGTTGCTACTCCAGTAAGAGGGAGGACAGATCAACACATTTCTGAGCCCTACTGTTCATACTGATCATTGCTGAGGCTGCAAAGGTGGGCACAATCAGGGAAATGAGGGAGGCAGGCTTGAAAGATCATGGAGAGTCAAGATGTCAAAGAGAACTTGTCTATGTCAGCATTGCTTAGAATTGAGAAGGTGCCAGAGTCCCTACCTGCCATTTTCCAAATCCTACCACCTCCCAGTTAAAAGCCAGTGAATAATTGAGCATGCATTAACACAAACTCTTTCAATAATCATTTCCAGACCTTCAATGTTCAGGCCTTCAGTTGTTCACTTCAAAGCACTGGACTGTGCAATGAGGCTAAATATATTGAAAACATATTGACTACCTAACTCTCTGCTTCCCAATACTATTATATCGGCCACCTCCCCTCACCCCATCTCTTCAAAAAGAACTGACCATGGTGTCCTGCAAACCTCTGTGCAAGTTGAAAAAAAGGCAACATATATTGCAGTCATAGCTTTTGGAAGTGGCCTTTTTAACAGAATGTAATGTGAACAGGAATTTCTGGAAAGCAGGAATTTCTGTAAGATTCCTCTTGACAACATCTCCCAGTGCTATAGCAAACACCACCATTCCAGACCACAGCCCCTCCCAATATTTGCATTACTCCTGGTGAGTAGAGTGATTCCTCTTTTTTTGAAAAAAATGTTGTATCAGCTCAATAGAGCCTTTTGATCTTCAGGGTTTATTTCCAAATGTTTGCAAGTTGTTTATAGGTGTAAGCCTTTTGCTTAATTTGTGCTTCATGATGACTTGTGACTGGGGATGTTTTGACAGACCAGATTGTCAGGAGGATGGGAATCAAAGTTTGCCAGACGTGAGGGCAACCCTGAGGAAGCAAGTTTGATTTGATCTGATTTTGATGTGGTTTAATTATGCTTCATTTGGAATACAACAATGTGAAAAGGGAGTGTTGGAGAACCACTGATTCCTTTAAAATGTTTTGTGCAATGCGACAAATGCCAGTTCAGACAACAGCAGCTACATTAAAGAGGCTGCTAGACTGCCTCCCAAGGAATTTAATATTAGTGACAGAGTTGTCTTAAACAGTAGTACCACCACCCTAAATTCTGAGACGGGAAATTCCTTGCTGATCAATATTGAGGTTCTGTTTCTGGCCATTGGAGCTATAGTGAAAATACTGAAGAATTGGGTTCCTCTCCTTCACCCCACCTAATCGCTTCTCTTTGTTTCTCTTTCCTGCTCATCCTCACTCCCCCACCCACCATTCCACACTCCCTCCAAAATCATTGCCATGGTCTCCAGACTTTGGTGACATTTGATGAAATATGGCTATGGATTGGGAACAGCTCCTGGTCTCCTCGCCTTGTCTATCTCCCATACAATGTCGCCATTAAATGCTTCGCACTTTTTATAATTTAAGTTGACCAGAGGCCATGTGTATCCACAGAGTCAGGCACATTCCCTAGTAATAGTTATTTGTTTGAATCAAACTTATAAAGTGCTTTCATGGTGAATTCAATACAGGCAGCATCACATCCACACCGTTTCACTGATGTCATCAATTCATCGAAGCCTAAATACTGAGGTCATTACACTATTCTGGGTCAGAGACCTGTAATTACTTCTGGGTTTATTGTGGTCAGATCTTGCAGTAAACTCCGAATGGATGTAGGAGCAGGAAAGGAAAGGAATATTTTTTTTTCAACAATACAGCCAATACTGACTAATATGACATGAACCTTCAGTGAATTTGAAAAATGAGAAATTACTATATTCGGATTCTGAATCAAACATTGAGTTACAAATTGTGCTTGTAAGGGTTAAATTAGCAATAGTATGTGAAGAGCTTGAGTTTCTTTTTCTAAGATCTGGAAGTTAAACTTAAATCCTTGCATTTGGGATGTTTTCCCTCTGTCCCAGTGCAGAAAGTCTTTATTTGACCTCTTTACTCCCCAACTACCAGCTCCTGCACTCACAGCCAAAACTCTCGATGTTGATAAGCAGTGCCAAATATTAACTTGGTGATCATGCACATATTTAAAATGATCTAACTGGTACTTTATGATGAGTTGCAGCTGTGAAAATGTTGACTACTCACACTGTGAATTAGGTGGAAACCTAAGTTTGTCAGAAACAAAAGGAAACAGATTGGCAAGTAAGTCTGGTATAATGTCAGATTTAAATCTGCTATGTTAGGGATCCAATATTGTGAAAGGGAAGTGCTGGCAGTTGTTGTAAGATCATGTCAGGGTTGCCTCACGAAGGCATCCAATGGCAGTGTGGTGAACACTAACAGAGATGAGAACAATCACAGAAAACAACTGCTTGACTGGTTCAGAAATGCTTGGCTTATTTTGAGAGACCAATCTTGAATCAGCATAAAACATCCAAAGTTTTTCAATGGTCGGTTGAATTTAGCTTGTTTCTTAGTATGAAGGTCTTGCATAGCCCAGAAATGGCTATAAACAATGGTGACATACTAAATAAATGATTTTCTCTTCTTTTCACCCTGTACTGTCTGTTCCACATCCCAACCCCAGCATTCCCTCAGTGTGGTGTACTGTAGACATCCTGTGGAAGTCAAAGGAACCACATACCAACACGACCACGATGGTTCATGATGCATCTTGAAAACAAATAAAGTTAGAGCAACATTTTCCAGATCATAGGACAGCATTGCCAATACACTCCAGGGGGATGGGTGGTGATAGCAACAATAACTAATAACATTAGCAAGATTACAAGACTAGGATTCAAGGTATACTGCTTTGTCATTACCCCCTCATTAACTTTACCATTACAAGGCTAAAATCGGGAGCATTGGAATCTTCACTGCTCACCTGGTGATTGGTTTAATTGCAACAATAGTCAAGAAACTCAATTTGATCAAAGAGAGAGCAGTTTGATTGCCTGCCAAAAGAACTAACGTACCTAATTTCCACTCCCTTCACCATCACTGAGCTACGATGTTGGGTTACCTCGCACTGACACTCCACGGAATGGACTACAGCATCTCATTACACTTACACTGAAAGGATCGTTCCTGCCTATAATCACAATTTCTGAAGAGAACAACGATCACCTAAAGGCCTGTTACACCTGATTCTCACTTTGCATGGATATCTCTGTTCTTTTATTATCACTATGGCAAAATAATGCGATTTATTAAAATTGCAGTCATTGACTAACTTAAGAAAACTAGTCGATCAGGCTTGGAATATTGAATCTCAAGTCTGCGATTATTTTTTGTTGTTAAATTGCTTTGGACTTAATTCTGGATAAGGTTACTGATGTTAAATGACTGAATTTGTGCTCTTTGATGAATTGCAGTTCTGGAAACATTGTCAGTGCAAACAGTGAGGGAAATGGGAATGCAGGTTCTCCTGCATCAAGTGACGTAATTGCAAAGTAAGTTTAGTTGCAGGCATGACTAAGTTAGTCATTATATCAGAATATGACAAACCATTAGGAAATAACTGGTGAGCTGGTAGTTTGTGCAATGTTATACAACGATCAATGGTAACAGATTGGACGCAATGATTTGATCAGCTCTCAAAGAGGAACTTGCCTATGTTCAATCCTATATCCTTTTACTATGTGATACTGCAAAACCTCTCCTTATGAAATTTGTAGATTCCTTTTGAAGACCTCAGTTGAAGCTGCCTCCTCCACTATACTATTAGGCAGAACATTCCAGTTTCCGAACTATGCTTTTTTTTTAAAGTATTCCTTGTCACCATTGATTTATTTTGCTGATCATCTTAAATCAGTGTCCTTTTCTTCTCAAGCCGTTTTAAAATATAATCCGCACAGTATGGAAACAGGCCACTTGGCCCAATAAGTCCACACCAACCCTCCACAGAGTAACCAATCTAGATGCATTCTCCTACCCTTTTACTCTACTCTATCCTAATCCCTCATGATTTTGAACACTTGTAAAATGTCTTATTTATCTTCAGTTCTCCAAAAAGAGCAGCCCGAGCTTCTTCAAACTATCCAAATAGTTGTCCAGTTACTCAACTCTGGTACCAATTTTGTGTACCTTTTGTGCACCATTTCAAATCCCTTCCTGAAGCGTGCTGCATAAATACTAGACATGAGGGAAAAGCAGGACTGTTTATAACCATTTGTCATAATTTCCTTATTTTGCATGCCACGGTCCTATTTATAATGTTCAGAATCCTAATGATATCTTCAATCTGCACTGCCAACTTCATAATTTGTGTGCATACACGCAATATGTATAAAATGCATTACATATTAGACTGGGGTCATTTAAGGAAGCATTGATACTTGTATCAAAAGAATTTAGCTTGTGTATAAAATGAACAAGGAACAATCCAGAAAAGTTCTGAGTTGGAGGAGGGCTGAATTCAATGGGCCAAGAGGGCATTTGAGCACAAATCTGGGCAATGTTCAGCTTCAGCTGTACAGTACAGCTGAACATTTCCACAAGCAGGAAATGGTGGCAAAAACAATACTCTAATTCCCTGCATGATGTTGCAAAGGATATGGGATTATTGTTAACCCCAGTGAGAACCATACTAAATATAAGCAGTTCAGAGGGGAAATAAAGATTAAGGGGGACTGACAGCTAACTTTAAAACAGAATCTAAAAGTCATCATTAGTCACAAACAGTGAAAGGGTAGCAAAAGAATGAGTGGGGCCAATGATCATGAATCCCCTGTTTAAAATTCACAGGTGCAGGGGCCTGGCTGTGGTATTTTGAAGAGGAAGTTCATGCCCAGTTCATGGTGAAAAAAAGTAGTTGAGACTTGGATGAGATGAAGTTTGACAGAATTTTAGAAAGGCTAAAATAAATCAAAATTGCAGATGCTGGAAATCTGAAACAAAAATGAAATTGCTGGAGAATGTCAGCAGGTTTGGCAGCATCTGTGGCGGGAAAGCAGAGTTAATGCTTTTGAGTCCTGTGACACTTGAGCATCTCCATTTAGAAAGGCTGATTGTCATTGAGTGTTGGTAGCTGATAACAACTGAATTGGAGACATCTTAGGATACAGAGAAGAGGAGCTGTGCAAATAGAGGCATGGAATCAGAGACTGGAGAATCACAACATGTAAAATATTTTTGTTCAAAATTGTCTGGATAAATCCAGCAACCAGATTCATCTTAGTGGTGGGAAAGCTTCTAATGAACTGTAATCTCAGCCTCAAGCAACAATACTGGGAAATCATATGGACTAACTTTATATGCTGACTAGAAAATCTAATGTGTAACCTGTTGACCTAAATCATCTGATGACGGCTTATAATTCTGAATCTTCAGTTTTCTTGGGTATTTAAGCCGGTTTAGAAACATAGAAAATAGGAGCAGGAGGAGGCTATGCAATCTTTCGAGCTTGCTCTGCCATTCATCACGATCATGGCTGATTGTCCAACTCAATAGCCTAATTAATGCTTTCTCCCCATAACATTCGATCCCATTTGCCCCAAGTGCTATATCAAGCTGCCTCTTTAATTGTAGTTGAAAGTGCTTGCTTGAAGTGTCTTAATTTGTCCTTACGTTCAATTGAAGCTGAGAAACAAACATGGAGTCCAAACTCTGTCCAAATTCTGAGGAAGTTGACAATTTAAGTTCACGAGAAAAGAAAGTGACAGTCAAAAAGTAAGTTTGATCCAATGTACGACCATGTTATGCTTCAGCATGTGTTCAGTCTCTTTCTGAACCTGTGCCAACCTTCAAAGTTTAAGTCTGTAGGATGTTGCTTGATTGGAACAGCATTTCCTCAATCAATATTATGTGTAGTGAGATTAGTAATTCCCAGTTTATTCCCATATATCTCCCCATGTGATTATACCAACTCTTTCAGGTCATTTCGATTTTCATCTGGAAATAACTCAGCAGTTTATCCCAGTTTTCCAGAACTTCCTCATTGTTCAATTTAATTTGAGGAATGTCTAATTCACAATCATCTTGATTAGCTTTGGAACAAAGTACATCTCTTCAAGCCACAGAATGGTCACAGAAATATGTGGAGCAGTAAGCCATTCAGCACCTTAACCATGCGCTGCTGTTCAAAATGATGATGGCTGATTATCCAACTCAGTACTCTGTTCCATCATTCTTTGATCCCTTTAGTCCGAAAAAAAATCTATTATGTTTTGGACTCAATCAATTTCTATGACAGTGAATTCCAAAGAGTCACCACTGTCAGGGTGAAGAAAAGTTCCCTCATCTCAGTCCAAAATGCCCGAGCTAGTCTCCTTAGACCGTGAGGCCTGGTTCGGGACTCCCCAGCCATGGAGAACATCCTTCCTGGTTATCTAATTCTGGACATAAACACTGACTTGTGCTGCATCTTGTGATCTTCGCCTGGGTCATGTATGGGGAGGGTTGTTCTCTGTATTGCCACACTTTGACAGTGCAAGTTAACCTCTTGCTGATAGCAAGCTGGAAGCAAGGTAGCCATTTGTTGCTAAAAAAGAGATAGGACTGAGTGCTCACTGCCCATATTCAAAAGGGAAGAATGACCTACTGAGGAGAGATATTAGAGAACATTTTGTCGCTTTAACGGTGGACACTGATAGAAATTACTGACTCCCGTAGAACACACAGGGAATCAGCAAAGGTGACCCGAAGTGCTGGTTCCTAATTACACATATTGCACTTTCCAAATGACAACAGCCCATTGGTTGAGAGGTTTTCCTTTTTTTAAAATTAAAATGTTCAGCGATGTATGACACACCTCTGGAGTAGGTGGGACAGGAATCCAAGTCTACTAAATCTAATTTAGGAACTTAAGCCTACTGACCAAGGGGTAGGGAGACTATCATTCTATCATCAGAGGTCTGTTTTGCATCTCATACAGAATTGATGCAATTGCCCTTAATTGCTTCATTGATCCCTGGGGATGTAAATAATAAGCCACTTGTCAGAGCATTGTGTGTTGCTCAGGTGCCACTGAGTATAATGCTGATCGCTGAGTCGGAGGGTTCAAGATCTACCCTCCGGGTTAGAATACACGAATTGATACTGCCACGGCAGTGCAATCCTGAGATAATCCTGCACATCAAACGTGTATGAGGCATTAAACCAAAGCCACTCTGCCCTCTAAAGGGACCCTTATTACTTTGAATTAAAGTGAGATTATATCTGGTGTCCCAGCCAATATTTATCGCTCAATCCCGATGAGCAGATGATATTCTCACGGTACACAAATTAGATATCACATTTCTGACATGTGACTACATGATCAAAAGTACTGCGGTTGTTGTATAGAACATCTCTGATTGAAAATTGCCTTTGTCAGAACCTGCATGTATTATTACTCAACTTGGCCGTTCATTTTCCACTCTCTTGACCCTCTGTTGTAAGAAAGCGCTCCTTTCCAACTTCCACCAAAGGAGAATGAGACAAAGCTCAGTGCTGTAACATTTCACTTTATACTAACATCTGGATTAAACTGAAATACCATTCAATGCAAATATAAAACGAACTGAACCGGTTTTAAAGGATTAAAACAAATTATATTTTTCACCAAAGGAGTCTATTGAAATATTTCAATAGTTCTCATTGTGTCAAGTACAAGCAAACAGTGGAGTCTGTTGCAATCTATTTTATCTTGTCTAAAGAATATGCTGAGGAAAAGCATTGCAGGCTCTTCAAATTCGAGAATGAGGAAAGGAGTACAGTGTGGAACACTGACTAACAGCAGGAAAATTATTCTTCAGATTAGAATAGATATGTAGTGGAATATACTAAAATGATAGAATGAGAGAAGCTAAAGTGGGATATTGTCAGCTGAATGTTTTATAAGCTTGTTATTATCGGGTCAGTCAGGATCTTATTGAATGGTGGAGCAGGCTCGAAGGGTCAAGTGACATATTCTCATTTACTGTTCATACCTCGAAAAAAATTTGTTAGTTATTCGAGCGGAGGTATTAAACACATTTTAAACTGTAACATCGGCACATGCTGATATTTCCGTCTATGATTCCCTGGGTTTGATAGTATGTAGTTGACAGTGGCCCCAGGGGTTCTGCACTTGTGTCAGAGATCTGGAAAGAGATGTTTAGGATACTCTGAGGTGGCATAAAGATTAGGTTACATTACATTACAGTATGGAAACAGGCCCTTCGGCCCAACAAGTCCACGCCGACCCGCCGAAGCGCAACCCACCCATACCCCTATATTTACCCCTATAACTAACACTACGGGCAATTTAGCATGGGCAATTCACCTGACCTGCACATCTTTGGACCCACGCAGACACGGGGAGAACGTGCAAACTCCACACAGTCAGTCGCCTGAGGCGGGAAATGAACCGGGTCTCTGGCGCTGTGAGGCAACAGTGCTGACCACTGTGCCACCGTGCCGCCCACAAAGATGTTATTAAGATGTTATATAAATGCACAACTTTTCTACTCTGCTAGGGTAGAGAGGATTTTGCTCTCTATCAAACCTGTGCATCATTTGACTTCAATCTGCTTTTCTTTGTTGCATTATTGTATGGAGTTTATTCTCTTAAGTCAACAGCCTGGGCTTTGCCCAAAGTTTAAGAGGTTTTTACTCACATTGGTGAGTTTCTGTATCCCATGAGGTAGATTCATTGCAGTCAGTAATGGAAAATATAGCAGATCAAATATAATGTTGTTAATTGTTATTACATCTTTTAACATGGATAACTATGTGCTGTTCTATGAACCACGAGATTTAAAAGCCTTTTCAGTGAAGCCACTGCTGATTTAACCAATTCGCTATACTGGCGGACTCACTGATACTGAAACTCTATAATCTGGGACAATGATGAATTAGAAACTGACTGGAACTGCAACTTATCAAGAAACCTAGGGATCAGCGAGAGGTTGGGGCCGAAGCTCAGAATACAGAGGCACTACAAACCCAAACACCCACTGACACAGTTTCTCAAGGTGAATTATGGTGTGGTTCTGCACTATTCGGGTCTGATCTCTGTGGTTTGTGGAAAAATATGATATCTGCTAGAAGACAACTACAAAGCTCTCTTGCGATAATGTGACACAGAATCAAGTGAAATTTGGAGTTCTACTTATGGGGCTTCTTTCATCCTTTCAAGTGGCAGCTGAATTTGGTGATCAGGTATCAGTTACTATCAAATTGGATGAAATCTTGATAGTGGTACCTTTATTTACATTTCCCTATCTCTGAGGTTTGCCCTATTTCTTTATTAAAGGGCCAATGGGTGTTAAATCTCTTTAGTGCTGTCCATAGGAGAGCTGTGCTCCTGCCAACTTCATATTGATATCTGCCTTTAAAAACAATCTGAATCTATGGTCACAAACTGGTGTCGGAACTAACCGGGATTCATAATAGAATGACTAATTCTTCAACTGCTGCAAACCAATATGGGCTAGATTTTCAAACCGTCATTATCACAAAGGTGCTTTTGGTGCCACATTCAGTATTCAGAATGACAATTAGGTTTTCTGTTAGTGCAGAATTTCTCTCTATTACTTTAAATAATAGTGTGCTGTGTGTATGTGCATGTGGTTTGTTTCTATTTATTTCTGTTCCTCAATGGCTTTGAAATTGTTGTTGTATAGTATCAAAGGCAAAGTAATGTCTCCACAAGGACATTGTTGCTGGTTTTCCTCTGAGACCAGTGCAGAACTTTACCAGTTTATTGTAGGCCTGATACATTATAGTTAAGTTTCACCTCTACCAGCTGGTACAACATGGAAATTTGAGTATTGATGAAAATAAAGTTTTTTTTTATTTAAGTCTTTAATATTGTATTTAGCAGGACACTCTCAAGAATTCCAATGGAAAGGGAAAAAGCATTTAATCTATCTGGGTAATGAGTGCTGATTGGTAAAGGTATGGAGAGTGGACCAGGTGATGGTTGGCAGTTAACTGCCAATGCTTGTTGTGATTCGACTAAATTGGTGATGGCCATTCTCTGCCTCATTTGGCATGACAATACCTTGACCACTTAGGCAACCTGCCAATTGAAAACATAACAAAGTTCAGTTGTCAACGTCCATCACCATCTGACCAGGCCATTTTTCCATTGGGAACATCGAGATCAATCATTGTGCACTTTCCAAAGCATTAGAACTCTTTTCTTGTTCAGTATAACATGTTGTTTCCCTTTATGTCAAAATATTTCTGTATTTGCAAACAATTGTTTGAATTTGGGAACCTTTTGTTAATGGAGTATCCAACATCCAGCTGATATGATTAAAATGGATTCCAGTTTTCGAATTTGAAATGATTTAACCCCCTGACAAGCCCACTTTGTTCATGAAGATCCTCTTTGAATATTGTATCAGTCTGGCTGTTGAAAGACAGCTTTTGAAAGTTGTTTACTTTGGTCAATTTCTATTTAATGAATTGCTGAAATGGTGCAAAATGCATTCTATTGCATTTACAAAACTAAGACATCTTGTGAAATCAGGAGATGTGCACAGTGCAAATAAAAATCCCATTTACTGCTGGCCTGGACATTTACTGGTAAACTTAAACGTGTGCTCATAGAGAAAGGACTGAGATCTTAACAGGCTCATTATCATCTGATGCATTGAGTTTAAACTTATGTCGATCTCGAAATTCTTCAAAGCCTTGATCCACGCTGTCTCTTGTACCCCTTATATACACAATCTGTTCTTTGGTTCTCTGATTGCTTTATATCTTTTTGTCCATGAGTATGGTCAAGCCCCCTTAATTAGCTGTACTTTACTGATAAACGTCCTCAGATGCGACATGTTACTGATTCCCTCTTTGAAAGCTTGCTTAAAAGCCGGATTCATGTTTTTGGTCCTGGTCCTAACTCTTCTGATACATGTCAATAAACTTCTCCTGTTTGGCATTTGGTCCATCCTTTTCTAGTTTGGAAGGTCGAACTCGAATAAATATAGGGTTAAAGACAGGATTCTTGGCAGTGTGGAGGAACAGAGGGATCTGGGTGTGCAGTACATATATCCCTCAAAGTTACCACCCAAATGGATAGGGTTGTTAAGAAAGCATTTGGTGTTTTGGCTTTCATTAACAGGGGGATCGAGTTTGAGAGCCGTGAGGTTTTGCGACAGCTCTACAAGTCCCTGTTGAGACCACACTTGGAATATTGTGTCCAGCTCTGGTCGCCCTACTATAAGAAAGATGTAGAGGCTTTGGAGAGCATGCAAAGAAGGTTTACCTGGATGCTGCCTGGAATGGAGGGCTTGCCTTATGAAGAAAGGCTGAATAAGCTCAGACGTTTCTCTCTGGAGAGAAGGAGGAAAAGAGGAGACCTGATTGAGGTATACAAGATAATGAGAGGAGTAGATAAAGTCAATAGCTAGACACTTTTCCCCAGGGCAGGATTGACTGGTACAAGGGGTCATATTTTAAGGTATTAGTAGAAAGGTATAGAGGTGACGTCAGAGGTAGGTTCTTTCCGTAGAGAGTTGTGAACGCATGGAATGCATTGCCAGTGGTGGTGGTGGAAGCAGAGTCATTAGGGACTTTTAAGCGACTGCTGGACATGCACATGTTTAGCAGTGAGTTGAGGGGTGTGTAGGTTGTTATTATATTTTACATTAGGATTAAACCTTGGCCAAAGGGCCTGTTCTGTGCTGTACCTTTCTATGTTCTATGTTAAAGCATCTCATAAATGTGAGTATTTAATTTCCACTTTGGCAGATTTAATTGATTCTAATTGGAATGTCTCTGCCAAAGCTTCAGCAAAACTGAATCTTCAAACAGCTTCAAACTGTGCACACATCCATCATGTAACATTGCTGCTCCTCATTAACTTTTCAAATGCACTGCTCCATTCCAAATAGCGGACCACCCGTTTCCATTCATAGAAATTTGTTTCTGATGGATGGAAGTGGTTGTTTCGGTGCTTCTGCCATTTTTATTGAACTCATCTCAAGTTACACTTTAGAATTTAACACTCAGGCCAAGACTGTTTGTGTTAAGCTTTATCAATTTTGACCAGTTTGCCAGCTCTTCATGTTCTTGAGTTTTGGAATGGGACTGGGTTCTATCAGCCCTCTCGGGACAGGCTGCAAGGTCATTAGGTGGATAATAATAAGGGAAGGAAGGAGTTTCAGTGGCTCTCATATTTCCACCTTCGCAGTATTTTATTGATCCCAAATTAGGGGAAGGATGGCCACTCAGGTGGTCAATGTAGAGTCTGTTCCCGCCAATGCTGGCAGTTTGTTAGCAGTAGGTGGGTCCTCCATTGTGTGGGAGACCTCCTCCTGCATCCTGGAGACACACCTACAGGATGTCCCTCCTAATGAAGTACCTTATGCCTCATAACAGGGTATCCCATCTGCATACTGGAACAGTCTCCTGTCCATGGTGGCGATCATTACGGGAACTGGAAATCAGAGTAAGTAAGTGAAAGAAGCCGTGAGGGCTACAGTGTTCACAAGATTCCCAGGACCAGGTTGGCAGGTTCTACTGAGACCATTAATAAGTCATTAAGATCCCCCAATTGGTGCATGGACACTGGGTTACTCCTACTCCTAGTAAGAGTACTGTGATTACTGCTGTTTCAGTGCTATCAAGCAAATAGTGAAGTGTGGCCATGTGATAAAATCATTTTACATTTCGTGCTGAATACTTGAGACTTTTTTGTGAGAAACTTTATAATTCTTCTCGATGTTCTTAATACACATTTTGTTTCATACAATGGTGATTTTCTACATAGGATTACAGAGGAAATACAGACCATTTGGCACAATCAGTTCATACCAGCGCTTATGTTCCACTCAAGGTGTTTCACATCTTTTCTCATCTACATCGCCCATTGTAATTCTCTATTCCCATCCCTTCCAAGTGCTTGCCTAGTTTCCTTGAAATACATCTCAACTATTGATTTCAACTATTCCGTCTGGTCACATATTCCCCATTCTCATCATTCTTTCAGTGAAGAGGTTTCTTCTGAATTCCCTTTTGGATTTCTTGAGGTACCGTCTTATATTGACAGCCTCTAGTTATGTTCTATCCCATAGTGAAATGTTTTCTCTGTACATTCTCTTTTCAAAACCTTTCATAATTTTAGAACTGTCAGCCTTCTTTTCAAGATAGAAGTGAACAGCACAACAATTCTTCCTTGGTATACACAGCCAGAAACTTGTGTAGCATTCTTATCAATCTTCTCTTCACTCTCTCTCATACATTCTATAATATGTCAACTCGAACTGCAGGCAATACTCTTAATTATAGTCAACGAAATTTCTATAGTGACCCTACTTTCAAATCTATCCCGTAAGAGATAAAGCTTAGAGCCTTGTTTGTATTTTTATGGCCTTTGGAACCTGTGGGGAAATTGTTAGTGACTGATGTAATTGTCTGAAATCCCTTTGTTTGTCTCCCTCACTTAGACATGCATCTTTGAATAAATGACCTGCACATTATTCCTACCAAGATGTAACACCTTACGTGTATCGGTGTGGATCTTCATTTGCTAATTATTTGAACATACTGTAAATTAATTAATGATCTCTTGCAACTTCTTGCAGTCCTCAGAATTGGCTACATTTCAACATTCCTTTCCAATTTGGTGTCATTGAATTGCTAATTTTTTTCGCGTAATTAGATACAATATTAATTTGCAGTTTTACTTTATTTTGTTTTGAATTTTTAGAGAGGTGCAGCAATCCACACGGTAACTACAACAACTAAATGTAGAATGACAGATAGATGAAAATTATTACACAGACAGGACTAATTAATAGACTCTATTAACTTCAAGGTCAAAACAGGGAGTTATTTTTTACACGAATGATATGGTGAGATTATCCGTAGTGCAATCACTTTTGTCCATTTCTTTTTTGTTGCAGTTTATTTCCCCAAGTCTTTCTGTGCGACTGGTATGAAATTGAAAAGGCACCCATCCTCCATTTTAAACTAAATGATAATAAAAAAACAACGTTTATATAAAATGTAACATGATTTATGAAACCATCCCTCTAGGCTTATACATATTCACAGCCATGTAGAGTTATATAGGGAGAGGCTGAATGAGCTGGGGCTGATTTCCCTGGAGCGTTGGAGGCTGAGGGGTGACTTTATAAAGGTTATAAAATCATCAGAGGCATGGATACAGTGAATAGACAAGGTATTTTTCCCTGGGGTGGGTGGAGTCTCGTCTAAACCTATACTCGTGAGTATAGGTTTAGATTGAGAGGGGAAAAAGTTGCAAGTACCTTAGGAGTAACTTTTTCATGTAGGGGATGGTGTGTATGGAATGAACTGCCACAGGAAGCAGTGGAGGCTGGTGCAATTTCAACATTTAAAAGGCATCTGAGTGTGTAGACGAATAGGAGGGTTTAGAAGGATATGGGCCAAGTACTGGCAAATGGGACAAGATTAGTTTAGGATATCTGGTCAGCATGGGCGAGTGAGACTGAAAGATCTGTTTCCAAGTTGTACATCTCTTTGACTCTATGATTCACCCCTTTGCTCTTAATGTACTAGTCGAATCTCTTTGGATTATCTTTAACATTATCTCCCAAGGTTATCTCATTTTCCTTTCTTGCCCTCCTCATTTCCCTCTTCACAATGTCCCTGCACCTCTTGTACTCTTCGGGATTCACTTGATCTCAGTTCTCGATGTCGAATATACGAATCATTCTTAATCTGAACCAGAGCCTCAATATCTTTATTCCTCCAGCGTTCCCTCCTCTTACCAGCCTTATCTTCACACTAACAGAAACATCACGCCTCCTAACTCTCGTTTAGATTAGATTAATCTAAACAGGCCCTTCGGCCCAAAAGTCCACACTGACCCGCCGAAGCGCAACCCACCCATACCCCTCCATTTACCCCTGACCTAACACTATGGGCAATTTAGCATGGCCAATTTACCTGACCTGCACATCTTTGGGCTGTGGGAGGAAACCGGAGCACCGGGGGAAACCCACGCAGACACGGGGAGAACGTGCAAACTCCACACAGTCAGTGACCTGAGGCGAGAATTGAACCCGGGTCTTTGGCGCTGTGAGGCAGCAGTGCTAACCACTGTGCCACCCCTTGAGCTGCAAACGGTCTACTCCAATCAACCCTTGAAGGTTTTTGTCTCATACTATCAAAATTTGCCCTCGTCCAATTAAGCACTTTAACTTATATATAATGCCAAACCTTTCCATAAATATTTTACAACTAATCGAATTATGACCCCGGCCCCAAAAAGCTCCCCTACTAACCATTCAGTCACTTGTCCTGCCTTATAACACAAGAGTAGGTCAGGTTTGCTCCTTCTGTGGTAGTTACATAGAACATAGAACATAGAACAATACAGCACAGAACAGGCCCTTCGGCCCACGATGTTGTGCCGAACTTCTAACCTAGATTAAGTACCCATCCATGTACCTATCCAAATGCCGCTTAAAGGTCGCCAATGATTCCGACTCTACCACTCCCACGGGCAGCGCATTCCATGCCCCCACCACTCTCTGGGTAAAGAACCCACCCCTGACATATCCCCTATACCTTCCACCCTTCACCTTAAATTTATGTCCCCTTGTAACACTCTGTTGTACCCGGGGAAAAAGTTTCTGACTGTCTACTCTATCTATTCCTCTGATCATCTTATAAACCTCTATCAAGTCACCCCTCATCCTTCGCCGTTCCAACGAGAAAAGGCCGAGAACTCTCAACCTATCCTCGTACGACTTCCTCTCCATTCCAGGCAACATCCTGGTAAATCTTCTCTGCACCCTCTCCAAAGCTTCCACATCTTTCCTAAAGTGAGGCGACCAGAACTGCACACAGTACTCCAACTGTGGCCTAACCAAAGTCCTGTACAGCTGCAACATCACTTCACGACTCTTGAATTCAATCCCTCTGCTAATGAACGATAATACTCCATAGGCCTTCTTACAAACTCTATCCACCTGAGTGGCAACCTTCAAAGATCTATGTACATAGACCCCAAGATCCCTCTGTTCCTCCACCTGACTAAGAACCCTACCATTAACCCTGTATTCCGCATTCTTATTTGTTCTTCCAAAATGGACAACCTCACACTTGGCAGGGTTGAACTCCATCTGCCACTCCGCAGCCCAGCTCTGCCTCATATCTAAGTCCCTCTGCAGCCGACAACAGCCCTCCTCACTGTCCACAACTCCACCTATCTTCGTATCATCTGCAAATTTACTGACCCACCCTTCGACTCCCTCATCTAAGTCATTAATAAAAATTACAAACAGCAGAGGACCCAGAACTGATCCCTGCGGAACTCCACTTGTAACTGGGCTCCAGGCTGAATATTTACCATCTACCACCACTCTCTGCCTTCGACCGGTTAGCCAGTTTTCTATCCAATTGGCCAAATTTCCCTCTATCCCATGCCTCCTGACTTTCCGCATATTAATGAAGAAAATAGACTTTAGCACTTACCAAATTCCTCACCATCCAAGCTCTGAAGACCATGGCTGTCCCACTTTATGTTTGGAAGGTTAAAATTTGCTATTATTACAATACTATTATTCTTACGTCTAAATAAGATCTTTCGACATATTTGCTACTCAATTTCACTATGACGACCGGGGCACTATTACAATCGCATCAAAGTAATCATGCTTTTCTTATTTCTGAGTTCTATCCACATAGCTTCACTAGACCATTCCTCAGAAATCCCTTGTGTTAGAACAGTAGTAATGTTTCACCACAAGAAAAATTGACTCCAATCTCCTTCTAGTTCTTCCTACTTCTGCCGTCCCTTTCATGGTGGGAGGGGCCTTTGAACGTAAATTATTCAATTTACTGGTGATGGTTAGTAGCTGAAAGTAAAGATACTATGGGTGACTTGGGTGATGGGAAATAAAAGATTACATTGTGTGGAAGGAAAATTCTGGATAGAAACAAGAATTTTAAAAAACGAACTCCATTCTGTCTGCCCAGGTCTTGCCTATACCGCTCTACCTCCAGATTACTTGCCTTTTATTTTGATGAGTTCAAGTTAATCTCACCCGCTGTTTTGTACTTGTTAACCATTTGTTAACGGGTGTTTGCCGTTTCAGAATGTAGATTGCCTTATCGTGTACGTTCTCAGAGTTCAGTGTTTGGAGTCCTTGTTGATTCAACCTGTGCTTTGGTCTATCATGCAAAATTACAGAAAAATATTAGTAGTAATTTAAAATAAAATGTTAGGATATTGGAAGAACAGCTAAGAGCTTCAAGGCTTGACAGAGGGGTTGTAGGAAAGGACATGGAAAGCAGCAGGGTTTCCAGAACTTCTAATCTCTGCTTCCCTGATCGAAATCAACCTGTGATTTATACGTTTTGAGGATTGTTATTCATTAATATCGGTGTGTCAGATAGATCTCAGTCTCAGGGAGGTGTGACGTGCTTCTTTGTTTTGTGATGAACTCAGGGGAACATACAATAGGAAGGGTGTAAACCCAAAGGGGTGAAGGAGCAGAGGATCATCCGCGTGTATGTGCACAAATCAGGAAATGTACCATGACACATGGACAGAAGAGCAAATAAACCCAGCTTCATCACCCTACGCTGTAGAGAACAAACACAAAGCAATTATGTTAAACTGAAATAAAACAGTCTCTTGTCTCACCTGGAATATTGCATCTATTTTCAGGTGCCACGTTTTTGAAAAAATGCGAAGTTAAGCGATTTGGTGTGTGACTGATTCAAAATACTATTCCCGGGATGATACACCTCACCGACTCTGAGAAATTGGGACTGTTCTCCTCTGCTGATAGTTTCCAGACTCTGTGACCAGTTGCTGTGATTGGTTCTCAATTCCGTCTTGCGTCATATGGATCTCAATGGCTGAATATTTCAGGTACTCATGAGCTGTGCCTTGCCTGATCAACATCGACCTCTGATTTTTTATTTTTGAGGGTTGCTGTTCAGTAATATCCCTTTATCAGATAGATCTGTCTCATTCTCTGGGATTTGACAGGTGTGGTGTGTCAAGTAGATCCCAGGAATTGTGCTCCATGAGATTTATGTGTGAGAAAATCTCCAGTTCTGAGAATCCGCCCTTGGACTGTGCACGTGTTGTGTCTGAATACCTGACTGAACGTTGATATTTTTGGCTGATGAATGTTTCGTTGGTCGCTTTAGGTGGCGATTTCTGCATTACTAACCCAGGGCCGTCCCCACTTTGGGAGTACATTTAGTTTAGCCTGTGTAGAGTAAACTTTCAAACTCCTTTGCCTGCATTTTATCGGCTTCTGGTGGAGCAAAGCTCCTAATTTGTAAGATTACATGACCCTTGTGCATAAGAGGAAATGTTCTCTAATCATTCTGCCTCTGGAGTGTTCCATCAGGCATATCGTGTGAAAGATGTATTTACATTAGTGGGCTGCATGGTAGCGCAGCATTAAACTAAATGACTGGATGAAACACAACCAAACAGAACAAGTGAAAGTATTTGGCTGGGAAAATAATTGGATGGAGGAAAATGTATTATTACTGACTGGCCTTGAAGAAAGAATTCAGCAAACTCAAGGTTCGTGAATATTCATTCGAGATTTATTAACCATTTCAGAAAGCATTTTTATCCAAAAAGTTGATGTAAAAGCTAACAGAAGAGAATATAATGGCTGGATGCCACATTGAGATGAGAACACATGCGATGTGAGGTGGGAATTTTCTGTACATCAGTAACAGTCACAAGAAAGGGAATACAAAGGCTCAGCAGAAAGTGTAGGCAACCATTCTGAGAAAGGAACAAATAAAAACAAAACAAACGGGCTTCAAACAACTGGGAAGCTACAAATTCTTTCCACCACAACCATGTCAAAGATATCAATGTAAAAAGGAAAATCCATCAATAATTGTCTCAGTTACACGCTGATAAACTGAAGTCATCTCACTGTTAGAGTCAGCAACAGGACAGATTGGAGATTGGGAATTCAGAGACCTTGATAAGGAGATCAGGAAAATCAAAGGGCTCCACAACTCATTTACTTAACTTGGAAAAGAGAGATAAAGCAATGACGCAGATATTTATGATCAGGGACTTTCAGATTTAATGTTTATTCAAAGGCACACTTAGAGATTTCACAAAACATATTGGGCTGCTTGGCGTGAGAAAGATGTGATTATTCTCACCTTCACCAGAGTGACGGCAGCGCTGTAGAAAATACTCAGGAAGAACAAGGTGATGAACGTGGAAGCAGTTGTCCAGATGTTGCTGTTATCATCCTCATAGTCTTCAATCCAAGTGCGATCTATTGAATATAAAGCCGAGGGAACGCATTGAGATTGTTTATTGATCCAGATCGATCTACCTGCCTCCAAGTCATGTAACTAGAGACCATTACATCTTCATAAAGCAGTCAGGTATTTCTCAAGTGTGACTCTTATCTGTATCTATTAGTGCATTATTGACTCTCAGCAAGAAATTACAAATACTAACTGCACATGTTCTTTCTTCATTGTCCATGTCAGAACGATTTAAATTATTTTTCTTTTCATCTATTATCTAAGGATAATATTACTTGAGGAATGCTTACTACGAATGATTATTTTAATTAAAACATTATATTTTAAATATAGGCTGTGACAGCACTTTAGTTGAAAATTGTTGGCCATCACTGAATAAAAGTTCTAATGTGATTCTCATCTTTATGTATTGGTGACCAATTGCTTGGTAAATCATGAATATAAGTGACATCGCAGTCAGGACATTGCTTCATATTTTTGTTTGTAGGATCTGTATATTTAGGAATGAGTTTTTGTACACGTGTCCCTTAATTTATTTGATTTACTGCTTGGTGTGTTTGGTTTCCCTTTAATGTTTGTGCATGTGGTTATGAGAGTCTCTTACTTCACTCTCGCCCATGTTGGAGTCTGTGCATGAATAAACATATTCCTGTTCCTTTACTGCTGGTGTGCTCATGTGTTTGTGCACCTAATTTTTGGTCTTTTCACATTGTGTAAGCATCATCATGCTAATATGCCACTTCGTTGCTGCCTATGCTTATCTTGTAATGTCTTTGTGAGTGTTCACTTTTCATTAGTGCTATCTAAAATGTGTGCTTATGTGTCTGTTTCAGATCCTACCTAAACTAGGTTATTTTCATGTTTATGCTTAATAAATATTAGCATGCAATGTTATGTTTTGATGGATGTTTATATTTATATGATGATGTTTGCTTGTGTGGCAATCTTTCCCAAACCATCCCCTGAACAGCTTGTTTGTGTTATTGTTTGTGGATGCTTGCTGACGCTTGTGCCCATTATCCTTATTTAATAAACGCCCTCTATTTGTTCATCTCTGCACTTGTGTGTCTGCATGCGAGACTCTGAATTTGTGTGTACGTGTGATATTGTATACATGCTGATCAATGTGGTTTAAAAATAACTAATTAAGCTGCTTCTTGTCATCGTATGTTTGTGATTCTGAAAATGGGAAAATAATGATATTAATATTTATCTCTGTGCACTTACGTGCCTGCGTGAGTTGACATGTGGGAGGACATTTTTCAAAATTTGTATCTCTGTGTTCATGCATGTATGTCTGTATGCATTGTGCTGTATGAATGTATATGTATTCATGCCCATTTGTGTGTTACCGTGTGTCTATGTTTCTCATAGTTATGTGTGAGTACCCCTGTTCATTTGTGCAAATGATTTTCATTCGGTGTATGTGAGTTTTTGTATGATCATAGGTGAGTGTTCAAGTACCACTTGTATGTGTGGCTCTGTGCGAGCATGCATGTGTGACATCTTATCTATTTGCACATTTGAGTGTGCACATAAATATGTGTCTTTAGGTGAGAGCCCGTATATGTGTCATTGCGTGTGTATTTGCGATCATCTCTCTGTATCTGTTCTTATATCAGACTGCAATTTTTATTATTCTGATTTATTGTTCTAATTTTACTGGATTGCCCATAATTAGATTTAACATTGGTGTTGTAGGAAACATTTCCCATCGTCGTGGAGAGATAAGCATTTTATGACCAACTCTTCTGTTGCAGTGATAGAATTTCTGTCTCTGAGAGAAAAGGCGTGCGTTCAAATCCCCACTGCCCCAGAGATAACATTTCTGAATATGTTTATTAGAAAATGTCTACTTGTGTTCTGTATGTGAAACAAAATGATATCAGGTATTCGAATACCAGAATTGATCCCATGTGCTCCAGAAAACTGACACAAAACTATGGAATTCAAACCGGGACGATACAAACACCAGTTTTGGATTATGGGAATCAATGTTAATCATTTGTTTACAGAGCCAAGAGTGTCCAACATGTTTCAAACGTATAATTTTGCATGGAAGTGTTAAATCTTTGGACAGTAAGCAAGAAGCTGACTGTTCCTGTTAGTAACTGGGTTGCATTACAGAGAACATCTACCATTAAAACTCTGCACAGGGAGCAAGAGGACAGACCATTCATCGTTCCCCTCCCCTCTGCTCCACGACAACCTATCTGTCAATTCTCTTTGGTGTGAAAGTTAAGATACATTCTGTCAACTCATGCGCTGGTGCAAGATCCCTGGAATTTCCCCAGAAATAAAGGTTACATTCAAACTGTTCTGCACTCTTTAAGATTGGTATGTTCCAATCAAATTTAATTTTAAAGTGTCTTAAATTTACATTTCCAATTGGTGCAATGTGGCTCTTTAGAACTGACATGAATTTTGTAAGAATGTCCAATCGGGGGAATCAAGGACACCAAGTTCAAAACTCGTGCTCGACCCTTGACATAAGATGGACATTGTCCGATTTTGTCACAGAGGCATTTAGGATGGATAAGGTACTTGGCGGAATCGTGCAATGAGTGAGCTTTACTCTGTCTCTGACCCAGGGTGTATCTGAGCAGAGAACATTAACTGCACAAGACACTCGTCCGAGAACTGTTAATAATCCACTTTAACTATACAGATGCAATGTAAGTCATAGTGAGAAACAACTAATTCAGTATTTAACTCACAACTGGAGGGGAAAAAAGAAACTTTATTACTTTTGTTGAATTATTAAATGCAACTTTGAGATTTCTATTGACATGAATTAACAGTGTCCATCAGTGCAAGTGAAATGTTTATGAAAATTGGTTTACCGCTGGATTTGTCGACTGTTCTGTTGATGATCTTCAATGGAATCGCTTCATGTCCCACCACACAGGAGTAAGAAGCACCGCTGGCCCACTCTTCCACTGTAATGGATAACAGGCTGTACATGAAGAAGGAGGTGTTGTCACTCTCCGCCATCACCTCGGTGCTCTTGTAGATACTGGGATTCACCGGCTTGTCATTGTTTGTCCACTTGACGAAGATCTCTCGGCGGGAGATACCTCTCACTAAACAGGTGAGGGAGAGAAACCTCTGAGAGAAGATTTCTTCTGTTGGGGGCAGAAGGACCGACACTGATGGCTCCAGCGGATTAATCACTGCAGAATATTTGAGACAAATATAAATCAACCAAAAAATCCTGAACCAATATCACAATTTCACTAAATATTAAAATACGCCATGTTTAATTTGGGATTTATTCACTTTCGTTTTCTAAAGGAGCAGTATGGTACACATTCTGTTCAGTAAAAAAAAATAAAGTTGAATGTGAAAGTTGCCTCCATGTTTCCAGCCCACAACAACGGCATTCTGTCCAACTGTCATTGCTGATGGTGACGTCAAAACCCTGGCTTCTTCCCATCTTATCTGACTTAATCAGAATACAATATCCTTTGGTCCATCTTTTTCCTAAGCAGCTACCTAGCTATCCTGCCTTCAGATGCATCATTAATGCTCCTAACGGTGTTTGTTCATTACCATTCAAAGCCTGTCATTGATGTAACTGGATCTGGATTACACATGGGATGCTTTGTGTTTTAATATCACCGCTCACCTTTCTCCTTGTGGATGGAGTCGCTCAGCGGAGTCGGTAGATTCTGATGGTACACCACACATTCAAAAGTAACGCCACTCAGCCAGGCTTCAGTAGAAATGTCTAATTTGCTGATCACGCTGTCGGGATTCTGTCCAGGCTGCTCAGCAATCTCTGATTTCACAGGTTTCTTTTCTTGTGTCCAGGTCACGCTGACTCCAGAAGGAAGATTGGACACAACGCAGGTTAACGTCACCGTCGCCTCCAGTAAGACTTGTTCTAATGGCGTTGGGAGGATATTAACGGTGTTGACGTGGCACTCGGTATCTTCTATGAAACAAAAATCAAAGTCAATGAAAAAATGCCCCTTTCTGATACAAACAGCCAATCTTCAGATTACTTCGACACAGTGTGAAGACACCACCTTCAAAATGGCAACTCCAACCATTGCTGAAACGATGCTTACCATTGTTGATGTATTTTGATCTGTGAAAGCATTTGTTATTACCTATGACATACCTTGTGTAATTAGTCCTACAGAACACTGGCTTTGTAACAAGTGAAACCTATGAAAAAAGTAAAATCATCGAAGGTACCATCATGTAACCCATGGAATTACCTTTCTTTCAGAGTTTGTCTCTCACTTAAGACCATCTATTGATACTTGTGACAAGAGTAATCTGAATATAATTAGTTCATTTCCATGTTCATAACCCTTAGGTGTAAGTGCTGCTGATCACACTGACTGCCAAATCGCATCCCAAACTTTGGACAAGTTATAATAAATAATAATTATTCTCTTTGCAGAGTTCTAAAGTGTTACAGGAGCGGTGAGCAGCCATGGAAATTCAGTTCATTATATTTAACGTGATCAAAATACTTCGCATTATTGGTGTGATGTCATTCTCTAATTTATGTCATTATTCCTCGTGAGCTGATTTGGAGTAGATCTGAAAACAAGACATTGAGTACAGCATTGGATATCAAGAAGGACACCCATCTCCTTAAGTCTTTCCCTCCATTCAGTTAGTTCATAACTGGTCTGTACTTTCACTTTATTTACCAAGCTGCATTTTAAAATTTCTTCGTAGAGCAGGGGAGAAATAAAAACAAACAAAAGCGTCTTAAATTAATCTACAAACGCGATGGAAATGTGCACTAATTTTATAGACATCCACTACTCAATGTGTAAACATCACCACCCCAAACCAGGCTAAATCAGCCTGTCTCGAGTTCCTAGTTCATTCATTCCTATTGTAGCATTCTTACCAGAATTTATTCTCCTGTCACATCCACTAAATACAGAGAGCATCTTAAAAAAGCTCAGTGAGATCACGTTTACCCCAGTTCATCAAATGTGATACCCACTTGGTCTGTGGTCTGATCCCATAAATGAAGTTAAAGAGCTCAGTACCAGATAGAAATCGATGTCGTACAGTGTCCAGGGCCAACAGGTCATTCCTGAGCAGGGAATGAAGCATTGAACGCATTTTGATTTATTTTCAAGTAAGGGTCCCTGCATATTTTAACCACGTCATTTTGAGACCACAACATCATAAGATAGAGGATCAGAATAAGGCTGTTCGGCCAATCCAGAATTTAGATCAGAATGATGCTGGAAAAGCACAGCAGGTCAGGCAGCATCCGACGAGCAGGAAAATCGACCTGCCGGGCTAAAGCCATTCTACTGTCTTCTTCCCGTACTAAACAAGAGCCGGTCTATCTCTGGCTTGAATACACACAATGGCCTTGCCTCCACAGCCCTCTGCAGCAACATGTTTCACAGACTCATCACCCTCTGGCTGAAGAAATCCCTCCCCATCTCAGTTCTAAACGGTGCCTCTTTGACCCTGAGACTGTGCCCTTAGGTTCTAGTCTTGCCTAACAGTCAAAACACCTATTGCACGTTCACTCGACCTCAGTCTCTCAGTGTTTTCTATGTTTCAATCAGATATCTCTCCCAAAGCCCCCCTCCACCCCCAAACTTATCCTTGAAGCGGCTACCAGGCAAGGATTCAGCACTCTGAATACCTCTCCCAGCATGGTGAGGCAACAAACTATTTAACAAAGCTCACTATCTATATATCTATCTTCAACAGAGAGGAAACATGCTTTTCTGACTTGCCAAAATGTTGAATTATGAGCAATGCTAATGGAACACTCAAAATGAAATGAGATACGTGGCAAGTTGAGAAACGAGAAGTTGTACCGTGCTGTTTACTACGCCTGATGAATTAGTGTGTTTGATTCACATCAGAGTTCAGAATGATTTGTAGCTCTCTCAGTATGCGTCTCTTACCCTGGAATGCGGTGATGTTTTTACTTTGAATGTTCTCTCCATGAGTGACCTGGCAGGTGTACACCGCACTGTTGAACCATTCACCATAAGGGACCATCAGCCGACTCGTCAATGAGAAGTTTCCGTTTGCCTCACACACGGGAGACGTGAAGAAGCCAGAATCCAAGGGTCGGCCATTTTTCAACCAACTCACGGAGATTGACTTCGGATGGAACTCGATGATTGAACAGACGACGGTTGCAAACTTGCTGCTTGTGATTTCTTCACTGGAGCTCACAGTTAGGAGAAGGGTTGGTGGGAGAATGTCTGGACCGTTAGGAAACACATCACATACATTATCCGACGAATTTCATAACAAATACAATCAGTTCTCATAGATCAAGGTTTCTTGTGGTTAATGGATACAAGAATCATAATTGTGCAGAGTGCTGGAGAAGCTGGGATCCACACAGAAAGATCAGCAGGACAATGTGAAAGGCTAAACTTAGAGGACACAGCAAGGGAGTCAAGGACGCATAGAAACTATAGGCCGGTATCATCAGAAGGGAGATAGCAACGTTGGATGGTATTCGTTTTCATGACAGAGTCAGATGATAAGGCAGACGAATTACCGGCATAAATGAGGAAATGATGCGGTTGCTATCACGGAGACATATTAAGAGCCGGGCAGGAGTGGCTATTCAACATTCCAGGATTTAGTGCCTTCAGGCGAGACAGGGAAAGATGGAAAAGGATGGGGACGGGGATGTGCGGTACAGAATGTTGCTTCTGTCGCAATTCTGACAAGAGTATTTTCGGCTGTAAAGAGAAATGAAATCATGGATACCTCCTCAATCAAAGGCAAATGGACAGTACTTCAAAACCAAAATACAGCAAACATAACTACTGGGAGAGCACGACAGACGTTACTATAGGTCCAAAAGACCAAGTGCAAATACATGGGCAAATTTTCGAGACGTGTAAATTAAATAGGGGAACGAGAAAAGAAGTTTTTAACTTACTCAGCATAGGCTTGGATATTCATTTTGTCAAAAATGTAGAGGGAGCACAATTCTGAAAATGCCCCCAGAAGAATATTTGAACAAAGTATGTGTTTAATACAGAGAATTTTAATCCAGACCTTGCAAGTGAGGGGTGAACCTGAACTTAACTTTAGGGAATGAAGTCGACCCAGTGGGTAAAACATCAATGGTGGAGCACTTTGCAGACAGTGATCGTAAATCAGTTGGATTTCACATTGTCCTGCAAAGGAATAGAAATTGGCCCAAAGTTCTGAAAAGGGGAAGGACAATTTTAGTAAGATCAGGTAATGACTCGACCAGAGTGTACTGGAAGCTGACACTTATTGGTAAATCTGAGTCAGAGCAGTGTGACACATTTAAGAAAGAGATAGGAAAATCACAGGGAGGACATTTCCCAGGAAGCCACTGCGTGGGACTAAGAATGCAGCGGGCTCTGGACACCAAAGGGCATGGAGGGGGAGATAAAGAGAAACAAGGGAGGCTTCCGGCCTATACTGAAATCTCAAAGCAATAGAAACTAATATGGAGTATAGAATGTGCAAGGGGGAGTTTGAAAGACAAAGGAATGAGAAGAGCAAAAGGGACCATGAGAAAATAATAGCAGTCAAAATAAAGGAATATATTTTTAAAAGTTACAGGCTCATTTATAATAAAAGAATTATTCGGGAAACAGTAATGCCCATTAAGTGTTATTATTGGAGTGGAGCCAGAGGATTAGGTTGTGGTCAAAACGAATTGTTGTGTCAGTGTTCACGGTAAGAGGGACAATGTGGGGACAGAAATCATGGAGGGGTGTTGTGATGTAGTTTTCAGAAATTAGGACACATGACGTGATGTTCTGTGTTGTCTTGCTGAACGAAAAGTGGTTATATTTCCAGGGCAGATGAAAAGTATACCAAGCTGTTGAACGATGCAAAGGATGAAATAGTTGGGTCGCTGACAATAATTTAGAATTCCTGTCTGGCCGCAGCAGTTGTGCCAAGTGAGTGTAGATCAGCCAACGTTGCACTGTTATGCAGGTCGAAGGAAGGGATAAATAATGAAACCACAGATCTGTCTAGCTAGTCTCAGTGGTAAGGAAACTATTGAGAAGTGCAATTAGTCTTCATTTGGAAGTTAAATCAACACTTTTCAGCACTGTTTTATTGAGAGGAAGTCATGTGTAACAATTTGATCATAGTTTTCAGAGAGATAACTCGATGTCCAGACGATAGCAATAATCAGAGCCAATGGGACCCGAGTTAATTTGACAGATTAGATCTAGAACTGGCTGAGTGGTGGGAGCAGGTGATAACAGTCATCGGGTGTCTGCGTGACTGTAAATCTATATCTCCTGGTGTTCTGTAGGGATTGGTGTTGATTTCCTTGCTATTTCTCTTACATACCAATGATTGAGACTCAAATTTAGGAGGATTAACCTGTGAATTCACAGATGAAATGCAAACTGTCATGTTGGTAAGTCATGAGCATAATGGCTTTAGATTGCAGGAGGATATAAAAGGGTTGGTTGTATGTGAAGAGAAAAGTTGCAAATGGAAATTATTCTGAATAAATGTAAGGTGATGTAATTCGGCAGAAGAATCTGTGAGGTATGAAGTTTGGAATGGTGGAACCCTGGAAAGGCCTGAGGATCTTTGGTGCATGTATCCACCGATCCCCTATAGTACTCTGTCGTCTGGATAAAGAGGCTAAGAAAGTGGGAGGATATTTGCTTTTATTAGCCTAGACATTGACAATGAATAGTGGTGAGATGATACTGGAACTTAATAAAACACTGGTTAGGCCATACTGAAGCGTTGTGTGCATGTTATCGAAGGAATGTGATTACACTGAAGGCAGTATTGATGAGATTTGCCAGGATCTTGCCTGGGTTGGAGGGTTTTATATATGAAACTAGATTAGATACATAGGGCTTTTCCTTGAAGCAGAGGAGAATTAGGGAGAAGATTATCATGATGTCTAGAATTATTTTAGCCATAGACAGGGTAAACTGGATGAAACCTTTCCCCTTGATGGAGAGGTCAATGCCTCAGGCGCACATTGTGAAGGTAAGGCCAGGAGGTTCCAAGTGGATCTCAGGGGAAAACTAAATCAAACAGAGGGTGGTGTTAGCCTGGAGCTCAGCACCTACAAGTCATGCAGAGACTGAGCCCCTCATAATAAGTATGAAGTATCCTTGCAAGGGCAAGACACACAAGGCAATGGATCATGTGCTGGCACATGAGACTGGAATAGTTAGGTGGCTGTTATTGATAGGCATGAATTGGGTGGATCAAATGGCCTTTTCCCTGTGCTGTATAAGGTGATTCTGTGAAAACTGTTATAAATAATGCCTTATTCATGTTAATCACAGATGATCTGTTTATCTCTGTTACCTGGACATGGCATTACTTTGCTCTTGTGTGACCCGCTGTGTTGAACCTCATAGTAGGTTTTGCTGGGGCACTCTACCACTGACTCGGGCAGGGTTAACTGGCTTTTCAGGGTGTAGGTTCCCTTCTTGTTTCTCACTGATGGATAAGTCTTCAATCCAGTCTTGATTAGCTCCCCACCTTTCTTCCAAGTTACCTTGGTGACGTCAGGGGAATAATCCATCGCCAAACAACCAAAGATCACAGAACCGGTGTTGTGCTCCTGACAGGAGGAGACCAGGCCATAAAGCGTGGGGGGAGATGGTGTCTCTGCAATAGAATGACCAACTGAGCATGTTAGTTTCTGTTAATTTGACCTTATCAGTTATTCAAATGTATCCTCAGCTGTAAACGTTTGCCAGTATGCTCCCGCTGAAGTCGACAGCATAACTGGGGTTTATTTTTGTTTCCTACCAGTTGCTGATCATGATCATTGGTTCCCTCTTTAGAAACATGCCCTCGACCTTGACCGTTACCACATAATTTAGGAAGAAGAACATCCTGATCGCACCCCAGTAACTGTTTGAAGATCTCACCAACTGACACTTTCACTGGATTGCTGTGAAGAGCAGAGACGTTTCACAAAATACAAACCAAGGAAATGCAGATTTATCGAAATTCTACAGTATGTACAAACAGGCCATTTGGCCCAACAAGTCCACACCTACCCTCTGAAAAGTAACACATCCAGACCCATTCCCCTACCCTATTATGATACAGTTAACCCTGGCTAATGCACCGAACCTCCCAATCACTGAACACAACATTTGCAATTGCCCCAGCTTGCACATCTTTGGACTGTGGGAGGAAACGCACACAGACATGGGGAGAAAGTGCCAACTCCACACAGACAGTCACCCAAGGCTGGAATGGAACCCGAGTCCCTAGCACTGTGAGGCAGCAACACTAACCACGGAACCAGCGTGCTGCCCCACTCGGTGCCGTGCTGCTGGAAATACCCAACAGCTGGCAGTACCCCCGGAGAGAAATCAGAGTGAACCATAGAACATAGAACATTACAGTGCAATACAGGCCCTTCGGCCCTCGATGTTGCGCTGCCTTGTCATACTAACCTGAAGCCCATCCCACCTACACTATTCCATGTACATCCATATGTTTGTCCAATGACAACTTAAATGTACTTAAACTTGGCGAATCTACTACCGTTGCAGGCAAAGCATTCCATACCCTTACTACTCAATGAGTAAAAAAAACTACCTCTGACATCTGTCTTATACCTATCTCCCCTCACTTTAAAGTTGTGTCCCCTCGTGTTTGTCGTCCCTATACTTGGAAATCAGGTCCAGTGAGCCTTCCTCACTTATCAATGCAAGGCAGAATGTTCTCACTGGGAGAGAGGTCTCTGCAGCAGCAGCACAGGCAGGAGCTGAGCACTGGGACTAGGAGGATGGCTGTCACGGCTGAACTCATGCCAATTGGCTGGAAGTTGAAACATCTAATTTACAATTATCTGAATTCTGGATGCCCCTGAAAAATGGAGGACCATTAAGGTTCAGAGACTTTGGAGTGTTACAGCTGAGTATTTACGTAAATATGATTTGAGAAATTAAGAAATGATCTTTAACTTTAATAATTATCAAACTGACACGCAGTTCACCACCAAACCTCATCTTTCAGACTAACCACTGCACTTACTCTGCCTTGACCTAAATTTCCACTCACATTGACAAACCCTACCCTGCTATACACCCATTCATGCCCGGAACACACAACCCCTATCACACGAAACACATCCAAGGCAATCCATATTGGTAGTGTAGCTGAGCAGAGAGATCTCGGTGTCCATGTACATCGATCCCTAAAAGTTGCCAGCCAGTTTGATAGAGTTGTTAAGAAGGCCGAGATTCTGGTGTGGCAGCACTTGGGAGTATTGTGTACTGTTCTGGTCACCACATTATAGACAAAATGTGGAAGCTTTGGAAGAGTTCAGAGGAGGTTTACCAGGATGTTGTTTGGTATGGCGGGCAGGTTTAATTAGGAAAGGATGAGGGTCTTGAGGCTGTTTTTATTTGAGAGAAGAAGGTTGAGAGGTGACTTAACTGAGACATAAAAGATAAACAGAGGGTGGACAGTGAAAGTCTTATTCCTTGAATAGTGATGGCTAGCAGGAGAGGACATAGATGACAGATGCCAGAGGTTGTTTCTTTACTCAGAGAGTAGTAGGTCCATGGAACGCACTGCCTGCAACAATAGTACACTCGCCAACTTTAAGGGCATTTAAAAGGTCATTGGATAAACATATGGATGAAAATGGAATCGTGTAGGATAGATAGGCTTCAGATTGGTTCCACAGGTCGGCGCAATATTGAGGGCAGTATTACGGTGCCTGTACTGCACCGTAATGTTCTATGTTCTATATTCCAGGTGGACATATGATCACAATTCCTTTAACTCATTTACACTCCTGCCGCCCTGCACCTGGCCCATGGTGAATCTGGCCCTGACTGGACCTGGCACCATCATTTTCACAACCTCTGACAAAAGCCCACATGACCTCAGTCCTTGATCACTGACCTCTCATCTTACCCAAGTCAACCTGTGCACATTGAATCCTAGCTCCTTTCGCATCTGTGCTTTACAACCTACCATTTTGCCAGACTCCAAGCTTTGCATTTTGACAACACGTCCACCTGTCACTTCATTACAGTGACCTTCCACCCCTGACACATCCTGGCACTCTGCCCACCTCTATACTAACCAGCCTGGCATCCTGCTCACCTCTCCATAAACCAGCCTGGCAAAGACAGACCTCCTGCATTTCAGCTCAAACTACCCCTCACCTACCAAGCACAATTCGATCAAATTATCCTGTGACCATTACCATTTACCTTGATGCCACCTTGCCAGACAGAGTGCATGCAAACTTACCCAGCAGCCAGCCAACACCTCACAGCCTACCAGCCCAAACTCTCCCACATTCCCTATCTAGCCCCTCACTTGCTCACCACCTTCCAACTTTGAGCCTACTCCACCATAAAGTTAGTGAGTCATAAAATCATACAGGACAGAAACAGTTCCTTTGGTCCAGCTCATCCATGCTGACCAGAGTTCCCAAATTAAAGTAATTTCACTTGCCTGTCTTTGGCCCATATCCATTCAGACCTGCCCAGTTCCTGTAGCTATTCAAATGCCTTCTAAATGTTGGACCTATCTCTGCATTTACCACTTCCCCTGGCAGTTCATTCCAATGTTTTGGACAGTTACAACATGAAGCCCTAACTCCTGCACTCAGTGCTCTGGCCAATGAAGGTACATGTGCCAAACACCTTCAACACACTCGGTACTTGAGACAACGCTTTTAAGAATGTAAGAGTCTGAACCCTCAGGATCCTCAGTGTTCAACATCACTACCCGGTGCCCTACCATTAACTCTGTAAGACTCTATGAGTCTGGACCCTCAGGGCACTGTGTTTAACATCACTATCCAGTGCCCTACCATTATCTCTGTAAGTTGTGACCTGATTTGTCTGCTCAAAAAGCAACACGTCGTATTCATTTAAATTAAACTCCATCTGCCACTCCTCAGCCCATTGGCCCAGCTAATCAAGATCTCATTGTACGTTTCGATAACTTTCACTGCCAATTATACCACCAATGTTGGCGTTACGTGCAAACTTACAAACCATGTCCCATTCAATGTTTTCATGACTTTCAACCAATATTGTACCCTGTTTGCCTTTCTACCACATATCCGTAGCATTTTTTAAGGATTGAAGAAATCTATCTCCTTATTGAAATCATTTAATGTTTTGTCCTCAATCAATTTCTGTGGTGGAGAATTCCAAAGGTTCACCATTCTTTTGTTGAACAGTAAACAATCAGGTTCAATGTTATAGGTGTGTTGGGAGGACTGGTGAGCAGCAAGATTAATGATGATCCCATGAATGGAGTAGCATTCTAGAGGGGCCGAGGGGCCTTTTTCAGCTTCCAGTTTGCATGCTGACATGTCCCTTCAGCAGCATGTTCCAAAACTGTGATCCTTGAGGATAAGGGCGCACATGCGTGTAAATGCTTCACCTGAAAGCTCTCCTCCAAATTAGACTTCAACTTGACTCTCAACTATTTCTCTGCCGTTTCCTCTTCCTCAATCACAGCCATGGGACTCACTTCCTAACAGCGCTGTGAATGTGCCAATACCACACAAACTTCAGCAATTCAAATAGACTGATGACAACTGGTTTCTCAAGGCGATATAAAAAGTCTGACACTTCCACACCTGTCGAGAGATTCAAACAACCACTGGAAGAATTGAAAATTATTTGAGGCACTTGTGTGTCTACACAAGATGACGTAGTTTCCTTTTGTGTGATTTGACTGTGTTTTCACTGAACGAGCAGAGCTATTTCTTAATCATATAATCGGAATGAAGCTTCCCTCATTTTTAGCAAGGCAATCACACATTATATTTATTTATTCCAGGGAAGTATAGTGTTAAATTAAAGAAATATGATGATTGGGATGTTTCAATTGGAAATTGTCAGAGATTTAAGGTTTACTTTCATGAGCAATTAATTCCAGCCTCATTGTGTCACAGTACTCACAGGAATGTCTTTCAGAAATTGTGTCTTCCTTTGTTACGGGCAGTCGAATCAGTAAACCTGGGATATTTTGTGCTTGTTAATCAAAGGTGTTGAAGAGTTTTAGCCAAAGGGAGACCTGTGGATTTAGCTCACAGATGCTCCATGATCTAAGTAAGTGGTGGAACAGCTCGAGGGGCTGAGTGCACTCCTCTTGCTCCGACCTTCCTATCATTGTGTCATTCATTAAGCTAGCACTGGCGGTGAACACTTTTTATTAAAATATTTCAACACATTAATTGTTTCACACATGCTTTAGAAAAAACCTTCTGTTGATTATTTGGAACGGGATCATTGACATTCTCTATTTGAGAGATCAAAATAACTTACACCCAATTACAGCAGCCACTGCGCTCTGGAGTGTGTTGTTACTTCATAATAGTTTCTCGTGAAACTACACTTTAGATCAGGGCGCTCCAATTCAATGATTCTCTGATATTCCATCTTTCTGAACATTCTCAATTTGTTCAAATGCATCTTTTCTTTGAAGAACGTGTTTCATCGAACACAACATTTTTCAATGAAACAACAAACTTTAAATGCTAGAAAACCAAAATAAAGACAGAAATTTCTGAAGAAACTCAGCAGGTCTAGCAGCTCCTGTGGAGAGAAGGCAAGGTTTACCTTTCGCATCCAGAGACCCCCCCACCCCCGCTCTTCACCAAATTGTTTTCATGTTTTTGGCACAAGAGCTCACACCTGTTGAGATAAACAGTGATTACGTTGGCTTGACTCCTGTTGGAAAAATAATTCTTAGCAGAGGTACCGGATGGTCTGAGATAGCAATTGAAAACCAACTGAAAAGCTATCACCAGCTGCAGCAAGTGTTGGATTCAGCGGAACTCCCACCGTACTGAACAATCAAATTCAGCTAGAGCACTGGTTTAATATAAAGTAAAACAGCCGAAGCATAATCTAATCAAATATGCTTCGAAAATGATTCAGTCTGGATTAGTTATAAATGATATTGTTAGAACAGCAAGTCAAAAGCTGCGATTTCTTTGAGCACTTACTCCATTAACCCCATCTAGCGATGCCCAAAAGCTTGTGAACAAATATTGATCTGGGAAAAGCTGCTAACCACCAAAATTCTGTTTAATATGAAAGAGACACAAGTCAGGACAGCGATTGAATAGATTTCGTTGGCCTCTGTGAGTGGAATTCCAACAAACACCCAACCATGTTAATCTGCTTTCTTGTACTGAAGTAACCTGATAAGAGATTGTGTTACATACCTCTCTAACAGGTTGTAAGTGAACACAGGCCACCTGGCACAGAATCAGGGACTCTACTGCAACATCACAACACACCTGAACACAATGAGCCTGACACTATCACGGAGAACACAGCCCACCTGTTTTGACAATACATAAACCATGTTAGTTATTATCACCTTCCAACAACCAGGGATTGTTCCAGAATTTTTGTACAATGAAAGTAACATTTCAACATTTATCCAAGAATGCTTTGACAGCAGCTCCAAATTATTCAAACTCCATGGGAACTACAGAGGAATAAATCTAGGAATTGCATTGCCATCAATTCACTGTCACTGGATTCCAACCTAGAACTCCCATCATCTTTCCCTTGTGAATGTTGCTGCACCAGACGGTCTACTTAGTTTGGAAAAGATTAAAATGTTTTGAAGTGTAATATGACCGTTGCCGGTGACATTAAAAGCTGATAATAGGTTTTCAAATAATAAGATGCAAAAAAATTTTGATTCTACATTGTGCCACGGAACATGTCCTGCATAACTGAGGCACAAAGAAAATATACAGCATATTTCCCTCTGCCTCACTCAATCAAATATCTCTTGTTGCCAACAACCAATTACAAAACTCTTGCTATCTGCCTTTTGTTCCTGAAACGTTCATTCTGATTGGAACAACTTAGTCAGGGCTCTCAATTCTGAGGCACCTAATCGAATATTGTATTTCTGGCAGATAAAAGTGGTTTTGAAGCTCAAGATAAAATTGAACCGCCTGAGATTCAGGTCTCCGAACTGGACAATTTACAAATGGTCAGGACCGTTGACAAGTTAGTCGGAGATAGCACGGAAACAAACTGCACAACAGATTTAATCCTAGAGGATACATTGCTCAACTCCTCACGTCAAATATATTCACTGTAATTGAACATTCATCAGAGGAACTAACCAGAGGATTAATATGAACGAGAATGTGTTCACAATGAACATAAATAACCACTGAGTTAATAAAATTAATAAGTCATAATATTTAACAAAATTATTGAGGAGGAAATGGATTATTCTCTAAATTATTGTTACATACTTTTAAAACGTTCCTCGAACTGTGGAGATTTTGCTTGCACTGCATAAAGTCAATGCTGCATTTCCAGTGTGGAAAGCATTTCTGTTGAAGGAATTAGGGCAAGGTCATTTTCTTGTTAACTGTTTTTAATGAACGAAAATGTTTAAAAAGGTATGAATTGAAAACATGCTTCTGTCTGGAGTTGCCCACTTTAGCGGATGTCTAAGTAAATGTGGACACTGCTGCCTCACAGATCCAGGTACCCAAGCTCGGTTCCAGCCTCGGGTGACTGCCTATGTGGAGTTTACACAATCTCCCCTGTGTCTGTGTGGGTTTCCTCCCACAATCCAAAGATGTGCATGCTCATGTTATATCGTCCATAATGTTAGATGCATTAGGGGTAAATATAGAGTAGGGGAATGGATCTGGGTGGGTTACTCTTCAGAGGGTCGGTGTGGACTTGTTGGGCCAAATGGCCCGATACATACTGCTGGAAATCTAATCTAAATGATTGTCACATTTAACTAATGTGAGCAATTCCTTCCGATCGCTACATTGCAATAAATCGGTCAAGTATATTAATTAAAATAAATAACTCCACACAGGCAGTCACCCGAGGGTGAAATCGAATTTGGGACCCTGGTGCTGTGAGGCAGCAGTGCCAACCACTGAGGCACCATGCTGCCCTGCGAGTGGATTATTTTAATTAATTCAAAATTTAGCCTTGGTCACATAATTCACGATAGCAGTTGTTTCCGAAAGAATGACTTCTCAGTTGAAATTGTGTTGTAAAATGTAACTATTTATTTAAAATGCACAGATTGGGAACACCTGTGCAGATTAAATAATTCAGTTAATGTTTTATTTTTATCCTGCAAATCAAGTTTAATCAGGGACATAACAATTAATTAACTCAAGTTACGTGTGAAACTGATCAAAGCAGTGAAACTGACCTGTTCTTCATAGAATTGAGCAGAATTTCCAAATGGTCTTTGCTAATGATCTTTTCCAGCCAGAAAAATACGTATGTAGTGGACAGCGGAATTAAAAGGTGTTTCTTGATCAATTATAACACAGTCATGGCATTTTTGCTCAAGAGCAAGAACTATTAGAACATTACACATTTGAAATTCTATTTATATTTCTCTATGACTTGTAAACAGTTTAAAGACAGACCTTGTGATTGAACTAGATAGTGGAGTTCTGAATTTGGATTGTAAAGCATGGATTAGATTAATCCTTAATTATTACTTTTAAGTAAAAATGGCGCCCGAAGGTATCTGTTTTCCCTTCATTTCTAAAACCTTTGCGATTTGCCTTTCACTTAATAATAGGCTTTATGAAATTTCACCTCGGATGCTGATTGCATTGAATGAGGTACCTGGAGCGGTTCACTGTCACCAACCATGTTAACATTGCAAAAACAATGTAGAAACCAAAAACAGTTTCCCAAATATAACATATTTAATGTTACCCAAGCACAGTCCCTTCTCAACAGATCAACGATCACCAGATCACAACACAGTGATCAACACAACTCGCTCTGCAAACATTTTCAAAAGAACCAAGAACATGATGCAACCTCACAAAAAAAAAACAAATTGAAGTCTGACAAACCTGCTCAGAATCCAGCAAACTAATGATTAAATTGAATAGAAATAACAAGTCATAACAGCAACCTTGTTTGTGAGGGGACTTAACACTTAAAGCTGTAACGTTTCTGGCAACAGTTCAACTTCTTTCCAACCTGTACATCCTTCCTGATTGTGACAATCTTGTGCAGCGCACAGTAGAGCGGTTGAAGTCATATATTGATTAATCACTTCATGGCCAAAACAAAATTACTGAACGGACAAATATTAACACAGTATAATTTTAAGTCATTTCAATTACATAATCTGACCAATTCTGCAGTTTCAGATTTTAGTCCCAAATTTGATTTTGAATGAGGCTACTCAAAACAAAATTCAGTTAGTTTACAATTAGAACTAAGTTTTTTTTAAAAGTCAATGCATTAAAAACTCGTTTTTTTCATTTCTCACACTTCTGGGTTTCTGCTTGAAGTTGTTTTTCAGACCGTTACAAATGGATGTAATGTTTTCAATCAAGCAGAGAAAAATGTGTCATATAAGTTTAAACAATGCAGAAATGATTCATGAAAAACCAAAGGACTTCACAAATATTGGTAATGAAAACTAATCCAAAGAGTCAATCTCCTCACCAGAAAGAAAACACTGATTACAGAAAGCATGAAGACGCTGATCAATTTAACAAACTGAATAAGAATCCAATCAACTCAATTAAACAGAATCAAGGAAAATAAAATCAGAATCCAATCAACTCAGAACAACAGATTTGAATGAAACATAATAAGAATGCAAACAATTCAATTCAACGGAATCAAATAAAACAATTTCAAAAGCCAAATCAACACAATTCAACAAAACCAAGTAAAAACAAAGTCAGGATCCAATCAACACAGTTAAAACCGAATCAACTAAAACAAAGCCAAAATCCAATCAACTCAATTCAACAGAATCAAGTAAAACAAACTCAGAATCTCATCAACAGAATGCAATATAGCACCGCAAGAAAATTTTATGACAGTTTCTAACCTGCTTGTCATCAACTAAGTAACAAAATAAATGCGAAAATATAATCAGAGTAAGAACATATATTCAAGAAGTGAATAATGATATTTTAGCATATTTTAATCATGTTTGGTAATATCCCGAACATCTTTGAATTCTTAGCGTTTGTTGTTGATAATAAAACTCACAGTCAGGGTGTCACTGACATTAAACATTATTTATAGCTGACTGATTAAGAGACATTAGGTGTTTCAAGTAACCCAGCCACACACAATGCCCATCTGGTCAAAAAAAGAGATACACCGAGTAACTGACTCCATCATCCCCACTGTAATTATTTGCTGAGCCTTAACTGAAGTCTGTAATCAGTCTGAACAAAAATCAATCCGAACCAAACCAAACTCAGCACAGAATCTGAGTTTCATTTTATTCAGAAATTAGTCACATGAATAGAAAGCTTTTAAAAAGTCACTAAGAAAGTTCAAGGGTCTTACCTGAAGTCACAGTCACCATGGTCCCTTGGCCCCAGTATTCAAGATAGTCACAGTGTTACATTCTCTGGACTGGGTCACACAATAACTAGCTCTGCATAAAACAAATCAAAAATCTAACATCATTTTAAATTTTCAGAACCACAGGCAAAATAAAGTCACGATAAATCTTCATCACATAATTGCGCTAGTGAATTCTGAACATTCTTGATTAATGTTAATACTGTTTTATACTTCACAGAGTAACACATGAGCTGATTCGCAAAATCACCAACTGGTGTATCAATAATTACCCAACACCTTTACAAATTAAATAGTGATACTGGCACAAAGCCGGACAGAAATAATACTGCACTGCAAGTTGAGACGGTTTGTAGAAGTAATCACTGACTAGTTTCAAACAATGGAGGCTGAATAGGTTTTTGTATTGGTCATAATTGCAGTGTCACCCCAGTTATATCACTGTGAGACACGTTGTGTCAAATACTATGACAGACTGTAAACTGTAAAATGCAGAGAATTTCTTCACTTCCTGGAAAGCAGTGATTCAGACTCCTCTAAAAATGATTCAGTGTGTTATTTCAGCTTTTACGATCCATTGTATTTTGAAAGCTTGGAATACTTTTCCAGGTTTGGTCTGTATTTAACTTGACAATCAACACGAAGAAGGTAGAAAAAATTATACATTTGTACAAACTAGCACTACTGGATTGCGTTTAAATTGCATCTCACATTATTTCTCACTCCTGCCATGGTAGAAATCACCAATTTGAGATAAACACTTGTCAGTGGTTTTTGTATGAGGATGTCGCTGTGCACAACACTGTGACCCACTGTAGTATCACAATGATGTAGACCAGTACACTCATTCTCTGTTCTTTACTCGAGGTCTCAATTTTCATTTGAAAGAGCCATTTAGTACTGATCATGTTTAGAATGAATGCCATAGTTGACATAACAATTAGCAGTGATTTCCTGAGCTGTCAGATATATTAAAACGAACATTTTGTCCGAGCATTTAATTGATGGAAGTGTTAGCAGTACATATGACATGCCCAAAACATTGTCCCAATGTGTCACCAGTTTGCTAGTTTAAATGGTACATTTCCTCTTTGATAGTTTTGTAAGAGGCAGCCTGAGGTCTGCTTCAGATTGCAGTTGGTATAATTGCATTTAAAACTCGTACTGACCGTCAGTTTATGATAGAATTGACAAAATGTTCCCTCGAGCTGTTTTTGAACGGATCCAGCCCTGGTTCCTCTCGCTGTGGTCTCTTGCACAGTAATAGATGGCGGTGTCTTCGATCTTCAGGTTCTCCATGTCCAACGCGAAAATGTTGTTTGAAGTGTCTTTGGACGCAGTAAATCGACCCTTAATCGCTGGTGCATAGTCATTGCTGTTTGAATTATAGTAGCGAACCAGCCACTCCAGACCCTGTCCGGGAACCTGTCGCACCCAGCTCATCCCGTAGCTGCCAAGATCGAAGCCGCTGGTTTTCCAGGTCAGTTTCAGGCTGCCTGCGGGACGGCCAGTCTCTGCCTCTGGCTGGGTCAAAACAACCTCCGACTGGACACCTTTAAAAAAGAAAACAAATAAACCATGAGCATTAATGCTGATGAAATGATAGCTGAGTCTTTTACATTCCTGCCGTAGACTAACATTGAGACAGTCACAAAGAGAGACTTGAACAAAAAACACTCACATGATAAGAAAGTCAGCAACAAACTGAGAAAAATTGTCGACACAATCATTCTGATAACTTGTGGGAAGCGGTTCTGCTAAGATCTTTCTAAACAGATCCGACCCAGGAGTGTTGAATAATGGTCCAGTGCCCAGGATTTATATGGCCATCGGAAGGGGCAGGCTTACAGCTTCCGCGTGTTGGTGTCCTGCTGGAGGCTCAGACTGGATCCTGGTGTCAGCTTGCACAGCCCGAACACATTGGGTCATGTCTTTACATGAGGTTCTGCTTAAACATTGACACATACGCATCTTGGGATATTTGTTTTGCTGAATAGCTTCTTTGGAAGTAAATTTGAGTAGCTTCAGGTCTGTTTCACATGATAGTTGCATGTATTTTGTTTAAAAAAACAAATTCAACTGGAAGTTAGCTCCATTTATTTCTACATTCTTTCACAAGCAGATAAAACTAAAATTAAAGTTCAAACATATAACTAGCTAATAAAACAGTTGAGCTTTTCTTCCCTGGATACTGCAAGTCTCTGTCGCACTCAAAATAACATGTAATTCATTCTAACATTTCAAAATTCAATTTAGGCAACTGAATACAGAGCGTGTCCAAAGTGATTATATTTAGAATATTCAATTAGAAGTTAACTCCCTTTAATCCTACATTCCACCACAGCAGATAAAGCTAAAAAGAACTTCAATAATATTATTAGCCAACAAAATGAATGACTTTATTTTTGCTGTCACTCAAAGTCTCTCTCACATTACAAAATAACATACCATTTCTAATCTGCGTTTCCAAATTCAGTTTCGGCAACCTAATATAGAGCATGTCTAAAGTGATTATGTTCAGAATGTGAGTGTATGTCACTAAACAGTTTGGACCCGGAGATTAGAAGCACCTCCTCACATTGCAGAATGTTTCTCCCTGCATCTATTTTTTCAAATTGCTCCGACACTAAAATGCACAGTAAAGGAAAGCTGTGTGCCTGAGAAACAAAATGTGAGTTTGCAGTGATACATAACATCGAGGTACACTTTTGAAAGAGCATCTAATGAACTAGAACAAGACATTCCATAAGTTTTTTTTTAAATCCTCAACGTCTAAACCATTGCATGTAACAGTCTGGGTACATCAGGAATGTTTGGTTAAGTTAGAGAGTATTACAGTAATAATTACCACGAATGTAGGTTATAAACAGTACATTTCTCTGCTCACTGATAGCTCTGACAGGGCAGTTAACTCATAAAAATCAGCAAAAATTCGCTGTTATACTACACCAGTGTTAACCATGTATAAAGGGCCCACTCAGTTTTAATGAGATACATGAATCAGAGAATGGTGAAACAAGTGATGTGAGTTTGAACCAATTCAATTTTGTTAATTTACTTTGAGATGATAACAAATGTTACTTCAATGTGGGATTTTGGATCCATTAACTTCATATTTAGGAGCTTTAAAGATACTCAGTAAACAGGCTGAACTAACCAGAACGTCACTGCATTCAATGTCCTGTTTTCTGATAGTCATACAGTGAATGCTGTATTCAGTGACTTTCCTTTTAAAGGGAGAAATGCCAAGTGAAATGCATCCATTGTGAGTTAATGGGAAAATATAATTTGTTTGGTAGGATTTTACTTTAGTTGATTCATTTTCCCTTTAATCGGCCAGATCCAATAGTTGGCAGCAATTAAGCTGACTACAGAAAAGGTCCTTGAGTTCCCAGTTTCATTTACTGGAAGCAGGTGGAGTTTCTGCAGTGGATCAAAGATGTTTTGTCTCACGGTTGACCAGTTGGTTGAAAGCCAACTGCAAACTATAACCACCACCTCCGCAGAAACAAAACGACTCAGCAACAATGCTGGAGAAAAGTTTATTTTCAGTTGTGTAACTTGGAGAACTAGTCACTCCTCTCATTGAAGGAAATATTCGCAAAGTCTCAGACACAACCTTAACATCAACAGTTCATTCAAGGATCACTACAGCACTGTTTAGTATTGAGAAAAACTGATCAATAGTCACAGAGTCATGTAGTGATACAGCATGGTTACAGACCCTTCGGTCCACCCAGTCCATGCCAGTCCTAATCCCAAACTAAACTAATCCCACCTGTGTGCACATGGCCCATATCCTTCCAAACATTTGATATTCATTTACTTATCCAAATGTCTTCTAAAGGTTGTAAGTATCCACCGCCAGACCATCCCACACACAAACCATTCTCTGTGTATCTGATATCCTTTTTAAAATTTTTCTCCACTCATTGGAAAAACATGTTCCCTATTGTTGAAATCCCCCACCATAGGGAAAATACACCAATGTCTGGGTCAAAAATTGAAAACAATCCCAGCTCCAAACATTTACAAAATATCACTATGGATCTTCCTCGAATCCAAAAAAGATTGTCCCCTTTGATCAATGATTTATAAAATTTACTCGCGTATCTACTGTGATAGACGTTTTCAAACAACTTCTTAAGTGCAAATGGTTCACATCAATCGGATTAAAATAACATTTCGTGCGCTATCCCACACAAAAAAAAAAACAAGTTTGTTGACACGAATTGCTCTGAGGAAGTCTACGATGGATTCTTTTATCAAACAAAATCATTTCCAATGTTGTGAGAGCTCGTCTATCTTCTGTGCAATGGTCTGAATTTTAAGTTGTGTCTGACTGCAGATGAAATTGGCTGAAGTGGGTAAAAGTACAGTTTGTGCCTTTCACATTGTGAATGTATATTGCTGACTTTAGTTGAATAAAGTGATGTTGTCCCAGGCATCGTCTGGCACCATTAATTAGACCATTAATTTCCACATCGCTAGCTGAAGGGTCAGGTGGAGTTTATTGATATGTGATATTTTTGAAACGAAAGCTTCGTACATTTCCAGTATGAATCATGTCAATTAGAGCCATTCACCTTTCCACTCATGGCTTTATAAACTTATATGAGGTCACCCCCCTCCCCCCCCGAAATCTCACTCTCCAGTGACAAAAGTTACAGTCTATCTGGATTTCCAACATGATTCTGTTCCCTCACATTCTGCTGTGAAAGATCCTCCTGCCACCCCAGATCCACAGACAGTGTCCCTTGTTACTAGTTCAAAGAAATGAAAGGAAGTTCTCCCACCATATTGTTCAATTTTAGTTGGCTTCAAACACTATCACAAATAAATGTTCATGTCATTGCTGATTTTTGGGAGAATTCCGTGTACACAGTATCCGCTGAAATACCTGCAGTACCATCCTGAATCTGGTTCGCAGATTCATCTGTTGCTCACAAACGCATCCAGACATCAGGGAATAGTGAACATCGCCCACCCCCACCCCTCCACCCTTCCCCTCTGTACTTGGCACTTTGTGAAATCCGTGTTGTCAATAATCAGTTAAAAGAAAGTTTTTTCAAAACTTTCTTAATTCATGTTGCTGATCTTGGCTGAATAAAGGTATGTTGCTGTCAGCATTTCTGGGGAACATGTCTGCATTTTTTTCATGTCAGTTTACAATGATATTAAGTCAAGAATAGTCAAAATGTCCTGAGGAACAACGTTCAGAAATGGGCCTATTAGCTCCTCTGGGCTGGACCAACAGTTTGAATATTGATACAGTTCTGCCCCTACTTTTTCCCCATAAGCCAGGATTTACAGCATTGGAGATCATATCGATGTTGATAATGAGTTAGGCCCTACACAATGTTCCCGAATGTTTACAGTGCTATCATCTGCAGGGTTATGGACAACATGCTATAAAGTGGGTGTTGGCTGGAAGGCTCTATCTTCACGTGATACAGGTGCGATGGGCGAAGTGATCTCTCTCTGTTGTGAAAACATCCTACTGCTCGAAATTCATCTTTCCTACTTTGTCTCCAGGATGTTGCCTGGAATGGAGAATAGGTCATACCAGGATAGGTTGAGAGTGCTAGGCCATTTCTCATTGGAAAAGGCGAAGGAAGAGGGGTGACTTGATAGAGGTTTATAAGATGATCAGGGGAATAGATAGAGTAGACAGTCAGAGAGTTTTTCCCCGAGTACAACAGAGTGTTACAAGGGGAGATAAATTTAAGGTGAAGGGTGGAAGGTATGGGGGGATGTCAGGGGTATGTTCTTTACCCAGAGAGTGGTGGGGGCATGGAATGTGCTGCCTGTGGGAGTGGCAGAGTCAGAATCACTGATGACCTTTAAGTGGCAATTGGATAGGTACATGGATAGGTGCTTAAGCTAGGACAAATGTTCGGCACAACATCGTGGGCCAAAGGGCCTGTTCTGTGCTGTATTGTTCTATGTTCTATGTCTCGTTCAGAGGCTCCACTTCACATGATTCATACCGGAAATATTCCAAGCATTCGTTTCAATGAGATCAATACACCCCACCTGATAGTCTGGCTAGTGATGTGGAAATTAATGGTCTAATTAATGGTGCCAGACGATGCCTGGGACAACATCACGTTATTCAACTAAAGTCAGCAATATGCATTAACAACGTGAAAGGCACAAACTGTACTTTTACCCAGATCAGCCAGTTTCATCTGCAGTCAGACACAAAATTCAGACCATTGCACAGAAGATCGACGAGCCCTCACAACATTGGAAATGATTTTGTTTGATAAAACAGTCCATCATAGACTTGCTGAGAGAAACTCGTGAATATTGCTTGATTTCTTTTTGTGTGGGGTAACACATGAAATGTTATTGTATTCCGACTGATGTGAACCATTTGCACTTCAAGTTATTTGACAACCTCCTTCACAACAGATATGTGAGTAAATTTTAGAAATCATTGATCAAAGGGACAATGTTATTGGATTCCAGGAAGATCCACAGTGATATTTTGTAAATGTTTGGAGCTGTGATTGCTTTAAATTATTAACTAAGACATTGGCATACAGTGCACAACTTCACAATTTGCTGTAACATGAAACTCGCAACCACTGTGAACCTGGAAGGTGATGGTTCAGAATTTAACAAGGACCTCGCAAGTTTCGTGGAATGGACCAACAAATGATTCATGAAATTTAACAAAGGCATTTCTGAAATGATTAATTTAGCTAGGAAGAATGTAGAGACACAAATTCACATCTCTGTTTGCATTTCAATATACTATAAATTACTTTTCTATTATATCCTAAAATACTTGTGTCTTTGTTCATATTTAATACACTCTATCTTGTTCCGGAGCTAACACGGTTTCTTTATTTATTTCACTCAAGACTGTATGCTGTATTTTTGCCTCAGTATTGACCAAACTCGGTTTGGTGCCAGCTTATACCACTTGAGCTGCTTTTTCAGGAAGTGAATCTCTCCACCTGTTTTGTCAAAATAATCTGTTCATGCTTAGATCAAAATAAATCCTGTTAATATCATCCCAAATTCAGGCTCGGTTATTTTGTATTTATTCATTGGAAATGAACAGAATGTGACCGGCCTGTTCTTGGTGGAGTGGGAGAGGGAGTTAAAGTGGTCAGCCACGGGGCCGTGGGGTTGATTGGCATGCCTGTCCCAGAGATGTTCTCTGAAATGATCCGCAAATTAGTGTCCTGTCTCCCTGATGTAGAAGAGACCACAGTAGGTGGAACAGACACAGTGGATGACATTTGTGGAAGTATAGATAAATTTCTCCGGGATGTGGTAGGATCATTTGGGGCCTTGTCGGAGGTGAGGGGGAGGTGTGGGCGCAGGTTTTGCACTTCCTGTGATGGCAAGGGAAGGTGACAGGGGTGGGGAGCGGGCTGGTGGAGGGGCATGGACCTGACAAGGGAGTCGCGGAGGGAATGGTGTCTCCGGAATGCAGATAGGGGTAGGGAGGGAAATATACCCCGAGTGATGGGGTCTGTTTACAGGTGGTGGAAGCAGCGGAGGATGATATGATGTATGCGAGGTTGGTGCGGTGGAAGATGAGGGCCAGGAGGGCTCCCTGTTGCGATTGGAGGGAGGGAGTTCAAGGGTATCGTCAACCACATGGGAGGGGAAATTGCAGTCTTTGAAAAAGGAGGTTATCCGGGATGTTTTATGGTGGAACTGGTCCTCCTTGGAGCAGGTGCGGTGGAGGCAGAGATATTGACAATAAGGGATGGCATTTTTACAGGAGGTTGGGTGGGAGGAGTGTAGCCCAGGTAGCTGTGGGAGTCAGTGGGCTTGCAGTAAATGTTTAGTCGGTCACTGGAGATAGAGGTGGAGAGGTCTAGGAAAGGGAGGGAGGTGTCCGAGATGGTCCCTGTGAAGTTTAGGTCAGGGTGGAAGGCTTTAGTAAAGTTGATGAACTGTTCAATCTCCTTGTGCTAGCATGAGGTGGCGTTGATACAGTCATCAATGTAACAGTGGTAAAGATGGGCAATGATACCGGTGTAGCTGTGGAAGATTGACTGTTCCACATATCTGACGAAGAGGCAGGCATAGCTGGGGTCCATACAGGTGTCCATGGCTACCCCTTTGGTTTGGAGGAAGTGGGAGGATTGAAAGGAAATGTAGTTGAGGTTGAGCATGTACTGCTTGGGTTGGCGTGACAGGAAGAAACGGAGGGCTTCGAGGCCTACATCATGGCGCTTGGATGTGTACGGGGCCTGGACATTCTGTTCTCTCTGGGGCTTATCAATAGCTTGCAGTTATTGTGGAACTGCAAGGGCAATGGCTGGGAACTCGGAGAAACCAATGTTTCAGTCTTCTGCTTGAAGCACATATTGACCAGAACATTTAAACACCACAAAGCTCACTGTAGGAAATGCCAGGGCTGCAACTTTTAATAATATTTGAAACTTTGTTAAAAATAGGGATTTTTAGTCATAGTTTCTGAAATAATCAAGAAAAGAATTAACCGTTAGAACAAGCTCTTTCAAAGAGCGAGGATTTGCAAAGAGTGAAACCATACAGTGCTGTGCTTTATTTGAATTTAATGTCGGTCAGAGTTCGATACAGCCAAGGTGATCTCTCCATATATTGATTCTGTTAATCTGACACACCAACATACCTGTCTGTACAAAACTGTATTATTTGTTTAGTTGATCAATATTTAGGAAACAGATCAAACAGAATGTATTCGGCTGGGAAGGTGATGGATACAGAAGACAGAATCAAAAACTGGGAACATTAAATCTGAAAAGAGAGTAACAAGTAGTACAAGATCAAAGACATGATAAGGTGCATGTCGATATGTCCCAGACGTTACTTGATCGAATGAGCTTGTTAGATGGTCGAGAGACTCGTCCAATGATGTCCTGGAATCAGACCGCGAAACAGAGATCAAAAGGTCAATTTGCAAATGTCACTTCAATGTAATAACTTCACACTCTGTGTCCTGATATAGGCCACATTGGCAGATGTTTCCGCTAGATTGCATTCCCCGGGTTTATTTTCTGATCAGAAGTGAGATGTGTGGCTTGCTGCTGGCACATAGAAACAGGAAGTTGTGTGCCAGCTGAGAATGATACATCAGGCGCTACTTTCCGTATTATCAGCACAAAGTCTTCCTGCCTCTGAGGGGGAACATACACTAACAGTGTCAAGAACAAACGGATAGATTGCTGTTGGTTTCAACACTGTATTCAATTCCATTCCCATTTCCCAGAATGAAACAGAAGAGACACAAGATTATTTCAGCTAGAGTAAATTATCTGTCAGAGAGATAAGAAGAGTTGTCATCGGGTGAAAGGAGCTAAGTGACAATGTGTAGTTTCACTCATAAACCTATGTTTAAAAGTAGAAAGCTTGAGGGAAGTTAATAAGTAAATCTAAGAGACAGCATTCATTAAAAGTTGGAATTGTAAGGTTTAAGCAATGAAATTCAGCATGGCTTTGGTGGAAGTGATATCATATCGGAAGTGGTTGATTCTGTTTTCCGGAGAGGCAATGAGATGTAACATCGAGTGTAAAAAGTGGATGTAATGCTTCTTGACTTCAATCAGGTTTTTGACCAGATCTTGCATCTTTAATATGGTAAGGGTTCATGGGATCTGGTGCAGTTTGGCAAATGATTCGAAGGTTTATTTGTTGGCAGAAGGTAATGGTCGAAGGTAGTCATTGTGAAGACATCTTGTGTCCAGTGGCTTACTACATGACTGGTTGCTGGATCTTTTGATGTTTGCAGCGTATATGAACGGTCTAGTCAAGAATGTAGCAATTTTCATCAGTAAGTTCAAAGATGAGGTGAAAAACGTTTGGTTTTGCAATTAGTGAGGAGGAAAGCCAGTATGACATCGATGGCCTTGCCTGTCGGAGAGAAGAATTGAAAACAGAACATTATATCCTAAAGTCTGTGAAGTAAAGTATTTTCGAGACTAACAATTTAAGCGAATATACGATGCATTGTTGGAATCTACACAATACAAAGGATAAGCGATCTTCTGTTGTGAATATCCACATTATGGAGTGGAGGTTGGAATTATAGTCTGGAGATATTGTGGGTAGACCATTCTTTCAGGAAACAGGAGTCTGAGCCCACAGTGCTGCCACATCAAGACATGAATTAAAGCTGATAATTAAACAACTCATTGAAGGAATAAGCTCCACAGATATTTCCTTGCTCTGCTTTGGAGAGCACAACACATCAGCACAAAAGTTAAGGCTGAAGCATTCACAGCAATCTTCAGCCAGAAGTGCCAATTGTGTGATCCATCTCGGCACCTTTCACAGATCACCAATATCACAGATACCTGTCAGCAGGGAATTCGCCTCTCTCCATGTGAAATCAAGACACTGTTGGCCGGTGAGGGGGGGAGGGGGGGGGGGGGAGGGCAGGGGTTACTGCAAATGCTATGGAGCCTGACAAAATTCTGGCAATAATACTGATGACTTGTGCTCGCCAAGCAATCCCGGTACAGCTCAAACACTGGCATGGACAATGTGGAAAATAGGCCAGGCACGTCCTGTGCACAGAAAATAGGTCAAACCACCCTGGCGATTTACTGCCCCATCAGTCCATGCTCAATCATGAGTTAGATGTAGGGAGGTGCTATCAAGCAGCACTAGCTCAGCAATAACCTGCGTAAATGTGGGTTACGCAAGGCCTACTCAGCTCATGTCTGAATTACAGACTTGATTTAAACATGGACAAAGAACTGAATTCCAGAAATGAGGGGAGAGTGACAGGCCTTGACATTAAGGTCACATTCGACAGAGGGTGATATTATGGAGCCTAGCAAAACTGGGTTCAATGGGTATCAGGTGACAACCTCCCTGCTGCCTGCAGTCATACCTCACACATTGAAAGATGGCTTTGCTTGTTCGAGGGCAGTCGTCTCAGCCAAAGCAAATCCCTGTTGGAGTTCCTGAAGAAAGTGTCCTTGGCACAATCATGTTCAGCTGCTTCAGCAATGACCTTTCCTCCATCAGAAGGTCAGAAGTGAAATCTGCATTAATCTCGCACTTTTTTGTGACTCCTCAGTCCACATTCAAACACAACAAAATTTGGACAATTTCCAGACTTGAGCTGACAAGTGGCACATAGCATTCACATCACAAAGCTGCGAGACAATGACCATTGACAATAAGAGATAACCTAACCAAAACCCCTTGACATTCAATAGTGTTACCATCACTGAATCCCTCACCATCGACACCCTGGGTTTTATTGTTCATTAGAAATTGAGCTGGAAACTCCATATAAATACAATGGTTGTACGAGCAGGCCGGAGGCTAGGAATACTGCAGTGAGTAACTCACCCTCCTGACTCGCAAAGCCAATTGACTGTCTAAGAGACAGAGGTCAGGAGGCTAATAGCACAGCTCGCCCCTTGACTGGATAGCAGCAGCTTCAACTGCACTCAACAAGCTTGGCATTGTCCAGGACAAAGCATCCCATTTGATCAGTAGCACATCCACAAGCGTCCATTGCCTCCAAATCTGATTCTTCGTACCTGCCATATGCACTATCTAAAATCCTACACTGCAGTAACTTAGCCACTTCCTTAGACAGTACCTTCCCACTACCACTTGCATCTCGAAGGACAGGAGCAGCAGATACATGGGAACAGCACCACTGTAAGCTCCTCTCTAAAACACTCGGCATCCTGACATGGAAATATGTCACCGATCCTTTACTGTAATTGGGTCAAAATCTGGAATTCCCTTCCTCAGGCCATTTTGGAACATGTTATTTCAGAAAGGCAGCTTACTGCCATCTGCTGAAGGACAACTACGGACAAGTAAAAGCAACCACCATGTTCCAGGAGTCAATAAAAAAATCATTGAAGCTAACATGACAGTTTGATAAAGTGGTTGAGGAGGCATTATGAGTATGTAATAAGCAATCAAAAGGTTTGAAGTAAAGTTCCAGAATCAGTCCCTACCATGGTAGCTTCAATTAATAAAAGAGTATGAAATGAAAATGCTGGAATAATGAACGATTATCACAGACCTACCAAAGGTTTGAAGCATGTTACATGGTTTAGTATTGTCCTTCAGAGGAGGTCGTCTGACCTTCCTACCAGGCCTGCCCTACCCGTTCAACAATAAGGTGATGGTCCTTTCCTGTGCCGAACCTGACTAAGAAACCCATCAGGAGAAAGTGAGGACTGCAGGTGCTGGAGATCAGAGTTGAGAGTGTAGTGCTGGAAAAGCACAGCAGATCAGGCAGCATCCGAGGAGCAGGCCTTCAAAAAGGTAGCTGATGAGCACCTTCTTGGGATATGTGACGAACTTTTTCATAAGTCAGTGAAGAATTCAAAAAATGCAAATGACGGTGAGTCAGGCTCTTCAGACAGAGTCCGGTACACAGTTGAGATTGATGATTGGATGCAAAGTCTCCTGTGATGTTGCTGTGAACAGCAGGAGAGTTCTTGCCAGTATTGCACTCCAATATTTGTTCATGAGGTAAAGTGTCAGATTGATTGCATTTCTGTTTGTGACCGCTTTCTGTGCATTTCCAATATTAGGATCACAGCGGTGACACCATGACCCCAGTATTCCCAAACTCCAGTTTGATGCTGAATGGACGGCGTTTGGAAAACCATTGTTTGCCCAGAGTGAAATTTGAATTCTAAGAAAGCCTGGAATGGGAAAGAAAGCCAAATAGTGACCATGTCACCCGAGTCAATAGGAAAATACAAAAACAGCTGGTTCACGAATGACAAGGCATCTGTCACCTTTCCATGGTCTGGCCAACATGAGATTCCAGACCCACTGTGTTCTGAAGTGGCTTTAGCAAGCTATTCAATGGGCAGTTGGGGATAGGGACTCATTGCTGACCCTTACCAGAAAGTAATACGTGTAACAAAACCTCACAACAACTATATCAATTAAATGTAATTGTTACGCAGTTCCTGATGTCATTTCAAGTATTTCATGTGAATATTCTAAAATGCACTTTGAGTGATGTTGCACCGTCTAAACGGACTACAATATAAATTAGTGGGACATTCAGAGTAGGAGAAAGTGAGGACTGCAGATGCTGGAGATCAGAGCTGAAAATGTGTTGCTGGAAAAGCGCAGCAGGTCAGGCAGCATCCAAGGAGCAGGAGAATCGACATTTCAGGCATAAGCAACACATTTTCAGCAGCAACATTCAGAGTAGATCCAGTTCAACATTGAAGTTTAATTGCAGAATTTTCAGCACTGAATATTTAACCTAAATAAAAGTTTTAAATTGTGTTTATCATTCAGAAATAAATAAAATCTGTTGCAATTCGTCTTCATAAATTGGTATTCACTTCTGAAAATGGTCACCATTCTTAAAATAAACTTGTTTCGATTTGAATCTTACCAACAAATCACTTCTTTCATCTGGCTTTGCTGTCACCATCACTTCATTGAAACCAATTAAGCATTTATGTAAATAAACACAGAAATAGAATTCTCAGAATAAATTACAGAACAACAAAACCGCAATTTATATTTCCCCACAAGCACAGCACACGAATTGTGGAAAAAATGCAAATAACTCAATGGATTCCAATACTAATTGATGTTAGGACTTTTTAATACATAATTTGTATAATTGTTGAATGACAGAGGTATCAATTGTCATGTTTAGTCAAAAAAAACTATAATTAAGTAATACATTGGCACAGCTAATATTTCTGTCTCTCTTTTTCTCTCTTCCCCTCCTGCCTCCCCCCATTTTCCTTTATATCTGATGCCTTGTTTTGCCTCTCCACAATCGGACAACGTTTTCCTTAATAACATGAAGCCAACACCTCACCAACATATGCTCTCAGCCAAATTCATCCATTTCTTTTGAGAGATTTGAGTCAGTAGAACCAGATTTTCTCAAAAATCTGTCTGAGTATTGAGTGATCTGGAAATGCTTGATCGGAAAGACTTTACTGTGATAGTGTTTTCATTGTAACTCAGCAGTATTATTCTTGGCTGAGGAATGTTTAATGGTTCAGTGCAATGCATATTTAGTCTATAATTAACTTTTACTGCACATCTCATGGAATGTTTAATATTGTAGAGGGAGATTTATTCTGTGTCGACTCTGTGTTGTACCTGCTCTGGGAGGGTTTTTTTTCGGGAATCCTGGATGCGGATCTATACTGTGTCTAAACCAAAATGTATTTGACATGTTTGCATTGGACAGCACAATATAGAGGGAGATTTACCCAGCACATTACATGAGCTGTACAATCACAGAAAACATTTGATGTAGCCGTGTAAAGGGGCTTGAACTCCTACCCACTGTCTTTCTGATTTTGAAATGCTTGATACCAGAATAAAAAGGGAACAACACGATGAATCGAAACTTTGTTATACAAGTAGATTATCATCTACAGGCACAGACATACATACACACATAAGCAAATCATCTATGAACAACCCTTGCAGTGTTTAATGGATAAGTGCAGAGAGACCTTTAATATGCAATGTGTGTATTCCATGCAATGCATACCGACAATGCGTTTGATATGGTAGTTTAAATGTAGTTTTGATCTGTCTTTAACCTTTTCTGTGATAGCTGTGGTTGTGTTTGACAAATATTCAACAGAACTGGAGGAATTTAAATGCAGTCACTGCATTAGAGGCAGAATGCCATGCCATCAAACAGGGAGAAAGGCGATCCCTGTCTTTTTTCATGATGAGGAGGCATTGAAGCAGCCGGGCTTCAAACATGAAATGGAGGTTAATTGAAATGAGGCCGAGATAATTCTGAAAAGACTAACTTAGAGCAAAGGTCAATGATAGAGAACCAGAAGCAGCCTGTTCAGCCAATGGGGTTTGGTCTTCCAAACAATGACATTATGGCTGAGCTGCTCAACCTCACCTCCAGTTTTCAGCGTTTTAACTGTCAGCATTGATTCAATTACCAATCAAAATCTGTCCAATTCTGCCTTCAAAATACTGAATGACCCAACCTCGACAGTCTTCTGTGGTAAAGAATTCCACAAATTCTCTACATTCTGGGAGACAAAATTCTCTTCTGCCCGAAATTTGTGACCTCTAATTCAGAGATTCTACTCCCTGGTCCGAAACTCTCCCACAAGGGGAAACAACATTTCTGCATTCACACCATCAAATTTCCTGAAAATAATAGATGTTTCAGAATGTCAGTACTGAATCTTCTATGTTCTAATGAGTATAGGCCCAAACGACTCAATCTCTACTCTCAAGACAGTCCCTCCATCTTCAGGATCAGTCGACTGAACCTCATGTGGATTGTTTCTCTGTCCAGTGTACCTTTTCTTTGTGATATGAGTCCCAAGAACAGGTCACAGTATTCCAGCTGTGGTAAGAATACAGCTTCTTTTCAGTTTTAACAAACATTATATTCATACAGATATCCAGCACAGAAACAGACCCTTCGGTCCAACTGCACTGACTAGATATCCCAATCTGACTGAGTACCATTTGCCAAACATTTGGCCAATCTTCCTCTAAATGTGACCTGTTCATACACCCATCCAGGTGCCTTTTAAATGCAGTAATTGAACCCGCCTCCACCACTACCGCTGGCAGCTTTTTCCACACATACACGTGAAAAGGTTACCCCTCAGGTTCCTTTCAAACGTATCTTCTCTCACGTTAAACCGCTGTCCTCTAGTTTTGGACTCTCCCGCTCGAGGAAAAAGGCCTTGGCTATTCACCATATCAATGCCCTGCATGATTTTATAAGTCTTGTTCAGGCCACTCCTTCGCCTCCTTTTCTCTCACTGCAGGGAAAAGAGAAGCCCCAGCCTATTCAGCCTCAGCTTATACCTTAAACACTCCAGTTCCAGCATCATTCTTGGAAATCTTTTCTACATCCTCTCAACTTTCACAAAATCCTTCATAGAACCGGTTAGCCAGATTTGTCTGTAATAATTCTAAATGTGGCCTCACAAATGCTCTGTACAGCTGAGACATGGCATCTCGACTCCTACACTTAACATTATGACCAATGAATGAAATCATGCCAAACACCTTTTTCCCCACCCTGTCTCCCTGCAACTCCACTTTCAAGGAATGCTGCATCTGCACCCTTTGGTTTCTTTGCTCAGCAACACTCCCCAAGGCCGAGCCATTAATTGTATAAGTCCTGCCCTGGTTTGCCTTACAAAAATGCAACACCTACATTTATTTAATGAAGCATGGGTTCATGAAAGGCAAGTCATCTTTAACTGATTTATTGGAATTTTTTAAGATTATAATGAGCGTGTAGACAATGGGGAACTGGTGAACGTGGTGTATCTGGATTTCCAAAAGGCATTCAGCAAAGTGCTGCACAAAAGGCTGCTGCATAAGATAAAGATGCACAGTATTACGGGCAATGCATAAGCATGGACAGAAGAATGGTTAACTAACAGAACCCAAAAAGTGAGGATAAATGGTGTTTTTCTGGTTGACAATCAGTGGGTAGTGATGTGTCTCAGGGATCAGTGTTGAGAATGCAACTGTTTACAATTGTTGGGACTGCAATTGTTTAAAATTCAGGGAGATTGCTTCGAGTTAGAGACCAAGTGCAGTGTATTGTAGTTCGCAGAAGCCACTTAAATGAGTGATAGAGCAAAGTGTGCAGAAGGATGTCGACAGGTAAAGAGAGTGGGCAAGGATCTGGCAGGTGGAGTACAATGTTAGTAAACATAAGGTCATCCATTTTGGTAGGAATAATAACAAAGTGATCGACTTTAAAATGGTGAAAAATTACAGAATGCTGCTGTGCAGGGGGACCTGGGTGTTCCTGTGCATGAAACACAAAAGTCTGGTTTGCAAGTCCAGTAACTCATTAGGAAGACAAATGGAATAATGTCCTTCATTGCCAGTGGATAGAGTTTAAAATTAGGACTTTCTGCTGCAGCTGTATAGGGCGCTGGCGTGGCCACGCCTGGAGTACTCTGTACACTTTTCATCGCCTTACATGAGATGGCACTGGGGTGGGGTTTGCTGAGGAGTTTGACTACGTTGATTTTGGAAATGAGGGGGTTGGTAATGAGCAGACTGGGATTATACTCATTGGAATTCAGAAGAATGGGGGAGGGGATTGTAAAATTATAAATGCAATAGATAAGACAGAAGCAGGGAGGCTCAAAGTTTGTGAGAAGATTTGTAGCTCGGGTGCTCGTTGTTGTGGTTCTGTTCACCGAGCTGGTAATTTGTGTTGCAGACGTTTCGTCCCCTGTCTAGGTGACATCCTCAGTGCTTGGGAGCCTCCTGTGAAGCGCTTCTGTGATGTTTCCTCTGGCATTTATAGTGGTTTGTATCTGCCGCTTCCGGTTGTCAGTTCCAGCTGTCCGCTGCAGTGGCCGGTGTATTGGGTCCAGGTCGATGTGCTTATTGATTGAATCTGTGGATGAGTGCCATGCCTCGAGGAATTCCCTGGCTGTTCTCTGTTTGGCTTGTCCCAATAGTAGTTTTGTACCAGTCGAACTCATGTTGCTTGTCATCTGCATGTGTGGCTACTAAGGATAGCTGGTCAAGCCAATGTCTTCACTCAAAGGGTTGTGAATCTCTGGAATCCCCTGCGTAGTGAAGCAGCTGAGGCTAACCTGTTGAATGTTTTAAAGGTGAAGATAGATTTGTGAACAGTAAAGGAATGAAGCGTTATAGTGAGCGGTGGGTAAGTGAAGTCTCAGTCCATTCAAAGATTATCCCCGATATTATTGAAAGGCAGAGCTGACTCATGGAGTCAGATGGCTTACTCCTGGTCGTATTTCTTATGTTCGGATGTTGTTATGTTCTAACAGGCCTCCAATTCAAAAGGTAATGCTCTCTAACTACTAAAGAAAAACGGAAAGAACTGTGGATGCTGTGTATCAGAAACAAAAGCAGAAACTGCTGGAAATGCTCAGAAGGTCTGGCAGCATCTCTGGTGTGAAAGGCTCACCAGTTCATGGTTCCCTTGCTTTTCCATACCACTTTCTTCAGTAATGCTGCCACATTAGTCACTCTCCAGTCTTCTGGCATCTCATCTATGATTATCAACGATACAAATATCTCAGCAAGGGGTCCAGGAATCTCTTCCCTAGCTTCCCACAAGGTTCTGGGAAATACCTAATCAGGTCTCCAGGATTTATTTCCATTTTTCTACTTTAAGACCTCCGACACCTCCTTTTCTGTAAAATAAACTCATTTTAAGATCACATTATTTATTTCCCAAGTTTCTTAGCTTCCATGCTCCTGTCTACTGTAAATATTGATGAAAAATATTTGCTTTGTGTCTCTGCCATCTCCTGTGGTGACATGCAGGAAAGCCATGTTGATCTTTAAGGCCTGTATTCTCTCCTTAGTTATTCTTTTAAACTTAAAATAATTTTAGAATATATTCGGATTCTCCTTAATTCTATTTGCCAAAGCAATTTTATGTCATTTTTTCTCCCTCATGATTTCCTGTTTAAGTATACTCCTACTGCCCTTATACCCTTCTCAGGATCACTCAATCCCAGCTGTCTATATCTGATGAATGCCCCCTTCTTTTTCTGGACAGGAGTTGCAATTTCCCTCATCATTGAGCTTTTCCCATGCCTTGCCCTTCACACAGACAGAAACATACCATCACTGAACTCTCATTGTCTCATTCTTAAAGGCCTCCCACTTGTCAGCCGTCCCTTTACCTGTGAATAACCTCCCTCAACCAACTTCTCAAAGTCTAATACCATCGAAACTGGCCACACTCTAATTTGAAACTTTCATTTTTAAATCAATGTTATCCTTTCTCATCATTATTATTAAACCAATAGAATTATGATCACTTTCCCTGAAGCCTGCCCCTATGGACACCTCAGTCACTTGCTCTGCCTTGGTTCCCAACAGAAGGTCAAGTATTGCGAACTGTCCAGTAGGTGCATCCACATATTGAATAACAACGGTTTCTTGTTCATACTTAACCAATTTCTCCACATTCCAAGATCTTAACACTACTCCAAACTCTGTTTGGCAAGTTAAAATTCCCTACCATTATCCTTTTTTCTTACAGACAGCATAATTGCTTGTAAATTTCCCACTGACTATTAGGAGGCCCATTTTACAATCCCAGCAAAGTCATCACCTCTTTCTTATTTTTAAGTTTCATCCATATAACTTCATTGGGCAATCTCCAAGAATATCCTCTCTACATCCAGCTGTAATGTTCTTTCTAACCAAAAACACCACTCCATCTCCTCTCTTGCTCCTCTGTCTATACATTCTACAGCATCTATATCCTAATCATTAAGCTGCCAGTCCTGTACATCCCTGAGCCACGTTTCTGTAATGGTAATGATATCCTTGTCCCACATTCCCAACTATGCCCCATGTTCATCTGTCTCACATGTCAGGCCTCTTGCATCAAAGTAAATGCAGTTTAGCAGCCTTACCTCGCTCTTGCCAAACTGTTGTCTGCCTTGACCCCTAGAATTGCTCACCGCATCTCACCTCAAACATTTCTCTTTTCTCACTATCTTGTTGGTTCCCACCATCCCCCTTACTAGTTTAAAACCTTCAGCATACTGCTAGCAAATTTCCCCACAAGAATATCGGTCCCCTTCCAATTCAGCTCCCTCTTATGCAGGTCATTTCTATCCCTGAAGAGATCCCAGTGATTGAAAAATGGGAATCCTAATCCCTGCAGCAGCTCCTCAGCCACACATTAGCTGCTCTATCTGACTGTTCCTAATATCAATATTCCATTAGTTTTTAAACAAACCCCAACATGACATTTGCCATCCTTATTGACAGTTGAAATTAAAAGCTAACTTTTTGAGGTTCGGAGATGCTGACTCCCTTTGGATTTCTGAATTCAATCTCTATCTTGCCCGTTAAAATGCATAACTTCACTGTTTACGTTTGTTCTCATTTATTTAATCCACATTACATTATTATGCAAAGCTCCTTGTTCACTCTCTTGTCCTATCTGTATCCCTCCACAAACTTCTTTTTGTGTCATACACACCACTTGTCTCTGCTCCAATTTTTGAGTCATTCGCAAACTTGCCTACAATATACTCACTTTCCTCATCTAAGTCATCAAAATACTTTGTAATTTTTTTTTGTCCCCAGAACAGATTTATGTGGTACTCCACAGATTGACATTTTGTAAAATAAAACTCTTAATCAAACTTTTCTGATTGGGATTTCAAAGATCCTCTCTACATGTTAATACAGTCCCTCCAAAGCCAAGGCTCCTTTCTTATTCAGTAATCTTATGCATGAGTGCTATCAAATACCTACAGAAAATTAAAACATATTACAATCACGGTTTCCTCCATTTTCTTCAAGAATTCCGATACTTTTATCAGGTAAGATTTCCATTTTAGAAAGCCATTCTCAGTTTTCTGCTGTCACATCCTTTTTTAAACACTCGACCATTTTTTTCAATAAATGATGTTAAACTAAGTAGCCTCAGTCAATCTTTTGTGTGCCTTAACGTTTTATGAGTGAAGGTGTTGGGTGAAGGATCTACTATCAGCTCTCACTTCCAACTGCTGGAGAAGCACTGTCATCTCCTGTGAAAATCTCAACAAAATGTATCTATGTTCATTTACTGAGAAAACAATTCCACAAATGCTCCAGCTCATCACCTTCTGTTGGCGCTCCCAGATTTTACGAAGCAATTCACTGAAAGTTGACAAGGCTAATTAGCATCAAACCAAGATCAATATTTGAGCAGAAATATCTCAATTCCTGGTCACGTATTTTTGCTAATCTCTTTTTAGGACATTAGCTTCGACAATGTGGAGTCTGTCTGGGTGGAGCTATGAAATACCAAAGGACAAAAACATTAGTGGGTGTCATACAGAGACCCCCAGACTGCAGTGGTCATGTTGGAATAGAATTAAACAGGAAATTCGACGATGCCCTCCACCGCATCTCCTCCGCCCTTGAGCCCCGCCCCTCCAATCGCCACCAGGACAGAACCCCACAGGCCCTCACCTACCACTCCACCAATCTCCAAATACATCGTATCATCCTCGTCATTTCTGCCACCTCCAAACGGACCCCACCACCAGGGATATATTTCCCTCCCCTCCCCTATCAGCGTTCCGAAAATACCACTCCCACCGAGACTCCCTCGTCAGGTCCACACCTCCCACCAACCCAACCTCCACTCCTGGCACCTTCCCCTGCAACCGCAAGAAATGCAAAACTTGCGCCCAAACCTCCCCCCTCACTTCCCTCCAAGGCCCCAAGGGATCCTTGCACAAATTCACCTGCACCTCCACGCACATCATTTACTGCATCCGCTGCACCCGATGTGGCCTCCTCTATATTGGGGAGACAGGCCGCCTACTTGCGGAACGTTTCAGAGAACACCTCTGGGACACCCGGACCAACTAACCCAACCACCCTGTGGCTCAACACTTCAACTCCCCCTCCCACTCCACCAAGGACATGCAGGTCCTTGGACTCCTCCATCACCAGACCATGGCAACACGACGGCTGGAGGAAGAATGCCTCATCTTCCGCCTCGGAACCCTCGAACCACAAGGGATGAACTCAGATTTCTCCAGTTTCCGCATTTCCCCACCCCCCACCTTGTCTCAGTCCCAACCCTCAAAATCAGCACCGCCTTCCTAACCTGCAATCTTCTTCCTCACCTCTCCGCCCCCACCCCCACTCCGGCCTATCACCCTCACCTTGACCTCCTTCCACCTATCGCATTTCCAACGACCCTCCCCAAGTCCCTCCTCCCTACCTTTTATCTTAGCCTTCTGGACACACTTTCCTCATTCCTGAAGAAGGGCTCATGCCCGAAACATCGATTCTCCTACTCCTTGGATGCTGCCTGACCTGCTGCGCTTTTCCAGCAACACATTTTCAGCTCTGATCTCCAGCATCTGCTGTCCTCACTGTCTCCTTAAACAGGAAATTAGCCAAGCTAATGATATGGAGACATCTGTGATCGTGGGTGATTTTAATCTGCATCCAGATTGGACAAATCAGATTAGCCACAATGTCTACTTGGGGGAATTCCTGGCCTACATATGGGATGGTTTTCTTAACCAACATGTGGATGAACCAACTAGAGAGCAGGCCATCTGAGACTGGGTACTGTGTAATGAGAAGGGAATCATTGCCAATCTAGCGGCGTGTGACTCCTTCGGGAAGAGCGACCATGACATGATACAGCTTTTTTTATCAGGATGGAGAGTGAGCCAGCTGATTTGGAGACTAGGGTGCTGAATTTTAATAAAGGAAACTATGAAGGTATATAAGGCATGAGTTGGCGTTGATAAATTAGTGGAAGTTGCTTAAAGGTGCGACAGTAGATAGGCATTGGCAAATATTCAATGAAATCATGGGGGAACTGCAGCAACTATTTATTCCTGTCTGGTACAAAAGCAAAATGGGTAACAGGGCCAATCCATGGCTTATAAAGGAAATTAGATCGTATCCAATTGAAGGAAGAAGCATAGAGATTGGCCAAGAAGAATAATAGGTCTGATGTTTGAAAGCAGTTTCGAATTCAGCAAAGAAGGACCAAGGGATTGATTAAGATAGGGAAAACACAGTAAAAAGGAGGTAAGCTTGCAGGGAACATGAAGACTGACACTACAAGGTTCTACAGTACGTGAAGAGAAAGAGATTGGTGAAGACAAATGTAGGTCCCTACAGATAGAAATGGGGAAATGTATGACAAAGGACAAAGGAACAGCTAAGCAACTGAATACATACTTTAGTTCTGTCTTCACAAAAAAGGACAGTTGTACAGGAGGTTGGTCAGGCTGCAGTTGGAGCATGTGTTCAGTATTGGTCACCTTGCTCAAGGAAGGATGTTATTAAACTGGAAAGAGTGCAGAAGAAATTTATAAGGATGTTGCTCACACTCAATGGTCTGAGTTATAAGGAGAGGCTGAACAAGCAAGAACTTCTTTTCTTGGCAGTCTAGGAGACTGAGAGGGGACCTTACAGAACTGTACAAAATTATGAGAGGCATACACTCAGTCTTTTTTGCCAGGGTTGGGGAATCGAGGATTAGATGGCATTAGTTTAAGGTTAGCGGGGAAAAGTACAAAAGGGAACCTGAGGGGCAATTTTTTTACACAGAGGCTGGCACGTGTATGCAATGAGCTACCAGCGGAAGTAGTTGAGGTGGGTACGTTAACAACATTTAAAGGCATTTTGACAAATACATGGATAAGATGTGGACCAAATGCAGGGAAATGGGGTTAGCATGGGTGGACAATTTGGTCAGTATGGACCACTTTGGGCCAAACGACATGTCTCTGTGCTTTAGGACTCTCTGACTCGAAGATACAAATCAAGTACCAGAAATCCTGGAGAATGCAAGATTTAGTGAGAGGGAAGAACTGAGGGAGGTCAATATTAGTAGAGAAATGGTGCTGGGAAATTGAGGGGATTGAACCTGATAAATCCTCAGGGCCTGATAAATCTGCATCCCAGAGTACTTAAGGAAGTGGTTCTAGAAATAGTGGATGCTTTGGTTGTCAGGATTCTTTAGATTTTTGTACAGTCCCTGTAGATTGGAGGGCAGTTACTGCCACTCCAACACTCAGAAAGAGAGATACAGAGAAAGGGAATTCGAGACCAGTAAGCTTCAGATCAGTAGTGGAGAAAATTCTCAAATCCTTTACCCTTTATGACAGAGCATTGAGAAAGCCGTGGCAAAATCAAACAGAGTCAGCATGGAGTTATGGAGGGGAAATCATGCTTGACAAATCTATTGGAATTCTGTGAAGATGTAACTATCAGAGTTGACAAAGGGGAACTGGTCAATATGGTATATTTGTACTTGCAGAAAGTATTTGACAATGCCCCATTTAAGAGGTCACTGTACAGGATTAAAGCACATGGGATTGTGGTAAGTGTACTGAGATAAATAGAAAACTGGTTGGCAGAGAAGGAACAGAGGAGGGCTGAAGGGGCCCGTGTCAAACAGGCAGACAGTAACTAGTGGGGTGCCACAGGGACTCCAGCTATTAACAATATATATTAATGATTTGGATGAAGGAATAAAATGTAACATCTCAAGGTTTGCAGATGATACCAAGTTGGGTGGAAGGGTGAACTGTGACGAGGATGCAGAGACCCTATGGCATGATCTGGACAGATTGGGTGAGCGGGCCAATCAATGGCAGATGCAGTTTATTTTAGATAAATGTCAGGTTATTCACTTTGGAAACAAAAGGAAGGTGGTGGATTACTACCTGACTGGCTGCAAATTGGGAGAGGGGAGTGTGCTGCAGGGCCCACATGTCCTTGTGCACCAGTCGCAGAAGGTACGCATGCAGGTGCAGCAGGCAGTAGATAAGGAAAATGTTATATTGACCTTCATTGAGAGATGTTTCGAGTACAGGAGCAGGGATACGTTGTTATAGTTGTACAGGGCCTTGGTGAGGCCACACCTCAAACACTGTGTGCAGTTTTGGTCTCCTTTTCCGAGGAAGGATGCTCTTTCTCTGGAGGGAGTACAGCGAAGGTTTACCTGACTGATTCCGAGGATGGTGGAACGAACATATGAGGACAGGTTGTCTAGCTTAGGATTGTTTTCACTGGAGTTTAAACGAATGGGAGGGGATCTCATTCTAACAGGACGAGACAGGGTAGATACAGGGAGGATACTCCTGATGGTGGGTGTGTCCAGAATCAGGGGACACAGACTGAGGATTCGGGGTGGATCATGTAGGATGGAGATGAGGAGACATTTCTTCACCTAAAGAGTGATGAGCCTGTGGAATTCATTACCACAGGAACTTGTTAATGCCAAAGCATTGAATGTATTGATGACGCAGCTACATGTAGCATTTAGAGCAAATAGGACCAAAGGTCATGGGGAGTAAACAGGACGAGGCTATTGAGCTGGATGATGATGAATGGCAGAGCAGGCTCAAAGGGCTGAGTGGCCTTCTCCTGCTTCTATCTTCAATGTTCATGAGGATATTGCTCTGAGAAAACCGTGGACATTAGTGCTTTCCCATTTACCTCAAAATATCACTCATCACCCCACCCGAAAAATAATGTGGAGACGTAACCTCTCAAATTTCAATGACACAGCTCCTCCCAAGAGTCAAGGTGTGATGGTTGAGGTGCACCTTTGTTCATTCTTAACACAGGATATCATTTTGTTCTGTGAGTGCTTGTGTATGTCTGTATTTGTGTGTGTGTGTGTCTGTGTGTGTGCGCGTGTGTGTGTATGTTTGTGCATATCCATGGCTATGTGTCTGTCTCTGTGTAGGTGTGTGTGTGTGTGTATGTCTGTGCATATCCATGGCGATGTGTCTGTCTCTGTGTAGGTGTGTGTGTGTGTGTGTGTGTGTGTGTGTATGTCTGTGCATATCCATGGCGATGTGTCTGTCTCTGTGTCGGTGTGTGTGTGTATGCCTGTGCATATCCATGGCTATGTGTCTGTCTCTGTGTAGGTGTGTGTGTGTGTGTGAGAGAGAGAGAGTGTGAATGTGAGTATGAGTGTGTGTCGCGCACGCGCGCGCGGATGTACATTTCTGTGTGCGTGGCATTTTGAAGCACATCATATTTCCTTGAAACTACTTTCTTTGTCAGAGGCCACCAGCATGCTCCAGTTGCTAGAAGGTGCTCTGATGTATTTCAGATTGCGTGCCTCCATGCAATGTAACTTTGCTGCTTGACGAAGATACTAATTCATAACAGACAGCTTTTATCACCAGTTTCTCACTAACACTAAGAGTGTCATTTTATGCCTTTAGTTTTAGCGTCTAAGGTGATGTCTGGTCACCCTGATAGCTCATGTCAAACCAATGGAAATCTTCCCATTCATTTCTCTCAGCCAATAGGGACTCTCTCCATGTATAGTCGATGTTCAGGGCTGTCATACCATTCTTCACCATTCCTGAAGCAGACCCTTTGGTCCATCACTAGCTGCCTGGCTGTAGGAATCTCACCATGCAGGAAGTAAATTCACACGTCACATGCTTCCATTCTGTTGACATGTCCAAGACACACTTGTTAGATGATTTAGGAACTCTCCATTTGAGAGGACACAGAATTCAAGAGTTTGTCATGTCACCTCCAAATCTCAGCATTCCAACTGGGATACCCTCGCCCACATCTCAATTAACCCAACAACCCCTGGAAGTCTCCATACAACAGCCTTTTCACTCCTCCCTCTGCATGTTCCAGGACCACAAAACTCCTTGCAAGTGCATCTGTACCTCGCAGCTTACTTCAGACTAGACCAGACATCCGAGGGAAAAGGAGAAGGTGAGGACTGCAGATCAGAGTCAAAAAGTGTGGCGCTGGAAAAGCACAGCAGGTCAGGCAGTATATCCAAGGAGTAGGAGAGTCAACGTTTCGGGCATAAGACTTTCATGGAGTTTCCTGCCCAAAACACCGACTTCTCGGTCAGGAGTGAAGACTATTGTTGGGACAAGGTCGACTGTTGGAATTGGGCAGTGAAAATCAATAACTTCGTCATCATTCTAATAGAGGGCAATAATTCAATATCCTTGTGGATGGATTATCTCATGTTCTAAATAAAATACAATGAACATCACTGCTATGTGAATCATGAAAGAATTGGAAAACATTAACGGAGAGGTAACAAGGTCATAAAGTCACCAATTGAAACAGGAGAAGAAATCAAAGAGTACAGAAAAGCAAGTTGAAGCAGAATGATGAGAGCACACATTTGATTGAATGGCTCAGACAAAACAAGAACAGATGGAGAACTAATGGATATTTTTAGTTCAGAGAAATGAACTCAGCTACAACAGAAAGATGAAAAACTGAAGCAATTGCATTGAAAAGCAAAGACAGAAGAAGAATCTGAGTGCATTCCCAAATGTGACTAACTTAAACATGATGTCTTGATGAGACATTCAGGCAGATGGGAACGTGGGACTTATAGAAAGGAGGTGTGGCAGGCAGCACATCAGTCACCTGTGGGTCATTGTGGGAGAGGGAAAAACTCCCGGCAAAATACAAAAACGTTTTTACTGGCCTGGACTTCATTTAGGTGGAGATGAAAATTGCCAGCAATGTCATACATATCATGTAACCGGAAAACTTCAGGCAATAATAAAACCGGCAACTTTAATGCCCATCTCTCCATTTGAGGAACCTTTTACAAGGGTCTTACTTGATTGAGTAGGACCCCTACACAAAACAAAAAGTGGTTATCAGTATTTGTTAACAATGATAGATGCGTCCATTTGATATCCACAGGCCATTCTATTTGTGCAATACCAAAGCTAGAAAGATTGTACAAGAGGTACACCAATGTTTAACTCGATACAGACCACCCACAGAGATACAATCAGGTCAAGGGTCAAATTTTACATCAAATGTATGCATGGAAGGTATGGGTAGCTTATCCACTGCTTACCAACAAGCATGGTAAGGGAGTGTTCGAAAGGTGGCGTTAAACTTTAAAGACCATTAGTGAGCTTAGAGAAGACCATATCGAGGGCTTATTGTCAAGACAATCCAAACGACTGGATAAAGGAATTCCATTTGTGCATCAATGAGTTTTGGGGCATGAGCTGAGAGGACCACTGAAAATAAATAAGGAGAAATTAGTGAGTCAGAGTTCAACGACCACATATTTGAACTGTGAATGATTAAATTGAGAGGGGGAGTTGGCTCCAATTATGCAATATCCTTACACACTTACGCCAAAGAAAGTTGGCATATGTTCAAAGACAGACTGAACGGAAGTTCCAAAAACAACAGAATCAAAGTGAGTTGCAGCAACTGGAGCTCAGCCATAGTAATGGTGCCAAAGCCAGGTGGTACCCATGGTTGTGTGCAGACTGTTGCAAACTTAATGCGGTTGCAGAGTCTGATTCATATCCGATTCCACATTGGAAAGACTGTATTGAAAAAGGTAGGACAAGCAACTTAGATTTGTAATTTGTACTTGCTCCGAGGATACTGGCAGGTACCTTTATCCGAAGGAGTGAAGACTATTTCGGCTTTTGTAACACTGAACGGAATTTACTATCTTAAAGTCATGCCAGTTGGTATGGAAAATGTGCCAGCCACATTTCAAAGGGTAACCAATAAAGTCATTCCTGGGTTATCCAATTGTATGATGTACATCGACAAACTTGTGATCTTTTAGTCACACAGGGAAGGAACATTTGCAGCCTTTATTGGAACTATTTAATTGACTTTGGGAGGCAGGCTGGTGATAAACGTGGCTAAGTGTGAATTCACCAAAGTCCGAGTCATGTGTCTGGGCCCTGTTATCAGGCATGGACATATGGTCCCAACCATAACATTGACAAAGAGAGCAGGACTATGATTCCTGGCAGTGAACAAGTTTACCAGAGGTTTGTACAAAATTGTAGTAGTGTCTGACTAATTGAAGAAGTGCTGGATATTTTAGCGGACAGTAGAATGTCAGAAGGCATTTGCCAGCCTGAAAGCTGTGTTAACCACTGCCCCAGTGTTAGCTACACCTAATTACACAAAGCTACTCGAGATGGCTATTGATGTGGGTGTTGGTGCTGTATTCTTACAAGACGACGATGAGAAGATAGGAAGCCCCATTGGTTATTTCATCAGGAAACTGAGTATTTAACAGGAATATTCCATGATTGAGGAGACCTTGAGCTTGGTGTTCCAACATTTATATTGTTAGTAATGGGTCTTATACAATTGTCTGTACTGATCATAACCCATTAAAGCTTTTGGAGAAATGTAAGGACTGCACTTCCAGATGGTTTACATGGAGCTTATTACTGCAGTCATTCAATTTGAAACTTATACACGTGGCAGGATGAGGAAATGTAATTGCTGATGTGTTGTCACAACTTGGATGATGTAAGATAGAGGGATTTGGTTGCAGGAGTAAATGGACAGAAACAGAATGCAGTAATGCATGGTTACAGTTGATGCAATTTGCGTGTATTGTTGCGTAATAATAGATTAAGACTAAGGGTTTTAAAATGAAATCGTCTTTGTCTCTTATTAATGTTGCAGTAAAATTACAACACGGGCACCTAACCAGCAATGCTGAAACTTGCCCAGGGATGTCCTGTACACACAAAGAAAACAGGACAAATTCCACCCAGCCAATTAACGCCCCATCAGTCTATTCTCGATCATTAGTAAAGTGATGGCAAGTATCATGAACAGTGCTATAAAGCAGCACTTTCTCAGCAATAAGCTGCTCAGTGATGCCCAGTTTGGGTTCTGCCAGGGCCAGTCAGCTCCTGACCTCGTTACAGCCTTGATCCAAATATGGACAAAACGGTTGGGTGCTTGAGGGAAGGTGAGAGTGACAGTCCTTGACATCAAGGCTGCTCTCGATTGAATGTGGCTTCAAGGAACCATCGGAAATCGGGAATCAATGGGTGCAAACTCTCTGATGGTTGGAGTCATACCTGACACATAGGAAGATGGTCGTGGTTGTTGGAGGTCATTCACCTCAGGGCCAGGACGTCTCTGCAGGAGACCCTCAGGGGAGTGTCCTCGGCCTGACCATCTTCAGCTGCTTCATCAATGACCTTCCCCTCCGTCACAAGGTCAGAAGTGGGGATGTTCGCCGATGATTGCACTCTGTTCACCATTCACGACTCCTCAGATTCGGGTGTCCATGTTCAAATGCTACAAGATCTGGACAATATCAAGGCGTGGGCTGACAAGTGGCAAGTAACATTTCCATCAAAAATAAAAGACAATCCAACCACTGCCCCTTGGCTTTCAATGATGTTACCATCACTGAATCCCATAATGTCAACATCCTGCGGGTTATCATTGACCAGAAACTCAACTGCACTTACCACAAACACAGTAGCTACAGCAGCAGGTCAGAAGCTAGGAATACTGCAGCAAGGAATACAGCAGTCTGTCCACCATCTACAATGTACAAGTTGGAAGTGTGATGGAATACTCCCAACTTGCCTGGATGGGTGCAACCCCATCAACACTCAAGAAGTTTGACACCATCCAGGAAAAGCAGCCCAAATCCACAAGTGTATATTCCCTCCACCACACATGCTCAGTACACACTGCTGCTACTATCTACATGATGCACTGCATAAATTCATCGAGGATCGTCAGACAGCACCTTCCAAACACACAACCACTTCCATCTCGAAGAACTAGGGCAGCGGATGTGTGGGAACTGCACTACCTTCAAGTTCCCCTCCAAGTCATGCACCATCCTGACTTGAAAATATAATGCCGTTCCATCACTGTCACTGGGTCGAAGTCCTGGAATTCCCTCCCTAATGGCATTGGGTGTTAACCCACAGCAGGTGGACCACAGTAGTTCAAGGCGGCAGCTCACCTCCACCTTCTCAAGGGCAACTAGGGAGAGGCATAAAATGCTGGCAGCCAGTGACACCCACAACCCATAAAATGAAAAAAAGATAACAGTTCATTGTGTGTGTGAGAGAGATCGAGAGAGAGAGAGATCGAGAGAGAGAGAGACAGAGACATAAAAGACCATATATCTGTGTGTGTGTGTGAGTGAGTGAGTGAGAAAGAGAGAGAGAAAAAGACCATGCTTGTGTGTGTGTGTGAGAGAGACAAAGACCGTATGTGTGTGTGTATAAGAGAGAAACACGATGCCTAAGAGTGTGTGTGTGTGAGTGAGTGAGTGAGTGAGAAAGAGAGAAACACATGCCTGTGTGTGTGTGCGAGTACGTGTGTGTGTGTGAGAGAGAGAAATTATGCCTGTGTGTGAGAGAGAAAGAGAGACCGACAGACACACAAAGACCATGTCTGTGCATGACAGAGGGAAAGACCGTGTGTGTGTGTGTGTGTGTGAGAGAGAGAGAGAGAGAGAGAGAGAGAGAGAGAGAGAGAGAGAGAGAGAGAGACTGTGTGTGTGTGTGTGTCAGGGGGGCAGGGGGAGTGGGGGGTGTGAGGATGCTGTCACTTTAAAAAGGTTACTTTGGCCTGTTTTTTTGAAGAGGGATTGTAAAGGCAGAGGTGCCAAAGAGTCCCGAGTGCCTGTGGGTTTTTCTTAAAAACAGTTTGACAATGGAAAAAGAGTGGCCAGTTCAGGTTCTTCTAGTTTTGGTCTCGCTGCAGCAATTCCAAGATGTTTTGAGTATCAGAAGGTTGCAAGTTTCAGTAAATGATTCCTAACTGAGCACTCGGGCATTTCTCTGGATGTTGTTCCCTCCGCCTGTAAGAATACAAGTTTGAATTTACCTTTTTGCCAAGGGGTGTGTTTATGAGATGTTACAACATTGGATCAGGAAATGAGTAAGTTACTGTATCAAGTAGTCGGTTATGTTTTCCAATTGTTTACTTATTCTTAATGCCACTTTCTTTTGTTTGTGTTTCAACCGTAGTGTTTAAATAAATTCTGTTTGGCTTAATGCAGAGTGGTTTAACCAACTGAATCACACCTGGAACATCATTGTCACATTTCCTTGAAACAAAGAAAACCTTATTTACCCGAACTATGCCCCTCATGATTTTACAAACCTCTATAAGGTCACCCCTCAGACACCGACGCTCCAGGAAAAACAGCTGCAGCTTCTTCAGCCTTTCCTTGTCGCTCAAACCTTCCAACCTTGGCAACATCTTTGTATATCTTTTCTGAACCCTTTCAAGTTTCCCAGCACCCTTCCTTTAGGAGGGAAACCAGAATTGCACGCAATATTCTAACAGTGGCCTAACCATTGCCCTGTATAGCTGCAACATGACCTCCCAACTCCTATACTCAATGCTCTGACCAACAAAGGAAAGCATACTCAATGCCTTCTTCACTATGCTGCCTTCCTGGGACTACACTTCCACGGAACTATGAACTCCAAGGTTTCTTTGATCAACAATACTCCCCAGGACATTGCCATGAAGTGTGTAAGCCCAGCCCTGATTCGCCTTTCCAAAATGCAGCACCTTGCATTTATCTAAATTAAACTCCATCTACCAACCTTTGGCCCATTGGCCCATCTGATCAAGATTAGATTAGATTAGATTAGATTAGATTACTTACAGTGTGGAAACAGGCCCTTCGGCCCAACAAGTCCACACCGCCCCGCCGAAGCGCAACCCACCCATACCCCTACATGTACCCCTTACCTAACACTACTGGCAATTTAGTATGGCCAATTCACCTGACCTGCACATCTTTGGACTGTGGGAGGAAACCGGAGCACCAGGAGGAAACCCACGCAGACACGGGGAGAACGTGCAAACTCCACACAGTCAGTCGCCTGAGGCGGGAATTGAACCGGGTCTCTGGCCCTGGGATGCAGCAGTGCTAACCACTGTGCCACCGTGCCGCCCAAGATCCCGTTATATTCTGAGGTCACCTTCTTCGCTGTCCATTACACCGACAATGTTGGTGTCATCTGCAAACTTACTACATATACCTCGATGTTCACATCCAAATCTTATAGCAGTGGATCCAGCACTGATCCTTGTGGCACATCACTGGTCATAGGCCTCCAGTCCGATGATCAAACATCCACCACCACCCTCTGTCTTCTACCTTCAAGCCAGTTCTGTATCCAAGTGGCTTGTTCTTCCTTTATTCCATGAGATCTAACCTTGCTAACCAGTCTCCCATGAGGAACTTTGTCGAATGCCTTACTTAGGTTCATATAAATCATGTCCATCGCTCTGCCTCACTAATTCTCTTTGTTACTTATTCAAGAAACTCAATCAAGTTTGTAAGACATGATTTCCCAAGCACAAAGCCATGTTGACTATCCCGAATCAGTCCTTGCCTTTCCAAATACATGTACATCCTGTCCCTCAGGATTCCCTCCAACAACTTGCCCACCGCCGAGGTCAGGCTCACTGGGCTGTAGTTCCCTAGCTTGTCCTTAACACCCTTCTTAAACAGTGGCACCATGTTTGCCAACCTCCAGTTGTCCAGCACCACACCTGTGACTATCGATGATACAAATATCTCAGCAAGAGGATTTACCCACCTTTATGTATTTTAAGACATCCAGCACCTCCTGCTCTGTAATCTGGACATTTTTCAAGATGTTACTACCTATTACCCCGCATTCTATATCTTCCATGTCCTTCTCCACAGTAAACATTGATGCAAATACTCCTTTAGTATCTCCCCCATCTCTTGCGGTTCCACACATCGGCTGCCTTACTGATCCTTGAAGGGTCCTACTGTCTCCCTAGTTACCCCTTTATCATTAATGTATTTGTAGAATCATTTTGAATTCTCCTTAACCCCATTTGCCAAAGCTATCTCATGCCCCCTTTTTGCCCTCATGATTTCCCTCTTAAGTATACTCCTATTGCCTTTATACTCTAAGGATTCACTCGATCTATTCTGTCTATACCTAACATATGCTTCCTTCTTTTTCTTGACCAAACCCTCAATTTTTATAGTCACCCAGCATTCCCCACACCTACCAGCCTTGCCTTTCACCCCAACAGGAACACACTGTCTCATTATCTCATTTTTGAAAACTTCATCATTTTCCAGCCATTCCTTTACCTGCAAAACTCCGCACCCAATCACCTTTTCAAAGTTCTTACCTAATACTGCCAAAATTGTCCTTTATCCAATTTAGAATTTTAACAGTTAGATCCTGTCTATCCTTTTCCATCACTATTTTGAAACTAATAGAATTCTGGTCGCTGGCCCCAAAGTGCTCCCCCCGACACCTCACTCACCTGCCCTGCCTTATTTCCCAAAAGTAGGTCAAGTTTTACACCTTCTCTAGTAGGTTCATCCACATACTGAATCAGAAAATCTTCTTGTACACACTTAACAAATTCCTCTCTATCTAAGGAAGAAGGGTTTATGCCCAAAACGTCGATTCTCCTGTTCCCTGGATGCTGCCTGACCTGCTGCGCTTTTCCAGCAACACATTTTCAGCTCTGATCTCCAGCATCTGCAGACCTCAGTTTCTCCTCTCTATCTAAACCCTTAACACTACAGCAGTCCCAGTCTACAGTGAGAAAGTTAAAATCCCCTACCATAACCACCCTGTTATTCTTACAGATAACCGAGATCTCCTTACAAATTTGTTTCTCAATTTCCCGCTGACTTTGTGGAGCTCCATAGTACAGTCCCGAAAAGGTAATAATCTCTTTCTTATTTCTCACTTCCACCCAAATGACTTTCCGGATGTATTTCCAGAAATATCTTCCTCAGTACAGCTGTAATGCTATCCCTTATGAAAAACGCCACTCCCCCCCCCCCCCCCCCTGCCTTGCCTCCTTTTCTCTCCTTCTTGTAGCATTTGTATCCTCGAACATTAAGCTGCCAGTTCCGTCCATCCCTGAGCCATGTTTCTGTAAATGCTCTCATATCCCAGTCCCATGTTCCTAACCATGCCCTGAGTTCATCTGCCTTCCGTGTTAGGCCTCTTGCATTAATGTAAATGCAGTTTGATTTATCGGTCCTACCTTGTTCTCTGCTTTGTCCCTGCCTGCCCTGACTGTTTGACTTGCTTTTCTTCCCAACTGTACCAGTCTCAGATTGATTTCTTTCCTCACTATCTCCCTGGGTCCCACACCCCCACCTTATTACTTTAAATCCTCCCAAGCAACTGCAGCAATCTCCCTCTAATTCCCTCCCAATTCAGGTGCAACCCATCCTTCTTGTATAGGTCACTCCTACCCGAGAAGGGCTTCGAGTGATCTAAAATGTGATCCCTTCTCCCATACACCAGCTCCACAGCTATACATTCATTTGGACTTTGCCCTCCCTCCCCTTCCTGGGGCTCTCCATCTCCATCAACAGTGACAGACTCAACACAGACATCTTCTACAAACCCACCGGCTCCCACAGCTAAACAAGGACAGAATCCCCCTGATCTTCACCTTCCATCTCACCAACCTCCGGATACATTTCATCATCCTCTGCCATTTCCACCACCTACAAATGGACCCCAACACCAGAGATATATTTCCATCCACACCCTTATTTGCTTTCTGTAAAAACCATTCCCTCCGCAACTCCCTTGTCAGGTCCACACCCCATACCCCACCAACCCACCCTCCCCTTCTGGCACCTTCCTCTGTCACCACAGGAATTGCAAAACCTGTGTCCCGGACTCCCTCTCACTTCCCAAATGCCCCAAAGGAGCCTTCCACATCCATCAGAGCTTTCACTGCACTTCCACACGTCATTTACTGTATCCATTGCTCCCGATGCAGTCTCCTTTACATCGGGGATACAGGTCGCCTACTTGTTGAGCTCTTAGAGAAAATCTCCGGGACACCCGCACCAACCAACCGCACCAACCAACCCCACCACCCTGTGGCTGAAAACCTCTCAACTCCCCCTCCCACTCTGCCGAGGACATGCAGGTCCTGGGCCTGTATCACTAAACCCTAACCACCCGACACCTGGAGAAAGAATGCCTCACATTCTGCCTTGGGACATTGCAACCACACGCTATCAATGTGGGTTTCACCAGTTTCCTCATTTCTCCTCCCCCTCAACATTCCCTCCCCCAATCCCAGCCCCAACCTTCCAACTGGCACCGCCCTCATGACCTGTCCTACCTGTCAATCTTCCTTCCCACCTATCCACTCCACCCTCCCCTCCCCTCCCACCTTTTACCTTTACCCCCAACTCCATCCAGCTAATGAACTTTCAGCTACCTTACCCCAGGCCCACCCCCTTCCATTTATCTCTCCACCTCCTTGGCTCACAGCCTCATTCCTGATGAAGGACGTTTTCCCAAAATGTCGATTCTCCTGCTGCTCAAATGCTGCCTGACCTGTTGTGCTTTTCCAGCACCACGTTCTCGACTCTGATCTCCAACATCTGCAGTCTTCACTTTTTCCTAGACGTTCATCTGCTCGATCCTCCTATTCCTCGCCTCACTAACTCACAGCATCGGGAGTTATCCAGATTACCCTCGAGGACCTCCTTTTAAAATTCCTGCCTCACTTTCTTTCTCCTCTCTTCAGCATCTCATCCTTTTTCCTTCCTGTGTCATTCGTTCCAGTGTGCACAGTGACCTGCTGCTGGTCCCACTGCCCTTTGAGAATATTCTGCCTTGATCCTGGAAACAGGGAGACAACACACCATTCTGATTTATCGCTGTCGGCCGCAGAAACATCTGTCTGTGCCTCTGACTAGAGAGTCCCCTCTCACAATCGATCGCTTGGTACCTGACATACCCCTTGTTACATTACAGCCTGGCTCGGTCCCAGAAACTTGGCTGTTCATGCTGCGTTCTCCTGAAAGGCAATCACCCCCTACATTTTCCAAAACAACATACTTGTTTGAGATGGGGTTAGCCGCAGGAAACTCCTACACTTCCTGCCTCCCTCTACTACTTTTCCTGGTTTTTCTCCCTTCCTTAAAACTATCATCTTTCAGATGCCCCTAGCTCCTGTAAATTCCTCATTGCCTCAAACTGCCGCTCCAACTGATCGATGCGATCTGATAGGATTCAGAACCAAACACACTTACTGCTGACATCATCATCAGTATTAAGGAAACTCTCCCTAATCTCCAACAGCTGACAGGAAGAGCACATCACTCCACTCAAGGCCATCTTTGTACCTTAACAACTACAGAAAATAGCATAGTCTTATGCACTAAAAAAAAAAACAATAATCCAGTCTAACTGAGTATCTATGTTTCATATTTTTAAATTTTAATCAATGGACAGATCTAAAAAAAAAAACGAAAAATAACAACTCCATTCACTATTAAAAATGACAGCAATATTACACTGAAAAACCACGCACTTATCTGCTCCTGTGCTGTGTGCTCTCAAACATAGTTTCTTCGGATGTCAGTTGTGAATTTCACTGTTTTTCAATTTTTCTCCAACGCACCCCAATGTCGGGAAACACTTGAACTCAAACAGCAAAGGCAGTAACTGTGCAGATTCACTGCTGTGTCAGTCAGCAGTGTAAGTTTCTTTCTCTCTGTCTCTCTGTCTCTCTTCCTGACCATGTGGTCACTACCTTTGTTCACCTCCTTCTTTTTAAAGTGTCAGTGTTTTGATTTTTTTTCTCCCAAACTTCCAAAACAATGCAACAGCTTAAAAACAGTAATTACTGCTTGTGGAATTCGAGAAACTCACTTCCAACACCTAATATACCCTAAAAGCGAGCAGTTCTTACAGCCAAAGCTTTTCCCATCCTTCATCGTGGATTACCCAAATCGTAATAGCTTTTGCTCCATCTCCATGGCAATCCCTATCACTCATCAATTGGTTCTCCCTGTTTCAGTTTGCTTACTTGTCTTCTAATCCTGACCAGTGTAGGGCAGAAATGTTCAATTTTGTTTTTCTTTTAGCAACATTTCGGTTTTGTTCAGTTCTATAACAATAATTCACTATCTTTTTTTAAAGACCTTTCCACTTCTCTAATGGCTACATTTAATGCCTTCAGTTGTGAGGAATATTTGTCCGTATTCTCGAAGAAACTGAGCCCATCTTATACCAACCTGGTTGAATGTCAGACAGATCAGGGAATCAGGTACCATTCACCCTAGATGTACACTGACAAGGAAAGCCCAGCCTTCAGTCAGGTTTTCCCTTGTTTCTCACCAGCTATTCCTTTAGATACTGAAACTTGACTGTCCTCCAGTCCATTTCGGGAGTTCTTAATCCATGAACCTTCAACCTTCAGTAGGGCCAATGGTGAAATGCCACAGTGGGGGTGATCCCTTCAAAAAGGAATTACCTTGCGTCAGAGATGCTAAAATGGCTCAATATATCTAATGCAAAACTAATTTATTTGACTTTTATCCAAAATATTAAACCCGTCTCACACAGGTTAATTAACCTGAGCATAAACAGACTCAGTGAACATGGCTTGGGCCTGGATGTGGTTAACAGCACAATCTCATTGCTGTAGTTCCTTATGAACACGTCGTTGTCTCAGCAGGTTGAGGGAGTGAGCAAATCCTTCTTACACACGGAGCAGGTGAATGGCCTCTCCCTGGTGTGAACTCACTGATAGAGTCATAGAGATGTCCAGCATGGAAACAGACCCTACGGTCCAACCTGTCCATGCCAACCAAATATGCCAACCCAATCTAGTCCCACCTGCCAGCGCCCAGCCCATATCCCTCCAAACCCTTCCTATTCATATAAATGATGTTTGATGTCAGATGATTGACTGAACCTGGTCCTTCAGTGTGAGCCCCAGAAAGGTTTCTCATCATTGTGAACATGTTGGTGGAACATCAGTTTCCTGGAACCTTTAAAGCACTTCCCACACTCTGGACATTTAAAAGGCCTGGTCTCAGTGTGAACTCACTGGCCTCCCAGTAGGGCAGAAGAGTGAGTAAATCCCTCCCTAAACACAGCGCAACAAAATGGTCTCACCCTTGTGTGAACTCACCGGTGTTTCTGCACATAGGATATGGTACAGAATGCCTTCTCATTCGGCTCAGGGGAACAGTCTGGGTTTGCCGATATATCTGCAGCTGGATGACTGAATGAACGCCTTGCCGCAGTCAGAGCAGGTTCTCAGCCTCTACCCAGTTGAAATGATTGCCTGAACTTAATGCCGCAGTGAGAACTCCTGAATGGTCTCTCCTCTGTTCGAATACATCAATGGCACTTCAGTTGCCCAGAATTTCTATGGCATTTTCCACAGTCTTGTCATTTTAAAAGTTCTTTTATCTGGGTGAACTCTATGGTCTGCCTGCAGTTAAGACGACTAAGTCAATCTCTTCCCACACTTGGAGCAGATGAATGGCCTTTCCTCAGTGTGAGTGCATTGCTGAATTTCCAGTTGAGGTGGGGATTTGAATCCTCCTTCACCGTCCTCATATTTCCATCCTTTCTCCCAGCGTGACTGTGATTATATCTTGACAGTTCAGATGATTTCATCCACACACAGGACAGGTGCACAGTTTCTCCTCACTTGGTGTTTTCTCCTTCCAAGTTCAGAATTGAACAATATTCCAAACATAAAATAAAAATCAATCTTTCCAATTCTAATATGATACCTGGTTCTGTTTCCTGACCACAGACTGTCCCCTCCACATAATCTGTGAAGCTAATTAAAGAGAAGGAAAGTGAGTGAGAAGCCCACAGTCTGACTGAATGGTCCTCCCTGAGACCTGGCTGCAGGGTGAGGTTCTAGGACATTCCTGAAGAGGGCGCGCGATGGCTACCCCAACGGACACCAGTGCGCAGGCGCCGTATTGAGCACGTTGGAGCATGCGCACATTGACTGAAGGCCCCTTTTTCAGTCTCCAGATCATGGCGGGGAGAGGGTGGTTCTGGAGGAATAATAGAGCCAGCGGTGGGAGAGGTGGTGCGATCAGTCTTGGTAATGCCGCGTAAAGGTCCCGCGAAGTATTAGCGGGTCCCGCGGTTTCAGCCCTGAGTTTAATTCACGGGACCTGGGTCGTGGCCGCCATTTTGTTTGGGACGAGGCGCATGCGCGGTTATTCTGGTGACGCACATCGAGTGGGCGGGGCCTGCGGTCCCAGTGACGGAGACAATGGGGATGGGGCGGGGCCTGTGGGACTGACCCAGGGAGGGGGGTGACAGGCATTCACAGCTCTGGGGGAGGGGGCAGGCATTCACAGCTCTGGGGGTAGGGGGCAGGCATTCACAGCTCAGGGGGAGGGGGGACAGGCATTCACAGCTCTGGGGGTGGGGGGACAGGCATTCACAGCTCTGGGGGTGGGGGGACAGGCATTCACAGCTCTGGGGGGGACAGGCATTCCCAGCTCTGGGGGTGGGGGGGACAGGCAGTCACAGCTCGGGGAGGGGGGGCAGGTATTCACAGCTCTGGGGGTGGGGGTGGACAGGCATTCACAGCTCTGGGTGGGTGAGCAGACATTCACAGCTCTGGAGGTGGGGGGGACAGGCATTCACAGCTCTGGGAGTGGGGAGACAGGCATTCACAGCTCGGGGGAGGGGGGCAGGTATTCACAGCTCTGGGGGTGGACAGGCATTCACAGCTCTGGGTGGGTGGCCAGGCATTCACAGCTCTGGAGGTGGGGTGGACAGGCATTCATAGCTCTGGAGGTGGGGGGGACAGGCATTCACAGCTCTGGGGGAGGGGGGCAGGTATTCACAGCTCGGGGCAGGGGGGACAGGCATTCACAGCTCTCGGGGGAGGGAGACAGGCATTCACAGTTCGGGGGGAGGGGGACAGGCATTCACAGCTCGGGGGTCAGGCATTCACAGCTCGGGGGGGACAGGCATTCACAGCTTGAGGGCGGACAGGCATTCACAGCTTTGGGGGGGCAGACATTCACAGCTCTGGGGAGGGGGTGGACAGGCATTCACAGCTCTGGGGGTGGGGGAGACAGGCATTCACAGCTCTGGGGGAGGGGGGAACATGACAGGGACAAATAATTCACCAATACTGGAAATGGTCTGAACTTCTCTCCTGTCCTGACAGTAATCACTTTTATAAACTTCTTTTCCAGGGGATCAGGAGAGGGCCAGAGAAAGGAAACTCAAACCAAACCAAAAACAGTCAAAATCTGATCCAACACAATGAATCAGGAACTGAATGCTCTCGGTGTTTGAACTTGGAAGCAGGAGTGTTATAACCAGATGCACAGCCTCGGAAAAGCTTTGCACCATCCACAGCAGACAGGACCTGGACAGCATGGAGTTACAGAGATCTACAGCACAGAAAAAAGATCCGTAAGCCCTTCTGCAATTTAAACCAAACACAGAAAAACTCACCTTGCCTCGTAATCTGGTAAAGGGACAGAGGACTCCCAAATACCACTATTTTTTTAAAAATATCAATTTTATTCTTTAACCCTAAAAGTGAACATTAAACATTTTAAAAAGTGAATATTTTAACTGGGGAAAATGAAATTATGACGCGATCAGACAGGAGTTGGGACGTACAGACTGGGAGCAATTGTGCCATAGAAAGGGCACAGCAGCCATGTGGGGCAGTTGTTGCGAGTGATGCACAAATATGTCCCTCTGAGACAGGTAAGAAGGGGTAACGAGAACAGAGGAGCTTCTCCTCAAAAGGAAGAAGGCAGCTTACGTAAGGTGGAGGAGGCAAGGATCCAGCACAGCTTTAGAGGATTACAGGCTTGCTAGAAAGGAGCTCAGAAATGGACTGAGGCGAGCCAGGAGGGGGCATGAAAAAGGCTTGGCAAGAAGGATTAAGGAGAATCCAAAGGCATTTTACACATACGTGAGGAACAGAGAATGATCAGGAAGAAGGTAGGGCCAATCAGGAATAGCGTAGGGAACTTGTGAGTGGAGTCTGAGCAGATAGGGGAAGCCCTCAATGAGGTTTTGGTTTGGTTTTCACTAAGGGGAGGGACCTTGTTGTGAATGAGAACTTTGAGGAGCTGGGATACAGGCTGGAACAGATCAAGATTGATGAAGTTGATGAGCTGGAAATTTTGGCAAACATTAAGATTGATAAGTCCCCATGACCAGACCTGATTTATCCCAGGCTACTCCGGGCAGCAAGAAAGGAGGTTGCTAAGCCGCTGGTGAAGATCTTTGCATCCTCACTCTCCACGGGAGTCGTACAGGAGGATTGCTAGGAGGCGAATGTTGTTCCTCTTTTCAAGAAGGGGAGTAGGGAAATCCCTGGCAATTACAGGCCAGCCAGTCTTCCGTCTGTGGTCAGCAAGGTTTTAGAAAGAATTCTGAGGGATAGAATTTATGACTATTTGGAAAAACAAAGCGTGATTAAAGGCAGTCAGCATGGCTTTGTGAGGGGCAGGTCATCCATCATAAATCTTATTGAGTTCTATGAGGAAGTGACAGGACAGATCGATGAAGGTCGAGGTAGTGGATGTGATGTATAAGGACTTCAGCAAGGCATTCGATAAGGTTCCCCATGGTAGGCTCATCCACAAAGTCAGGAGGTATGCGTTTTGAAAGATTTGGCGATTTGGATTCAGAATTGGCTAGCTGACAGAAGGCAGAGAGTGGTTGTAGATGGCAAGTTCTGCCTGGAGGTCAGTCTTGAGTGGGGTCCCACAGGGCTCTGTTCTTGGGTCTCTGCTCTTTGTAGTTTTTATAAATGACTTGGATGAGGAGATTGAGGGGTGGGTTAGTAAATTTGCAGATGGCACATAGGTTGGAGGTGCTGTTGATAGTATCGAGGGCTGCAGCACAACATAGACAGGATGCAGAGCTGGGCTGAAAAATGGCAGATGGAATTAAACCTGGATAAATGCGAAATGATGCAATTTGAAAGGTCGAACTAGAATGCTGAATACAGGATTAAAGACCTGATCTTGGCAGTGTGGAGGAACAGAGGGATCTTGGTGTTCAAGTACATAGTTCCCGCAAATATGCCACCCAAGTGGATAGGGTTGTTAAGAAAGCATATAGTGTTTTGGCTTTCATTAACAGGGGAATCAAGTTTAAGAGCCGAGAGGTTTCGCTGCAGCTCTACAAGCCCCTGGTGAGACCACACTTGGAATATTGTGTCCGGTTCTGGATGCCCGACTATAGGAAAGATACAGAGGCTTTGGAGAGGGTGCAAAGAATGTTTACCAGGGCTGCCTGGACTGGAGGGCTTGCTTTATGAAGAGAGATTGACGAAGCTCAGACTTTTCTCTCTGGAGAGAAGGAGGAAGAGAGGAGACCTGATCGAGGTATACAAGGTAATGAGAGTAATAGACAGAGTCAATAGCCAGAGACTTTTCCCCAGGGCAGGATTGACTGGCACGAGGAGTCATAGTTTTAAGTTTTTAGGAGAAAGGTTAAACGGGCCGTCAGAGGTAGTTTCTTTACGCAGAGAGTTGTGAACGCATGGAATGCTGTTGCCAGCGATGGTGGTGGAAGCAGAGTCATTGGGGACAATTAAGCGACTACTGGACATGCACATGGATAGCAGTGAAGTGAGGGGTGTGTAGGTTATTTTATTTTATTTTATATTAGGATTAATCCTTGGCACAACATCGTGGGCCAAAGGGCCTGTTCTGTACTGTACATTTCTATGTTCTATGTAAACAATAACTATTTACAACTCTGAACCACTTTTCTCTTAAAGATCTCCTTTCTATGTCCAACTCTATAACAATATACTGATCCAATAAACCCCGATTAAAATGTGCAACATATTAAGTTTCAAAGCCAGACAGCGGCTGCCATCTCCAGTGTCGATCTTCCTGTTTGTAGATCTCCCTGGGTCGGCTTTAGACTTCTGCTGCAAGGGTAAAAAAAGTACCTTTGATCGAGAGTGTTTTGGATGGCAGTCTCTCTCTCTCTCTCTCTCTCTCTCTCTCTCTCTCTCTCTCTCTCTCTCTTGCTAACTCTCAAAATGCTGACCTTTGATACCCCAAATATCGGATCATCTCACTGGTTCTAAGTTGTCAAAACGGTAAGATTCACATTCCATTGGGTTTTAGTATACTGGGGCATAATTTAAATGGATTGGTTGAATTCAAATGGTGGTCAAACTACTGAGGTATCTAGTTTACAACCAAATGTTACATATTTTCAAGTCATAGTCGTCACACGACAGTTGCTCTCACTGCTAAAACATCCTTCACTCTCCCTTAAAGGTACAGTATACACCTTCAACTTCATAACAGCATCTTCAACATTTGGAGAGTTCCGCGTTCGGAGCTGTGTCGTGGCCATTCGCCTGCCCTGTGTGAGAGGAAGGATTCACAACTTCATCCAACTTCTGACCCATCAGCAGATTCACACCTGGGAGTGACCTGTTCAACCAGTGCAAGTGGATTGAGTCAGCTCCCACACCAACAAGTCTACAAGTGACTGCAGAGGTTGGAATATTCCATTACTCCTGTTGCTTGTGCCATCAAGCATTGAATCAAGTTCGTCCTGACAGTTAGGGCTTGCTTCTGCTGAAGTTACTTCCTTATCACGAGAGTAGAGTTGAAGATTATTGTCATCGTAGCTGACAGCTTTCTTCAGGGTATAGCGACCCTTTAAAACCAGCTCTCTGTGATCATTCTGTCAAATTCAGAAAAATATCACAGACAATTAGTGTGCAAATAATTATGAATTTCTACTTCAAATGGAACTTGCTCCCTGGGAAAAGAACTGAAATTTGATATCTGAAAAGTTCCCCGGCATTAAAATGTCCAAAAAGAAAGTTGATGAATTCTTGCTGACAATTCTTACTGACTTGAACATTACACACATGGCCCTCCATTCCTACCAGGAAGAATGGGAATCAAAGTTTATGTCAGACCTGAGGAGATTAGTGTCAGTGACGGTGGGGCTGGTTTATATCAGACAAGGGGAGATTGGTGTCAGTGACAGTGGGACTGGTTTATATCAGACAGGGGGAGATTGGCGTCAGTGACTGTGGGTTGGTTTATATCAGACAGGGGAGATTGGTGTCAGTGACTGTGGGTTGGTTTATATCAGACGGGGAGATTGGTGTCAGGGACTGTGGGGCTGGTTTAAATCAGATATGGGCAGACTGGCGTCAGTGACTGTGGGGCTGGCTGATATCAGACAGGAGGAGATTGGCGTCACTGACTGTGGAGCTGGTTTATATCAGACAGGGGGAGATTGGTGTCAGGGACTGTGGGGCTGGTTTAAATCAGATATGGGCAGACTGGCGTCAGTGACTGTGGGGCTGGCTGATATCAGACAGGAGGAGATTGGCGTCACTGACTGTGGAGCTGGTTTATATCAGACAGGGGGAGATTGGTGTCAGGGACTGTGGGGCTGGTTTATATCAGACAGGGGGAGACTGGTAAAACCAATGACTGCAGATGCTGGAAACCAGATTTGGATCAATGGGGCTGGAAGAGCACAGCAATTCAGGCAGCATTCCTGTGTTAGTGACTGTGGGGCTGGTTTAGATCAGACAGGGGCAGATTGGTCTCAGTGACTGTGGGGCTGGTTTATATCAAATGGGGAGATTGGTGTCGGTGACTGTGGAGCTGGCTTATATCATACAGGGGCAGATTGGTGTCAGTGACTGTGGGGCTGGTTTATATCAGACAGGGGGAAATTGGTGTCAGTGACTGTGGAGCTGGTTTATATGAGACAGGGGGAGATGGGTGTCAGTGACTGTAGGGCAGGTTTAAATCAGACAGGGGGAAATTGGTGTCAGTGACTACAGGGCAGGTTTAAATCAGACAGAGGGAAATTGGTGACAGTGACTGTGGGTTGGTTTATATCAGACAGGCAGAGATTGGTGTCAGTGTCTGTGGGTCTGGTTTATGTCAGACACGGGGAGATTGGTGTCAGTGACTGTGGGTTGGTTTATATCAGACAGGGTGAGATTGATGTCAGTGACTCTGAGGCTGGTTTATATCAGACAGTGGGAGATTGGTGTCAGTGACTGTGGGTCTGATTCATATCAGGCAGGGGGAGATTGGTGTCAGTGTCTGTGGCGCTGGTTTATATCAGAGAGTGGGAGATGGGCGTCAGTGACTGTGGGGCTGGTTTATATCAGACAGGGGGAGATTGGCGGCAGTGACAGTGGGGCTGGTTTATATCAGACAGGGGGAGATTGGTGTCAGTGACTGTGGGGCTGGTATATATCTGACAGGAGGAGATTGGTGTCAGTGACTGTGGGGCTGGTTTATATCAGACAGGGGGAGAATGGTGTCAGTGACTGTGGGGCTGGTTTTTATCAGCCAAGGGGAGATTGGTGTCAGTGACTGTGGGGCTGGTTTATATCAGACAAGGGGAGATTGGTGTCAGTGACTGTGGGGCTGGTTTATATCAGACCGGGGGAGAATTGTGTCAGTAACTGTGGGCTGGTTTAAATCAGACAGGGGAGATTGGTGTCAGTGTCTGTGGGGCTGGTTTAAATCAGACAGGGGTGATTGGTGTCAGTGACTGTGGGGCTGGTTTATATCAGACAGGGGGAGATTGGTGTCAGTGACTGTGGGGCTGGTTTATGTCAGACAAGGGGAGATTGGTGTCAGTGACTGTGGGGCTGGTTTATGTCAGACAAGGGGAGATTGGTGTCAGTGACCGTGGGGCTGGTTTATATCAGACAGGGGGAGAATGGCGTCAGTGACTGTGGGGCTGGTTTATATCAGACAGGGGGAGATTTGTGTCCGTGACGGTGGGGCTGGTTTATGTCAGACAGGATGGGATTGGTGTCAGTTACTGTGGGTCTGGTTTATATCAGACAGGGGGAGATAAGTGTCAGTGACTGTGGATTAGTTTATATCAGACAGAGGGAGATTGGTGTCAGTGACTGTGTGGCTGGTTTATATCAGACAGGAGGAGATTGGCGACAGTGACTGTGGGGCTGGTTTGTATCAGACAGGGGGAGATTGGCGTAAGTGACTGTGGGGCTGGTTTACATCAGACAGGGGCGATTGGTGTCAGTGTCTGTGGGGCTGGTTTATAACAGACAAGGGGAGATTGGTGTCAGTGACTGTGGGGCTGGTTTATATCAGACAAGGGACATTAGTGTCAGTGACTGTGGGGCTGGTTTATATCAGACATGGTGAGATTGGTGTCAGTGACTGTTGGGCTGGTTTATGTCAGACATGGGGAGATTGGTGTCAGTGACTGCGGGGCCGGTTTATATCAGACAGGGCCAGATTGGTGTCAGAGACTGTGTGGCTCGTTTTTATCAGACAGGGGGAGATTGGTGTCAGTGTCTGTGGGGCTGGTTTATATCAGACAGGGGGAGATTGGTGTCAGTGACTGTGGTGCTGGTTTATATGAAACAGGGGGATATTGGTATCAGTGACTGTGGGGCTGGTTTATATCAGACAGGGGGAGATTGGTGTCAGTGACTGAGGTGCTGGTTTATATGAAACAGGGGGATATTGGTATCAGTGAGTGTGCGGCTGGTTTATATCATACAGGAGGAGATTGGTGTCAGTGTCTGTGGGGCTGGTTTATATCAGACAGGGGGACATTGGTGTCAGTGACTGTGGGGCTGGTTTATATCAGACAGGGGGAGATTTGTGTCAGTGACTGTGGTGCTGGTTTATATGAAACAGGGGGATATTGGTATCAGTGACTGTGCGGCTGGTTTATATCAGAACGGGGGAGATTGTTGTCAGTGACTGTGGGTCTGGTTTTTATCAGACAGGGGAAGATTGGTGTCAGTGTCTGTGGGCCTGGTGTATATCAGACAGTGGGAGATTGGTGTCAGTGACTGTGGGGCTGATTTATGTCGGACCGGGGGAGATTTGTATCAGTAACTGTGGGCTGGTTTAAATCAGACAGGGGAGATTGGTGTCAGTGTCTGTGGGGCTGGTTTATATCAGACAGGGGGAGAGGGGTGTCAGTGACTGTGGGGCTGGTCTTTGTCAGACAGGAGGGGATTGGTGTCAGTGACTGTGGGGATGGTTTATATCAGGCAGGTGGAGAATGGTGTCAGTGACTGTGGGGCTGGTTTATACCAGACAGGGGGAGATTGGTGTCAGTGACTGTGGGGCTGGTTTATATCTGACAAGGGAAGATTGGTGTCAGTGACTGTGGGTCCGGTTTATATTAGACATGGGGAGATTGGTGTCAGTGTCTGCGGGGCTGGTGTATATCAGACAGGGGGAGATTGGTGTCAGTGACTGTGGGGCTGATTTATGTCAGACCGGGGGAGATTTGTGTCAGTAACTGTGGGGCTGGTTGAAATCAGACAGGGGGAGATTGGTGTCAGTGTCTGTGGGGCTGGTTTAAATCAGACAGTGGTGATTGGTGTCAGTGTCTGTGGGGCTGGTCTATTTCATACAGGGGTGATTGGTGTCAGTGTCTGTGGGGCTGGTTTATATCAGACAGGGGGAGATTGGTGACAGTGACTGTGGGGCTGGTTTATGTCAGAAGGTAGGGGATTGGTGTCAGTGACAGTGGGGCTGGTTTATGTCAGACAGGAGGGGATTGGTGTCAGTTACTGTGGGTCTGGTTTATATCAGACAGGGGGAGATAAGTGTCAGTGACTGTGGATTAGTTTATATCAGACAGAGGGAGATTGGTGTCAGTGACTGTGGGTCTGGTTTATATCAGACAGGAGGAGATTGGCGTCAGTGACTGTGGGGCTGGTTTATATCAGACAGGGGGAGGTTGGTGTCAGTGAATGTGGGTCTGGTTTATGTCAGACAGGGGGAGATTGGTGTCAGTGTCTGTGGGACTGGTTGATATCAGACAGGGAGAGATTGGTGTCAGTATCTGTGGGGCTGGTTTGTATCAGACATGGGGAGATTGGTGTCAGTGACTGTGGGGCAGGTTTAAATCAGACAGGGGGAAATTGGTGTCAGTGACTGCAGGGCAGGTTTAAATCAGACAGAGGGAAATTGGTGACAGTGACTGTGGGTTGGTTTATATCAGACAGGCAGAGATTGGTGTCAGTGTCTGTGGGTCTGGTTTATGTCAGACACGGGGAGATTGGCGTCAGTGACTGTGGGGCTGGTTTACATCAGACAGGGGAAGATTGGTGTCAGTGACTGTGGGGTTGGTTTATATCAGACAGGGTGAGATTGATGTCAGTGACTCTGGGGCTGGTTTATATCAGACAGTGGGAGATTAGTGTCAGTGACTGTGGGTCTGTTTCATATCAGGCAGGGGGAGATTGGTGTCAGTGTCTGTGGCGCTGGTTTATATCAGACAGTGGGAGATGGGCGTCAGTGACTGTGGGGTGGTTTATATCAGACAGGGGGAGATTGGCGTCAGTGACTGTGGGGCTGGTTTATATCAGACAGGGGGAGATTGGTGTCAGTGACTGTGGGGCTGGTATATATCTGACAGGAGGAGATTGGTGTCAGTGACTGTGGGGCTGGTTTATATCAGACAGGGGGAGAATGGTGTCAGTGACTGTGGGGCTGGTTTTTATCAGACAAGGGGAGATTGGTGTCAGTGACTGTGGGGCTGGTTTATATCAGACAAGGGGAGATTGGTGTCAGTGACTGTGGGGCTGGTTTATATCAGACCGGGGGAGATTTGTGTCAGTAACTGTGGGCTGGTTTAAATCGGACAGGGGAGATTGGTGTCAGTGTCTGTGGGACTGGTTTAAATCAGACAGGGGTGATTGGTGTCAGTGACTGTGGGGCTGGTTTATATCAGACAGGGGGTGATTGGTGTCAGTGACTGTGGGGCTGGTTTATGTCAGACAAGGGGAGATTGGTGTCAGTGACTGTGGGGATGGTTTATATCAGACAGGGGGAGATTGGTGTCAGTGACCGTGGGGCTGGTTTATATCAGACAGGGGGAGAATGGCGTCAGTGTCTGTGGGGCTGGTTTATATCAGACAGGGGGAGATTTGTGTCAGTGACGGTGGGGCTGGTTTATGTCAGACAGGATAGGATTGGTGTCAGTTACTGTGGGTCTGGTTTATATCAGACAGGGGGAGATAAGTGTCAGTGACTGTGGATTAGTTTATATCAGACAGAGGGAGATTGGTGTCAGTGACTGTGTGGCTGGTTTATATCAGACAGGAGGAGATTGGCGACAGTGACTGTGGGGCTGGTTTACATCAGACAGGGGCGATTGGTGTCAGTGTCTGTGGGGCTGGTTTATAACAGACAAGGGGAGATTCGTGTCAGTGACTGTGGGGCTGGTTTATATCAGACAGAGGGATATTGGTGTCAGTGTCTGTGGGTCTGGTTTATATCAGACATGGGGAGATTGGTGTCAGTGACTGTGGGGCTGGTTTATATCAGACAAGGGGAGATTGGTGTCAGTGACTGTGGGGCTGGTTTATATCAGACATGGGGAGATTGGTGTCAGTGACTGTTGGGCTGATTTATGTCAGACATGGGGAGATTGGTGTCAGTGACTGCGGGGCTGGTTGATATCAGACAGGGCCAGATTGGTATCAGAGACTGTGTGGCTCGTTTATATCAGACAGGGGGAGATTGGTGTCAGTGTCTGTGGGGCTGGTTTATATCAGACAGGGGGAGATTGGTGTCAGTGACTGTGGTGCTGGTTTATATGAAACGGGGGATATTGGTATCAGTGACTGTGGGGCTGGTTTATATCAGACAGGGGGAGATTGGTGTCAGTGTCTGTGGGGCTGGTTTATATCAGACAGGGGGATATTGGTATCAGTGAGTGTGCGGCAGGTTTATATCAGACAGGAGGAGATTGGTGTCAGTGTCTGTGGGGCTGGTTTATATCAGACAGGGGGAGATTGGTGTCAGTGACTGTTTGGCTGGTTTATATCAGACAGGGGGAGATTTGTGTCAGTGACTGTGGTGCTGGTTTATATGAAACAGGGGGATATTGGTATCAGTGACTGTGCGGCTGGTTTACATCAGAACGGGGGAGATTGGTGTCAGTGACTGTGGGGGTGGTTTATGTCAGAAGGTAGGGGATTGGTGTCAGTGACTGTGGGGCTGGTTTATGTCAGACAGGAGGGGATTGGTGTCAGTTACTGTGGGTCTGGTTTATATCAGACAGGGGGAGATAAGTGTCAGTGACTGTGGATTAGTTTATATCAGACAGAGGGAGATTGGTGTCAGTGACTGTGGGGCTGGTTTATATCAGACAGGAGGAGATTGGCGTCAGTGACTGTGGGGCTGGTTTATATCAGACAGGGGGAGGTTGGTGTCAGTGACTGTGGGTCTGGTTTATGTCAGACAGGGGGAGATTGGTGTCAGTGTCTGTGGGGCTGGTTGATATCAGACAGGGAGAGATTGGTGTCAGTATCTGTGGGGCTGGTTTGTATCAGACATGGGGAAATCGGTGTCAGTGACTGTGGGGCTGGTTTATATCAGACAAGGTGAGATTGGTGTCAGAGACTGTGTGGCTCGTTTATATCAGAAAGGAAAAGATTGGTGTCAGTGACTGTGTGTCTGGTTTATATCAGACAGGGGGAGATTGGTATCAGTGACAGCGCGGCTGTTTTATATCAGACAGGAGGAGATTGTTGTCAGTGTCTGTGGGGCTGGTTTATATCAGACAGGGGGAGATTGGTGTCAGTGACTGTGGGGCTGGTTTATATCAGACATGGGGAGATTGATGTCAGTGACTGTGGGGCTGGTTTATATCAGACAGGGCGAGATTGGTGTCACTGACTGTGGGTCTGGTTTATGTCAGACAGGGGTAGATTGGTGTCAGTGTCTGTGGGGCTGGTTTATATCAGACAGGGAGAGATTGGTGTCAGGATCTGTGGGGCTGGTTTATATCAGACATGGGGAGATTGGTGTCAGTGACTGTGGGGCTGGTTTATATCAGACAAGGTGAGATTGGTGTCAGAGACTGTGCGGCTCGTTTATATCAGACAGGAAAAGATTGGTGTCAGTGACTGTGAGTCTGGTTTATGTCAGACAGGGGGTGATTGGTATCAGTGACTGCGCGGCTGTTTTATATCAGACAGGAGGAGATTGGTGTCAGTGTCTGCGGGGCTGGTTTATATCAGATAGGGGGAGATTGGTGTCAGTGACTGTGTGGCTGGTTTATATCAGACAGGGGGAGATTGGCGTCAGTGACTGTGGGGCTGGTTTTCATCAGACAGGGGTGATTGGTGTTAGTGTCTGTGGCCCTGGTTTATAAGGGACAAGGGGTGATTGGTGTCAGTGACTGTGGGGCTGGTTTATATCTGACAGAGGGAGATTGGTTTCAGTGTCTGTGGGTCTGGTTTATATCAGACATGGGGAGATTGGTGTCAGTGACTGTGGTTTATGTCAGACATGGGGAGATTGGTGTCAGTGACTGTGGGGCTGGTTTATATCAGACAGGGCGAGATTGGTGTCAGAGACTGTGTGGCTCGTTTATTTCAGACACGGGGAGATTGGTGTCAGTGTCTGTGGGGCTGATTTATATCGGACAGGGGGAGATTGGTATCAGTGACTGTGCAGCTGGTTTATATCAGACAGGAGGAGATTGGTGTCAGTGTCTGTGGGGCTGGTTTATATCAGACAGGGTGACATTGGTGTCAGTGACTGTGGGGCTGGTTTATATCAGACAGGGGGAGATTGTTGTCAGTGACTGTGGTGCTGGTTTATATGAAACGGGGATATTGGTATCAGTGACTGTGCGGCTGGTTTATATCAGAACGGGGGAGATTGGTGTCAGTGACTGTGGGGCTGGTTTATATCTGACAGGGGGAGATTGGTGTCAGTGACTGTGGGTCTGGTTTATATCAGACAGGGAAAATTGGTGTCAGTGTCTGTGGGCCTGGTGTATATCAGACAGTGGGAGATTGGTGTCAGTGACTGTGGGGCTGATTTATATCAGACCGGGGGAGATTTGTGTCAGTAACTGTGGGCTGGTTTCAATCAGACAGGGGAGATTGGTGTCAGTGTCTGTGGGGCTGGTTTATATCAGACAGGGGGAGATTGGTGTCAGTGACTGTGGGGCTGGTCTTTGTCAGACAGGAGGGGATTGGTGTCAGTGACTGTGGGGATGGTTTATACCTGACAAGGGGAGATTGGTGTCAGTGACTGTGGGTCTGGTTTATATCAGACAGGGGGAGATCGGTGTCAGTGACTGTGGGGCTGGTTTATATCTGAGAAGGGGAGATTGGTGTCAGTGACTGTGGGTCTGGTTTATATCAGACAGGGGGAGATTGGTGTCAGTGTCTGCGGGGCTGGTGTATATCAGACAGGGGGAGATTGGTGTCAGTGACTGTGGGGCTGATTTATATCAGATCGGGGGAGATTTGTGTTAGTAACTGTGGGGCTGGTTTAAATCAGACAGGGGGAGATTGGTGTCAGTGTCTGTGGGGCTGGTTTAAATCAGACAGTGGTGATTGGTGTCAGTGTCTGTGGGGCTGGTTTATTTCACACAGGGGTGATTGGTGTCAGTGTCTGTGGGGCTGGTTTATATCAGACAGGGGGAGATTGGTGACAGTGACTGTGGGGCTGGTTTATGTCAGACAGGAGGGGATTGGTGTCAGTTACTGTGGGTCTGGTTTATATCAGACAGGGGGAGATAAGTGTCAGTGACTATGGATTAGTTTATATCAGACAGAGGGAGATTGGTGTGAGTGACTGTAGGGCTGAGTTATATCAGACAGGAGGAGATTGGCGTCAGTGACTGTGGGTCTGGTTTATGTCAGACAGGGGGAGATTGGTGTCAGTGTCTGTGGGGCTGGTTTATATCAGACAGGGAGAGATTGGTGTCAGTGTCTGTGGGGCTGGTTTATATCAGACATGGGGAGATTGGTGTCAGTGACTGTGGGGCTGGTTTATATCAGACAAGGTGAGATTGGTGTCAGAGACTGTGTGGCTCGTTTATATCAGGCAGGAAAAGATTGGTGTCGGTGACTGTGTGTCTGGTTTATATCAGACAGGGGGAGATTGGTATCAGTGACTGCGCGGCTGTTTTATATCAGACAGGAGGAGATTGTTGTCAGTGTCTGTGGGGCTGGTTTATATCAGACAGGGGGAGATTGGTGTCAGTGACTGTGGGGCTGGTTTATATCAGACAGGGGGAGATTGGCGTCAGTGACATAGGGGATGGTTTATATCAGGCAGGTGGAGAATGGTGTCAGTGACTGTGGGGCAGGTTTATATCAGACAGGGGGAGATTGGTGTCAGTGTCTGTGGGGCTGGTTTATATCAGACAGGGGGAGATTGGTGTCAGTGACTGTGGGGCAGATTTATATCAGACAGGTGGAGATTGGTGTCAGTGACTGTGGGGCAGGTTTATATCAGACAGGGGGAGATTGGTGTCAGTGTTTGTGGGCCTGGTTTATATCAGACAGGGGGAGATTGGTGTCAGTGACTGTGAGGCTGGTTTATATCAGACAGAGGGCGATTGGTGTCAGTGTCTTTGGGGCTGGTTTATATCAGACAGGGAGAGATTGGTGTCAGTGTCTGTGGGGCTGGTTTATCTCAGACAGGCGGAGATTGGTGTCAGTGTCTGTGGGGCGAGTTTATATCAGACGGGGGAGATTGGTGTCAGTGTCTGTGGGGCTGGATTATATCAGAGGTCAAAATGTGGTGCTGGAATAGCGCAGCAGGTCAGGCAGCATACAGTCAACAGGAGAATCGTCGTTTCGGACATATGCCCTTCTTCAGGAATGAGGAAAGTTTGTCCAGCAGGCTAAGATAAAAGTTAGGGAGGAGGAACTTGGGGGAGGGGCGTCGCAAATGTGATAGGTGGAAAGAGGTCAAGGTGAGGGTGATAGGTCAGACTGGGGTGGGGGCGGTGAGGTCAGGAAGAAGATTGCAGGTTAGGAAAGCGGTGCTGAATTCGATGGATTTGACTGAGACAAGGTGGGGGGAGGGGAAATGAGGAAACTGGTGAAATCCAAGTTCATCCCTTGTGGTTAGAGGGTTCCTAGGCGGAAGATGAGGCGCTCTTCCTCCAACCATCGTTTTGTTGTGGTCTGGCGATGGAGGAGTCCAAAGACCTGCATATCCTTGGTGGAGTGGGATGGGGAGTTGAAATGTTGAGCCTCAGGGTGGTTGGGTTGGTTGGTCTGGGTGTCCCAGAGGTGTTGTCTGAAACGCTCCGCAAGTAGGTGGCCTGTCTCCCCAATATAGAGGAGGCCACATCGGGTGCAGCCGATGCAATAGATGGTGTGTGTGGAGGTGCAGGTGAATTTGTGGCGGATATGGAAGTTTCTTTTGGGGCCTTGGAGGGAAGTGAGGGGGAGGTGTGGGCGCAAGTCTTGCACCTCCTGCGGTTGCAGGGGAAGGTGCCGGGAGTGGAGGTTGGGTTGGTTGGGGGTGTGGATCTGACGAGGGAGTCACAGAGGAAGTGGTCTTTATGGAACGCTGATAGGGGAGGGGAGGGAAATATATCCTTGGTGGTGGGGTCCGTTTGGAGGTGGCGGAAATAACGGTGGATGGTACGCTGTATATGGAGGTTGGTGGGGTGGTAGGTGAGGACCAGTGTGGTTCTGTCCTGGTGGCGGTTGGGGGGGCGGGGCTCAAGGGCGGAGGAGCGGGAAGTGGAAGAGATGCGGTGGAGGGCATCGTCGACCATGTCGGGCGGGGGGGGGGGGGGGGGGTGGTGGGAAATTGCGGTCCTTGAAGAAGGAGGCCATCTGGGTTGTACGTTTTTGGAACTGGTCCTCCTGGAAGCAGATGCGGCGGAGATGAAGGAATTGGGAGAATGTGATGGCGTTTTTACAGGGGGCAGGGTGGGAGGAGGTGTAGTCTAGGCAGCTGTGGGAGTCGGTCGGTTTGTAGTAGATGTCCCTGTTGATTCGGTCGCCCGAGATAGAAATAGAAAGGTCTAGGAAGGGGAGGGAGGAATCTGAGACGGTCCAGGTGAATTTGAGGTCGGGCTGGAAGGTGTTGGTGAAGTGGATGAACTGTTCAACCTCCTCATGGGAGCACGAAGCGGCGCCGATACAGTCATCGATGTAGCGGAGGAAAAGGTGGGCGGTGGGGCCAGTGTAGCTGCGGAAGATGGACTGTTCCACATATCCTACGAAGAGGCAGGCATAGCTGGGGCCCATGCGGGTGCCCATGGCTACTCCTTTTATTTGGAGGAAGTGGGAGCATTGGAAAGAGAAGTTGTTCAGGGTGAGGACCAGTTCAGTCAGTCGAAGGAGGGTGTCAGTGGAAGGGCATTGGTTGGTACGGCGGGAAAGGAAGAAGCGGATGGCTTTGAGTCCTTCGTGATGGGGGAAGGAGGTGTACAGGGACTGGATGTTCTTGGTGAAGATAAGGCGTTGGGGACCGGGGAAGCGAAAATCATGGAGGTGGAGGTGGAGAGCATGGGTGGTGTCCCGAACGTAGGTGGGGAGTTCTTGGACTAAGGGGGACAGGACTGTGTCGAGATATGCAGAGATGAGTTCGTTGGGGCAGGAGCAGGCTGAGACGATGGGTCGGCCGGGGCAGTCAGGTTTGTGGATTTTGGGCAGGAGGTAGAAGCGGGAGGTGCGGGGTTGTGGGACTATGAGGTTGGAGGCGGTGGATGGGAGATCCGCTGAGGTGATGAGGTTATGGATGGTCTGGAAGATGATGGTTTGGTGGTGGGGGGGTGGGGTCATGGTCAAGGGGGCAGTAGGAGGAGGTATCTGCGAGCTGGCGTTTAGCCTCAGCAGTGTAAAGATCGGTGCGCCAAACTACTACCGCGCCTCCCTTGTCTGCTGGTTTCATAGTGAGGTTGGGGTTGCAACGGAGGGAGTGGAGGGCTGCGCGTTCCGAGGGTGAGATTTTCAACTCTGATCTCCAGCATCTGTAGACCTCACTTTCTCCTCGTAGATGGTCTTTGCCAGGCACAGATTTGATATGGCTGTTACTTGCCACTTGTGCAGATTTTAAATGCAGGCCAGGTCTTGCTACATAAGGATATGCCGTTTTTGAGATTTTTTTTAGCTCAGGTTTAGGTTCAGGTTGTAAGATTGTTCTCAATGAGAACAATTCTGGATTAGTGGTGCTGGAAGAGCACATCAATTCAGGCAGCATCCGAGGAGCAGTAAAATGAGAACAAGCCTACCAGTTCAGCGAGCAAACTCACAACCTGAACATATGGATATGCTGTACAACAGTATCTGAGCAGTTGAAAATGATGCCGAATATTGTCCAATCGTTAACCAACATCCCCACTTCTGAAGGGGAAGTGATTGACGAAGCAGCTGAAGATGGTTGACCCTGAGACTCCACCCTGAGGAACTCCCCTCGTACTAACAAGGCCTGTATTCTCAAGGCACACCTACTTCACAAGTGGGACATGACATGTCTGAACAGGTTGGTTAAAAATGTCACCTGCAGAAAAATCCAGGGATTCAAGTAGATTGCTGTTTGTTTCAAAGATCACCCGAGGGTGAAACTGTTATAAAGCTATCGCCCAGGCACTCCACCACCCGGGCAATGGGTTCTGAAGAAGATGCACAAAGGACTGAAATAGTTCACTCTGTTTCTCTGTCCACATCTCCTGCCAGACCCACTGACTTCCTCTAGCACTTTCTGATTTGATTTGGATATGAGGCACAATTAGTAAGTTTGCAGATGACACCAAAATTGGAGGCATAGTGGACAGCGAAGAGGATTACCTCCGATTACAACAAGATGTGGACCAGATGGGCCAATGGGCTGATAGGTGGCAGATGGAGTTTATTTCAGATAAATGCGAGGTGCTGCATTTTGGGAAAGAAAATCTTAGCAGGACTTATACACTTAATGGTAAGATCCTAGGGAGTGTTGCTGAAGAGTGCAGGTTCTTAGCTCCTTGAAAGTGGAGTCACAGGTAGGTAGGCTAGTGAAGAAGGCGTTTGGTATGCTTTCCTTTATTGGTCAGAGTATTGAGTACAGGAGTTGGGAGGTCATGTTGCGGCTGTACAGGACATCAGTTAGGCCACTGTTGGAATATTGCGTGCAATTCTGGTCTCCTTCCTATTGGAAAGATGTTGTGAAACTTGAAATGGGTCCAGAAAAGGTTTACAATGATGTTGTCAGGGTTGGTGAACTTGAGCTATAGGGAGAGGCTGAACAGGCTGGGGCTGTTTTCCCTGGAGCGTCGGAGGTTGAGGGGGTGACCTGATAGAGGTTTACAAAATCATGAGGGGCATGGAAATGCGAAATAGACAAAGTCTTTTCCTTGGGATGGAGGAGTCCAGAACGAGAGGGCATAGGTTTAGGGTGAGAGGGTATATATATAAAAGAGACATAAGGGGCAACCTTTTCACGCACAGAATGGTACGTGTATGGAATGAGCTGCCAGAGGAAGTGGTGGATACAATTGCAACATTTAAAAGGCATCTGGATGTGTATATGAATAGGAAGGGTTTGGAGAGATATGGACCGGGTGCTGGCAGGTGGGACGAGATTGAGTTAGGATATCTGGTCGGCGTGGATGAGTTGGACCGAATGGTCTGTTTCTGTGCTGTACATCTCTATTGTAAGGACAGACTGACTGGCAGAGGGGGTGTGGTAGCCCTGTTGGTGAGGAATGATATTTCGTCCCTTACGCAGAGGGACCTAGCATCAGGGGAAGTCGACTAAATATGGATAGAGCTGAGAAATTCTAAGGGTTAAAAAGACCATCTTGGGAGTTTTCTACAGGCCCCCAAACAGTAGATTAGATTACTTACAGTGTGGAAACAGGCGCTTCGGCCCAACAAGTCCATACCACCCCGCCGAAGCGCGGCCCACCCATACCCCTAACCTAACACTAGGGGCAATTTAACATGGTCAATTCACCTAACCTGCACATCTTTGGACTGTGGGAGGAAACAGGAGCACCTGTCGGAAACCCACGCAGACACGGGGAGAACGTGCAAACTCCACACAGTCAGTCGCCTGAGGCGGGAATTGAACCCAGGTCTCTGGCACTGTGAGGCAGCAGAGCTAACCACTGTTCCACCGTGCAGCTCCTAGTCTGGATGTTGTGTGTAAGTTGAATAAGGAGCTGAAATTGGCCTGTCACAAAGATATTGCTACAGTTGTTATGAGGGATTTCAACATGCAGGTAGACTGGGAGAATCAGGATGGTACTGGACCCCAAGAAAGGGAGTTTGTGGAGTGCCTCCGAGATGGATTCTTAGAACAGCTTGTACTGGAGCCTATCAGGGAGAAAGCAATTCTGGATTTGGTGTTGTGCAACGAACCGGATTTGATCAGGGACATCGCAGTAAAGAAGCCATTAGGAGGTGGTGACCACAATACAATAAGCTCTAATCTGCAGTTTGAAAGGGAAGAGGGAAGAATCGGAAGTGACAATATTTCAATTGAATAAGGGGACCTATGGAGCAATGAGGGAGGAGCTGGCCAAAGTTCAATGGTGCAATACTCTAGCAGGGATGGCAGTGGAACAGCAGGTATTTCTGGGTATAATGCAGAAGGTGCAGGATCAGTTCATTCCAAAAAGAAATAAAGATCCTAAGGGGAGGCAGGGTGGCCGTGGCTTGCGAGGGAAGTTAAGGACCATAGAAAGACAAAAGGGAAGCAGTATAACACAGCAAAGATGAGTGGGAAATCGGACGACTGGGAAGCTTTGAAAGAACAATAGAGGACAACTAAAAAGGAAATACGCAAATAAAAAATACGGTACGAAGGTAAACTGGCCGAAAATATAAAGGAGGATAGTAAAGGCTTTTTTAGGTATATGAAAATAAAAAAAAATGGTTAAGACTAAAATTGGGCCCTTGAAGACAGAAATGGGTGAATTTATTACGCGGACCAAAGAAATGGCAGGAGAGTTGAATTGGTATTTTAGATCTGTCTTCACTCGGGAAGACAGAAGCAATCTTCCAGATGTAATAGTGGCTGAAGGACCTGAACTGAAGGGAATTTATATTTGGCAGGAATTGGTGTTGGAGAGACTGTTAGGTCTGAAGGCTGAGAAGTCCCCAGGACCTGATGATCTGCATGCCAGTGTACTGAAGGTGGTGGCTCGAGAAACCATGGATGCGTTGGTGATGATTTTGCAATGTTCTATTTATTCAGAATCAGTTCCTGCGGATTGGATTGGTGGGTAAATAAACACACAATTCACGTGGGCCCCCACAGTGTGCAGCCTGTCGAACAGGCTCAGGCCCATGTTCCCCGTCTGGAAGTTTTTCTCTCCTGGCCTCGAACATTTTGGATCTTCATATTGCAGCTTTCCAAACAAAAGTTCCTCGGGATAAAAGAGATAAAATATTAGTGGAAAAGGGGAGCGAGAACATTTTGAAGGCAAGCTCAAAATCCCAGGTTTAAAATCACCCCCGCCCATTCCCAATGTATCAAAATATCTAACACAGTCAGCAGTTAGGATGGAACATGGTGTGGGAGCAGAACTTACCAGGGATTGGAGGAAGATAGTGAAGGAAAGGCATCAGATTATTACACTCTGCAGTGACCTGGGATCAATTGCCTTTTAATGAAAACAGTTCCCAACTTGTATGTGCCTGTAGCTCCCTCCAGTCTCAAACGCTCATTACCCTCTGTTGTTCAAAGGTCGCCTGATCCTAAAGTTTCTCTCTTTGAATCTTCAAGTGGCCCTTGGGAGGAAAGAGACAGCATTCATTGAAAAGAGAAAAATCATTACAGAATGATCGCACATCAAGATCCCAGGTTTCCTCTCTCAGTGACACAGTCAATCTCTCAGCAACACCCAAACATAAATATATCGGGCAATGAGCTACATTTTTATGCTAAAGCTTTGGAAAAACTTTGAAATGACGGATTAGCTGATTAAAGCACTTACTGCCTGCAGTGATAGCATTGGGGCAGCTGGTGCACAGCAAGAACCCACATGCAACAATGCAGCCGGAGCTAATCACTCTGATCATTTCTCCCCTCTGTGATGCTGCTTCAGTTTAATTATTTCCTGTCACCCCAGAATCAAACATTACAGTGATTTCACAATCTCAAAATGCCTCTCCCCCTCTCTTCCCTTCTCTTTCCCCTGCTCTCTCAATTCTTTAAACGCTTCTCTCACTCTTTCTCTCACTGTTGAATTTTCTCATCCTGCCCTCTCGATAACCCACATTACTCTGACTCTATGAGAAGTCTTTAGAGAGGGTCAGATCATTTGGGTTTTATTTCTCCCCTCGGCAGTCCTGCCTCTCAGATCCTGGGAATTGACACAATTTAGTCCCAGGCTTCAAACCTGTTTTAAAAATGACAGGGCCACAATCTGACAGGAGCCAGTTACCCAGAGGCCTTTAAAACTCAGAGTCCCCCAGAGGAGATTAAATCTTGGGGTAAATAAACACGTGAGCCCCAACGGGTGCAGCCTGTCGACCAGGCCTCAGGCCTCAGGCCCATGCTCCCCGTCTGGAGGTTGGTCTTTCCTGGCCTCGAATATTTTGGATCTTCATGTTGCAACTTTCCAAACAAAAGTTCCTCAGGATAAAAGAGAGAAAAGATGAGTTGAAATGGGGAGCGAGAGCATTTTGGAGGCAAGTTACACAGCAAGATCCCAGGTTTAAAAGCACCCCCCTTGCCCATCCCCAATGTATCAAAATATCTAACACAGTCATCAGTTAGGATGGAACATGGTGTGGGAACAGATCTTACCAGTGATTGGTGGAGGATATTGAGGGAAAGGCATCAGATTATTACACTCTGCAGTGACCTGGGAATAATTGCCTTTGACTGAAAACAGTTCCCAACTTGTATGTGCCTGTAGCTCCTACCAGTCTGAAACCATCATTATCCTCTCATGACTCTGAGTCTTGTCTCATGACTGAGTCAATGGTGTATTCATTCTGTTACTGACCCTTCAGTCCCACGGGCACCAATTTTTCTCACAACTCCAATTGGAGACCTTCTCTCATCCACGTGAAGGAATTGGACCCTGACAATTCCATTTACACAGTCTCCCATCAATCTTCATAGGATCCATGTTGTAGAGGTTAAACAGTGTTCCCAGCAAACACTCCCAGGGCAGAGGGAGCACAGGGTTCCATACAAAATAAAGCTCCCATTAAACTGACACCATTTAAATCGCCAGGGCAGGTAGAAAATAGAATTTGATACAAAGTAAATCGCTCCATACGCTGCTGGAATTGACATTATCTCAGGCATTCACTGTAAACAGGTTCTGGAATTGACAATGAAGAACCTATCTATCTCAGTCTTAAATATACTCAGTGAGCTGAGCCTCCACAGCCTACAGTGGGAATGAATTCCACAGATTCCCCATTCTCTAGCTCAACATGTTTCGCCTTATCTCTGTTTGAAGAGCTCTTCCCTTTATTCTAAGGCTGTGCCATTGGGTCCCAGTCTCTCCAACCAAATGGAAACATCTACCCAACTTTCACTCTGTCCAGGCCATTCAATATTCTGTAAGTTTCTATTAGATTCCCCCATTCCCTCATCCTTCTGAACTCCATTGAGTATAGACCCAGAGTCCGCACACATTTTTCATGTGTTTAGATTTTCGTCGCTGGGACCGGTCTCGTGAACCTCCTCTGAACACGTTTCAGGATCAGTCCATCCTTCCTACAATATGGGGCCCAAAGCTGTGTACAATTCTCCAAATATGGTCTGATCCGAGCTTTATATAGCCTCAGAAATACATCCCTGCTTTCATAATCAAGTGCTCTCAAAATAAGTGCCATCATTGCATTTGCCTTCTTAACTACTGACTCAATCTGCAGTTTACATTGAGAGAATCCTGGACGGGAACTCCGAAGTCTCTCAGCACTTCAGATTTCTGAATTTTCTCCCCATTTATAAAATAGCCCATGCCTCTCTGCTTCTATTCTTCCGACCCTTTGCAGTTTAATAACCTCCTTCCCATAGCAGGGTGAACATGATGGTATGCAGTCCTCCAAATGTGGCCTCACCTATGTCTTGTACAGCTGTAACATGATATCCCAACTCCTGGCTCAGTGCTGTCCCCGATAAAAGCAAGCCTGTCAAATGCCTCCTTCACCACCCTGCCTACCTGTGGCACCACCTTCAAGGAACTATGTACCTGCCCCCCTTGGTCTCTCTGTTCAATATCACTCCCAAGGCACTACCATAAACTGTGTAAGTCCTGCATGTGCGCACACTCTCTCATTCGCACATGCACACTCTCACTCATGCACGCACGCACACTCTCTCACTAACACACTCGCAATCTCTCTCTCACATGTACACTCTCTCTAGCAAGTCTCCAATTATTGATGCACATTTAACTGTTCTCTGATATACTTCTTACACGGATTGGTTCCCTACTCACATTTGTTCATTTTGTGGTGCGCTGAACTGAAACTCCTTTTTATTGCTTCCCTGTCCCTATTCTCCCATTTAGACTTGCTCTGTTCCAATTCTCTAATTTATTGGCACTCCCACTAATTTTCTAATGTAATTGCTCTGTGTACCAAATCCATCGACTGATGCCCCACCAGTTCTCCCATTTGCTCATACCCCGATACTCCTTCTTCCATTTGCTGATGCCCAGCCCAACTCTACCATTTAGAGGTGCCCTACACTAATTCACCCATTTACTGGTGCCAGGCCCCAATTCTCTCATTTAGTCCCACTGTGCACCACGTTATCCATTTAGTGTTTCCCTGCAACAAATCTCCCATGTCTGCTTCCATTACCAGTATTCTCTAATTATGGCCTGCCCTGCATCAAGTCCCTAAATTACCTTATTGCTGCACTGCCCCAATTCTCCCACTTTATGCTGCCCTGCACCGATTCACCCATTTCGTTTCTACCCTGCACTGATTCTCCCATTTAGTGCTACCGTACACTGATTATCCCATTCAATGCTACCCTGCACCAATTCTCCTAATTAGTGCTACCCTGCACCGATTCTCCAACTTAGCGCTACATTGCATCAATCCTGTGGCAGTGGTTCATAATGCAGGATCTAAATTGAGGGTGTGTCACATGATTAGTGGGTCAGTACTGAGATATTGGAGATCCATCACATGATCAGTCCTGAGGGAGTGCTTCTTTGTCAGAGGGTCAATTCTGAGGGAGTGCCTTTTTTGTCAGAGGATCAATACTGAGATTGTGCCTTATTGCATTGGGATCAGAATTGATGGTGGGCCAGTACTAATAGTGGAGCACACTGAGAGTGCCAGTGAGAATACCTCAGTGTTAAACCAGAAAAATAGCTCAGGGATGGACAGGACTAGCAACTTAATGTTCCAGGATACAAATGGTATAGAAAGGACGGCACAGTGGCACAGTGGTTCGCTCTGCTGCCTCACATTCCCGCCTCTGGCGACTCTCTGTGTGTAGTTTGCACGTTCTCCCCGTGTCTGCGTGGGGTTCCTCCGGGTGCTCCAGTTTCCTCCCCCATTCCAAAGATGTGCCGGTCAGGTGAATTGGCCATGCTAAATTCCCCGTAGTGTTAGGTTAGGGGTATGAGTGGGTTGCGGTTCGGTGTGGACTTGTTTCCACACTATAATGTAATCTAATCTAACGAAAAGGAGGCAAGAGAGGAGAAGGAGTGGTGTTTTTGATAAAGGATGGTGAAACAGCTGTACTTCGGGAGGATATGCCTGGAAATATATCCAGGGAATTTACTTGGGTGGAATTAAGAAATAAGAAAGGGCTGACCACTTTATTGGGATTGTATTATAGATCCCCTCATAGTCAGAGGGACATTGAGAAACAAGTTTGTAAGGAGATTTCAGCTATCTGTAAGAATAATTGGGTGGTTATGGTTGGGGATTTTAAACTGAGACTGGAACTGCCATCGTGTTAAGGGTTCAGATGGAGAGGAATTTGTTATTTGTGCACAAGATTATTTTCTAATTCAGTCTGTGGATGTATGTACGAGAGAAGGTGCAAAACTTGACCTACTACTGCAAAATAGGGCAGGGCAGATGACTGAGGTGTCAGTAGGGGAGCAGTTTGGGACTAGCGATCCAGAAGTTTTAAAATATGATGGAAAAAGATAGACAAGATTGAAAAGTTGAATTTCTAAATTGGAGGAAGGCTAATTTTGACGGTATAGGCAAGAACTTTCAAATGCTGATTGGGGTTGTGTGTGTGTGTCTTGGTGTGAGTGTTGGCAGGCTCTTTCAAAAGTTGATTGGGGGCAGATGTTCAAAGGTAAAGGGATGGCTGGAAAATGGGAAGCCTTCAAAAATGAGACTACGGAAGTCCACAGACTTGTTGTAAGGGTGAAAGGAAAGGCTGGTAGGTGTAGGGAATGCTGGGTGATGAGAGAATTTGAGGTTTTGGTTTAGACAAAGAAAGAAGCACAGGTCAGGTATAGACAGGAGAGACTGAGTCAATCCTTAAATGGTTTTAAAGACAGTATGAGCATATACAAGAGGGAAATCAGAGGACAAAAAGGGGACATGAGATAGCTTTGGCAAATAGGGTGGAGGGGAATCCAAAGAGCTTTTACAAATACATTAAGGACGAAAGGGTATCTAGGGAGAAAATAAGGACCCTTAAGAATCAGCAAGGCGGCTTTTGTGTGGAACAGGATGGACATGTATTCCAAAAGGCAAGGACTGATTAGGAATATTCAACATGGCTTTGTGTGTAGGAAATCATGTATCTCAACTTGATTGAGTTTTTTTGAAGGATTAACAAAGAGGATGGATGAGGGCAGGATGGTGGATGTGATCTATATCGACTTCAGTAAGATGTTCGACAAGGTTCCCCATGGGAGACTGGTTAGCAATCTCATGGCACACAGGGAGAACTATCCGTGGGATATAGAACTGGCTCAAGGGTCGAAGACAGAGGGTGGGAGGTGGAGAGTTGGTTTTCAGACTGGAGGCCTGTGACCAGTGGAGTGCCACGAGGATCAGTGTTGATTCCACTACTTTTCATCATAAGCATAAGAGATATAGTTATTAAGTTTGCAGATGACACCAAAATTGGAGGTGTACTGGTCAGCGAAGAAGGTTACCTTAGATTACAATAGGATCATTTGGGCTAATGGGTCGAGACGTGGCCGATGGAGTTTAATTGAGGTGAATGCGAAGTGCTGTGTTTTGCGAAAGCAAATATGAGCAGCACTTAATGGTAGGATCCGCGGTAGTGTTGCTGAACAACGAGATCTTGGAGTGCAGGTTCATAGCTCCTTGAAAGTAGAGTCGCAGGTAGATAGGATAATGAAGAAAGCGTTTGGAATGCTTTCCTTTATTGGTCAGAGTATTGAGTACTGGAGTTGGGAGGTCATGTTGCAGCTGTACAGGACATTGGTTAGGCCACTGTTGGAATATTGCATGCACTTCTGGTCTCGGAAGGATGTTGTGATTTGAGCCATAAGGAAAGACTGAATAGGCTGGGGCTGTTTTCCTTGGAGCGTCGGAGTCTGAGGTGTTGAAGTTATAGAGGTTTATAAAATCATAAGGGGCATGGGTAGTGAAAATATTCAAGGTCTTTTCCCTGGGATGGGGGTATTCAGAACTAGAGTGCATAGGTTTAGGGTGAGAGGGGAAAGATTATAAAAGAGACCAAAGTGGCAACTTTGTCACACAGAAGGTGGTACGTGTTTAGAATGAGCTGCCAGAGGAAGTGGTGGAGGCTGATACAATTGCAACATTCAAAAGGCATCTGGATGGGTAAATGAATAGGAAAGGCTTGGAGGGAGATGGACCAGGTGCTAGCAGGTGGGACGAGATTGGGTTGGGATATCTGGTCGGCATGGATGAGTTGGACCGAAGTGTCTGTTTCCGTGACTCTATGACTCTTAAGTACTGGTGTACAGGAGTACCTGACCCAGTAATGCAGGGGCCTGGTCTCTGTCTCTGTCTCTCTCTCTCACTCTCTCACATATGCACACACACATGCACACACACACTTACTGAGGGATAAAGAATGACAGAATAACATAAGTATTTTCGAATATTAAAGCTCCATTAAGCAATCCTGGGAGGGCAGTGTAGATGGAGCGTAACTCTGGACCTAACTCTGTGCTGACCCTGCCCTGGGAGGGGCTGATGGGGATGCAGTAAAGGCAGCTTTACTGTGTATCTAACCCCAACCTGTCCCTGTCGTGGGAGTGGTTGACGGGGACAATGTAGAGGTAGCTTTACTATTTATCTATCATATCCCTGCCCTGAGAGTGTTTGATGGGGACTGTGTAGGGGGATCTTTATTCTGTAACATAGCAACAGGAAGAGGCCATTCAGCCCCTCGAGCCTGTTCCATCATTCAATGAGATCATGGCTGATCATTGGCCTAACTCCACATTTCTTTCTTTGGCTCATATCCCTCAATATCTTCACTGAACAAAAATGTATCTCTCTCCGATTTAACCTGAACGACTGATCCAGCGTCCACTGCTGTTTGTGGAAGAGAGTCCCAAACCTTTCCCACCCTTAGTGTATCAAAGTGCTCCTGAACGCTCTGGGCCCTCATTCTCAGACTCTGCTCCCTCTCGGTCTCGAATCTCCAACCAGTGGGAATCGTTGATATTGATTGTTCCTGTCTCCTCCTCTTTATACCTTGAAGGCTTTGATCAGATCACGCCTTAACCTTCTCAATTCTGGAGGAAAAAGATCTCATTTGTCCAGTCTCCCCTCAGAATGTAACCCCTTAGCTCCAGGATCATTCTTGTAAACCTCCTTTGTGCTCCCTCTCTGTACTCCAACCTGATACCCACACACTTGCTGACACTGAACTCTATCTAACACAGATTTGCCCATTTACCCAGTCTATCAATATCCCTTTGTAATGTTAAGGTACCTATCTGCACTGTCTACAATGCTGCCTAACTTTGTACCTAACCCCGTGCTGTCCCTATCCTGTGTGTGTTTGAGAGAAACAGTGCAGATGGATCTATACTCTGTATCTGACCCCATGCTGCACATGTTCTGGGAGTGTTTGATGCAGACAGTATGGTGGCAGATTTACTCTGTATCTAGCCCCATGTTGTCCCTATCCTGAGAATGAATACACCATTGGCTCAGACACAGGAGACAGGATAGAGGTTAATGAGACTTTCAGACTGGAGGGAGCTACAGGCATGTACAAGCTGGGAACTGTTTTCAGTGAATGGCAATTATTCCCAGGTCACTGCAGAGTGTAGTAATCTGACGCCTTTCCCTCACTATCGTCCTACAATCCCTGGTAAGATCTGTTCCCACACCATCCTAACTGCTGACTGTGTTAGATACATTAATACATTGGCGATGGTGGGGGGGGGGGGTGATTTTAAACCTGGGATCTTAGTGTGTAATTTGCCTTCAAAATGTTCTCGCTCTCCCTTTCAAGTAAACTTTTCCCTCTTTTATCCCGAAGAACTTTTGTTTGGAAAGCTGCTATGCGAAGATCCAAAATGTTCGAAGCCAGAAAAGAACAGCCTTCAGAGGGGGACACAGGCCTGAGGCCTAGTTGACAGGCTGCATCCCGTGGGAACCACGTGAGTTGTGTGTTTATTTACTCCGAGTTTTAATCTCCTCTGGGAGGGCGGGGGAACCCTGGGTTTTAGGGGCCTCTGGTTAACTGGTTCCTGTCGGAATATGGCCCTGTCATTTTTAAAACAAATTTGAAGCCTGGGGCTAAAGTAACCAGTGCCTGGGATTTGATACAAACACATCAATCCCCAGTGACTGTCTAACAGACAAGACTCCCCAAGGAGGGAATTCAAATCTTAAATGAGAAACTCTATCTAAAGACTTGTTCTAATATCAAAGTAATACTAATTGGGGGATCTTGCTGTGTCTCAAACTATCTGCAGAGTGGCCTACATTGCAACAAGAGTCACCAAATGTGATAATCACACAGATAAGACACAGGTTGGCCAATTCCCTAAGTATCTGGGAGGGACTATCTCTCTCTTTCTCTCTCTTTTCCCTCTCTCACACCCTCCCCGGCTTTCTTTTATTGATTTTTCAAACAAATAAAACCGTCCCACACACAGCAATGTGACTCGTGGTTATTTGAAGTGGGGGAGATGAAAATATTTTGCAGCACAAGGTGATTGTTTTTGAAACAAAGTTGGTTAAAAAAACACAGATGCAGACAGAGAGTGTGTGTGGGAAGAAGGGAGCGATAGAGGGACTGCAGTTTAGAGATAATAGAATGAACATGGACAGGAACAAATTATCTCAGCGAAAAAGAAATCTGCTGCTTGTGCAGTGGCGCGGCGAGGCCAACAGGGGATGGCATTGTATCACTTTAAACACAAGAGGGACAGACGCAGACAGAGAGAGAGGCTGAGATAAGGTGCCACTGCTCTACCCAGCAGAGAGATCTCCACTGTCCGAGCTTGACACTGAGCTATTCTACTGACCTGAGAAACTGTGTCTGCTTCAGTTGGGGATAGGGCTGCTGTTTGTTGTGTTTGTTGTTCAAACCCCCATGCATGGGATTGATGGAGATAATGGGTAGGTGGGTACAGTGGGACGCATATTGAGAGTTGTCTTTCCCCTGGTCATGGTGGGTTCAGTGCCAATGAAGAGAGTCTGTATCCGTTAGAATTGGGGATGGTTCACTGACAGCAGAGGACACACCGTTTGTCAGTGTGGATTGTATCAGTCTCATTGCAGAGAAATATGAATCTGGCAGATATGGAAAAGAGTAAGAACATAGAATTCTGTTCATTCTCTATGTATCTCTGAACCCTCAGTCGCTGACACACCTTACGGCCTCATAGATTTGTCTTACTGTCAGAATATTGAGAAACAGAACAAAAGTGAATGATAAAAATTGTGTGCAAATGTTTCGGACTAGTTACACCTTTCTCACGGATGGTCTTCAGAGTAACTGGAGCTGGTATAACAGTCCCTTGCCCACCCTGTCCTTCCTCTGTACTGGAGTATGCCCATTCTGAAGTCCGATCAGCAGGCCTTTAAACAACTCCCACATGGGAAATGTGGACTTGCTCAATAACAGCTCTTCCCAATTAACTCTCCCTAGCTCCTGCTTAATACTGTCTTAATTTAGCCTCCCCGAATTCAGTACCTTCCCACAAGGTCCTGACTTATCCTTATTCATAACGATCTTAAAATAGAAGGAGTTGTGATCACTGTATCTAAAATGCTGTCCAAGTGAAAGATCAGTTAGCTGGCCAGGCCCATTAACCAATACAAGGTCCAATGAATCAGATCGCAGATTGGAAGAACAACACCTCATTTCCCACCTGGGTTGCCTACAGACCGGAGGACTCAACACTGAGTTTCCAATTTCAAATAAGCTCCCTCCCCATTCCCTAACTCCCTTCCCACCCCCTACCCAACCCTTCCACCTCTCCCTACCACTAACCAGATTCATTCCTCCCATTGACCAACCAGGCCATACCCACTATCTATGTTCACCTCACCACTCCGCCTCTTTCCCCACCCAAAACCCTCCCCCATGCCCCACCCCTTTATCAGCAGCTCCCTTTATCCTCACTCCAAAAGCATTGACCTCTCCACCTCCTGATGCTTGCTGTGTTCTTCCAGCCTCCTGCTTGTTTCCGATGGTTAGTAAGGTGGCAGATGGCAGGTGGTGGTGGTGTAGTGAACAGTGAAGTAGATTTACCTCCGTGTGAAACAGAACCTTGATCAGACCGGCCAATCATGAGCTGATATAAGGTTGTCTTTTAGGAGCTGTTTTACAGATGGTGATGGTCCATCAATCTTTCAATTGATCTCAGGCTCCATTATGAAGGCCCAAGCAAACAGAGTTCATCCAGAGTCAGTTCCCACTGACCTCGATGGAGTCAGTGAGTACCGCAAAACCTTCTCATGGCAGCACTGAGGGGGTCGGCTCATCTGCCACATCCAACCCCATTACGCAGTGTCGGAACGGCCTGTCACTGAGCCCTCTGACTGGGCCGTGGATTACCCACCAACATAATGGCTGATTGGTGGAAAGAAACAAATAAGGAGAGGGACTGATATCGGCATCAGGCCAGGGGGGAAGGGAATGGAACCAGAGAAAGGAAATCATTGCCGAAAATACATCTGTAATCAAAAGACACGGATTATTTACAGTATATTACTCTGTGTAATAGGAACTCTCCCTTTTTTATTTACTTGTGTCCAGATGAGTGGATGAGTTAATTCCGTGAGGGCAGAAGACTGCCATTGCTGTTCCCACTCTGACCTGCAGTGACCGATGATACTTGCCTCCAGGTCATTGACCTTGTATCTGGTTCTCTCACTGACAACTGGTTGCTGGGATGATGTTTTTCTGTGCATGTCGGATTCCTCTTTCAGTTATACTTTTGTTATACAGCTTTCTATTAACGGTTGCTGATTGCTGACAACACTTCCCACTGTTTTGCTCCTCCAGTCTCTTTGGGTTTGCTCCTCAGATGGAATCATTCCTTGTCCGTTAGGAAAGGAGTGTTACCGTGTTGCTGCTCCTCCTTCTCCTGTTAGTCCATTCCTCACCTGGACCCCTCATTCCTTTATCTGCTGCCTTTAATGTTCACTCTCTGTTACTTGGATTTATTCATCAATTGGATTATTTTTATAACTGGATATTTCAGGGCATGCTTTAACTGGTTTCTGAAACTGTTCTGTGTCACTACATAAACAAGTGCATTGGTGCAGCAGCTCAGGTCCCGCAGCATATATGAGGCTTGTGAAAAGATATCGAAAGCAGTGGAATCCAAGGAATGAGCGACACGAAAGAAACGTAAAATATCCAGCAACCAGAGAAGTATGAAACTTGCAGATATGGCAAAGAGTAATATCACAGATTTCCTTCTGCTCTCTATCTCTGGGTCATTCTCTATTTTTCTCTGAACCCTGAGCCCCTTACGCACCGTAATGGCTTCAGAGATGTGTCCGACAGTCAGAATGTTAAGAAAGAGAATAAAAGTGAATGGGAGCATTGGTGTTAAAAATCGCTCAAAGTATTGAAAACTTGCCCACCGGCGGTCAGTATAGTAACTGGACCTGATAGAACAGTACCATGGAACATTTTTGATGACATTTTCGGGTTTAAATCGAAAATAGTTGGGAATATTTTTAAAAGAAAAGAAAATACAGATTGTTGCTAGAACCCTAATTGAAGTATTCTCTGTCCAATACTTAGTTTTCATTTGATGAAAACAAACGTTAACAAATCGATCAAAAGAGAAAGTAACGGTGAACCAGACAGAACAATCAATGGCCCAGCAGCTCAGTACATAGATGACACTACACACAGGAGTGATGTCCAGGAAACACCGTGGATAATAATATGTTGGAAACCAGCGAAGTATGATTTCGAAAGCAATGAATAGCAGATCAGATGTTGTCATGGCCACCAGATAATGAGTGGTACTTTAGACAAACCACACTTGCCCCGAGCTAGGATTAGGATCACCACTAGACTTACTGTAAGACAGAGAGAAAGGAAAAAAGAGACTTGAAGTTACTGATCAAATATATCTGTGCCTGAGCCCAGACTATAAGTATTTTAGGCAAAAGTGAGGACTGCAGATGCTGGAAACCAAAGTTTAGATCAGAGTGGTGCTGGAAAAGCACAGCAGGTCAGGCAGCATCCGAGGAGCAGGAAAATCAACGTTTTCGGCAAAAGCTCTTCATCAGGAATAGCACAAAGATAATTGTTGTTCCATATCACAAATGTTAAAGATTCTGAATCACTTTCACTTTGAAATTACATAGGGATGAACACAAATAGCAGGTTAGTCTCAGAAACACAGTGACGTATTCAACATTTTCTGGGGTTGACAGTGGTTGATTTATTCTGCTTTATACATTGCTCAGGCTCGCTGGAGTTGTAAATTAGATGACAGCATCCACACAAACACTCCCAGGGTCAGTAAAACAAAGAGTGGATACATCTAACCCAGACATGGATTACAATAAAATCCTTAATTAGTTTTGGAGCCTTCACAGTTGAGTTTACTTCCAACATTCTGCACCCACACAACATGAATTACAGTGCAAGGCACTGGATCACTCAACCATGTCTAAGAATGAATGGTGTCTCAAATATGAACAAAACAATGATAGAGCATTGAGCTCCTCACTCTGAACATCCTAGCAAGCTGAACTAAGAAGATATTCACCAGTGTATCCAACACCATGTCCCAGCTTGGATACCCAATGCAATCAGGAGAACTTCGACATTTGGCATGGACTCCCCTCCACCTGTCGAACACTGTGTACCACAGCCTCCACCCAAACCCAGACATGAGTAATATCCCAACAGTTAAGTAGAACTGGGGGCCGAGTTGAGTATGGTAGCCATTACAAAAAACGAAAGCGCTAAAACAAAAACCAAACGGTCTAAAAATTGATAAATCTCCTGGATCTGATGGGCTACATCCTAGAGTTCTGAGGGAGATGGCTGAGGAAGTAACAGAGGCATTGGTTGTGATCTTTCAAAAATCACTGGAGTCAAGGAAAGTCTCAAATAATTGGAAAATCACTCTTGTAACCTTCTTGTTCAAGAAATGATCAAGACGAAAGATGGAAAATTATAGGCTGATTAGCCTAATCTCGGTTGTAGGTAAAGGATGAGATTTCTAAATTCTTGGAAGTGCAGGGTCAGCTTAGAACAAGTCAGCATGGGTTTAGTAAGGGGAGGTTGTGCCTGACAAACCTGTTAGAATTCTTTGAAGAGTTAACAAGTGGTTAGACCAGGGAAACCCAGTGGATGTTATCTACCTAGACTTCCAAAAGGCCTTTGATTAGGTGTTTCACAGGAGGTTGCAGAGCAAGGTGAGGGACCATGGTGTTTGAGGTGAGCTACTGGCATGGATTGGGGATTGGCTGACTGATAGAAGGCAGAGAGTTGGGGTAAAATGTTATTTTTCGGAATGGTGGTTAGTGACATATGGTGTCCCACGAGGTTCAGTGTTGGGGCTGCAGCTGTTCACTTTATATATTAATGACTTGTATGAAGGGACTGGGGGCATCCAGGCAAAGTTCGCCAATGATACAAAGTCAGGCGGACAGGCAGGTAGTTCTGAGGAGGTGGGGAGGCTGCAGAAAAATTTAGACAATTTCGGGGAGTGGTCAACGTGAGCGAATGCGAGGTCTTGCACTTTGGAAAACAGAATACAGGGCTATTTTCTAAACGGTGAGAAAATTCATAAAACCAAAGTACAAAGGGATCTGGGAGTGCTCTTTCAGGATACTCTGAAGGTTGACTTGTTGGTTGAGTCTGTGGACAAGAAAGAAAATGCAATGTCATTTATCTCAAGAGGATTGGAATATAAAAGCAGCGATGTGCTTCTGAGACTTTATAAATCTCTAGTTAGGCCCCATTTAGTGTACTGTGTCCAGTTTTGGGCCCCACACCTCAGGAAGGACATACTGACACTGGAGCGTGTCCAGCGGAAATTCAAATTGATCACCTGTAACCCTGGTCTAACATATGATGAATGGCTAGATCCTGGGATTGTATTCATTAGAGTTTAGAAGATTGGGGGGAGATCTGATAGAAACTCACAGGATAATGCGTGGCTTAGAAGGGACGGACGCTGGGAATTTGTTGCTGTCAGGAGGGGATACTAGGACCCGTGGGTGCAACCATAGAATTAGACGGGGTCCATTTAGAACGGGAATAACGTACTATTGCTTGGCATCTGAACCTACCACTTTGGATTCAGGCCAATGTGAAAGATGAGCAGAGATGATGGCCTCAATATCTTATCACGAGATTATTAATTAAGAGACCAATGTTCGATCTAAATCAAGACTTCTACTGTCTGATGGTGGTAATGAACGGTTGTCAGTTGTTAGCAAAGAAAACATCTCACTCACTAATATCCTTTAGTGAGTATAATCTGTTATCCTTTCCTAGTCTTGGTGTACATGGGAGACTAGATTCAATTCCATCACCAGGTGTACGGGGTGGGGGTGGGGTGGGGGGGGGGGGAGGTGGCGGAGTGTTTCCGCTGAGTGCTCCAGTTTCATTCCACAGTTCAAGGACGTGCAGGCTTGGTGGATTAGCTACAGGAAATGCAGGGTTACAGGAATGGGTTGCGATATGCTTTGGACGGTTGGTGTGTCTCAAATGGCCTCATTCCACACTATAGGGATTCCATTTTTATTCTTTTTTCTATTTTTTCTTTTCTTCTTTTTTTCTTCTTTTCTTCTTTTGTTCGTATTTACCCCCACACTACCACCTAACTGCGGTAGTGCTTATGTTTTCACCAGCATCCATGGTGTGTGTGTGTGCAGGTCTGAGACACAGTGAGAGACACAGGGTGTACGAATCTTTATTCAAATTCCACCACAAGGAAGATAGGAAGACACCCGAGTGGCCAGTGACAAGCAGTGCCCTTCACAAAAGACAATGCTGTGTGATCAAACAGTGAAGGAGAGGGCAGGGACTAAATCAAAATAGAGTTGGAGGGGGAAATAAAGCACTCCACTCCCTGCGGCGCCCACCTCTCCCTGAACAACTCCAGGGTGTTGCTGGACACCGCGTGCATCTTCTCCAAGGATACCCGGGCCCTTATGTAGGGGATTCCATTTTATGATCTCAATCTTGATGAATGTCCATTCGCACAGCAATGTCCCTCAACTTGTCCTAACTTCACAAAGATTAATCAGGACCAAACGTATTATTTAAATCAGCATAATATGTCCACTGGGTATTTTACTGAATTAACATTATTTCTCTGCCATTTTCCTTTCTGAAAACTATTATCACATCTGTTCATCTCCAATGGAACATTTCACTTTAAAAACTTAGCATTGAACAAAGATGTTCCCAGTTACAATCCATTGTATTTTTTACAAACTACATTGACAGTGGACAGACAGAAATGAGAAATCTCCCAGAAATGAAGAACCATGGGATTCATATCTATATGGTCCTACTTCCCACTGTGGTCAGATATTCCGTTTCATCCAGTTTTCCACAACAGTGAAATTCTACAGTAAGAAGTACTCCTACTTACACAAGACCACTTGAGTAGGTTGTTCTCCTCCAGTTAGTAACCCATACTCAGTGTAAGTTTACTTTGAGAAATGCCCCCAGTAACATTTGGAGACTGGAGTTTGTTATTCCCCTTTGGCTAGGAACCCACTCTCTGTTATATTCAAATTGAAAAATGTTCACTGAATCACATTGTCTCCGTCGCTTCAGGCTATTGACACACACACAATACAGTTGGACAGTGCAAGATATTCCCAGTAAAACTTGCAATTGAGTTCATGAGTATTCTGCTGTTAGTGCTGAACACTTACTACAATACTGCTTTTACAGCGAGCTGTGAAAAGCAAGAACACTGGCCCAGAAAATATCATTCCAGCATTAACCCCCACTCAGTCCAATTCGACAATGACACATCCTCCCAGCAACGTGAGGCCACAGCAATCAGAGGGTCCTGCCTGAGCTTCGTCATCCCCATTCAGTACCATTTCATGATCATTAATATCTTCACTTAGAGGGATTCCTGGAGATCTGGATCAGTAGTACACAACATTCTCGGAATGCCATGGTGAGTAACTGATCTCAGGACTTCCCCAAATGCCTGTCCACTACCTACAAGACACAAATCAGGAGTGTGATGGAATATTGTCGACTTGCCTGGATGGGTGCAGCCCCAACAACTCTGAAGAAACTTGACAACATCCAGGACAATTCAGGCCAATCTCTCCCACAACTCAGACCATTGAGTCCAGGCAACATCCTTGTAAATTTTGTCTGCACTCTTTCCATTTAACTAACATCATTCTTATAGCAATGTGACCAAAACTGAATACAACTGCAGCATGTCTTCCCAACTTCTACACTCAGTGCTGTGCCTGATGAAGACCAGTGTTGCAAAAGCCTTCTTCACTGCCCTGTCCAACTCTGACTCCACTTTCAGAAAACCGTGAACCTGAACTCCAAGATCACTCTGTTCCATTATACTCCTTAAGGCCAGACCATTCACCGTGAAACTCTGACCTTAATTTGACTTTACAAAATGCAAGACCTCACACATCTAAATTAAAGTCCATTTGCCATTTCTCAGCCCACTTCCCCAGCTGATCAAGGTGCTGCTGCAATTTCTGATCACTTTCCTCACTGTTCATGATACTGTCCATTTTAATGGGAAACACCAAGTGGCACTGAGAGGTGGGTTGTTACAAAACCCATCTGACTGATAGCAGGGTTTGAACTACCACAGAGAGAGAGAGAGTGTGAGAGAGAGAGAGAGTGAGAGAGAGAGAGTGTGAGAGAGAGAGAGAGTGAGAGAGAGTGTGTGAGAGAGAGAGAGTGAGAGAGAGAGTGAGAGAGAGAGAGAATGAGAGAGAGAGAGTGAGAGAGAGAGAGACAGAGAGACAGAGAGTGAGAGAGAGAGAGAGAGTGAGAGAGAGAGTGTTGTCTTGCTAAACACTTTCTTGGCCAGCGAGGGTCAGTACTCAGTCAAACTCCATCATTGTGGATTCAGTGCAAACCCATTCTGCACAGTATAGAGGAACAGACATGCTGCACATTACTGAGGAGCCCCTTAATTGACAAACTACTCACTCAAAACTCAGTCAGTGAGGATACAATTTTCTGGCATTAGAATTGTCTTTGCTAAATGGAAATAAAATAATTACCATTAATAACATGGAAACAAGTCTGATTTAATGCGATAAATATGATTTAATACAACTTACATTGTCCCAAGACTTACCAGGAATACTAACACAGGCAAGGATGGTGTAGTACACTTTTCTGACCAATTGCCTTGGAAGATGCATTTTGTTGCTTGTGGAACAACCTCTCCGTTCCTGGTGCTGGGAGTCTGTCAGAATTGGAGAATTTGCTGGGTATTGGAGCTGACACAGTTCCACAGTCTTTATTTTATGTTGTGTGGTATCTCCACTGGGAAACTGTGTTCACATCTTCATTTTGAACAAACAGATTACAACAAAATGTTTATTTTAATGATGTGATACCCGTGAGATTTAGGTCTCTCCTGAATACCCCAAAGACTGGATTAATCTGATCCCATTGGGTCTCAAATGTTAATTGCAAATTTTCTTCAAACAACAAGATTTGTATTATTTCAAACAATATCACTCCCATCAAATTCTGAATGGTTTTGATTGTTTTTTCAGTGATGCCCTTCATTTTGCTGAGGATACTCAGTCATTCAGTACCTCATGTTGTAAAGCCTCTTGTGATCCCTTCTACTGCACACTGTTATACCACTGCTTTCCTTGTTCATTCAGTTATCCAACTCATTTGGGAAATTCGACCTGTGATCGAGCACTCTAATACAAAACCTGATGCTGATGCTGATCACAGCAACAGGTAGAATCTAGAAGAGGTAAGATTTTCTCAAAACAAATCAAAAAAAAATTCCGAAACGAATCCAGATCCTTCCCTTCAGAATCGTCAAATGGCAGAATCACATAGAACAGCAGAGGGCCTTCAGCCTATCCGATTTGTTCTGTCAAAATTACATTAAGTTCACATCACTTCCACTTTCCATCGCTTTGCTCATTGCCTTGAATGATGTGACAGCTCAAGTGTTAATACAAGTACATTTTAAAAGTTGTGAAGTTTCCCATCTGAACAACCTTCCCGGTCAGTGCAATGCAGGCCCATATCATCCTCTAGGTGAGAAGATCTTTCCTCATGTCCCCTCGAAACCTCCTGTCTTCCAGCTTAAAATGATGTCACCTTAATATCTGCCCTTGAACAAGGGAAATATCTGTTTTCTATTCACCCTGTCCACACCCCTCAGTCCTATACAACCCGATAACTGCTCTAAAGAAAGCAGCCTGAGCTTATCCAGCCTCTCTCTTCACAGTGACATTGCTCCAGCTCAAGCAACATTCTGCTGAATCTCCTTTGCACTCCTTTCATTACAATCACATCCTTCCCATCGTGCAGTGACCAGGACTGTACACAATACTCAGACTGTGACCCAAACAAAGCAGCCCCTCCCTGCTCTTATAAATGATGTCTCGATTGGGAAGGGCATGTGTCCTGTCTGCCTCATTTAACCTATTAACATGTCCTCCGCCTTCAGGGATCTGTTAACATTCACCTCAAGATCTTTCTGTTCCTCTAAGTGTCCTGGTGTTCTGCCATTTATTGAGTGTTGCCTTGTCTTGTGACTTCTTCCAAAATGCACCACCTCACATTTATCAGGGTTAAATTTCATCTGTCACTAATTTGCCTGTCTGACCAATCTGTCTGGATCTATCTATAACTGATGACTATTTCTCTCGCGGCCAACTACTCGGTCCATATTTGTGCAATATTTAAACATATGTACCATCTCCCCTTGTATCTGCCCCCAAATCACCATGCCTACCCTGCATGCCCCCAGTGAGCCCACTCCCTCCCCACACAAACATACACCTTAATCAATGTCATTTGTGATTATGACAAATAATGAGTCACCCAGCACTGAGAGCCGTGGAACACCATTGCACACCAGCTTCCAATTACCCAAGCAGCCTTCTATCACCGACTGAACCAATATTAGAGTCAAGTTGCCAAGTTACTCCAACCATGTGTTTTTACCTTCGTTATCTCCCAAGTGGGTCCTGATCAAAGGCTTTTATGAAATCCATACAACCTACAACAATTGGACTACTCTCATCTACACACCTGGTCACCTGCTCAAAAAGTTCAACCAGATTAGTTTGGCATGACCCTACTCTGACAAAGCTGTGCTGACTCTCCATGAGCAGATGTGTCTCTTGAAATTGAGATTAATTCCCTCCTCTGAAATTTTCTCGAATACTTTCTCTAACACTGATATAACACACACTGGTCTGTTATTCCTGATCTATCTTTATTGCCTTTCTTGAAAAGTTTGATTTGAATTGATTTGATTTGATTTATATATTGTCATGTACAACAAATTACAGAGAAAAATCTTTGTTTACGATCGAAACAGGCAGAGCATAGTAAGCATGGATGTAGAGATTAGAAACACTGAGATAGAAGCGCACAGGTAACATTGCACAGCACGTGTGACTCAACAGTGACCCTGCACCGCTGTCTGACCCTGCAGTGACCCTGCACAGCGATGTGACCCAGCACTGACCCTGCACAGCTGTGTGACCCAGCACTGACCCTGTACAGCCGTGTGACCCAGCACTGACCCTGCACAGCCGTGTGACCCAGCACTGACCCTGCACAACTGTGTGACCACACAGTGACCCTGCACAGCCGTGTGAGCCTGCAGAGACCCTGCCTCACTGTGTGACCCTGCAGTGACCCTGCACAACCGTGTGACCCATCACTGACCCTGTACAGCCGTGTGACCCAGCACTGACCCCGCACAGCTGTATGACCCAGCAGTTACCCTGCAAAGCCGTGTGACCCATCACTGACCCCTCACAGCCGTGTGACCCTGCAGTAACCCTGCAATACTGTGTGACCCAGCATTGACCCTGTACAGCCACATAACCCAGCAGTGACCCTGCACAGCCGTCTGACCCAGCAAAGACCCTGCACAATTGTGTGACCACACAGTGACCCTGCACAGTCGTGTGAGCCTGCAGAGACCCTGCCTCACTGTGTGACCCAGCAGTGACCGTTTGCAGCTGTGTGAACCAGCACTGACCCCGCACGGCCGTGTGACCCAGCACTGACCCCGCACAGCCGTGTGACCCAGCACTGACCCTGCACAACTGTGTGACCCAGCAATGTCCCCGCACAGTTGTGTGACCCAGCACTGACCCTGCACAGCTGTGTGACCCTGCACCGCTGTGTGACCCTGCAGTGACCCTGCACAACCGTGTGACCCTGCCCAGCCATTTGACCCAGCACTGACCCTGCACAACTGTGTGACCCAGCACTAACCCCGCACAGCCGTATAACCCAGCACTGACCCTGCAGAACTGTGTGACCCTGCACCGCCGTGTGACCCTGCAGTGAGTCTGCATAACCGTGTGAACTTACAGTGACCGTGCACAGCCATGCGATCCAGCAGTGACCATGCACAAAAATGTGACCCAGCAGTGACTCTGCACACTGTGTGACCCTGCACAGCCGTGTGACCCACAGTGACCCTGCACAACTGTGTGACCCTGTAATGACCCTGTACAGCCATGTGACCCAGCAACGACCCTGCACAGCTGTGGGACCACACAGTGACCCTGCACAGCTGTGTGACCCTGCAGTAACCCTGCACAGCCGTGTGACCCAGCAATGACAACGCACAGTCGTGTGACCCAGCACTGACCCTGCACAGACGTGTGACCCAGCAATGACCCTGATCAGCTGTGGGACTACAGAGTAACCCTGCACAGCCGTGTGACTCATCAGTGACCCTGCACAAACATGTGACCCAGCAGTGACCCTGCACAGCCATGTGACTCTGCAGTGACCCTGTACAGCCGTGTGAGCCTGCAGAGACCCTGCATCACTGTGTGATCCAGCAGTAACCCTGCACAGTCGTATGACCCAGCAATGACCACGCACAGTCGTGTGACCCAGCACTGACCCTGCACAGCCATATGACCCAGAAGTGACTCTGCACAGCCATGTGACTCAGCACTGACCCTGCATCAACGTGTGACCCATTAGTGACCCTGCACTGCCGTGTGACTCAGCACTGACCCTGCATCACTGTGTGACCCAGCAGTGACCTTGCATAGCCGTGTGACCCAGCAGCGACCCTGCACAGCCGTGTGACCCAGCAGTGACGCTGCACATCCCCGTGACCCAACAGTGACCCTGCACATCCATATGACCCTGACCCTGCAAAGATCCTGCACTGAACTTGTACTGTCATGTGACCCTGCACAGCTGTGTGATCCTGTAATGACACTGCACAGCCATGTGATCCTGCAGTGACCCTGCACAGCCATATGACCCAGCAGTGACTCTGCACAGCAATGTGACTCAGCACTGACACTACATCAACGTGTGACCCAGTAGTGACCCTGCACTGCCGTGTGACCCAGCAATAACCCTGCACAGCGGTATGACCCAGCAGTGACCGTGCACAACCGTGTGACTCAGCACTGACCCTGCATCACTGTGTGACCCAGCAATGACCCTGCACAGCAGTGTGACCCAGCAGCGACCCTGCACAGCCGTGTGACCCAGCAGTGACGCTGCACATCCCCGTGACCCAACAGTGACCCTGCACATCCATGTGACCCTGCAATGACCCTGCACATCCATGTGACCCTCACCCTGCAAAGATCCTGCACTGAACCTGTACTGTCATGAGACCCTGCACAGCCATGTGATCCTGTATTGACCCTGCACAGCCTTGTGACCCTGCAGTGACCCTGCACAGCCGTGTGACCCAGCAGTGACCCTGCACAGCCCGTGTGACCCAGCAGTGACCCTGCACAGCACTGTGACCCTGCAGCGACCCCGCACAGCCGTGTGACCCTGCAGTGACCCTGCACCGCTCTCTGACCCTGCAGTGACCCTCCCAGCTGAAATCCTGTGCTGTTTGGTTTCAAGCTCTGAACATGGAGTTCAGTCTCAGAAAAACAAACAGTAAAATTCACAGCTGTGGAGAAAACTCACAGCAGGGGAACTGCTCACTTTGTTTTTAAAAATCCTTCCTTACACCTCTTTTTAAATATACAATAATGATTTGAATGGGTATTTTGTGCATATGCTTGATTGAGATCTCTCTTGATTAATTTTTTAAAAAAAATGTAAAACACAGATACCAAATTATCTGAGGGCAGTGTTTTTCGAGCAGTAAGACTGTGCTATTTTCTCGGTGTATGGATTGTTGGACTTTAGTGAGAGTGCCTTTGGGAGAATGATGTCCTCTTCATGTCGGACGTGAGAGATTAGGGATAGTTTCCATGGTACTGGGAATGATGTTTCTACAAAGTATGTCTTGTTGCAAGTCCTATCAGATTGCCTACCTTTGTAGGTTGGAGCGACCGTTAGAGGCAATAAGGAATTTACAGGGGTGTGAAGGATGACAGTTGCAGGGAGGGAGATAAACCAAAGATGCAGTCAGCTAGATGGGTGACCTCCAGGGAACGTAGGAGAGGGAGGCAGGTCATACAAGACCCTCCTATAGAAATCCCCATCTCAGACAAGTACACTGTTTTATACAGTACATGAATGTGAGAGAGAGAGTGTACACGAACGTGAGAAAGCGTTTGTGCGAAAGCAAGAGAGAGAGTACGGTGCAAATGCAAGAGAGAGACAGAGAGAAAGTGTGTACGAACACACGAGAGAGAGTTTATGTCAATGGGAGAGAGAGAGTTTACGAGAATGTGAGAGTGTGTCCAAATGCATGAGAGAGAGTGTATGCAAATGCGAAAGGAAGTATGTGTGTATGCAAGAGAGAGAGTACGCGTGCGTACAAGGGGAAGAGTGTGTACATGAGCGAGACATTCTGCGTGTGTGCAAAAGACAGTGTACGTATGAAATCAAGAGTGTGCATATGCAAGAGAGAGAGTGCGTGTTCATGTGTCAGAAAGGTTGTGTGGGTGCAAACAAGGGAGTGTGTCTTCGAGAAAGTGCGAGAGAGAACATGTGAGAGAATGTGTGCGAAAGAGAGCATGTGAGAAAGAGAGAGAGTGTGTGTGCCTGCATGAGAGAAAGAGACTGCGTGTGGGTGAAAGAGAGTGTGTGTGAACCAGAGAGAAAGAGTGTGCGTGTATGCAATAGACTGTGCATGTGAGAGAAAGTGAGCGTGTCCTTGTAAGAGAGCGTGTCCCTGTGCGAGGGAGGCAGAGTGCACGCATGCACAAGGGAAAGAGTGTCTGAGTGCATGAGAGAGAATGAGCGTGTGCACATGCAAGAGAGATAGCGGGTGTGTGTGAGAGACATAGTGTATGCAAAACAGAGTGGATGCATGAGAGAGAGAGAGATTGCATGCGAGAGAAAGGAAGTGTGTGCATGCGAGACAGAGCGTGCACGTGTGAGAGATAGAGTGCGTGTGCAAGAAAGGATGTGAGCATACAGAAAAAAGAGAGAATGTGTGTGAGAGAGGGTGATTGTGTGCATGTGAGAGTGCGTGTGCGAGAGAGAACGTGTGCATGCGCAAAAGAGAAATGTGTACGTGTGCAAGACAGATTGTGCGTGCAAGACAGAGTAGGTGCATGTAAGAGAAAGAGTGTGTGTGCAAGTGAGTGTGTGTGCATGTGAGAGGAAGTGTGTCCACGGAAGAGTGAGTGTGTATGTGAGAGAGAGTGTGTGCATGTGAGAGAGAGAGTGTGTGTATGTGAGAGAGACTGTGTGCATGTGAGAGGGAGTGTGTCCATGTGAGAGAGAGTGTGTGCATGTGAGAGAGAGTGTATGCATGTGAGCGAGAGTGTGTGCATTTGAGAGAGAGTGTGTGCATGTGAGAGATACTGTGTGCATATGAGAGGGAGTGTATCCATGTGAGAGAGTGTGTGTGCCTGTGAGAGAGAGTGTGTCCATGTGAGAGAGTGTGTGTGCATGTGTGAGAGAGTGTGTGCATGTGAAAGGAAGAGTGTATATGCATATTGTCTGTCAGTGTACATCCGAGAAAGGGTGTGCCTGTGAGAGAGAGTGTGCATCCTTGTAAGAGAGACAGAGTGCATGCGTGCACAATAGAAAGATTTTGTGTGTGTATGAGAGTATGTGAGCGTTTGCACATGCAAGAGAGATCGTGTCTGTGTGAGAGAGATAGCGTGTGCAAAAGAGAGTGGGTGCAAGAGAAAGAGATTGCATGTGGGAAAGATGAAGAATGTGCATGCCTGAAATAATGTGTGCGAGAGATAGAATGTGTGCAAGAGAGAACGTGCGCATACACAAAAGAGAGAGAATGTGCACGCGTGTGAGAGAGAATGTGTGCGAGAGAGAGAGAGTATGTGCATCTAAGAGAGAGTGTGTGCATGTGAAAGGAAGAGTGTGCACATGCATATTGTATGTCAGTGTACCTCCAAGAAAGGGTGTGCCTGCGAGAGACAGAATGCCTGAGAGAGAAGTTATGCCTCTGAGAGGGAGTGTACCTATGAGAGAGAGTGCGCGTGTGAGAGAGTATGTGCGTGCGAGAGAGTGTGCGTGAGAGAGAGTGTGTGCATGTGAAAGGAAGTGTGTGTGTGTATGCACATTGTATGTCAGTGTACATCCGAGAGAGGGTGTGCCTGAGAGAGAGATTGTGCCTGTGAGAGGGAGTGTACCTGTGAGAGAGAGTGCGCGTGAAGAACTGAATGTGGTATACGAGGGTGTGTGTGTGCGTGTACACGTGTGAGAGAGCGAGTGAATGAGAGTGAGGGACGGTGTATGGTTTGTGAATCATACCTGGGTCAGGTACATGAACACATGGTTTACACACAGTCACATTAAGGAGTGACTGCATTGACACTGAAACTGTGCACTCAGATGGACACACACCAGGCATGATCTTCCTCTCTCTGTCTCTCTCTCTCTCACACACACAGACAAACAGGCACTTATGTGATGATAATTGAGCTCAGACCCTCACTGACTCTCTCCCCTGACAAAACCTGTGCACACTCCCCATAAAAATCACAGTCGTGTACTGGGCACAGTTTGGTGTCGGGTGGGTGGGGCAGTTGGCGGGGTGGGGGGGGGGGTGGGGGGGCGGGAAGGCAGGAGTGGAAATGTGGATGTTGAAGTGTAGGCATGTGATCAATGCTTTTCATTCCCAATCGCTGCTGATATATTTGAGAAGAGGAAAGGAAATAAGACATTGAAAGTTAAGTTAGAAATGGCTGCATGTCGAGCAGGGCAAGGAGAGACAGAAAGAGACAGAGAAACACAGTGACAGAGAGAGAAAACGAGCAAAGAAAATTTACAGCCCAGGAACAGGCCCTTCGGCCCTCCAAGCCTGAGCCAATCCAAATGTACTGTCTTAACCTGTCGGTCAGTTCCAAAGGATCTGTATCCATCTGCTCCCCACCTACTCATGCATCTGTCCAGACACATCCTAAATGTATCTACCGTGCCTGCCTCTACCACCTTTGCTGACAACCCATTCCAAATGCCCACAACCCCCTGTGTGAAGTCCTTCCCGCGTGTATCCCCCTTAAACTTTCCACCTCTCACCTTGAAAGTGTGACCTCTTGTTACTGAATCCTTCACGCTGGGAAAAAGCTTATCTCTATCTACCCTGTCTATACCCTTCATGATTTTGTGAACCTCAATCAGGTCCCCCCTCAATCTACCTTTTTATAATGAAAATAAACGTAACCTACTCAACTGCAGTTCATAGCTAGCACCTTCCATACCAGGCAACATCCTCGTAAACCTTCTCTGCACCCTCTCCAAAGCGTCCACATCCATTTCCCAGGGCTCTTCCGTTCATTGTATAATTCGTTCTAGAATTAGTCTTGCCTAAATGCATCACCTCACATTTGTCTGGATTGCAATCCATCTGCCACTTTTCCGCCCAACTCTCCAGTCTATATATATCCTCCTGTATTCTGTGTCAGGCCCTTATGATTTCTGCTACTCCGAACATTGTGTCATCTGCAAACTTGCTGATCATACAAACGGGGCCCTCTTCCAGATCATTTATGTATATTACAAACAACAGTGGCCCGTTACTGACCCGTGTGGAACACCACTGGTCACCTTTCTCCATTTTGCGAAACTCCCTTCAACTACTACTCTCTGTCTGCTGTTGCTCAATCAGTTCTTTATCCACCTAATTAGAACACTATGCACATCATGTGACTTCACTTTCTCCATTAGTCTACCATGGGGAACCTTATCAAACGCCTTACTAAAGTCCATGTATATGACATCAACAGCCCTTTATTCATCTATCAACTTGATCACTTCCTCGAAGAACTCTATTAAGTTGATAAGGGACGATCTCCCCCACACAAAACCATGTTGCCTTTCACTGATAAGTTCATTCTTTTCTAAACATAAATAGATCCTATTCCTCAGGGGAGAGAGAGAGAGAGAGAGAGAGAGAGAGAGAGAGAGAGAGAGAGAGAGAAAGAAAGAAAGAAAGAAAGAAAGAGAGAGAGAGAGTTTGCACGTTCTCCCCATGTCTGCGTGGGTTTCCTCCGGGTGCTCCGGTTTCCTCCCACAGTCCAAAGATGTGCAGCTCAGGTGAATTGGCCATGCTAAATTGCCCGTAGTGTTAGGTAAGGGGTAAATGTAGGGGTATGGGTGGGTTGCGCTTCGGCGGGTCGGTGTGGACTTGTTGGGCCGAAGGGCCTGTTTCCACACTGTAATGTAATCTAATTTATAAAAGAGACAGACAGACAAATAGGGACAGCGAAAGAGCATTTGATGCTGGGAACCACATGTCCAGCAGTACGTTCCCGAGAGATCCTCAGTAAATACCCCCTGCCGTCCCAGCCCTGTTTGTGTCAGGGTGTCTTCATTATTCCTGGTGAAGGGCTTTTGCCCGAAACATCGATTTTGCTGCTCCTTGAATGCTGCCTGAACTGCTGTGCTCTTCCAGCACCACTAACCCAGAATGGGGTTAGAGTATGTTAATCCCCTGGATCTCAGAGGCAGGACTGCCGGAGGGCAGAATTAAATCCCAAATGATGTGACCCTCTCGAAAGACTTGTCATAAAGTCAGAGTAATGTGGGTTGTAGAAAGGGCAGATTGAGAAAATTCGACAGTGGGAGAAAGAGAGTGAGAGGAATTGAGTGAAAAATTGAGAGAGCAAAAAAAAACAGAAGGGGAGAGAGAGGAGAAGCATTTTGAGATTGTGAAATTGCTGTAACGTTTGATTCTGGGGTGACAGGAAATAATTAAACCGACACAGTATCACAGAGGGGAGAAATGATCAGAGTAATTAGCTGTTGCTGCATTGTTGCATGTGGGATCTTGCTGTGCACTAGCTGCCCCAATACTGTCATTGCAGGCAGTGAGTGTTTTATTTAGCTAACCCGTCATTTCAAATTTTACTTTAGGATCAGGAGATCTTTGAACAAGAGGTTTCCCCAGCGGGGACACGGTCCTGAGGCCTGATCGACAGGCTGCACCCCGTGGGGGCCCACGTGAGTTGTGTGCTTATTTACCCTGAGGTTTAATCTCCTCTGCGTAACATGTTCCTTTCGGATTGCGGCCCTGTATTTTTAAAACAGTTTTGAAGCCTGGGGTTAAAGTAACCAGGGCCTTGGGACTTGATACAAATACATCAATCCCCAGACAGTGTCCAACAGACAGGACTCTCCAAGGAGGGAATTAAAACCTTAAATGAGAAACTCCCTCCAAAGACTTGCTCTAATGTCAGAGTAATGTGAGATGTGTACAGGCTTGTGTGATCAAATGTGATAATCGCATAAATAACATGCAGGTTGGCCAGTTCAATTCAATTCCCTGAGTATCTGTGTGGGGATCTCTCTCTCTCTCTCTCTTTCTCTCTCTCTCTTTCTCTCTCTCTGTCCCCTCTCTCACACCCTCCCAGCTTTCTTTTGTTGGTTTTTCAAATAAATAAAACCGTCCCACACACAGCAATGTGACTCGTGGGTATTTGAAGTGGGGGAGATGGAAATATTTTGCAGCACAAGGCGATTGTTTCTGAGACAATGGGGTAAAAAAACACAAGATCCAGACAAAGAGAGAGTGTGTGTGTGGGAAGGAGGGAGCGTTAGAGGGATAAGATGTGTCTTTGTAGCTGGGCTGGGAAAGGGAGACAGGATCTGGGAGAGGGGGGAGAGAACGGGGCTCTCCAATATCCCATCACCGTCCAGTTCCAATCACTTCCTTCTGGAAAGTACCATCCACAACATTAAATCCAGGGATGGAGGGAATGATTTTTTTTTAAAAACAGGACTCTCAAAGAAAGCCAAGGTCTCTTGCTAGATAGAAAAGTGGGATTGGAGCACGTTCTGGAGCAGGAAGGAAGTACCCTGTGGGATCTCCCTGTGCGTCAATGGCCCACAGCATTACTGGCATAGAGACTGCTGGGAAACAGTGCCCCAGTTTATAAAAGGGAATCTTGTCAAATGTAAACACGGCTATCTTTTAAAAGGCGAATAATGATTACCATGGACAAGATTATATCAGAGAGGGAGAAAGACTAGAGATGGAGAAAGGGAGGGTGGAAAGAGAGAGAGATAGAGAGAGAAAGTGAGAGGGAGAGAGAGAGAGGGAGAGAGGGAGAGAGAGAGGGAGGGAGAGAGAGAGAGGGAGAGAGAGAGAGACAGAGATAGAGGGAGAGAGAGGGAGACAGAGGGAGAGATAGGGATAGAGAGACAGAGAGAGGGTGAGAGAGAAGGAGAGAGAGAGGGAGAGAGAGAGGGAGAGAGAGAGAGAGAGAGAGAGAGAGAGAGAGAGAGAGAGGCAGCGAGTGCTTGGTGAAGAATGAAAGTGGGGGTTGGTTTAAATTTGTCAAACTGCCGGAACTTTGAACCTTTAACCAGCGTCAGTGAAACACACAACCTGTCTGCGGTCACACTGCTATACCCATCCAAATGCCTTTGAAATGTTGCAATTGTTCGAGCTTCCACCACTTCCTCTGACAGCTCATTCCATACACGTACCACCCTCTGTGTGAAAACCTGATGAACCTACCCCAACAGTCACTGCATCAGAGGTCAGATCAGTTTTCCTTTGTGTGAATCCAAGGCAAGCGATAAGACCAGACAGAGTACCAGGCTATGTACTCAGAGCATGCGCAGATCAACTGGCAGAGATCTTCTCAAACATCGTCAACCTCTCCCTGCAGCAGGCCACTGTCCTTGCCAGTTTTAAGATGGCCAACATCATCCCTGTGCCTAAGTAGACTCATGCAGCATGTCTCAATGACTACCACCCTGTGGCCCTAACTTCGGTGGTTGTGGAGTGCTTTGAAAGGCTGGTCATGGCGTTGATCAACTCCAGCCTCCCCACTATTCTTGACCCACTCCAATTTGCCTATCGGTCCAACAGATCCATGTCAGATGACATATCACTTGCCCTTCATTCCTCCCTCGAACATCTTGACACCCAGAACATCTATATAAGCATCCTACTCATTGACTACGGTTCAGCCTTCAACACTATTATCCCCTCGAGACTGATTACTAAACTTAGTGATCTTGGACTAAGCCCCACTTTCTGCAACTGGACCCTCACTTTCCTGACTCACCGGCCACAATCAGTGAAGATTGGGGACAATATTTCACCCTCACTAACACTCAACACTGGAGCCCCCCAGGGGTGCGGACTCAGCTCCCTACTGTACCCATTGTATACCATGACTTCGTCACCAAATATCAGACTAATGCCATTTATATGTTCGCTGATGACACCACCATAGTCGGTCGAATCTCAGATGGCGACAAAACAGAATACAGACAGAAGGTGGAAGACCTGGAAAAATCGTGCACTGAGAACAACCTAGCTCTCAATGCTGGCAAAACCAAGGAACTCATGATTGATTTTGGTGGGATGTTACTCATGCCCCCCCACTACACATTAACACCACAGAGGTGGAACGAGTGCAGAGTGTCAAGCTGCTGGGAGTGGTCATCCACAACAAGCATTCTTGGACTCTTCATGTGGACACACCAGTTACAAAGGCCCATCAAAGTCTCTTCTTAATTACAAGAAAAGTCCAATCAACTGTAATATGCTGACATGATTGACAACATGTTAATCCAATGATATTCCTTGGAAAAGAAATCTTATTTACATAAATCATCATGCCATGGTAGCAGTTCAAGCTTAGTTCGAATGGTCAATTAATGTGTCAGTGTTCATTTTATGAAAACTCTATTGCCCTCTTGTCTTTGAATTTCAGCTTAATTCTGCAAATCAGCAGTATAGGTTCACAGGGTTCAGTCATTATTCTCAGCCATTTTATAGTATTCTTTTAAATTAAAAACTATTTTGTGGTTAATAAAACTCTATATACACATGTTGCCTAAATTCAAATTTTAGATCCTCAGATTGAGGGGGGACCTGATTGAGATCTACAAAACCATGAAGGGTATAGCCAGGGTAGATAGAGATAACCTTTTTCCCAGGGTGAGGGACTCAATAACGACAGGTCATGCGTTCTAGGTGAGAGGTGAAAGGTTTAAGGGGGATATACGTGGCAAGACATTACACAGGGTGGTAGGTGCCTGGAACGCAGAGGTGGTAGAGGCAGGAATGGTAGATTAATTTAAGGTGCGTATGGACAGATGTATGAGTAGATGCGGAGCAGAGGAACATAGATGTTTAGGAAATGGGTGATAGGTTTAGACAATGGATTTGGATCACCTCAGGTTTGGAGGGCCGAATGGCCTGTTCCTGGGCTGTAAGTTTTCTTTGTTCTTTATGGGATATGGGTGCTGCAGCCTGAGCAACCTGAAGTCCCTAATTGCACTTGAATCTCTGCAACCCATGTGCTGTTGTTAGATCCACAATGTTCTGTGGGAGGGAATTCCAGGACTTTAACCAAGTGACAGTGAAGGGAAGGTTATCCCATTTCCAAGACAAAATGCTGCGTGAATGGGAAAGGAACTTGCAGTTCGTGGTCTTCCCATGTATGTGCTGTCCTTCAAGATGGAAGTGGCCATGGTTTTGCAATGTGCTTCCGAAGGATCTTTGCTGAATTTCTGTAGCACGTCTTGTAGATAATATACATTGCTGCCACTGAGCGTCACTGGTGGATAGAACAAATGTTTATGGGATGTTATGCCAAGCAAGAGGCTCCTTTGCCCTGGAGATTATGAAGCTTCTTGAGTGCTGTGGAGCTGTACACATTCAGGGGAGTATAGCATCACATTCATGACTTGTGCCTTGCAGATAGCGTCCTAGAGTTAGCCAGGATGGAACCGGACCCTTCAGTCCAACTCGTCCATGCAGATCAGTCTTTCTAAACTGATCTAGTGCCATTTTATAGCATTTAGCCCATACCCCTCTAAAGCCTTTCAATTCATATCCCCATCCACATATCTCTTAAATGTTGTTAGTATACCCACCTCCAGTACTTCCTCTGGCAGCTCTTGCCATACACACACCACCTACTACATGCAAAAGTTACCCCTCAGGTCCTTTTTATATCTTTCTCCTCTCACCTTAAACCTGTGCCATCTAGCTTTGTACTCCCCTACTTTTGGAAAAGGATAATGGCTATTCACTTTCTCCATGCTCTTCATGATTTTCTAAACCTCTATGAGGTTACCCCTCAGCCTGCAATGCTTCAGGGAGTAAAGCCCCAGTCTTTTCACCCACTCCCAATGGCTCAAACGCTCAGTCCTGGCAACATCCTGATAAAACATTTCTGAACCCTTTAAAGTTGAATAACACTTTCCAACAGCAGGGAGATTTGAATTGATAACAGTATTCTAATAGTCGCCTTATCATTATCCTGTACAGTGTGATGTCCCAACTCCTTTAATCAATGCACTGACCAATGAAGGCTAGTGTACCAAGCTAGTGTACCTTTTTCACCACCCTGTTGACATGCAACTGCACTATCAAGAAACTATGCAGCTGTACACCTGGGTCTCTTTGTTCAGCAACACTGCCCAAGACCCTACCATTAATTGTATAAGTCCTGCCCTGGTTCACCTCACCAGAATGCAACATCTCACATTTAGGAGACAGTGAGGTCTGGAGATGCTGGAGATCAGAGTTAAGAGTGTATTGCTGGAAAAGCACAGCAGATCAGGCAGCATCCGAGGAGCAGGAAAATCGACGTTCAGACAAAAGCCCTTCATCAGGAATGAGGCTGGTAGTTTCGGGTTGGAGAGATAAATGGGAGGGGGTGGGACTGGGGAGAAGGTAGCTAAGATTGCAATAGGTGAATGGAGGTGGGGGTAAAGGTGATAGGTTGGAGAGAAGGGTGAAGCGGACAGTTGGGAAGGAAGATTGACAGTTATGACAGGTCATGAGACCGGTGCTGAGCTGGAAGGTTGGAACTGGGGTAAAGTGGTGAGAGGGGAAATGAGGAAACTGGCGAAGTCCACGTTGATACCCTAGAGTTGATTGGGAGATAAGGCGGTGGCGATGGAGGAGGCCCAGGACCTACATGTCATCAGCAGAGTGGGAGGGGAAGTTGAAATGTTCGACCACGGGGCAATGGGGTTGATTGGTGCGGGTGTCCCAGAGATGTTCCATAAAGCACTCTGCTAAGAGACGTCCAGTCTCCACAATGTAGGGGAGACCGCATCGGGAGCAACAGATAAAATAAATGATCTATGTGGAAGTGCAGGTGAAATTTTGATGTATGTGGAAAGCTGCTTTGGTGCCTTGGACAGAGATGAGGGGGGAGGTGTGGGCCGAGGGTTAATTCCTACGGTGACAGGGGAACGTGCCAGGAGGGAAGGGTGGCTTGTTAGGAGATGTGGACCTGAACAGGTAGTCATGGAGGGAATGGTCTTTGCGCAAAGCGGATAGGAGTGAAGAGGGAAATATATCCCTGGTGGTGGGGTCCATTTGTCGGTGGCGGAAATGTCGGCGGATGATGCAATTTATACAGAGTTTGGTGTGGTAGAAGGTGACGACGAGTGGGGTTCTGTCCTTGTTGCAGTTGGAGGGGTGGGGCTCGAGGGCAGAGGTGCAGGACGTGGATACGATGCATGGGAGGGCATCTTCAACCACATGGGAGTGGATGCTCTTTAAAGACTTCAATTTCCCCTCCAACCGCTAAGTCAGGAATTCTGAGCAGCTACAAGAGACAAAGAAATAGACAAATTCAGAAATTAAACTGACGTCGTGAGGATTACACATATGAAATGATACCGAGTCTCACGGAGATCTGGAAAATCCCTGTCTCCATTCCTGGCCTGTGCTACATCATCTTTCGACTCTTCTCTCAAGAGTGGAGAATTCTGTGGGCCCAGGATCTCAGGGCAGCAGCAACAGAAGGCGGCAGAGGAAACAGCTACACCCACAGAACAAAAGATGTCACATGCAGGATACTGAGCGATCCCAAATGCTTGCAGGAAGATTTCAAAATCAAACAACACTCTCAGAAGAAATGGTTTTGATTCGGTATTCAGGAAAAATGAGTTATCCCATTGTGATAGATTCCACTAGAACAGTGCTGGGACCAGTGTTCTGGCCAATCATATGAATACGATTGTGGATAGCGGTGTAATCTGACAGAGGTGCGATGGGAGCAGGGGTCAGGTCAGTGGATATTTACAAAAACAAAGAGAAAGATTGAAATATGGGAATGGTTGCCATAGTGTTAAAGGTTTAGAATTTCTTAAGTGTGTACAAGAGAATTTTCTGGTTCTGTGGAGGTCCCTACTAGAGAAGGTGCAAATCTTGACCTACTCTTGGGAAATAAGGCAGGACAGGTGACTGAGGTGTCAGTGGGGGAGCAGTTTGAGGCCAGCAACCATAATTCTATTGGTTTTAAAATAGTGATAGAAAGGATAGACCAGATCTAAATGTTGAAGTTCTAAATTGGAGAAAGGCCAATTTTGACGGTATTAGGCAATAACCTTCGAAAGGTGTTTTGAGGCAGATCTTTGCAGGTGAAGGGACGGCTGGAAAATGGGAAGCCTTCAGAAATTAGACAACAAGAAACCAGTGAGAGAATAGTCCTGTCAGGGTGAAAGGGAAGGCTGGTAGGTATAGGGAATGCTGGATGACGAAAGAAATTGAGGGTTTGGTTAAGAAAAAGAAGGAAGCATATGTAGGGTATAGACAGGATCGTGTGAGTGAATCCTTAGAAGAGTATAAAGGCAGTAGGAGTATACTGAAGAGGGAAATCAGGAGGGCAAACCGGGGACATGAGACAGCTTTGGCAAATAGAATTAAAGAGATTCCAAAGGGTTTTTACAAATATATTAAGGACAAAAGTGTAACTATGGAGAGAATAGGGCGCCTCAAAGGCGGCCTTTGTATCGAGCCACAGAAAATGGGGGAGATACTAACTAACTATTTTGCATCAGTATTTACTGTGGAAAAGGATTTCGAAGATATAGAATGTTGGGACATAGATGATGACATCTTGCAAAATGTCCAGATTACAGAGAAGGAAGTGCTGGATGTCTTGAAACGAGTAAAGGTGGATAAATCCTAAGGACCTCATCAGGTGTACCCAAGAACTGTGTGGGAAGCTAGAGAAGTGGTTGCTGGGCCTTTTGCTGAGATATTTTTATCATCGATAGTCACAGGAGAGATGCTGGAAGACTGGAGGTTGGCAAACATGGTGCCACCGTTTAAGAAGGGTGGTAAGGATAAGCCAGGGAACTATAGACCGGTGAGCCTGACCTCAGTGGTGGGCAAATTTTTGGACGGAATCCTGAGGGACAGGATGTGGATGTATTTGGAAATGCAAGGATTGATTAGGTATTGTTAACATGGCTTTGTGCATGAGAAACTCACAAACTTGATTGAGTTTTTTGAGGAAGTAACAAAGAAGATTGATGACGGCAGAGCAGTACATGTGATCTATATGGACTTCAGTAAGGCCTTCGACAAGGTTCCCCATGGGAGACTGCTCAGCAAGGTTAGAGCTCATGGAACACAGGGAGAACTAGCCATTTGGATGCAGAACTGGATCAAATGTAGAAGACAGAGGATGGTGGTGGAGGGTTGTTTTTCAGACTGGAGGACTGTGACCAGTACAGTGCCACAGGATCGGTGCTGGGTCCTCTACTTTTTGTCATTTATATATTGATTTGAATGCGAGCATAAGAGGTACAGTTAGTAAGTTTGCAGATGACATCAAAATTGGAGGTGTAGTGGACAGCGAAGAGGGTTACCTCAGATTACAACAGGATCTGGACCAGATGGGCCAATGGGCTGAGAAGTGACAGATGGAGTTTAATTCAGATAAATGCGAGGTGCTTCATTTTGGGAAAGCAAATCTTATCAGGACTGTCACTGAACAAAAAGACCTTGGAGTGCAGGTTCATAGCTCCTTGAAAGTGGAGTCGCAGGTAGATAGGATAGTGAAGGTGGCATTTGGTATGCATCCTTTATTGGTCAGAGTATTGAGTACACGAGTTGGGAGGTCATTTTGCGGCTGTACAGAACATTGGTTAGGCCACTGTTGGAATATTATGTGCAATTCTGGTCTTCTTCCTTTCGGAAAGATGTTGTGAAACTTGAAAGGGTTCAGAAAAGATTACAAGGATGTTGCCAGGGTTGGAGGATCTGAGCTATCGGGAGAGGCTGAACAGGCTGGGGCTGTTTTTCCTGGAGCAATGGAGGATGAGGGGAGACTTATTGAGGTTTACACAATTATGAGGGTCATGAATATGATAAATAGGCAAAAGGCTTTTCCCTGGGGTTGGGGAGTCCAGAGCTAGAGGGCATTGGTTTATGGTGAGAGGGGAAAGACATGAAAGAGTCCTAAGGGGCAACATGTTCAGTCAGAGGGTGGTATGTGTATGGAATGACTTGCCAGAGGATGTGCTGAAGGCTGGTACAATTGCAACATTTAAGAGGCATTTGGATGGGTATATGAATAGGAAGGGTTTGGAAGGATATGGACCGGGTGCTGGCAGGTGGGACGAGATTGGGTGGGGATATCTGGTGGGTGTTTCCAGGCTGTACATCACTATGACTATGAATCTATGAGCATACTGAACCCACTCTGACAAACAGACTTACACAGACAAGAGCAGACTAACCCCACTCTGTCAATGTAACCCACCCAGGGAAGAGCAGACTGACCTCACTCTGTCAATGTAACCCACCCAGGGAAGAGCAGACTGATCCTCACTCTGTCGATGTAACACACCGCGGGAAGTGCAGATTGACCCCACTCAGTCAATGTAACTCACACAGCCAAGAGCAGACTGACCTCACTCTGTCAAGCTAACACACCAGGGAAGAGCAGACTGACCCGGTATGTCAACGTAACTCACCCAGTGAAGTGTGGACTGACCCCACTCTGACAAAGTAACAGACCCGGGGTACAGCAGAATGACCCCACACTGTCAATTTAACTCACCCAGGCAAGAGCAGACTGACCCCACTCTGTCAATATAACCCTCGCAGGCAAAAGCAGACTGACCTCACACTGCAAAATAAGTCACCCAGTCAAGTGCAGACTGACCCCACTCTATCAAACCAACTCACACAGGGAAGAGCAGAATGATCCCACTCAGTTAATGTAACACACACAGGGAAGAGCAGACTGACCCCACTCTGTCAATGTCACACACAGGAAAGAGCAAACTAACCCCACCCTGTCAATGTACCCACCCAGGAAAGAGCAGACTGACACTCCTCTGTCAATATAACGCACCGAGGGAAGAGCAGACTGACCCCACTCTGTCAATGTAACCCACACAGGGAAGAGCAGCCTGACCCACTCTGTCAATGTAATTCACACAGGCAAGAGCAGACTGACTCCACTCTGACAAACTAAGTCACACAGCCAAGAGCAGGTAAACCAACTCTGTCAATGTACCACACACAGGGAATAGCTGAATGACCCCACTCTGTCAATGTAACACACCCAGGGAATAGCTGAATGACCACACTCGGTCAATATAACACACACAGGCAAGAGCAGAATGACCTCACACGAGCAGACTGACCACACAGTGTCAATGTGACTGACTCGTGGAACAGCAGTTTGACCCCACTCCATCAATGTAACACACCCAGGCAAGAGCAGACTGACCCCACTCCGACAACGTAACACACCCATGGAAGAGCAGACTGACACCACTCTCTCAATGCAACACACCCAGGGAAGAGCAGACTGACCCCACTCTGTCAATGTTACCCACCCAGGGAAGTGCACTCTGTCAATATAACCCTCGCAGGCAAAAGCAGACTGACCTCACACTGCAAAATAAGTCACACAGTCAAGTGCAGACTGACCCCACTCTATCAAACCAACTCACACAGGGAAGAGCAGAATGATCCCACTCAGTCAATGTAACACACCCAGGTAAGAGCAGACAGACCCCACTCTGTTAATGTAACCCACCCAGGGAAGAGCAGACTGACCCCACTCTGTCAATGTAACACACCCAGGGAAGAGCAGACTGACCACACACTGTCAATGTAACACACCGAGGGAAGAGCAGACTGACCTCACTCTGCCAATGCAACCCACACAGGCAGGAACAGAATGACCCTACTCTGTCAATGTAACACACCCAGGGAAGTGCAGACTGACCCCACTCTGTCAATGTAACACACCCAGGGAAGTGCAGACTGACCCCACTCTGTCAATGTAACACACCCAGGGAAGAGCAGACTGACAGCACTCTGTCAATGTAACCCACACAGTCAAGAGCAGACTGACTCCACTCTGTCAATGTAACACACCCAGGGAAGAGCAGAGGGACAGCACTCTGACAAACTAAGTCACACAGGCAAAAGCAGGTAAACCAACTCTGTCAATGTACCACACCCAGGGAATAGCTGAATGTCCACACTCTGTCAATGTAACACACACAGGCAAGAGCAGAATGACCCCGCTCTGTCAATGTAACACACCCAGGGAAGAGCAGACTGACCCCGCTCTGTCAATGTAACACACCCAGGGAAGAGCAGACTGACCCCGCTCTGTCAATGTACCCCACCCAGGGAAGAGCAGACTGACCTCACTCTGCAAAGTAATTCACACAGTCAAGCGCAGGTTGAGCCCACTCTGTCAATGTAACTCAAGCAGGCAAGAGCAGACAGACCCCGCTCTAACAATGTCACCCACCCACGGTAGAGCAGACTGACCCCACTCTGTCAAAGTTACCCACCCATTGAAGAGCAGACTGACCCCACTCTGTCAATGTTACCCATCCAGTGAAGAGCAGACTGACCCCACTCTGTCAATGTATCTCAGCTAGGGAAGAACAGACTGACCCCACTCTGTCAATGTAACTCACCCAAGGAAGAACAGACTGACCCCACTCTGTCAATGTAACTCACCCAAGGAAGAGCAGATTGACCCCACTCTGTCAATGTTACTCACCCAAGGAAGAGCAGAATGACGCCACTCTGTCAATGTAACTCACCCAAGGAAGAACAGACTGACCCCACTCTGTCAATGTAACTCACCCAAGGAAGAGCAGGCTGACCCCACTCTGTCAATGTAACTCACCCAAGGAAAAGCAGACTGACCCCACTCTGTCAATGTTACTCACCCAAGGAAGAGCAGAATGACGCCACTCTGTCAATGTAACTCACACAGGGAAGGGCAGACTGACCCCGCTCTGTCAATGTAACTCACCCAAGGAAGAGCAGAATGACCCCACTCTGTCAATGTAACCCACCCAGGGAAGAGCAGACTGACCTCACTCTGCAAAATAATTCACACAGTCAAGCGCAGATTGAGCCCACTCTGTCAATGTAACTCAACAGGCAAGAGCAGACAGACCCCGCCTAACAATGTCACACACCCACGGTAGAGCAGTCTGACCCCACTCTGTCCAACATCTTTAAACACCAAGGGCAGATTAATCCCAATATGTCAAAGTAACTCACCCATCGAATAGCAGACTGACCCCACTCTGTCAATGTAACTCACACAGGCAAGCGCAGCTTGACGCCACTGTATCAAACCAATTCACACAGGGAAGAGCAGAATGACTCCACTCTCTCAATGTACACATCCAGTGAATAGCAGACTGACACCAATTTGTCAATGCAACCCACCCTGGGAAGTGCAGACTGACCCCAATCTGTCAATGCAACCCACTCTGGGAAGAGCAGACTGACCCCACTCGGTCAATGTAACAGACCCAGGGAAGAGAAGACAGACCCCACTCTGTCAATTTCTGGAGCATATGATGCTGAGATTTTCTGCTGGCGTTTTAGTTTTGATATATAACACGCAAATATTTGCTTCTCCTTGCTATTTCAAGCTCTACCTAAACTGATTCTGTGGAAGCTGAATGACAGATCTGTGTCGTTACTAGTGACAGACCTGGACAAGACACTCAGGGAGCCTCACCTCGACGCTAAGATGATCTGAACAAATGTCCTGCAATACAGGATAAGCATCGATATACTCCTAGCTCTGTCAGGATAAGAGTTACCGTATACTCTTTGCTCGCTCACGCTCACTGTATATCTGTTATAACACCGACCCCACCCCCCCGAACAAGGTTCATGCTCCCTCACACTCACTGTATATCTGTTATAGCACCGACCCTCCGCCCCCCCCCCCCCCCGAACAAGATTCACGCTCTATCTCCAGATAAGGCTCAGGCGCTACCACTCTCACTATTGAATTCTGAAACTTTCTTCCTCACTTTCTCTGTCACCCACGCAATACCTCCCACACAAATAATACTATATGGATTCAAAACTGTCGATTGACTCACTCCATGCACCTCACAATTCCTCCCAACTACACCAACACTAACAGCAGGGTCACCCATTCCCACTCTCCCTGCCACCCTCCCTTTCTCCCATTCGAGGAGGAAGAGCCTGGAATAGGACAGAAAGGCAAAGTCGGGTGGTGGAGTGCGCAATATCCATTCCCTCACCCCACCCCCTGCCATGTGGGTAGGGCACTGGTATGAGCCAGAGAGGTCTGGGACGCCTTGTGTGGAGATTCTGAAACATCCATGTCCCACCGACCGATTAAGGAGCAATGTTTAGTGAAAGATAATTCTCACTTTAAACGCACTGGCAGATCCAACGACAGTCATTTGCCTTCCAAAACAAAAAGACACAGATACCTCACTGCACAGAGATGCAGACACAGAAACACACAGAATACTCACAAGGAGGTAGGCATACACACAGGTCGAAACAGACAGAGACATATACAGTCGCATATAAATAGACACAAACACAGTTAAGAAACACACAGACTGATACACAGACAGGCAGACACAGACACACAAACACACAGATAACAAGCACATGGATGCTCACGTATATATATATATATATATATATATATATATATATATATATACACACAGACACATACGCACACATACACACACACAAACATACACACGCACACAGCAACAGAAACTAGTTTCATTAAGATGCAAATCGCAATGCTTTGGATTTGTAAGGGGATCAAGGAATCTTGGGAGAAGGCAGAAGAATGAGGTTGAGGTACACATAAGAAATTATTGAACGGAAGTTTAGACTCGGTGGGCCGAATGTCCTCATTCTGCTTCTTGCTTTTATGTTCTTGTGGTGTTATGCTATCGGGTATTCTCTTTCTGAGACAGCAGCAGAGGCTGGGTTTGATACATATTTGATTGGAAAGGGTCAGCGGGAATGTGGGACAGGTTTGAAGTCCGGAATGCTTTATGTTTATTCCTTATTATTGTGTCCTTATGTCTGAAAAGAAGTGATGATTTGACGTTAGGTTAACACGGTTTAAAATAACGGATCCCACAATGAAATAAGGGTGTCCTTTCAATTTATTGTTGTGCTATCTGTGGTGTCCTCATCCTCAGGGAGCAGTGAAGACTCGGTTATTGAAGATATGTAACGCTGAGCTTGACTGATCTTTGTTGGACAGGAGAGTTAATGTTTACTGTTTACTGGGAAGAGACGGGAGACGGATGGTCAGACACATTCGGATCAGTTATGAACATTCTGAATGGTGCAACCAAAAGGCCAACTGCTGCTCCTACCCCAGGCGCTGTGCTCTCAATCTACCCTCGAGGTTGTTACAGAAATGTACTGCTCTCCCTACCCCTTGTGTTATTCTCTCAATCACGCCCGAGGCTGTTACAGAGATATACTTCTGCACCTACCCCATGTGTCTTCGCTCAATCCACTCCTCGATGCTATTACAATGTAGGAGACCACCCCTTTCAGATAGACAGGATCGTTACAATGAGATGGGAGGAGACCATTCTGCCCCTCGAAGGAGTTACACAGGAATAGAGAATGAAGTAATTCAGCTAGTTGAGTACATTACACAGCCCAGGAGGAGACCATTCAACCCACCTTATGTGCTACACAGGAACGGGGCAGCTGTCGCTAACAGGAACTAGAGAGTAGAGGTAAATGTTTATTTTCAGGTTGCAAAGCTGGAACTAGTGTAGTGCTGTGGAGATCATTGTGGGATCATCAATGACAAATAATCTGTATCAAAGATCTGGAGGAAGGGAACTGAATGGCGCGAAGCTCAATTAGTGCATCACCAAGATGATCGTTCAACATGTCGTCAAATGGAGGTACTGAGTCTGCAATGTGATACAGACAAGGAAGGTTAGTGAGCAAACCTTCAGCAGAAATAACATAAGGTGAGTTGTCTACTGTGGCAGGAAGGATAAAACAATGGCGATCAATCTAAATGGAGAGAGATTGCAGAACTCTGTGATACAGGCCGTTTCCATGTTCCTGGGACATGAATCATATGAGGTCAGTCAGCAGATGCAGCAAGTGATCTGGAAGGTAAGTGGAATGATGCTGTTTCTGGCAAAGGTTATCACGTTTAATGAGGAATTCTTTACTGCATTTGAACGGGGGATTGCTGAGACCACATCGGATACACTGTGCGCAGTTTTGATCGCCTAAACTGAAAAAGAAGATATAACTCTTTCAGAAGATTTTCATACATGTTTCCCTTTACTAATTCCTGGGGGATTATCAGTTTTGATCTGAGATGAGAAATCTTCTTGAACCATACATGAATTTCTGAAAGGTGTTTCAGCTGGATGCGTTTTCTCTTGTTAAGGAGTTTAAACCTGGAGAATAAATTTAAGAATAAGATGTATTGATATCAACACATGCATTATATAGACATCGACCGATAATTACAAATTACACAGACGCATATAAACATGTCATCAGATAATAAAGCAGGGACTTTTCTTTCTAACCAAAGCCACTGTGTACAACAACAGGGATAATGTACATTCATATCGTCCATTACCATCCGTTCCAGAGAATGCTCCAGGAGAGCACAGATAGCCCAGTTTGATGTTCAGTTGTCATTATTGTATGGTTCAACACAGAGAGGGAGACAAATGTTTCCTACTTGAGTAGCAGCAGCTGATTGATCCCTCTCTCTTACTTTGTCCACCCGATAGCAAAATGTGAGACCATAAAATCCCTGAGCTATCTTCCCCACTTGTTAATGGTTCCTGTTGAGGATTCATTGGAATCTCTCTGCTGCCGGAAGCAAGGGGAGTTCAGCCAAATCCAACTGCTCCACAAATAAATTCCATTACCAGCAGCTTGTGTGAGCAGAATAATTTCAAAGGCAGAAGAACATTTGGGGCATTCCGTCATTTTACCAATTGTTGTGAGTTCAACTTCCTGCATCTCACGTTTTTCTCAGTCCTGAGTCGTGCACAGTTGGTCATATCACTAAACTGGCTGCATTTAAAATTTGTTGTAAACAGTGGAGGAGTGAGACTGGAAAATGACACAGTGACCCTCCAGCATTTGTCGGAACACAAATGAGAAATTCTTAGTGGACTGTTCAGGTGGTAATTTCATTTACCAAACTTTGTGGTGCCTGGATGCTTGCAGTTGTTCAAAGTTGTGCTGTATTCAAATATTTGACAGACAAGTGCATGTAGGAAAAAAGTATACAGACAGAAAAGTGCTGCTGGGACCAGAATCAGAGCAGCTACGATCTTAGTGCCTTGTGGAGCAGTGACAACGTGTCTAATGACCCACTCCTGCTCCTCAGTCCAATGTTTCTATGTTCAATGTAGCCCCTCAAACCTCCTGCACTGATGCTGACGGAGGCATCTTGATCCAAATGCCTGGTCCACAGTAACACAGGATCTCATTCCTTCCCTCCAGGCTGTCACACATAGTTTGATGTGGGTTGGAAAATGTTACTCCAAAAGCCAGGCTGTTTGTTCAAAATACAACTCTGGTATCTTTGCAGAGTGTCTCCTCTCTGCAACTTGTGCTTCCTTTGTTGGCCATGGTATAGACCAAGATTCACTGTGAAGTCAGTCCCCAGACCTGGACGGCACGGTAGCACAGTGGGCGGCACGGTGGCACAGTGGTTCGCACTGCTGCCTCACAGCACCAGAGACCCGGGTTCAATTCCCGACTCAGGCGACTGTGTGGAGTTTGCACATTCTCGCTGTGTCTGCGTGCGTGCTCCGGTTTCCTCCCATCATCCAAAGATATGCAGGTCAGGTGAATTGGCCATGCTAAATTGCCCGTAGTATTAGTTAAGGGGTAAATGTAGGGGTATGGGTGGGTGGCGGGTCGGTGTGGACTTGTGGGGCAGATGGGCCTGTTTCCACACTGAAAGTAATCTAATCTAAAAAAAAACTCACTATGAGATGACTCATGAAGTGCTTTGCTCACTCTAATTGCAACGTTCAGTAACAGAACGTGCAGGAAAATTACAACCATTAACTTTGTAATTACAGAATATGAGAACTTAAACAACAGGGGATCAGGCAGTTCGGACAATCAAGCCATTGTGTACGATCATGGCCGATCTACTGTTCGTATTATCTCATCTTTAATGTCCAATTCTCCACACCCTCTCAGCTCTCTAACAGGTCAAAAGTCCATCTACCTCCTTTTTAAATACTTTCTGTGAAGTAGCTCCCCTAGTTCTCGAGATAAGATAATTCCTGACATTCACTACCCTCTGTGAGAGGAAGACACTCCCCACACAGACACCGTCACTTTTTGGTATGAACAAGAGGGGAACACATGGGCTCAGCAAAGAGTGAATGGCCTAGATATTAAGGCAGTTTTTGACTGAGAATGTCATCAGAATCGCTATCTTATTTGACCTTAATGGGAACCAGGTGACCCCTCCCCACTGGCTGGGGTCTTTCAGAGCACAAAGGATGATGCCTATGGGTGGCGACCGAAAATCGTCTTAGTCCCTGGACATCTTTTCAGGCGATCCTCAGGGTAGTTACCTCAGCACAAACATCTTCAGCTGCTTCATCAATGTCTTTCCCCATCATGAGACCGGAGGTGGGGATGGTCACTGAGGGTTACACAATGTTCAGAACATTTTGTCTCCCATCAGCTCCTGATGCAGTCTGTGTTCGTATTCAGTAAGACCCGGACAGCATTCAGGCTTGTGCTGTTAAAGTGTCGGTAACATTCATGTAACTGTGCTGGCAGACACAGTTAAAAGAGAAGCTCATCCAACATCTCAAGCTGGTTACATACAGAAATGTGGAAGCCATTGAGCCCATCGAAACTACTGAACAAGAAGAGTGACAACTCATTCAATACTCCTGCTTGTTCCACAAGAAGAGAAGGAGTCTGGTCAGTACATCGAGCTGTTAAACAGGATCAGATAGAGCCCACTCAGACCCTTGAATCTTTTCCATGGGACCTGGAGGAGGCCATTCAGCCCCACGACATAGTTATACATGAACAGGAGGTGTGGTTGATGCTCCAGTACGACAAACCAATGGAACAGAGACTGCATTCATGGATGGCTCTACGAGGTTTCTCGGAGGTCCATTGCTGGTGGAACGTCTGCTACTTTAAAGTGGTCATTTTCTAATGAGAGACCGTGCAACCTTCAGGACCCAACATCGGGTTCAATCATTTTAGACCCTATCCATCTTCTTTCATGTTGCTGCCCCACCTACACGTACCATCAGTTCCAAAGGTAGATCATTACTCTGGAAAATCTCTTTCCCAGATGCACTAGACCTGCTGATTTTGTTCAGACATTTCTGCTTTTTTTTGGAGAACTTGTTCTGTTCTGATCACCAGACTTCAGGAAGCATATGTTTGCACGGGAGGGTGGTCAGAGGAGATTTACCAATGTGTTGCCAGGGCTCGACCATTCCCACTGCGAAGAAAGGCAGAAGTGAGGGCTGCAGGTTTTGGAGCTCAGAGTCGAGAGTGTAGTGCTGGAAAAGCACAGTAGGTCAGGCAACATCTGAGGAGCAGGAGAAGCAATATTTCTGGCACAAACTACCGGCATTCCATTGCCACCTTATGCGTGGAGGAAGAACGTCTCATATTCCGCCATCGGACCATGCAACCACACGGGATAAATGTGTACGTGAACAGCTTCCTCATTTCACTTCCTCCCACATTATACCAGTCGCAGACGTCCAACCAGGCACTGCTCTCTTGACCCTTCGATCAAATACCCCTCTGAACTATCACCTTCTCCCTCACCTTCATCCACCTGTCGCTTTCCCAGATACTTTACCACCAAAAGAACTCCCCTCTCACTTATATCTCAACCCCCAAATACAAGCCTCATTCCTGATGAAGGGGTCATGCCCGGAATATCGATTCTCCTGCTCCACGGATGCTGCCTGACATGCTGTGTTTTTAAAGCGCTACACTGTCGCCACTGCAAAGATAGATGAGCTCGGCTGGGGATCTTTATCTGACAGTGGGGCAAGCTGAGATAGGAACTGATTAACGTGCACAGAAAGGGGATAGATATATGTGATTGGAATAAACTTCTTACGGGAATGGTTAATAAACAGGGATATAGCAAGAGAGAGGATGATCAGAGAAGATTTAGGAAGAATGCTTTCATCCTGAGAGTGTTATTTGTCTGGAACTCACTGTTTGAAGGTCTGGTAAAGCTCAGAGCAATCAGAACTTTCCGGAGTATTTAGCCGAACACTTGAGGAGCTAGCCCTTCATGACGAGGTACTGGAAAGTGAGGCAAGGATAAACAGATGTTCGATGAAAGACTTGAAACTGTATCTTTGGGTGCAGCAAATGGAGGCTAGCGCACCTCTGTGGCGAAATGAAAGATGTTTTAGACTTCCACTGAGTTGTTAAGATTGCGATTCAAGGATTGTTTGTTTGAGTCCCACCAGATTCGGAGTTTAGGACATAGAACAATACAGCACAGAATAGGTCCTTCGCCCCTCTGTGTTGCGCCGACCTGTGAACTATTCTCACTGCGTCTCCCTATATTATCCCCAAATCATCCATGTGCTTATCAATTTATTTCACATTACAGCTGAATCAATGATTGTTCTACTGATTCATCGTCAATTCCACTCATCTGGAGTTCTCGTCCCTGCTACAGAAAGGAGGACATTCCTCACCTTCTTGGGGGTGAGCTTTGAGGGAATTGTATCGTAACATGATCAGACCAGAATCGGCTGCTCATTCACAAAACCCACTGTAAAAACCCACTGTCTCGAAACACATTTCCCACCCACAGTTGCACAGAGATTTTCGGTTTATTCACTGCCTTTTTCCCATTGGGTGACAGGTTGATGTGGATAGGTTGGGAAATGATATTGCTGCGTTTGGTCATCCAAAATGATATCAAATGACGGGGTAGCACCGGCGGGTGAAATTGCCTCCTCTTGCTCCTCCCCCGTCTGTGCTGTTTCAGACAGTGGAAATTAATCAATATCATGATGGGGACACTGTGAATGTACACTACTGAATATCAAGGACCTCCCCTTTAATCCACAGCTCTCACAGCTGGAATACACAGCTCCTGTTGCAGCTTTAGATCAGTCAGTGGAGGATTCTCCCAGGCGCTCTGTCAAACTGCATGGTCCTTCACACAGGTTTCCAACTGGCACATGGAGCAAACGGCCTTGTGGATATTGGGGATTCAGGGACAGATTTTCCCTTTGCTGGATGAGAGCTCTGACCACATTAATAAACATGAATTTAAGTGATTCTGTATCTTATTATGAATTCTTATCATTTTACAATTTAAACTGAAATTCAATTTGCTCTTGCTTAACTTTCCTATATCTTTAGTATTCATTAAAACTGTGCAACATGTCCTCGGCTGTAGGAATGGTGAAGATTGATGATGAGTGCAGTATGTTTAATGTTGTCTGTATGAACTTTCAGAAAGACGTTAGTGAAGTGCCTTTGAATCAAATTCTGTACCGAATTGAAGCCAACCGAATGAAAAGCCCTGTGACAGCGATAATGTAACATTGTCTGTAAACAGGACAGTGACCCACGGAAACGTTTCTTTCAATCAAATCTAATTTGCACAACATTTTTCTATGTCCCTTTCCTGAGCCTGATGCTCCAATAGTCACAGGTCAATGTCAGTTGCTCCTCCTCTGCCTTAACTTTAATTTCAGGATTACAACAAAAGTAGAACAGGTTGGTCGAAGGTCCTAGAGGTACGAATAGCGCACGTTACAGGGTGGCGCTCTGCTGCTCCCGTGGAGCAATTCATCATCACTTAACAGCGTGTGAAATGCTGCAGCTGTAAGTTCAATTATTATCTGAAGCTGCTTTTCCTGATGTTGATCAGGGAGCATTGGAGCACCAGACTGAAGTGAATTTGAAAAATAACGTCGAATAAAGCAGCATTTATTGTAAACCTCCAGTTTCTGATTTGTGGGATTATTCTGCATTTAGGAAATGTGTCAATTATCAGTTGGAAAGGTGTCCATATTCCCCTGGCGATTATTCATCTGTGGATCGAGAAACAGAGGTAATGTTTTAGCATGATGACATTTTTCAAATCTTTGACCCTTCACTGAATTCCATTCTTGGAAAGGCTGTTAAACTCGTTTCATATTATCCCATTTGCTGCAAACTCGCACAGTTCATTAAACTGTTCGAAAGGAATTAGATTTATCTCTTTCGGTAGATTGAATGTTGTCAGTGAATCTGGGAACGTCATAACAAATAGTTTTGCTGTTGTGCAAAACAGAGCGTTCAAACAGGAATAAGGACGAGTCTTTTTGCTGGGTTTTTCGCGCGGAGATCAGTGACTATTAAACGGACTCAGTTCGTTCCTGGTCATTGTGACCAAATGTTCAAGGCAACAGATGGCAATGATGATGATGCTTGACATCTACAGGGCCTTTCCTACTCACTAGAGTCACCATTGTATTACAGATCAGGTGGGTAGGAGAGATGATGATCCTCATGGCAACCTGAGACAGTGCGGCAATTTATCCCACGTTGTTAGTCTCACTCTATACCATAAACCAGTTAGCCAGCGGAGTGAGCTAACTGGCTTCCGTTTACTGCAAAGCTATAACAAACAATTCAGTATATTTATAATTTGTAGTATTTCACGTGGAACCAGCTGCGACACCTTTCAACACCACCAGCTCTTCTTATACTTAACTTCTTCAGTTGCAGTTGTTATACAATCTCTTTCCAATGAACGCTAAACAATTCGTGAGTGTTCCACTTTTACATCCCCATCCAGGCAGCCCAGAATCCCTGTCACTGTTAAATTCGCTCCTTGTGTGTCTGCATGTGGCTTTTCAAATATTTTGGAATCAGCTTCTATTTATTTTTCTTTCTGAAAAATCATCTCTGATTTCAATAACTCTCAGAATAAAAAGTACCTGCTGTCAACTTCTTTGTCGTTCCTCGCTGGTTTTGATGCTCTAAACTTTAGTTATACACTCATCTCAACGAGGGAATTTCCCTCCTATTTACCCTTCCCAACCTCACATAAGCTGAAAAACCTCCATTAGGACACAACTCAGTCATCCCTGATTTGTTCTGCTTATTCTTCATCTATCACACCATCCCATTAAACCCTTTAATTACTTTTCACTTGGCTTTATCTCTCAGTAAATGAGACCAGGGTAGTTTTAATTAACGTACACCAGAGATTGTTCAAATCTCGGGCTCATGAGATTGACAGAGAGCGATGTTGAGCGAAATAGACTGTCTTGGCAAATACCAGTGTTATGAATTTGTGGGTGTAATGTACCTTAAATTTCTGGCTAGCACAAGGAGTCCAGAACAAAGTAACAACATAACATTTGGTCGAAACAACGAACAACTTTGTTACATGGATAAAAAAAAAACAAATTCTAATTCGCCTAATCAGTTTAAATTATGCCCCAATCAAGTTTGAATATGGTATTTTAACAATGTTAAAATCAGTGAAACGATCCGACGGTTTGTGGAACAAATATCAGACATGTTGAACAGTTACCCAGAGTGGCAAAGAACAGCAAACACAGCAGCTAAAAGTCCAACAGATGTCGGATTCTAGTAAGATCTCCGAGAGGTACCTATCTCGAGAAATAGATTGCAAAGAAAAAAGCATCGACACCGTCCTGGAGAGAAAATGCACAGAGGAAGATACAAAGAGAAGATTCGACAACAAGCTGGTTTTTAAATTTGAACACTTTTGTAAATATTAATGGGGTTGGGGTTGGGGAAGGCTTTTCAGACCAGTATTGTAGAGCAGAAGGTTAAAGACAGGTTTAGAGAAAAGAGTTGTAAGTAGTTGTAAGTTAATTATTCTCTGTAAAATGTAAAAAAGAAATAAAGTTGCTATTTTTAACTTTAAATACTAATATTTGCCATAGTTCTTTGCCTCTTGAATTTTAACAGAATACAGCACGGGTTGAATGCTTTCTGTGTTGCTGGTTTACATTAGCAGATGAGTTTATCCCGTTATGAAATACCAGTTTCTGTGGTTGCTGTGTTGTTTCGCTCATTTGTGCATTTTGCCTCAGTAACGATTTTGAAGTTGTCCCCTCGATGCAAAAGTTCCGTGCTTTTGCACCATTGTACAAAAGGTGCAGTGTGTCTAAGCAACAGGGCTCCCTACAATAACATCCGACGATGATTCAATCTATCTATCCTGATATTGATCCATGGAAGCAGCACTGCGCACTCTCCTCGAGTTTGCAAAACAATTCCATCAAAAATAATGTAACATCCCCGCATTCAAGGGGATTTCATTCCATCACCTTCAATTCCTCATAGAATCCGATTCAACAAGTTTTGTCACTGAGTCATTTATTTGTTTGTGTTCGAATCATGTGAGCAAAGGGTCACAGTTGGAGAGTGCTGGTCCCATAAAACAGAGGTCAGACCATACTCTGTGCACTGTACTCTGCTGTTCATCATTTCACTAACAGCAGGTAGATGCATCTATGCGCTGCAAAATTTTCACGCCAGTTTTCAGAAGCAAGATAAACAGTTCCTGGTTCCTACTTTTGTTGTCACACAGACCAAGATTGTAAATGATGGAAACATGCACCGGTCGAGACTGTCTGCTCTCCCAAATCCCTTTTCTCACCAGCAGGTGGTAAGATGCTGATCTGAATCGCTTTCTTCTGTTCCCTGCGAATCTGGGATGATGTGAGCTGTGAAAACTCTTCTCTGAGCTGGGGGTAACGTGGTAAAGTTTATGCACATCAGGTGCAGTGTGCCTGAGGGACAGGGCTCGCTGCAGTAACTTTCCATGCTGATTCAGACAGCAGAGCCCTCGCTGTGAATTCGAGAAGTACACAGACACTGTTCCCGATTACGAGGAGAGAGTCTCTCTTTCCCAGCATTTCTGCACTTTTCTTTTTCTGTCTCAGATGGAATTATTTGGACAAGGTTCCGAAAAGAATATGAGTTCCTGTGCATGCAAGATCTCCCTTTTGTACAGCTTTTCAGAATTTCCATAACTCCCGCTCCCACTTGCCCCCTCCCCCGCTGCAGAAGCCCGTGTTTGATAGGAAGCAGAAGAGTGTATTCACCTTGCTCTCCCACAACACTGATTGCCAATAGAAGATGAATTCGTCCAGCTGCCAGCGGGGGAAGGGCTGGTACAGCCTCCTGGGAAACAGGAGGCAGAATGGCAAGGAGCTATTATTAAATCTCAATGCTGCCTTCACTCCGAAACAATACATAAAGCCTTTTTTAAACAAGGAGACTCACCTGATTTATAGATCACGCTTAAAGTGTGGTTATGGCTCGTTGGTCTTGGGTGTGATATCGCCACGGGTAGGTGATGTACGTGCGAGAAGTTACACTTGAGCCCTGGAGTTTTGCATCCGGTCCCATTTTTGACTCAGCAAGAATGATTTCGATGCGATAGAGGTCAGATCAAGATATTGAATCTTCAAGACACACACCAGCTGCTTCTTGTAGGCGGTTACTAGACTGAGAAAGGGATTTACTAATTTCAAATGATGCTGATCCTGTTAATGTGGATCTTGCCGAGCGCACGTCCTGTGCGGAATGACCTGAATGCCTTGTTGATCTCACGCTGTGTTCTGCATGTCCTTGATTACTATGATCTGCCTTTACCAATTGCAAAGGTTTTCACTGCACTCAGGTAAATGTGACAATCAATCAAATAAAATCAATCAAACGAACGACACAGGCATTTCTTTACTGTTTGGTGCCAGCACAGCGAAGGTGGGCTGTATGGCCTCACTTTGCACTATTCCGTGATTCTCAGTGAAATCACAGTTAAACCAACAGAATGTGGGAAGTTGCTCACAGATTACATTGACACAGCTGGGACACATCTGCGCCACAGTGTATCACACAATAATAGTGAAGTCCTTCTTGAAATCATCCTCTGAGGCACACGCTACACGCCAGATTAAAAGCTGAAGATCGCGGGAAACTGCTGTAGTCAGCGCTAACAGAGCGATCCAGCGGGAGCGTACTGGGCTCATAACCCAGAAATTAATGGCTTGAAAACATCCTCTGCTCGTTGACAATTCCAGGTTTCAGTGTGTTACTGCCCCGCCTCTAGTGGGCGGCACGGTGGCACAGTGGTTAACACTACTGCCTCACAGCGCCTGATACCCGGGTTCAATTCCCGCCTCAGGCGACTAACTGTGTGGAGTTTGCACGTTCTCCCCGTGTCTGCGTGGGTTTCCTCCGGGTGCTCCGGTTTCCTCCCACAGTCCAAAGGTCAGGTGAATTGGCCATGCTAAATTGCCCATAGTGTTAGGTAAGGTGTAAATGTAAGGGTATGGGTGGGTTGCGCCTCGGCGGGTCGGTGTGCACTTGTTGGGCCGAAGGGTCTGTTTCCACACTGTAATGTAATCTATAATATAGCTCATTCAACATATTGCATGTTGCTTCAAATTCCACTTCCTTTCTCTCAATGTATCTGAAATGAATATCTTGTACTGATACACCTGCCAAATTTACACAGGTGAGGAAACACACTAGTGAATATCTGGAAGCTCTTTTCCTGTTCTCTATCTGTCTTCTCTGATCTGATTCGCAAAATCACTTGCCAGAGCTGGGAATAAACCGGTGTAGGTAAGATATATCAGTTGCAGAGTGCTCTATGAGCATGACGCCCTGCAATTATTCCCCACGCTGTTTCACACAGCAATGTCCTCCCTGTGAAATGAAAAGCCATGAATGGCAATTGGATCATCTTGTTGGAGACAGCATTACGACACAAACACAGTTCCACATTATTAGGACATACATCACCAATTATGTATAACCACAGAGATATACAAGTGACACAGTATACAAGAGTGGCAGTAGACTCGATGGGCTGAACGGCTTCTGCCGGCGCGTGAGTGACGCCACACATTGGTGCTGTCCCTCCTCTTGTTTCTGGGACAGAGTGGTTGAGGATGAAACAATGTCTTATCTTTAACCCACCTTCCGCGTTAGATTATCTGCAGCCCGCAGCTCAGGGCTATGGGAATGGTTCTCAGTGAGTGAGGGTTTTAGTCGGATTCTCTTCATCTCGGACAGTTGGGGCTCAGATACTAACTGCTGCCCGATTGCAGCAAAGAAACAGATGTCCCTGTTAGAAAAGCTTTTCTGCTGGATTGCTGTATGAAGATGGATTCTGAACACCAAACAGTCTGCACAAAAATGCCCTCACATGAATTTACCTGAGGGAAGAGTATCCGGAGTACATTTCTATATTTCCCACTATCACAACATCTTTGTCGTTCTCTCAGATAAATGATATTGGGAGGAAGTTCCCAATCAATCTTGCTGATTTCCAGCACTTGAGGGACCTGGTTGTACCGATGAGAGAGAGCTTTAGAGCGTATTCGCGCTTGCCTCCCCTCACACTGCCTGCAGGTGGATGGAAATGGATTAATAATCTGCCGATTGACACAGCTTATTCCAAACGGAAGGGCGAAAGGGCACCATCCCGCGAAAAAGGAGAGGGAATGAGTAGGTGATATTCTTGAAACTCTCTTGCTGCTTCGAAATAAGTTACCAAAGTGGGATGTAGTTGGATCTTAGTGACTCTCAGATGGTTTAGTGTTGGAAATGCAAGAGTGTTTGGGGGTATGATCTTCGCTTCATAGCTTGTGTTAATACTGGCATGTGAGAATTCGTACTTCAAGTCGTCTTCGAGCCTTGGTTGTTTGATTTCACTTTTGCCCGCTCGCCCTATCAACTGTTAGATTAAAAAAAATGCAAATTATGAAGTTGCACCCCTTGAAATAACTTTGTGTTTTGGGGTCCGGAGTGTCATTTTAGTGGGCATGACACAGTACCATATGTGGTGAAAGTGAAACAAATGTTTCAGGATGTTCACACACACAATCCCACTCTGAATAAATCCACCATCTGGATGTTTGCACAGTTCTGAATGCTGACCTTTAGGAAATGGGAACGTGAAATGATTGGAAACAGCGCTGAACAGGTTGATGGTAATGGTGTGGTGCATGAAGAATGGCAAAAATAAAGTCATTTGGAAAGTTGGGACTGTTCTCCTTGGAGAGCAGAAGGCCGAAAACTGGCCTTGTTAAACCTTTCTAAGACATGAGTGGATTAGACAGAGGAAATAAGGAAGGGAGAATGCTCCCCACGCCTGAACTGATCGAGAACGATTCGGTAGAGTTTAAAAGTAATTAATAAAAGAAGAAAAATGTACATATGGAGTGGTTAGGGTCTGTAAACCACTGCCTGACATTGACAAAGACACAGTTTCAATCGAGTTATTTAAAAAAATATTCGACGTTTATGTTAAAAGTAAAAGTGTGCAGAGTTTCAGGGAGAAGGCAAGAGAATTATACCAACAGAGAAGCACATTTATCTCTGTGGAGAGCCAGCACAGCTAAGGTAGTTTGTGACACATTTGTGATTCTGAGTGGAATCACAATTCGACCAGCAGAATGCAGGGAGTTAGATAACGGTGATATTGGCAAAGACAGGACACATCCTGCAGGGTCTCCTGCCATCAGACACAGTGCACTTCACTATTCAGATTATACCAGAGTGAGAGCCAGAGAAGGCAAATTGGTTAATTGTACGTTTTGTCAGCACGGGAGTTACGAACAATGATTGGAAGCGGAAATACTGGTGATTTGTTCACATTTGAAGTGTTTACGGGAAGCAAGGGGTTGAGGAAGACAGATGGTAAAGCTATTGAGATCTGACTACAGGAGCAGCAAATACGTTGGACAGCACAGAGGAGACCTTTGAAGTCTTGAATTCTGGTAGATGGGCCGAGCGTGCTTTCACAAGGCCACACTGTTACAAAAGGTAATGTGTCCTTGTCTCTTGGCCTTGTGTTATAGCAAGTCAAATATCGCCGTTACACTGCAGGAAATTCCATTTTCCAACGAGAGGGAAAACGTCAGCATTTAATAAAGGATACATTGCGAAACCTTTCACATAAATTGTTGCATTCCATCTTAGTGTCTTGCTTTGTTTCCTTGACACTTGACCTATCATTGTGCCTGCACTGAAGGTGTTTTGCTTCTTCTGCGTGGCTTTTACAGTCTGAGTGACATGATGAAGCTGCACTGCCCCATCCTCTGATGCAATTTTCCACTTCAATTCAGTTTGCCCTAACTTCGGTACCTGATACCATTCCCCTTGCTTCGGTTTTAAGCGCTCGTCTTAGACCCAACCTGTCCTCCTCCAAAATAAATACGAAACTCAGCCACACCGCCATCACTGCAAACCAGTGACACCTTCATTCTGAGGCCAATCATTAGTGCGGTCTCATTTCACATTATCAGCTACCGTGCTCTCTGGTTGCTTCTCGAAATCACTATGCTTATAAATTGCTGTTACATCCGCCAATATGAAATAAAAACAGAAAGATTCAGGAAATGTTATCATCCACAAACAAACGACAATAAGGAATGTAACTGTTGGGACAAACGTTAATGCAAGCAGATTGCAAAATCTTAGTTTGAAAATCTTGCTGCAATTGTTTTGCTTTTAATGAGTACACACATTGAGTTCAGTGCAGAACCGATCCCCAACTCGGAGAATGGAATTCTTGGCTTTGAAGATGCGTTGAGAATGTTCACGGGATTCATCCCAGTAATGGGTGGACTGTCCTCCGGGACCATATGAGTAAAATCATTCAATGTCGAATGGGGTTTCCAAACATGAGTGGTGAAGGGAATGTCTCCATTCACAAATTAAACGTTGGGTAGGATTTAATACAGGGACACACGAACAAACCAGACAAGAACACAGAAAAAATGATAAACAATCGATATGATAATTGTTTTTTGGAAAGTTTTGATTTTAGATCCACGGTGGTCTTTGGTGATGAGTATTTCATGTCCACAACCAGTCTGCACAGAAAACGACTGCAGACCCACTGTGATGTGATTGAATCTCAGTTACCTTTAGAAAAGCTGAGACTCACTCAGGTCGAGGGGATATAGGGATGCTGGCCTTACAACCCTTTTCCCAAATTCCTTGGAAGTACAAAGGAAGTTTTCATGGGGAGGTTGTTCATGATCTGGTTAGATAATAATGAACGTTGTTTGAATTTATGAATAGGGAAATTGTACTACTAAACAAAGAGTTCATAGTGTAACTGTAAAATCTAAAGGTCAAACTCAGTGAATACATTGTTTGTAATCCTTGTCCTCACTCTCCAACAAAAAAAAAAGGAAAGTCATTAGACAGGACACAGCCACAATTTCCTCAGGGTTGAGGTTTCCTGAGGCATAAAAACATTAGAAATGACACAAACCGATTTTATGAGGATGATAGACAGGATGTGGGATTTTATTCACATGATTTTGAAAATGCTGCACAGGAAACATGCAAGTTTGGGAAGTCAACGAAAGAGATCTTTCACACAACACAAGGTTTGAAGTGACTAAATCAGCGGTATTCCCTCTTTCGAGTAAGTCAATAAATAGAGTCTCAGATTCAAAACCATTGGTCAATGATCCAGAGAAACTTGGATCAGAGTTTCTTCTGCTCCAGAGCTATTTAAATCCTAAACGAATTTCCAGAAAGAATGATAGAAGCTGAGTCCAGAGTGTTTCATAAGACACATCAACAAGAACACAAGTAGGGAATTTACGATTGGGAGAAAGTCAAAGTGTGTGTAAAAAAATCGATTTTTGTTCACTTATCAAAAAAGACTTTCCATGAACACGTCCACCTGGCTAAGACAGAATATAAAATGTTCATGAATTTGAAAGATATAGCATATTATTCAACGTTAAACATTGTAAATGGAATTGATCTTCGAGAAGATTGCAAACAAAAGTTATTTCCTCATGAGAAGGAATTGAATTGTCGCTAGGAGACATAATACCTGGTTTAAATATTTGACCACATTTACATCATGTTACGTATATTTCATGCGTTCTGATCTCCATCCATTAAATTCTCAAAGTTGTCTCTGTCTTTTTAGCCCTCTGTTCTTTCCTACAGCACACAATTTTAAGCTGAAAGAAGCTCTGACCAAAACTGAATGCAATATTCGAACGGTCCCTTGTGATCAATTTAATTCCTTTTTGATTATTAGAATGACTTTTGCGAGTTTACAGCTAATTTAGTAACACGAAACGGGCACAACATGTTTTGTTTTCTCTGTATTTAACGCAGTGCACATGGGAAACGCCATCCATTTGTTGAAAAATTATTTCCGGTTCTCTGTACACACATGTTGTCACGTTTTAAAAATTTGCAGCATGTTTGTTGGTAATGAGTCATTTCCCAGAAAATGTTGGTTCTCAATTCAAACAACTGGTACTTTGCAATCAACTTTACTTTGCTCAACGCCTTCTGTCCTGAAACTTCAATACAGTGACAAATTGAAGCTGCTCCATGTGAGGGTCAAATTTAAAACCTCCACTCAACACAGCCTACTACATTGGCACAGAGATACCATCCACTGATTACCTGCTGCACTGGATCTACGCATTAATGCTGGTTGTATCAAAACGGATGGGAAAACGAGTACCTCTGCTTCAACGGCTGATACCTGGAATTATATGAACGCATTTACCAGTGGTTCCAACGTTCTATGAGGAAATTCATGAGCTGCTCATTGCTAAGATGAGTTAATTATTTAAGAATATAATTGCAATAGTTACGTACACTAACCGCTGGACTTTCTTATTTTGATTTTAATCCGTAGAAATATTTTAATTGTAATTTTGAACAGACCCAATGACTGATCTCCACAGTGCCTGCGGAATCAATTATAAAATGTCATAACACTCTGAGTTCTTCCATCTCAGTCCGCTGTTTGGGAAGTGTTCCCGTTGTGGGAAATTCACTTCCCTGTGTATCTGCTGATGCTCCAAGCCTGCCTTGTGGTACTACATACATTTTCCCTCTGCCATTTGCTCACTTTGTTGCTGTGATCGTACAGTGACTTGGTGTCACACGGCCTAGGAAAAGAACACAGGCCAAGGTTGAGAAAAATAAACTTTATTGTAAAGTGTCGCTCTTGTCGTTTATTGCGTTGTTCAATTCAATTTTCAGTTAGTCTTATTTAAGATTTTGAAATTGCTCGCTCTGTACATAAGTGCGATCGGTCAAAAATATCTGTCCAGAAGAGAGAGTTCTGCCACTGAGCACTGTGGACTGTCCTCGAGTCGGGAAATCAAATTTTCAGAGACAGTGTGACATCGCCCCCGTCACGAAGCTTTTCATTCCATCAGCTCCAATGCTTGATAGAATTCAAATCAACAGATCTTGTTACTTAGTCATTTCTTTATTTCTGTTCAGATCATGTGAGGAGAATGCCACATTGAGAATGCGCTTGCCCCATCGAGCAGAGGTGAGGCCATTCTTTGCGAACTGGACTGTGCTATTTATCATTTCACCAACAGCAGGGAGAAGAATCCGCTTCTGTGCACAATTTACTCAACGCAGTTAGACATATGGTCAGACATACAATGTATGTGCGACGGTGTGTCTGAGAGCTTAGAGTGATTGACTACTAACTCATTAGCCTCTGCCGGCGTGGGATCTAATCGCACTCTCGTCGCTTATGGAGTGCAATCGTCCATGATGCTGCTTTTGTTTGGGTCTCGGCTAAATTGGAGGTCGACCAGTCAGTTTATTGCCATCGACCCTGCAGGAAAGTCTCCATTATTGAGTCAAATCTGTCGCGTAAACGGTTTTGAAATGCAGACTGACTTCGGATAATGAAAAGGAACACGGTTTTCCTTTCGAAGACAAGTTATTGTGAGCTTTTATCGAATGAATGAGATCCATGAAAAGCAAATAACGAGAGCTGGCAAGCACATGTTTATCCAATGGATAGTTAATGAATATTTTGTCAGATGAAACATGGAGCAGAGTGGGGAGAAATGATTCACCTTAGTGACAAAAGCACAGACAGACAGCAGAAAATAATGGAAATATTTCAAAAGGGGCAGAGGAAGGGTTCAGGGAGACCGAGTACTGGCTGTAAATGCACAGCAGAGAACTTGGTAATGTAGGTACTGTGCATGGGCATGGACACAGTTACACATTGGTCTCTCCCTTTCTCATTGCTCTTGCCAATAATGAATGCTGAGCAAGAGATGCAAAGTCAAGAAGTGGGAAGCCAGCTCCCTTTCTTTATGAAGAATTGGAGCAGACATCATGTTAACTGCAGGGACTGACCAAAACTGTGGATCAATAACCGCTGACTAATGTAGAACAAGCACGTGAAATTATTTACATTTCGTTGTAATTAATAGGTAGTTAGTTCTAACAACCGTGTTGCCAATAGAAGACAACGCCTCATTTCATTTTGGATAACAACATTATCAAATATCTTTCAAATTGAGATCTATTGCGATCATTTTATGCGTTTAACAAGTTCAATTTAATGAATACAAACCTCATTCCCTCACAGGAAATAAAACTGCTGATTTCCTCAAATACGTTATCCTTGCTAAATAGCAGTTACTCAGCATGAATCATATGATGTAATATTTATTGAAAATCCGCCATTTACCACTATTACCTTATGTCGCATTGAGTCTTTCACAAAGTCTTTCACAAAGTATACTTGGGTGGTGATTAAAAATAAGGTAAGTTTCTCATGTTGCAGAAAATACACCTGTATTTGGATGCAACTTTAATACTGCAACTACTCTGTGGCCCCCAGGGATGCAATCAGTGAGCGCACGGTACTTCTATGATCGTATAGAGGCGCATGAGATGCCGGGGCTTCATCTCAAATAGCACCTTGAGCAGCTTCTATTGACATGGAGCAGCAGGAAACATTGGGGTATCAGGCTTGGAGCTCCACCCTCACATGGAGCAGTTTCTATTGACATGGCGCAGCAGGAAGCATTGGGGCACCAGACGGTAAGCCCCAACCGCACCTGGAGAAGCTTCCATTGACATGGAGCAGGGAACATTGGGACATCAGGCTGGGAGCTCCAAAGTCACCTGGAGCGATTTCTGTTGACATTGAGCAGCAGGGAGAATTGGGACATCAACCTGGGATCACCAAACTCAACTGGAGCAGCTTCTATTGACATGGAGCAGGGAGCATTGGAACATCAGGCTGGGAGCTCAAAACTCACCTGGAGCAGCTTTGATTGACATGGATCTGGGAACATTGGGACAACAGACTGGGATCTCCAACTTTACCTAGTGCACTTCGAACTCATGCAGCTCATGGTTATTTTATGAAATCAAAACCGAACGTATATTCTTACACACACATACACATTTGCAGCTGAAAAGCGTCTCAGAAGATAGATTCAGATAACCATTGATTTATGTCTGGATTAATGGGCTATCCTTATCTGGTGCGAAACTGATATTGTAGCCAGCATTTCCCAGCAGCTGTGCAAGCAGGAGAAGGATTACGGAACCCTTTCCCGGGAACGTGTTTATGTTACTTTGCAGGCGCATATGTGAAAACGTAAGAAAGCATCCAGCAAGGTCACATGGCGGAGTGGGCTAAACCGGTGCACTGAGGTTTTTGAATCTCGGTTGTGTGAATTCGAATGCCTGTGCTGCCATTTCAGTGGATCAACTGTAATGCTACAGCATGTTGAAATGTGGGTCCAAGTTAAAAAGTTGGGGTTTGCTTCTCAAAGACTTGACAGTGGTGGGTGCGAATATAGACTCAGGCAAAGGGATCAGTGCCTGTGCTGACATAACAGTGTTCACCTTCCGTACGAAAAATCGTGGGTCAAGCAGCTCGATCGCAGCTGTTCTGTTTCTGAAAAATTGAGTTTTCGCTGGAGCGGAAAGCAGAGCCTCATGCCATGGCTTTTGTGAAACAAAGTCCTGCAGTGACTCGACTTGTCATTATTTGGTGTTGTGGCGAATGGGAAAATGTTTGCGAAGTCGGTGTTCCATCATTACCATCATTTCTGTCCAAAAGACAGAAGGGAAATATAATCTAACCGAGACTGGGATTGATTAAATTCACTTTTTATGGCCTATTCTCATTATGTTCTTTCTTTCTCTGTTTCCAGCACTTTCTGGGAAGTGGTAGTGCACTAAGGCTGAGAAAAAAATAGAACGAGTAGTTTGGACTTGCCCTGCTGTTAAGTCGCTGAATCAAGATTCCAACCTCAATAAGAGCGTGGGTTCAAACCACACCACGAACATTCTTGCTGATCATCTCTAACTCTGCAGCTGGTTAAAATGCTGCGTCGATCCCCGCTTTATAGAACAAAAGAAAATCAGTTTTGCTTCCCAGGGAATTAACTATGGTGTGGGATAGTGCCAAATATTTCAAAGTGTCTGTGCGGTCATGATTGTGTTCGCCTCCCGTGCGGAAAATCGTAAAAAGCTCTGCTGTTCCAGGCAAGTTGAGCTTTTACCGGAACCGAATGGAGACTGTTATTTCATCGCTGTTGTGAAACAACGTCCTGCGATGACTCAACTCGTCGTTATTTGGTTTTCTGGCTAATGGGAAAATCGTTCCAATGAATTTCGATGTGATATGTTATTGAATTTCTCCTATTTCCTTCATTTCCGTCCTGTAGACATCGGAAGGGAAAGGTAACCTAATCGAGACTGTGATTGGTGAAATTCATTTTTTATGGCCCATTCTTATTATGTTCTTTCTTTCTCTCTTTTCAGCATTGTCTGGGAAGTGGTGGTGCATTAAGGCTGCAGTATGTTTGAAAGAGGAGTTTGGAATTGCCCTGTTGTTAGTTGTGAGATTACTTTATGACTCATGCCCTCGGACTGTCTCACATTGAGCATTCATGCATCTCTGTATCTAAAAATGCATTTGGTTTGCCAGTTTTGTTTGGGTTCCGTGTTAAATTTTTTCTGTTTTGCCAATTCGCTCAATACATTACGAGTTAACAGGGTTTTTGAGGTAACTTCCAGCAGCAAAAATCCTCAACAGAGGATCTGGGAAAATTTCATGGAGTATGATCAGTCGGAGCAAATTTAACAAAGTCGTTCATTTCTGCAGTGTTTCACAATACTACCTTTCCCGTGAGCAGTCAAACAGACTAAATGACTGTGCCACAGACTGCGACGGCAAACTCCGCTAAAAAGTAATCCTTTAAAGCCGGTTTCAGCAACACAACGTTTTTGGGGTACACCGCGTGGAAACAGATACTTTGGGGTATCTCGTCCATGCTCACCACATAGCCAAAATTAAACAAGTCCTGTTCCCCAGCATTTGGCCCCAATCCCTCTAAACCCATCCTATCCAGAAACTCACCCGATTACCTTTGCAATTTTCTGAGCCTCCTCCACCCATTCCATACACGCACAACCTTCTGTGTGGGAAATGTGCCTCAGGTCCTTTGTCAATTTCAGCCCACTCACATTAAACCTATGCTCTCGAGTTTCCAACTCACCCCAACTTGGGTAAAAGACGTAAATACTCCGTTTACAACCCTTCCATAAGATTATGTCGCAGCCGTTACGCTGCAGGGAAAGTCGTCCCAGCCTATTCCAACTCGCCCTACGGTCCAAACATTGACGACATCCTTGTCTATATTTTGTCATCAATTTCACGTGTCGTTTTTTACGTTTTCAAGATGTCAATTACGCTGGACAATAACGAGCTATTGCAAACAGAAAGGTGAAACGTAGAATGGCTTCATCTTTCAGTGCTGGATGCCACTGAGAAGCAGCACGGGCGCTAGCGGCTTGTTTCTGTAGTGTAGTGGTCATCACGTTCGCCGCACACGCGAAAAGTCCCCAGTTCGAAACTGGGCAGAAACTGCTTTGTTCTTCAACTGCTGCCTTTTCCATGGACAAGAACGGAGCTTACTTGCTTGCTTTCCCATCTGCAAACCTGCCTTCGAATTTGCTGGAACAAATCTGTTCTCGTAGTGAAATGTAATGCAATTCCATTTCATGACTGTGCAGAGCATTGTCAAGTTTTTCTGCAACCTGGTTCTGATCATATGCCATTCTGTTTGAGAGTGTAGTTACCGCTTTCTGATCCTTCCACGAAAAGCAGTACCGTATTTGCATTCCTTGCGCAGGCGGCTCGGTTGAAAGACAGGGAAGAAACTGATGCTCAGGTGTAACAGCGCACCACGAATTCCTGAACTTGTCTGCCTGTCAAATATACCCCAAGGTCGTCTCTGAAAGACCTCATTTGGAAGCTGTCTGTCCTTCTTCAACGTGCGAGAATTGGCACCAGAGGTCCTGAATCATGTTTTGGAGCAGTTCGCACGTTAGTGACTCATTCAATTAGCAACAGCAATGAAAGAAATTACACTCTCAGAGGAACCTCCGGACCTGTGCTTTCATAGCGTCGCTAGTATTAAGGTCCGCCCCGAGATCTAAGTCATGTTGGAACTGAAAAAGAGGAATCGACAGAGAGGCTACAGAATGACATCGCATCCATTTGGTTTTCTTTAAAACACTGACGAGCAGGAAAATGTAAACGGGGAGGGCGAGTGGGGAAGTGAGGCAGTTGCAGCTCTGGTGAAATTCCTTCTTTGTGATTCACTCAGCAACCAGAGACGTGAAACTGACTCAGGCGTGAGAGCTCTTCACATCGAGAACAAAAGACACTCAAGTGTAGTTAACACCTCTTCCGGAGTGGGGGTGGGGTGAGGAAATTACCTTTTGACTTCTGTGACTATGTTCAGAAACTGCATTTTAGATCGAGGTGAACAGAAAAAAAAACATTTTTAAAAAGCACCATGGAATTTAGCAAAATTTATTGAGTCGCTTCTCGTCGATTCCCATACAGGTTTCCAACTCAGTTGGTATCCATGTGGCTCATGTCCAGGAGTGAACATCTCTGCAGCAAATTGCACGGTTAAGGTAAAAGGCAAGGAAAGTGGCATCTCGAACCGGCTCCGAGGTCAGAGTATCCTCACAATGTGATCTGTCGTTCTCGGATTGTAATGCTACCGCCGGTTTAAGGGTGGAGAACATTCTTTGGGACACTTATTCTGCAAAACAGACACAGTGACTGAAACTATGCTGCACGGTATGATGGAGAACACGGCCTGTTCAGCTTTGTGCATTTTCCCCCTGTCGTCCGGTGTGTTTCATGTTCCGTGGAAACGTGAAAGTCGCCCTGTTTCGAGCAATGGGTGAAATCATTGAGCAAAGCAAGAGTCGAAATTGCAGTAAGGTCAAGCAGATCATATTTACTTGACCAAATCATAAGCGAATATATATTCTCACGCCCTCACAGATACATTTGTAGCTGAAAAGGGTCTGAGAAGATAGACTCAGCTTACCATTGATTTTCGTCTGGATTGATGGGCTATCATTATCTGCTGCGAAAATGACATTGCAGCCGGGCACATCCCAGCAGCTGTGCGAGTCGGAGGGGGATCCCTTGGAACCCTTTTCATGTGACTTTGCATCTGTTGTTATGCAGCAGCACAATTGGAAATGCAAGAAAATGGGAGCGCGCGGCCGGCTGGTCGTGTGGCCGAGCGGTCTAAGGCGCTGGATCCAGGTTCCAGTCTCGGAAAGGTCGAGGGCTCGAATCCCACCACTGTCATTTCAGCTGATCAACTCCGACGCTGCAGCTCGGTAAAATGCGGTTTCCGTCCCCATTGTATATTAATGTTGAAAACGAAAGTAAAGTGGGTTTGCTTCCCAGGGAATTAACTGTGGTGTGCGATAGTATTAAATATTTCAAAGTGTCTGTGCGGTCATGAGCATGTTCGCCTCCCGCGAGGAAAATCGCAAGCAGTTCTGCCGTTCCAGGCAAGTTGAGCTTTTACTGGAACCGAATGGAGACTGTTATTTCATCGCTGTTGTGAAACAAAGTCCGACGGTCACTCTACTCGTCGTTATTTGGCTTTCTGGCTAATGGGAAAATTGTTCCAATGAATTTCGAAGTGGTATGTTATTGAATTTCTCCCATTTCCTTCATTTCTGTCCTGGAGACATCGGAAGGGAAAGGTTACCTAATCGAGACTGTGATTGGTGAAATTCACTTTTTATGGCCAATTCTTATTATGTTCTTTCTTTCTCTCTTTTCAGCATTGTCTGGGAAGTGGTGGTGCACTAAGGCTGCAGTATGTTTGAAACAGGAGTTTGGAATTGCCCTGTTGTTAGTTGTGAGATTACTTTATGACTCATGCCCTCGGACTGTCTCACATTTAGTATTCATGCATCCCTGTGTCTAAAAATGCATTTGGTTTGCCAGTTTTGTTTGTTTTCCGTGTTAAATGCTTTCTGTTTTGCGATTCGCTCAATACATTTCGAGTTAAAACGGTTTCTGAGGTAACTTCCAGCAGCAATAATCCTCAACTGAGGATCTGGGCAAATTTCAAAGAGTATGGTCAGTCGGAGCAAAAGTGAGGAAGTCGTTCGTTTCTGCAGTGTTTCACAATACTACCTTTCCCGTGAGCAGTGGAACGGACTAAATGATTGTGCCACAGACTGCGACGGCAAACTCCGCTAAAAAGTGATCCTTTAAAGCCGGTGTAAGCAACACAATGTTATTGGGCACACCGCGTGGAAACAGATACTTCGGTGTATCTCGTCCATGCTCACCACATCGCCAAAATTAAACAAGTCCCGTTCCCCAGCATTTGGCCCCAATCCCTCTAAACCCATCCTTTCCAGAAACTCATCCGATTATCTTTGCAATTTTCTGAGTGTAATAGCCTCCTCCACTTCCTCTGGTAGCTCATTCCAAACACGCACAACTTTCTGCGTGGGAAATGTGCCTCAGATCCTTTGTCAATTTCAGTCCACTCACCTTAAACCTATGCTCTCGAGTTTACAACTCACACAAACTTGGGTGAAACACGTAAATACTCAGTTTACCACCCTTCCATAAGGTCATGTCGCAGCCGTTACGCTGAAGGGAAAGTCGTCCCAGCCTATTCCACCTCGCCCTACGGATCCAAACATTGACGACATCCTTGTCTATATTTTGTCATCAATTTCACGTGTCTTTTTTTTTAATGTTTTCAAGATGTCAGTTACGCTGGACAACAATGAGCTCTGGGAAACAGAAAGGTGAAACGTAGAATGGCTTCAACTTTCAGTGCTGGATGCCACTGAGCCGCAGCACGGGCACTAGCGGCTTGTTTCTGTAGTGTAGTGGTCATCACGTTCACCTCACACGCGAAAAGTCCCCAGTTCGAAACTGGGCAGAAACTGCTTTGTTCTTCAACTGCTGCCTTTTCCATGGACAAGAACGGAGCTTCCTTGCTTGCTTTCCCATCTGCAAACCTGCCTTCGAATTTGCTGGAACAAATCTGTTCTCGTAGTGAAATGTAATGCAATTCCATTTCATGACTGTGCAGAGCATTGTCAAGTTTTTCTGCAACCTGGTTCTGATCATATGCCATTCTGTTTGAGAGTGTAGTTACCGCTTTCTGATCCTTCCACGAAAAGCAGTACCGCAATTGCATTCCTTGCGCAGGCGGCTCGGTTGAAAGACAGGGAAGAAACTGATGCTCAGGTGTCACAGCGCACCACGAATTCCTGAACTTGTCTGCCTGTCAAATATACCCCAAGGTCGTCTCTGAAAGACCTCATTTGGAAGCTGTCTGTCCTTCTTCAACGTGCGAGAATTGGCACCAGAGGTCCTGAATCATGTTTTGGAGCAGTTCGCACGTTAGTGACTCATTCAATTAGCAACAGCAATGAAAGAAATTACACTCTCAGAGGAACCTCCGGACCTGTGCTTTCATAGCGTCGCTAGGATTAAGGTCCGCCCCGAGATCTAAGTCATGTTGGAACTGAAACAGAGGAATCGACAGAGAGGCTACAGAATGACATCGCATCCATTTGGTTTTCTTTAAAACACTGACGAGCAGGAAAATGTAAACGGGGAGGGCGAGTGGGGAAGTGAGGCAGTTGCAGCTCTGGTGAAATTCCTTCTTTGTGATTCACTCAGCAACCAGAGACGTGAAACTGACTCTGGCGTGTGAGCTCTTCACATCGAGAACAAAAAACACTCAAGTGTAGTTAACACCTCTTCCGGAGTGGGGGTGGGGTGAGGTAATTGCCTTTTGACTTCTGTGACTATGTTCAGAAACTGCATTTTAGATCGAGGTGAACAGAAACAACTGAGGATCTGGGAAAATTTCACAGAGTATGGTCAGTCGGTGCTAAAGTGAGGAAGTCGTTCGTTTCTGCAGTGTTTTACAATGCTACCTTTCCCGTGAGCAGTCGAACAGACTCAATGATTGTGCCACAGACTGCGACGGCAAGCTCCGCTAAAAAGTAATCCTTTAAAGCCGGTGTCAGCAACACAACGTTATTGGGGTACACCGCGTGGAAACAGATACTGCGGGGTATCTCGTCCATGCTCACCACATAGCCAAAATTAAACAAGTCCCGTTCCCTAGCATTTGGCCACAATCCCTATAAACGCATCCTATCCAGAAACTCACCCGATTACCTTTGCAATTTTCTGAGTGTAATAGCCTCCTCCACTTCCTCTGGTAGATCATTCCAAACACGCACAACCTTCTGTGTGGGAAATGTGCCTCAGGTCCTTTGTCAATTTCAGCCCACTCACCCTTCAACCTATGCTCTCGAGTTTTCAACTCACCCCAACTTGGGTAAAACACGTTAATACTCAGTTTACAACCCTTCCACAAAATCATGTCGCAGCCGTTACGCTAGCTATTCCACCCAGCCTATTCCACCTCGCCCTACGGTACAAACATTGACGACATCCTTGTCTGCATTTTGTTATCAATTTCACGTGTCTTTTTTTTTTAGGTTTTCAAGATGTCAATTACGCTGGACAACAAAAAGCGCTTGGAAACAGAAAGGTGAAACGACGAATGGCTTCAACTTTCAGTGCTGGATGCCACAGAGCCGCCGACGCGGTGTTTGCGGCTTGTTTCGGTAGAGCAGTGGTCATGACGTTCGTCTCACATACGAAAGGTCCCCAGTTTGAACCTGGGCCCAAACTGCAGCCTTTCACATGGGCAAGTACGTGTCTTTCTTACTTGCTTTCCCATCTGCAATGCTGCCTTCGAATTTGCTTGAACAAATCTGCTCTCGTAGTGAAATGTAACGCAATTCCATTTCATGACTGTGCAAATCATTGTAAAGTTTTTCTCCAACCTTGTTCTGATCATATGCCATTCTATTTGAGAGTGTAGTTACCGCCTTCTGATCCTTCCACGAAAAGCAGTACCGCATTTGCATTCCTTGCGCAGGCGGCTCGGTTCAACGACAGGGAAGAAACTGATGCTCAGGTGTCACAGCGCACCACTAATTCCTGAACTTGTCTGTCTGCCAAATGCAATAGCTGTAGATGGAAAAAGAAAACGTGCTCCAAACTTCCTTTATCATTCATCCCTGGTTTTCAAGTTCTAAACTCTAGATATAGATCCATACGAATGAGCGAATTTCCCTCCTGTTAACTCCCACCAAACTCACATCGCCTGGAACTCTTCCATATGGACACAACTCAGTTTTACCTGGTGTCACACCACATGATCTATTCGTCTTTTCCACCACGCAATGAAACCCCGTCTTGTCTTTTCAAATGTCATTATCACTCACTACATCGATGGATTCCTTTCCATTTTATTATTTCCAAGTAAACACTGTCCATTCTTCCTGACGACTTTTCATTCCAGTCATCGCTATCCATGTCTTTTATTATCTCTTTATATTCCAGTATTGTTCATGTTGAGAAAGGATGCTGGGTCCAATGAAACAAATTAAAGCCCTCTCTAATGCTGTATACTGCCATGACCAACGTAGTGAAAATGGAAGCTCATTCTTTCAAAAGTGAATCCGTTAGTTGTCGCATTATGTATCAATCCCTGACTGGGAAGTGACCGTTTTTCCTCATTTGTCTCTCCTTTCTGAACATTTGCTAAAGCAACACAGTAAGGGAACATAGAATGCCTAAAGTTCAGAAACTGACTATTCGCTGCAAGAAATGCACACCAATCCTCCAGGGATTAACCCTCACAGAGCAATACTTTACCCTTTTTCTCTTCATTTGCTCCTGAATAAGGCACCTTACTGACAGTCGACCCAGTTGTAGGCAAATCATATCTCTGGCGCAGTGAGGCAGCAGTGATAACCAGTGAGCCAACTTGCGGCCCTGTACAATATTGCAAGGCACATGCGGACGCGTTTGAAATGCGATTCCTGTCAAAGATGCTCTACTTTCGTTGTTGCCCTTATTAGGAACAATAAATCCAGATTCCCTGACCAAGAAATGAACCCAAACCATAGCGGTGAAAGCGCTGCATCGTAACCATTATCCGACCAGGAAGGACGGCGTGTGCAGTTGTATCTTCTCTCAGCAGCACAGCTTTCTTTTCGAGCGATGAGAAATTTCAATCAAAAAATAATGTTCGTGACACCGTTCTTTTACAGCACAGAATAATACATTATGTCAGTGCCAGTCATTAAACATCCATCCATTCTCGTTTCCAGATACCAATACTTGGCCCACAGCCTGACGTCTGAAGTGTTCATTTCAATGAGACTTTCCATGCAAAGTTTTAATCTCAAATGAACCAGCGATAGAGACTGAAGTCAGATACCGTCACATTTGTTCCTGACCTGCGGGAGAACTGAACCTCATTTTGACCCATAGAGGGAAATATACAGACACATCTTTTGATAGCGACGAAGGACACAGGAGAGCCCAATTTCCATAAAATGAAGAATTGAACAGTCTGGCTCTTCTTTGTTCACTATTAGCTTTAAAACCCGTTTCTGTTTACATTGGTAAACTGGCAGGAGGCTGTCCTTCTAAGACTGTCCCAATCGTGAATATTTGGAACCTAAACGTTAATTTCTCCACCTCTGGGGCAGCCTGGCTAGCTATGCTCTTCCAGCCTCCTATCTGTTTCATTTGGATTCCAGCACATTCCTGTTTCTACATAAGGAACGGAAGCACACAGCCGCATCCCTGTTCGTATTCGTCCTGCACGGTTTCACCATTACTTTACTGCTTCTGTTGAGTCACGTTGTTCTTCCTGCCAAACAAAGGCATTCTTCGCATCAGAAGCTTGTCATTCTCAAATTCCTCGAAAGAAAAACACGGATGTGGACTTCCAAACTGAAACAGATGAGGCCTGGTCTGCTTAAAAAAATGACTTCCAGCTGTTCCTTCAAAAATGTTTCCTAACAACATATAGAACGCACCTTCGGATGCTTGCTGCAATAGTTGTAAGAAAATTCAGCAAGACCGCCGTGAGAATGGAGGCTACAACTCCTGGTTTACAAAACCAGGGCTCGAACCACTGAGTTAAGGAAGCACTAACGTCTTGGGACTGACAAAAGATTATGACCTCGAGCAGAACAAATTCTGTCAAATCAGTTTTGTGATACAAGCTTCGTTTTGTGTGACAAAATACGACTTGAAACCCACTTCTTTGATCACTTGTTTGTTATAACACTTTGTCAACTTCCCAATATCTCATAATGTGACAGGGATCAACATTTGTTTAAACTCATACAGAGGAAACGTTTTGAAGTTTCTATTATGAAAAAGGCACGTTGTCGTGTTAATACCAATTAATTGTCCTTAATTTCAGCATGTATTACAGTTTTTATTCATCACTTGGTGAGTAATTCCTTTCCTATAGCCCTGAGCGATTTACATAGCGATGGGCATTCATAATTTATGGCTTTGGCAGATGACGTTTAGGCACCAAACGTGAAAGAGTTCAAATCGAACATTCTCTGGAGGTTGGAATTCAAGGGAATGCACTTATCTGAGAGAGCACTTTAAAACATAATCTCGGGTGTCGTGTCCGCTGGCTGGGTTGGCATGCTATTGACCAGCTCTGTTTGCTCTTGAGTGGGCTGGACGACATGACAGTGACACATAGAGGGAAGACAGTCAAGAGGTATGTAGAAAATGATGAAACCTTTGAAATTTAGCTGCCCAGTGATGGCTGAGCAACCTTTGTTGTGAGTACACCCACATGCAGAGGAGGTATTGGAAGATATCAGGATTATATTATTGGGTGAATAACCTGCAACTCCTTCCCTTCCACCATGAGGGAGCCCGTGTGGAAAGATAAAGCTGCGAAGGCCGCATTGCACGTTTGGGAAAATGGGCGTTGGTAAAAATGTCATTCAGATAATGCACAATGAAACAGTGAACAGAACGCAAGTGCACCCTTGAACAGAAGCTGAGGGAGTTAGACCATAGAACATAGAACATTACAGCGCAGTACCGTCCCTTCGGCCCTCGATGTTGCGCTGACCTGTGTCCCAATCTGAAGCCCACCTTACCTACAGAATTCCATGTACGTCCATATGCTTGTCCAATGACGACTTAAATGTATTTAAAGTTCGGGAATCTACTACCGCTGCAGGCAAAGCGTTCCATACCCTTACTATTCTCTGAGTAAATAAACTACCTCTGACACCTGTCCTCTATCTATCATTGCTCAATTTAAAGCTATGCCCCCTCGTGCTGGTTCTCGCCATTCTCTCCCTATCCACCCTGCCTCACCCTCTGAATATAATATATGTCTCTGTTAAGTCACTTTTCAACCTTCTTCTCTTTATCGAGAAAATTACAAGTCCCGCAGCCTTTCCTCGTAAGACCTTCCCTCCATTCCAGGCTACATCCGAGTAAATCTCCTCTGCATCCTTTCCAAAGCTTCCATATCCTTCTTATAATGCGGTGACCAGAACTGTGCACAATACTCCAAGTGTGGCCGCACTAGAATTTTGTGCATCTGTAGCATAACCTCATGATTCCAGAACACGATCCCTCTATTAATGAAAGCTAAAACACTGTGTGCCTTCTTAACAACTCTGTCAATCTAGCTGGCAACTTTCAAGGATCTGTGTACCTGGACACCGAGATCTTTCTGCTCATCTACACTACCAGGAATCGTACCATTAATCTAGTAATTTGCATTCCTCTTACTCTGACCAAAGTGAATCACCTCACACTTGTCCGCATTAAATTCCATTTGCCACCTCTTAGCCCAGCTCTGCAGCTTATCTATATCTCGCTGCAACCTTCTACGCAATTCGTCACTATCCACGACTCCACCAACCTCAGTGTCGTCTGCAAACGTACTAACACACCCTTCTACGCCCACATCAACGTCGTTTATAAAACGAACAGCAGTGGACCCAACAGCGATCTTTGCGGCTCAGCACTGTTAAGTGGACACCAGGAGCAACATTTCCCAACAACGACCACCCTGTGTCTTCTTTCAGCAAGCCAATTACTGACACAAACTGCTTTATCTCCAACAATCCCATTCCTCCGGATTTTTTTACAATAGCCTACTGTTGGGTACCTTATCGAACGCCTTGCTGAAATCCATATACACAACATCATCTCATCTACCTGCTTGGTCACCTTCTCAAAGAACTCCATAAGGTTTTTGTGACACGACGTAATCTTCACAAAACTATGCTGACTATCCCTAATCAAATTATTCTTTTCTAGATGATTATAAATTCTATCTCTTATAACATTTTCCAACACTTTACCAACAACTGCAGTGAAGCTCACTGGTCTATAATAAACAGGATTGTCTCTACTCCCATTGTTGAACATGGGAACCACATTTGCTATCCTCCAGTCTTCTGGCACTATTCGTGTAGACAATGACGATTTAAAGATCAATGCCAAAGGCTCGGCAATCACCCCAATGGCTTCCCAAAGGATCCTAGGATAAATCCCATTCGGCCCACGGGACATATCTACTTTCACACTCTTCAGGATTTCTAGTACCTCCTCCTTGTGAACCTCAATCACACCTCGTCCAGTTGCCTGTATCTAAGTATTCTCCTCGACAACATTGCCGTTTTCTAGACTGAATACTGTTGAAAAGTATTCAGTTGGTGCTTCCCCTATCTCCACTGACCCTGCACACAACTTCCCACTAATGTCCCTGATTGGCCCTAATCTTACTCTCGTCATTCTTTTATTCCTTAAATACATATCGAAAGCCTTGGGTTTAACCCTAATCCTATCGGCCAACAACTTCTCACGTCGCCTCCTGGCTCATCTGAGCTCTCTCTTTCGGTCTTTCCTGCCGACCTTGTAACCATTAAGCGCCCTAAATGAGCCTTTGCATCTCATCCTAACATAAGCCTTCTTCTTCCTCTTGACCAGAGAATCTACTTCCTTCGTAAACCACGGCTCCCGCGCTCTACAACTTTCTCTCTGCCTGACAGATTCATACTTATCATGGACACACAGTAGCATTTCCTTGAATTAGCTGCACATTTCTAATGTGTCTACACTGCAGTTTCCTTCTCCACCCTATGCTTCCTAAATCCTGCCTAATCGCATCATAAATGACGTTCCCCCAGCTGTAACTCTTGCCCAGTGGTATACACCTATCTATATCTATCACAATAGTAAACTCAACAGAACGGTGATCTCTATCACCAAAGTGCTCACCTACTTCCCAGTCTAACACTTGGCCGGGCTCATTACCCATTACCGAATCAAATGTGACCACGCCCCTTGTTGGCCTGTCGACATAATGTGTCAGGAACCCCTCCTGCACAAAGTGGACAAAAACTGACCCATCTATAGTAATCCTACTATAGTGTTTTCTGCCAATATTTGGAAAGTTGTAGTCCCCCATGACAACTACCCTCTCACCCTCACTCCTATCGAAAATCATATTTGCTATCCTTTCGTCGACATCTCTGGAACTATTCGGAGGCCTGTAGAAAACTCCAAAAAGCGTGACCTCTCCTTTCCTGTTTCTAACTTCAGCCCATATTACGTCAGTTGACGAGACCCAAACATCCTTTCTGCAACTGTAATACTGTCCTTGACCAACACAGCCACACGTCTCCCTCTTTTACCTTCTTCTCTGTTCTTATTGTAATCCTGGAATCTGCAACAACCATTCCTGTCCCTGCTCTGTTCATGTCTACGAAATGGCCACAACATCGAATTCCCAGGTACCAATGCAAGCTGCAAGTTCATCCACCTTATTCTGGATGCTCCTTGCATTGAAGCAGACACACTCCAAACCAAATTCTTGCTTGCTGGTGCCATCTTGCGCCCCTGAAGCTTGATTCTGGACCTCCCTACTCTCAAAAATTTCTATACTTGAACTGCAATTTTGGTTCACATCCCCCTGCTGGATTAGTTTAAACCCACCCCAATAGCCTTAGCGAATTTTCTGCCCCCACCCCAAGATATTGGTACCCCTCTGGTTCAGATGAAGATCATCCTGCTTGTACAGGTCCCACCGACCCCAGAAAAAGCTCCAATTATCCAAGAATCCAAAACCCTCCCTCCTGCACCATCCGTTAGCCACGTGCTCAACTGTTCTCTCTCTATTTGCATTGCTCCACTAGCACCAGAGCAGGGAGGGAATTTGAAAGAACGGATCGAAGTGTATTATGACCGTGTCGTCCAAACGAATGGTTTAGCGTTTGAGCTGCAGAAGGGCAGAGACGTGGAAGAGTTAATGATGTTAATGAGGTGCAAGTCGGCTGACATGGTGATGATGGCGAGATGTGGTTAAAAACACATCACGAGTTGAAGGATGTCACCATGGTAATGACGTATCTGTTCAGACTCAAACCAGTGCCATGGAGAAATTTGAATCAGTGGCGAGGTATTTTCTCTTGTCACGTCGTCGATGATGCCTTCCAGCTCATCTCATCCACTTCCCTCAACCCCACTCCCAAAACCCATCCCTCCAAATATGACGAGGACAGAACTTCCTTCTTCAATACTTTAAAATCTAGCAGCCTCTGTAGACATCATGTCATCCTCCGGTATTTCCGTCAGCTGCAAATGAACCCCAACAATTAAGATGTGCTTCCCTCCCCACCCCTATCCAGTTTCTATAAAGGTCATTCTCTCTTCCACCCCTTACAAAGTGCACGCTTCCACAAAACCACCCTCCCCTCCCAGCACCTTCTCATTCCTACACGGGGTTTGGAAAACATCCACCCACACATCCGTCCTCAACTCTGTCAAAGGCCCAAAAGACACTTGCATGTCCATCAGAGTTTTACCTGCATTTTCACGCATGTCATTTACTGTAACAATTGCTCCCTTTGCTGTCTCCTCGACATTGAAGAAATTGGATGCCTAATTACAGACCGCTTCGGAAAACATCTCTGGGACACCGGCACCAAATAACACCACTGGCCTCTGGCTGAACAGTCAACTCTCCCTCCCACACAGCCAAGTTCATTCAGGTCCAGGGCCTCCGCCGCTCTCATGAACTGTCCTGTCTGTACATCTTCCATCCCACCTATCTGCTCCAGCCTGCGCTGCGACCTTTCATCATTGTCCCCACCTCCATCAATCTATCACACTCTCCGCTACCTTGTCCCACCCCACCCGCTTCCATTTGTTTCTGTACCCCCTCGGATCACAAGCCTCTTTCCTGATGAAGTCTCGTGTCCAAAATATCGATTCTCCAGCTCATTCGTTGCTGCCTGCCCTGCTGCGCTTTTCCAGCATCACACTTTCGACTCAGTGGCGAGGCAGTGAATTTTGATTTTGGGACTGAAGACAGAGGACTCAATTTTGCAATGATTGAATTGTAAGAAATGTCTGCTCCAACAGGACTGTATGTCAGACATGTCAGGACAGTGTTTGACGTGGAGGGAACATGGAGGCGATCGTGCTCATATCCACCTGCTGACCTGCTCGTTCTTTGTGGTGGAAGTTGTGTGCATGAAAGATTCTGACAAAATTTTGGTCAAATTCTTAGTGTCGAAAATCCCTTACCTTCAGACCATATCTTCAGACAGATTCTAGAGCCTTTTGAAAGACGGTTTCACACTTTCATTTTGGGATCACATCAATTTCGTAGGATATTAGAAGGGGAGGATTCAGAAGTCAACCTCTCCACCATAATCTGATGAAGCCACGAATTTTGTCCCAAATACAACTTGATCAGATTTCGAACATGAAAGGAAAAAGCTCTGGTAATGGTGTGAGATAAGTCGTTCACTTATTGTGCGTGTGGACCAGGTTTTTACCTGTCATCAGACTTACACACCTCAATTGCAGTCATAGTGAGGAATGACTGTGGAAATGTAGGGATTCATTTCCCTGTCTGAGCTGAATTCCCATGGACGCAATGATACCAGGAACAAGCCATTCACCTGCTCAGATGGTGGGAAGGGATTCACTCTGTCTCTGATCTGCTGCGACACCTGCTCGTTCAAAATGATGAGAAACGATTTCAGTGTATGAACTGCGGAAAATGCTTTAAAACGTCCAGGGATTGGAGAACCGAACACGATGCTCATACTAATGAGAAACCTTTTCTCTCTCCGAACTTTGGAAAATGTTATCAAACCTCTATGTGTTTGATCTCTGAGAAATATGTCCACATAAATAAGAGTCCATTAAGATATATAGAGACCTGACGTCTGACCCACGTGGTCACCCGGAATAGAGACCTTTCCAATTCCAAATCTGTGGGACCGTGCTGCAAAGTCCGAGCGACCGGATGGCTCATCACCTTTCTCGCCATATTAACAGGTCTTTCTAAATGCCATGAATGCGGGAAGTGCTGTAGAAGGTGCTGAATACTTGCGTGTGTTCAACGTGTTCACACTGAATAAAGACATTAATCATTATAAACGTTCCTGGGGACAGTTCATCATGAACGTCATCACATTGTGGAGAGACCTATCAAATATGTAGCCTGTGGGATGTGCTGTCCAGTCCCTGTAGAACTGATTTCACATCGATATTTTCGAATTGTGAGAAACGTTTCAAGGAACCTATTCCAGGAATAGGTTTAAGCGATCATCTCAACTCTCAGTACACCATCTGGTTTGCATTTGGCCGCAAGCATTTACCTGCTCCATGTGAGCAAAACGGTTAGGTCACTCATCGACCCTGTTGAGAGAATAGAGGATCCCACTGAGGGAAGGAATTCACTCACTCATCGACCCTACTAAGGCAGCATAGTGTTTACATATCGCAACAGCAATTGAACATTGTTGTTCTTCACATTCAGGCCTGGAATCAAAGTTGGAATATTCTAGATAACAATCAAATAAATCAGCTTTGAGTTAAATGCTTTGAGTAGGTAATGAGCAAGTTAGACGGAGTCAAGCCGGTGGAGGTGACCAGCTTGAATTTCCCCAGGCATATGTCAAGGTGCAGTACGGCAAACTGCTAAAGAAGAGGACATGGATTGAGGCTTGGCTTATTGGCAGAAGGCAGACAGTTGGGTAAAGGGGTCTTCTCCAGGATGGCAGCCCGTGACTAGTGGAGTTCAGCAGGAGTCAGTGTTGGCAACACATCTATTCACATTATGTATGAAGGATCCATTCAAAGGAATTGAGGGTGTTGTTGCTCCATTTGAAGAAGACATAATGATAGGCGTAAGGGCAGATCTTATTGTTGAAGTGGGCATGCGGCAGAATGACTTGAACAAACTGAGTGCTTTGAAAAAATAGTTGCAGTTGCGGTCCTTTGTGGAAAAGTGTGCGGTCATATGTTTGGTGGTAAGAGTAGAGGCACAAACAATTTTATGAAAGCAGAAAGAATTCAAAGTTCAATTTTCTCTTATGTTTCACATGCAGTTTCAGTTGGTGTTTAGGAAGGCAAATACAATGCAGGCGTTCAGTTCAAGCGAATAGGAAAGCACGGGCAGAGGTTTAGACCTCAGTCAATAGGAGGCTCTGGGCAGATGCATTCGGAACATTAAGAGAAGGGATTGGTGATGATATATTTTGAGTGGTGGATCGGAGGTTTATAATGGCTGCCTCAGTGGCGATTACCCATGTCTTGCGGACTCAGCGATGTTGGTTCAATATCTACTTTGGATGACTGTGTATTTGGAGTTTGCACATTCCTCCCCAGACGAAAGATGTGCGGCTGACGTTATTTGGTCATGGGAAATGCAAAGTTTCAGGAATTGAGTCGAGGTGTGAGTTTGAGTGTGATTCCCTTCGCAGGATTAGTGGGGGCTTCTTGGTCCGAATGGCTGGGTTCCACATTGTTGGTATTCCGTTAGAACAATGTTGATTGCTGAGATTTACGCCTTGTCATAAGACTTTTTTTTAAAAAAGGGGACAGCTTCCATATAAACACATGGTTTCAAGTGAATCTCTTGAACGATATAAAGAGTGGAGGGGCATTCTTAAGGAGGATATTATAAAGGTCAATCGAGGATATGAGATGTCATCAGAACATAAAGCTAAGTATAGTCTAAAGAGAATCTACAATAATTAAGAACTTGAGACCAAATAGGACTTTAAGATGAAAGAGCTCACATTTGTCTTGAAGCTCAGTAAAAGGACAGACATATAATGTTCACTTCGTGTCGGTTTACACCATGGAGAACGACATAACGGGTACAATTAAATATTGATGTTTTGAAAGTCGTTCACATTGAAAAGGGGAAGGACTGGAGGACCTGGAAAATATAAAGTTGGATATTTCTCTGGGATCTGATCTCCTGTATCCCGGAAACTTGTGGGAAGTTCGGGAAAGAAACCTTTGGAACTTTCGTAGAAATATTTTTATCATCTATTATGACGAGTGGGGCGCCGAATGACCAGGGGATGGCTATTGTGCCTTTGTTTAGAAAGGACTTCACGCAGAAGCCTGGGAGCGATAGATGATTGTGTTTGGTTGTGGTGGTGGGTAAGTTGTTTGGTGGAATTCTAAACGATAGGATTTATATGAATGTTTAGATACTAGGAATGAATCGGGATAATCAGCATGGTTTTGCACAGAATTGATTGAGTTTTTTGAGGGCGTAACCAAGAAGATCAATGAGGACAAAGTAACAGACTTTGCTCAATTGGACTTTAATAAAATATTTTACACGGTTCCACATGGTTGCCTAATTCATAAAGTTAGATCGCATGGAGTTAAATGTAAGTTTTCCACTTAGATATAAAATTAGTTTAACAGCAGTATGCCGAGAATGGTGGTGCAGGGTCGTTTTCAGGCTGAAGGACTGTAACCAAAGGTGTCCCATTTGCTGAGCGCACATTCATTTTCTTTACATTTAATTAAATGTTTTAGGTGGCAAGATAGAAATAAATTTGCAAAATTGGCTAGTAGAAGGTTGTGAAGCGATTTTCTCGTCAGGACAGTTTCTCTCTGGCCTCGAGTTTAAAAAGCGTGTGGGAGAGGAGTGGAGAAGGGTCATTCGTCCATCGTGACGCTCACGATATCAGGCATACATCTATTCTCGTCCCGGTTAGAAGCAGTTACATTCTCCCTGTGATCTTAAATGACATAACAATGGTACTGAAGGTTGACCTGGTCACACTGTTGTAACACCTTTGAGGAGCGTATTCTCATGTTCACATACAGAAGCAGTCACACAGGCACATTCCCCGACAGTGACAGTGTCCCCAGGATTCTCCCCACTCCATGTGCTTTACGTCTGTAAGTTTCTCCAGAGAAAGGCGGCTTGAAGTGGAATACAAGGCACTTCGCCAGAAAATGTGCACCGTTGTGGTGAGCCGCGATATGAAATGGATACTGAAATAATCGAACACGCTTCTCATGTGTAACTTTCAATAACACAAATCCCACCAAAACAAGCCGTCTGGCTCCTGGGGCCTGACAGGATAGCGCCCAGCAGACATTCCTCACAAAAAGCAACGGACCCACGGCAAAATCTAAACACTTTCACGTCTCATCTTGTTCTATTTCTGCCTCTGTCACACCTCCACTTGCCCCTGAACGTCTAGTCCGGATGTCAATGAGCTGTTTGATATAAACACAGGCACATCGAGAAAGTAATCTTTATCTCAAAAGCAGAGCCAGGGAATGTAAGCTGCAAGGGCTTGCTCTCGGCTGGTTAATGAGACATCACGGTCTCATCGTCCTGATTATCAGATAGACTGATTACACAAATATGCACCGTAATAGTTATTACCAATTGAAATGTGCCAATGACTACCGTGACTGTCAGAACTATCGGGGAGAGTAGCTTCGACCTCTTCCTCACCGAGGGACATTTTGCAAAGGATGTCCTGTTACTTCACAAACTGACCACCTCGCAGCTGGCCATGGAAGTGTCTAGCACAAAAATGCCCTTTGGCCCACTAAGTCTACGCCAGTCCAACACAGTCCCCTGAATGGTTGTTATCTCATTTGGCGTCACTTTTGTCAGAGAGGCAAACGTATTCAGTAATGGAAGTGTACAACTAAATGGATCTTACCTGCTTTGGAGTTTCCTGCTTTTTCTATCCTGACAGGGGGTTGGTTGCAGATTACTAACGTTCCTTGCCTGAGTTATACGCATTTCACCTTATCCTGCGAATTGAATTTTAAACAGGAAAGCAGAGAACAAGCACTCTTCAAGTTCACTCTCGGCCTCAATTACAGTCAGAAAATGCTTAACTGCAATGAGGAATCCACAGTGGAATTAACACCCATCGCGTCAACCACTTGGCCAGAACTGCAGAAGCGCGCTACTAAACCCGTTTCAAGTTTATTTGTTTGAATTCAATCACCACAGTTTCGATAGGGTTAAATGTCAGGACATGTTTGGACTGTGTAAACAATCTCGATGGTTGAAATGGTCATTCATTTAAAAAGAAAGGGGGAGATTGCAGGAAAAACTAAACAGATCTGGCAGCATCTGGGGAGAGATAAACAGAGACAACGATTCGGAGCTTCTCCAGGAGTTTTTCAGAACTCCATTTTCTTTCACAGGTAATATCATACCTGCCGAATTCCTTGAGCAGTTTCGGTTTTTGTTTGAGAGTCCGAGTGTCCACAACCCTTCACGAGCCATTCAACAATACAGAAACGCATTTGTGTTTCCTCACTGAATTGGTTTCCGTTTGGCTACATATTACTGACCCTATTAAAAACCAGAAAGTGCACAGCAAAGGAGTCGGATGGATAAGAACAGTGACCGCTCCATGCGTGGGTACACCCTCTCGGTTAACAGCCAAACGAGAGAACTAATTGCTCCACAGAGGCTGGGGAGTCCCTTGTAGTAGGCCCCTTGCAGGATCTCCTAAAGCAGACTGTTAGTGAATTCAAGCTTTTGCCTGTCCTTCGCAAAATGAAAATTGTCTTCAATTGTTTTGACGTTTCCAAAATTAATCCTGGAGCATTCATTGTGGACAATGGGAACAGTTTGATCTCACACTTTGCAGACACATACATGTCACCGGGAACCAGCTCTCCTAAAACCGGAACCTTCTCCCTTCGAGCCTTTTGAGGAATATTTTTCTGAACTCGGTAAAATCCCGGAACTGTGCGGAGAAAAAAAAAACAGATTGTGTGAGAACAGCTGTCGCTCTGTTCCTGGGTCGTGCGAGAACAGCAACCTGTCAGTGAAGATCCGAACGCACTGACTAACATCGCCACAGAGACTGTTGAGCCAATGGCTTCAATGATCCCCGAATGCAAGCTGCAGCCTGCTCCTCCCATATTGACAAACATCTTTAATTAGTATGTCGTTTCCTAAATAAATCCTGGGCAATTCATGGTGAAGACATAGAAATAGGCTGATCCCACCCTTTACAGTCACATGCATGACACCGGAAATCAGTTATCCTCCTACAGAGATCGCCTCATTTCCAGCCTTTCAGTGTCCTATCTGTTCCCGCATTTTCTAATTGCCCCGGAGCTGAGATGAGATTTGACTTCCTGACGTGCAGGAACAGAATCCTTCAATGTCACAGATCAATTCAAGTCCGGAGTACATCAGAGTCAAAACACCAGCCTCCGAAAGAACAAAAAGATTTCTAAACTGTCTTTGCCCAGTCAGCCAGTTCACCCTTCATTTTCCACTGAATCCGCGCCCCAAGAAATATCTAAAGATTCACAAAGCTCGTCGCTGGGATTTCTGTTTTGCTTGCTGAAAGGTTTCCCACTTGACAATTGGCAACATTTTCCCAGAAGCTTTTCACAATCCTCTGCTTTGCACCATGTAGAGAGATAAATAAAACTCCTTTTGTGGAGAGATTCACGACTCTGGAAATGTTTTCTTTGAAGCGAGCTTCCTGTATGTCAAGAAATGAGCAGACCTGAGAACATATCGAGTTGTTGAGACGGTTTTTCTGGAGTTGCAGAGATAATTCATCCAACAAGAAATCATTTACAATCAACTGTGAGTGAAACATGCTCGGTATTGATGAGAGATTGAATGCATATAAAGGATCCATTTTCATGAGCAGAGAGATTAATAATATGGCAATGGTCGAGTGAAAAAAGATGCACTTTTATTGCGCCTTTCAGCTCCACTCCAATCACAGGCACTGAAGCACCTGTGAAGCAGATGTGTCATTGTCAGTAATAATGTGCTCATCAGGGCAGTTTGTTCAAACAGAGGTTAAAAAAGAAAACTCAGAACTGGCACTGGAGACAGCAGTGAGATTGTGTTTTACTTTAAAAGTTTGTTCTGTTCTACTTTATATCCAGAATAGTGAAGGATCGGAGATCCCAATCTCAGGGGAAGGGGTTACCCACATAAGAAATAAATGAGGAGGATGTTCTCAGATTCAGAGGGTAGCAAGTATGTAGAAACATTTACAGCAGAGGCCTTTCAAGACTGGGTGTATTCAAGGCTTCAATTATCTCTCTGTTCATAGCATGGAGAAAGGGGCAGTGTAAAATATGTCCAAATCTGCTGACAATACACACGCGTGGGAGAGAATGTTATGATGAGATCGTGGCAATATGAATAGGCATATAGATAGATTGGGTGAGTGGGCAAAAACTTGTCAGATGCAGTTACATGTCCGGATAATGAGGTCATGCACGTTGGTCGGAAGATTCAAAAGACAGAATACCATTAAAATCAAGAGAAAGTAGAAGAAACGTGTGACACCGTGGAGTCTTATACACGGCACAAACAATGTTTAGTATCATATTATTTCCATGACAAAAAGGATGGCTCCCTTTATGATTGCTAACAATGAAAGAGATGATTTCCCAGGAAAGAAAAAAATAACTGAAACTAATAGCCGAATCGAAAATTTAGAAAAGACTTGGATCGTTCCAATTGACGACGTTAATGTTTATGGTTCTCTAACATTTGTTTACAATGGGGCTGAGTGTGGGAATTAGGGGAGCTGCGGAGTGGAAGTCAGATTACCCATGATTACTCTCATCCTTCATCTGTCTTCGTCATTTTATACGTTTTATTTCGCATTTTTCTTCCTATGAGTGCCCTTGTAAACTGTACCCGCTGGTGACTTATTTCCCTGGTTGTTCTTCATCACAACCCGAAAGAAATCAGCATTCGTTTCTCCTGAATCTCGGTAATCTCTGATCACATGTCACCAGCACCTCGACATTTTCCACGTCGGTCTGCCTTCTTGAAATATTAATTGATCTGTCACTGTGTTACTGTTGCACAAATCAAGAACAAATCAAACAGCACCAATAGCATCTAGGATGTAAACGCAGATAACTGCAGCCGCTCCCCAGAGTACTGCAAACTGTGCGATCACAGAAGCAGACATTGTACAGCCAGGAAACTCAAAACAACAGAAACACTCTTTTGGGCTGTTTCTCAATCAGCAATCGAATTTTACATTGGTAATATCAACAGTTCCCTCACACAAGGAACTACCTAATACTGCAGACGGAGGATAAAGTGTGGACTGTAGATACTGGAGATCAGAGTCAAGAGTGTGGTGCTGGAAAACACAGCAGATCAGGCAGCATCTGAGGAGTAGCAAAATCGACGTTTTGGCCGAATATCTGATGAAGTATTCATGTCAGAAACATCCATTCTCCTGCTTCTTGGATGCTGCATAACCTGCTGTACTTTTCCAGCAACACATTCTCCATTGCTGCAGACTGTCACACATTGCGAGATTCCAGCCACGGAATCAGCGACACTCAGTGTCATTAGTCAACTTACTGCGGACACCTGGCAGTGCTGTTTCATGTCAAGTTGATCTTCAAGAATGCGTATCGTGAGTTGTCTGTCCTGTATAATGTTTCCTGCAGTCACGACATGCAATATTTTTTTCCAAATTTGTCTTGCCTATGATGGGTATTTGGTCCATTTTTTGGTGAATTGTTGTCAAATATGTCTTTCGGTTTATGCTGTCTCATAACTCCGAGTGGTCAGAGTAGTCTGGCTGTACGTGCCGAGACATACTTTTACCTATAATTTAGAGAGCTTGGTTTGTTGGGTAATGGCATGTCCTCCTGGCGTTGGTTTTGACAATGAATCTGCGGGAATATCCACTGTTGCAAAATATTTCTGGAAGATCCAATAAACAACACAACCAGCTGTTCCAAGTAGAAATGCACAGCGATGATGAGGACAACAAATTCGACTGTGACAACACAAATACATTGGGGCCAGCTAAACAGAGTGAAGCCAGAGAATTTCTAGAATGACGAGACTCATCCAATGACTCCATTAAAAAACAAGTTGATCTGGACTCAACATATTGGGACATGCAATGTAACGACAAGAAACAGCAATTGAATGCAGTGGGAAATAAATCAAATCAATTCGAAACGCTGCAGGACAGCAGAGCTTCACATGAGTTTCATCTGCCTTGAAGATATCACCGAGAAAGGGGAGGATACGGCCACAAACCAACTTCCCAAAACCATCGAACTTTCCCACACCATCTGCATCCTTCACCTGAACAACAGATTTTTACACAAACGTTGAAACCCTGAAACAGTCAAAGCCGCCCCAGCGGGAAAATGAACACTGGCATCCCACGTGACAACTGAGGTTACCAAACGCCACAAGGTGGATGTCAGAACTAACTGAGGCTGCAAGCTACTTGTGCATGCCCTTGTCAATAACACCTGCTTGATTATCCTCATCCCATTTTCCATCAGTTAACGTTGTATGCCTTAAGCATTACAAATTCACAGTTAAGTATCTCTGAAGATTATTAGAATTTCTGCCGCTCTGACTCATAGGGACAATGATGTCCAGATTCCAATGACTCGCAAGCTGATAAAGATTTTTTTATGTAGAGCTTCTCGAACGTTTATGACTCTTATCTTAAATCTATGATTGATTGATCCATCCATCATCGAGAAATCTTTCGTTAAGTGTACCCAATCCATGCCCCTCATTATTTCCTACATCTCAATACTGTCTCCTCTCAATCTCTCCTGCTCTCACAAAAGCAAAGCCAGTCTGTCGAAACTGTTTCATAGCTGAAGTTCTTCAATCCAGACAATATATTGGCAAATCACTTCTGCACCATTTCCACAGCTGTCATATCGCTTCTTTTATGTGAATTGCAGAATTATACATAACACTCTAGCGAGAGACGAATAAAGATTAGAAATAAATGTGGGGAATTCGCAAACATTGGTCTTTTCCAATAAAGTCTCTTTTCCTCGATACTGTTCTGCGTCCTTTTCATGAATCCAGTCCTCCAATGATATCTGGTCCATGCAAATCAAACACTTTACATGAGGATTGATAACCCAACCACATTATCTGATTGCATTAAGTGGCTTAAAGCTCCTCATGGTGGTATTGGTGCAAGTTCACCTAACAAGAGTGACAGCTGCAGCACTAACTTAACGGTTTCAATGTGAAAGTGAATGTTACTTTGTGCAATGCCCCAGTGGCATGTGAGGAAGGATAGAATGGAAGAATAGTGATTGGGAAAGGGAGAAACTTCTCCGAGATTAGGTGCAGATAAAGTTTGAAGCAAGAAAATCATCACCTTCAAGAGCATTTTAACCTTAAAAACTGATTTCTTCCTTTCTGCGTTTGTTTTGCAAGGGTTATGTGGAGTAACATGGAACAAATGCGCATTACTGATACTCGGATTTGAATGGAGGTTGCTTCGGCCACAATGCAGAGGACGAGCCACTATACGATCACATGAAAAAATAACCAACAGTAAAAGCAATAACTGCAATGGCTGAGATTGGCGAGGAACAGCACCACATGCACAAGAGGATAACCTACTGAGATTGGCTTGTATCGTCATCTTCGATGTCCTCAGTGGCTGTGGAGAGTCCATCATTGAGAATGTTGAAGACTGATTTCGATAGATTTCGAGAAAAGATTAAATGTACAGGCTTAGCAAACAAATTGTTGAAATGTTGGTTTAAATAACAACGAGGTTGCTCATCGTTACTTTACCAGTGCCTCGAGACAAGGTAGCAACTAAGGTTGCACACTTCAATCACACTGGCTTCCAGGTCTGGAATAACAGAAATTTAGCGACGCAGTGGCGAAGATCCGAACGGAATATGAGAGCGGAATGAACGTGTGAATCTTTACTCTTTCTGCCAGTGACCAAGTCCGTGAGCATGCAGTTCTTCTATGAAGGCAGAGAGGCGCGTGAAACGCCCAGGATGGGAGCTCCAAACTAGGCTGGAGAAACTGAAATAGAGAGCAGTGGGAGAAAAGGCTGGGAGTTCTAACCTTATCTGGATACACTTCAATTGACATGGCGCAGTAACCTTTGGGTTGATGGAAAGTATCTTGAGCCATTTTAATCTGAACTGAAATAGTTTTTGACAGCATACATTTTTGTGGATTGAGGGAGGATCTGCCGCAGGGAATTGTCACAATTATAAATAAACATTTCGCAAAGACTGAACTCGTCTAGGTGTATCTGTGCATTGTGAAATGGGCTAAATATCAGTGCACTCTGACATTTCTCATATTCTGACTTTGCAATCGGTTAATTTTCTGGAAGGAATTTTAAAAATATTTTTTGTGTTATTCAATTTCCTGCCAGCTTGTTCTGGTCTGGTCATTGATGTAACATGAACAACCGAACATTAATATGATTTTGGGATTCGGTTCGATGTTCCCTCGAATTACGGAGGAACAACAGGACAGCAGAGGTGAAATTTATCAGAACAGCAGTGATCAAATTGAATGAATGGGCAGACAGAGGATGAAAGGAAGCTTCATGGGGGTAAATTTATTTTCTTTGCCAATGAAACTACCCGCATCACAAAGTGTCTCACCTGGACTGACAGAAATGAAGTTTATAAGTCCTTATAAACTTGAGGTGGGGAGAATGTAAACACAACCAGCTCCAAAAAAAAAAAACAGAAACATTTGTTCTTTTCTGAACCTCAGTCCCGGACTGACTAAGATGACCTTTGGAAAATTATTTTGCACAATGTCCGAAGAGGACTTACAGATTCGACCACGGAAACCAAATTAAATATCAAGATCAAATCATACCACTTTATTCGCTACATCCCCCCTTTTGACACATGGTCCTCACTGTGTGTTAATTGGCATGGAATGGGAATAATGATCGCGTTGACAGGGTTTACCAATAGGGCCACACCACACCCATTCCCTCATTCTGCACCCTGCCATTGTCCATTCACGCTTGTCCTTCGGCGTGGCCTGCGACTCGACCTCCCATAAGTCTGCTTTAGATTACAAATAATTGACATACACATGTCAACTGACCACTTGGCGGCTGCTGGGCTGCTGTCCTTCCCGGTGAGTTTGCATTCGCATTGCCTTGAGAAAGGGAATCGTACTTTTTCGTGTGGGCTTCACATTTACAGACAACGAATGATTTAGGCGGTAGGACCGCTTCCAGGAGGTCAGAAGTCAGACCACGGTGTATTTTGGGCTTTCCAGTGTAGGTCAAGAAGCCCCTGTGTTTCCACAGAGTTCCACAATTATGTACAACCCCGAATGCATATCTGCTGTCTGTGTAAATATTCACTATCAGTCACTCAGCCAATTGACATGCCTCAGTCAAGGCAATCAGCTTTGCTGCTTGAGCTGACAGATGACAAGGGAGTGATTCCGCTTTGACTACCTCGTGGGTAGTTACTACAGCATACCAAACACAATTCTGGCCTGTCCGTTTTCCCCTGAATGCGGACCCATTCACCAAAAAACGCAATATCCTGATTCTGAGTTTGTGAATCCTGCACGCCTGGTCTTGGTGAGTTACAGCGACACAGTCATGTGGGTCTCTGTCTCCTGTTGTGGCGAGAAGGCTAGCATCATTACGGACGTTACATCTCGTTATTGTAATGTTCGGCATCTCCAATAGTACAGTATTGTTTCTGAGCCAACGTGCTGCAGACATGTGTGCTGTGTTTTGCTCGGAAAACAGTAAGGATGCATGAGGGACCAGGAGGGTTAATTCTCCAAAGCCGACTGTGTCCCTGGACGCTACAACAAACTTTTTAAGCTGCAAAAACGGCTTGCAGGCATATAGGCAATCCTGCCGCTACGGGGTCTAGGTTTAGCCAAAATGTAAGGTACCTGCCTCAATTTTCCCACATTCTCCTGCATCAGCTCAGATGTCATGCATCTACCGTTTGTAAAAAGGCTTGTTTGGATTCGGACGCCCAGTGTGGGTGTGGTTTGGAGCGCCTGTTTAATTCAACTGCAACGGTCTCTGGTTCTGAAACTCTAAGCCATTGGAAATTTCATTTAGGGGCGCCTCAAGGGTTGTGTAATGTGGGATAAAAAATCGACAGTAGGAGTGCAAGACCAAAAAGAATAGCAATTGTTACTTCGTGTAAGGCTTTGGAATTTGCTGGATTGCCTGAACTTTGTCTTGACCAATGCCCTTCCCTTGTTCAGACAAGAAATGACCAAAGAACTTCACCTGTTGTTGCACAAATTGTAGATTTGCGAAACAAGCTTTATGCCCATTCCTGGCGAGATGGCAGAGCGACACAAGCGTATCTTTCTCACATTGTTCCTCTGTTGGTGCTGCTATTAAGCATTCGTCTCCATACTGCAGAAGCGCTGACCCCGGGGTTAAAACAAAAATCCCCAGACTCCAGCATTGAGCCTCATTAATTATGGTGGGGGACTCACAGTCATCTTGACAAAGTCGCTTGAATGTATATGATTTGCCTTTGAGTGGAAAAGTGAACCAGAATTGACTTTCTGGGTGTACCGGTACACTAAAGAAGACATTTGATAAATCCATAGCAGAGAACCATTTACTGTCAGGTGGAATTTGAACTCATATAGTACAAGAATTAGGAACATTTGGGGCGGGCGGAACAACAGCATAATTGACTACTTGCAGGTCTTGAACAAAGCTCCGTTTCCCCGATTCACCTGGAATATTTGCCTTTTTGACCAGAAAAATGGGGGCTCTCACCGGTGATTATCCACAGGGAATTATCACTCAAGCTTTCAGGAGGGATGCAAAGTAGTATCCTTTGGCAGCCTCGTGTTTTAACGGGTCTCGTGCTCTGCATGGACAATACTCAGACTTCCGGTCTACTCTTATGGGTTCACAGCTTCCTATGAACCCCACATCACGTTTGCCTTTTGCCCTGCACTCAGTAGGGACCCTTCTTAATCTTGGGTCCGAGACATCTACCATACCTAATCGCCAGGCTACCCTCTTGGCGTGGGTTACCTGGACTCCTCTATCTGCCTGAGTTAGCCAATTTAGTTTCTTCATATCTGTCCTTATGTGTGCTTTAAATCAGGTACGCACATCGTCGCTGAAAACACAATCTTTCGTTTTTTTGTGCCTGCAGTATGCATCGTCTCAAATCCTGCCACCTCTCGCTGGATGCCTTCGCCAATGGTACGTGAGGAAAGGTGTCTTCCACATCAAAAGGATTTTTTTTTCTCATTCCTTGACTGTTTGTCCCTGGTATGGTAGTTTACTGGCCTTGTATGTCTGCTATTATTTCGGTTTAACTTTACATTTTTTTTCTGTCTGTCTTCAACACATGCCTCTGCAAAGTCAAATAATTACTTATTTGTTTCCCTGTGCTTTTATTGGATTTAAAATAAATGTTAATTTACCATTACAATGGACATTACATTATTTTACAGGTTGCGGCAACAGCGAGGGCCGAAGTGCCTGAACTGCATTGTAACGTTCGATGTTGTCAGTTACATTTCCTGCTGGTTTCAGATATCTCTACTCACTCTGGAAGCTCCCGGTCGCATGTTCCAGAGATTTCTCTGCACTTCAGTTAATCGAGGCAACTGTATTTCCTGCTCAGAATGTGATCTCTCTCCAATGGAGAGAGGAAAATAAAGTCGGTGACAAAGCTGAGATCACTTACGTTCTGTCCAGAATCAACAAAAACTATCCCGATCTTCCAGTCTCCGTAACTTCAACATTACACTGTGTTCCCACCCTTCAGGCTCTCTGCTTGTATTCCTGATGAAGGGCTGTTGCCCGAAACGTCGATTTCACTGCTCCTCGGATGCTGCCTGAACTGTTGTGCTTTTCCAGACCACTCAAATCTAGACACTGTGTTCCCAGGCCATCATTTCAGTCTCTGGCCTGCTGCAGTGCCCCTTCAAGACACAACACAAGCTGGAAGACACGCAACTCATTTTCTACCAACAGACCATGAAAACTTTAGGACCCAACATCAAGTTCAATCATTTTAGAAACCGTCCGCCGTCTTACACATTCTTCACCCACCCTCCCTTCCCATTAGTTCTGAAGACGGATCATTGGACTCGAAGCGTTAACTTTCCTTCCTCATCAGAGATAGACAAGAGCTGCTGATTTTGTTCAGACCTTTTGGCTTTTCTTCTGAGAACTTTGTTTTTCTCTTGTAATCGCCAGATACTGGAAGCGTCTGAATGCAGGAGGAGAATTTCACAGGAGGTGAAAAGAATGGCAAGGGTTTGACCACTCCCATTGTGAAGGTACGCGAGCTAGGCTGGGGATGTTACTCTAAGCGCAGAGAAGGCTGAATAAGAAACCGATTAACGTGCTCATTTTATGAAGAGGATAGATATGTGTGACAGGGATAAGCCTGTATTGGGAATGAACAGAGTAACATAAATGAAAGACAGGAGACAAGGAGGAGATTTAGGAAGAATACTTTCACCTGTAGAGTATTGATTATCTGGAAATCATTATCTGAACATGTGGTAAAGGTAAGTGTCATGAGAACGTTTCAGCAGTCTGTAGCCGAAAACCTGATGAGCCAGAGCACTAGTGGATAAGGACCAGGTACCAGAAAGTGTGACGAGGGCAGACAAGCGCGAGATGGGTGTCCTGAATGCAATGCGTCAAAGGCAAACTTGTGTGCGTAAAGGTGACCAAAGGCAAGGCTCTGTGGCGCAATGGAAAGCGCGTTGGACTTTTACATTTCTATTCAGGTTGCTATTCACAGGTTGTGGGTTCGAATCCCATCAGGGTCGTGTTTTAATTTATGTTTTGCAAAGTGGTCAGAGCAGACTCGGCTGCTCATCTGCAAAACCAGTAATATTCGTGCATAAACCTAACTGTCTCGAAACGGAACATTTTCCTCCCACAGATTTACATTATCGATGTCTATTTATGATAGAGATCGATAAATATCTGTTAGCCACTCGGCAACACGATGTCGTGGATGGGCTGGAAAAAGACTTAACATTGTTGTGTCAGCCATGATGATATCGAATGACGTGGCGGGGCAGGATCGGTGTTAAGAATGGCCTCCTTCTGCTCCTTTGTGTCTGTGCCATTTCTGGCCCAGGTTTTTAAACAATCACAATGAGGACAATATGAATTAAACGCCAAGTAATATTTTGGTCTCATCTCCACCTCGCTTCCCTCCCAGCTGGAATAGACAGCTCTTGTTTGAGCTTTAGATCAGACAGCGGAGGATTCTCACAAGTTCTCCTTCAGGCTGAACGTTCCTTCAAATATGTTTCCAAGTGGACACATGGAGCAATCAATTGCATGGATGCTGGGGATTCAGGGGCAGATTTTCCCTTTGCTGGGCTGGAATTCTGCCCAAGGTAATGAACGTGAATTTCTGACATTTTGAATCTTACTCTGGATTCTTGCAACTTTACTAATTAAAATGAATTTCAATTTGCCTTTGCATAACATTATCCAAACTTCACTGTTTATGAAAACCATGCCACATGCTCTTGGATGTAGTATGCTGAACATTGTTGATGTTATGTGCAGTGTGAGTGGATGTGTCATATGAACATGCCAAAGGAAGTTGGTGAAATGTCAGTGAATCGAATCCTCTGACGAATTGACGCCAATAGAAGGAAAATCCCAGTACAGTGGCGACATAACATTTCCCGTGATCAATGCAGGAAGCCACGGAAAACGTACGCAGTATTCAATAAAATCGATTTTCACCACATTTTCTGTGCCATTTTCCTGAAGTTGATGCTTCATAATCGGTGATTCATTATCAGTATAACCTCCTCTGCACTATGTTTCTTTTCAGGTCCACAGAAAAAAATGAGTAATTGGGTTGGGGGTCCCAGTTTGTCATCATTTGACAGCATATCCAGCGGTGTGATTAGTTAGCTTGCTGTAGTTGCATTACAGAATGGCAGTACATTCACTGTCAAAATTGCGCATTGGATTCTCGCCAGGTGTTTGTTTTACTGATAGTGAACAGAGATGATTGCAACTTCAAGCTGAAGAACAGTTCAAACACGGAATATTACACCGCAATAAAGTGCTTTTGGCACTCATGTTGCACAAACCTGTGATACCAATCTGAAGTCCATCTGACCAGCATTTTGGCATTATAAGCCGTAAATGTATCCAATGATCATTTAATTGCCCTGAATGTTGGTGATTCTCCGACTGTTGAAGGCAAGGCGTTCTGCACCCTTACTACTCTCTGAGAAAGGAATCGACCTCGGCATCAATCACACTCAAATTACGTCGATGTGCCATTGTGCCAACCATCACCATTTGAAGAAAAAGGCCTTCACTGTCCACCTTAAAGCATCCTCTGATTATCTTTTATGTCTCTATTAATTCACCTCTCAAAATTCCTATCTCAATCAAAAACAGCCTCAAGTCCCTCAGCCTTTCCTCGTAAGACCTTCCCTTCACAGAAGGCAACATCCGAGGAAATCTCGTCTACAACCTTTCCAATGCTTTCACATCCGTCCTATAATGTGGCGACCAGAACCGCACGCAACTCGACAAGTTTGGCCATACCAGACAAATTTCTGGAGCTGCAAGGGGATCGTTTGGCCCTGAAACTCAATCCCTCTCCCAATAAAAACTAACACACTGTGCTCATTGCAAACAAATCCATCAACGTGTGTGTTAACTTTCAGAGTTTTATATACATGGACGCCGAGATCGCTCTGCTCACCTAAACTTCCAAGAATATTACAATTAGCCCAGAACTTTTTATTCTTGTTGTTCATTCCAAAGTAAATCACCTCACACTTTTCCACAATAACCTCCATATGCCACCTCTGAGCCCCGATCTACAGATTATTCATGTCCGTCTGTAACCTGCAGCAGACTTCGGCACTGTTGACAACTCCATCGACTTAGTGTGTTCTGCGAATTTACTCATCCATCATCCCATGCTCGAACCCAGGTCATTTCTAAAGGTGAAAAACAGCTATGGACTCAAAAAGGAACCTTGTGGTACAGCATGAGTAACTGAACTCCAGGATGAATATTTTGCATTAACTACCACACTCCGTGTTCTTTCAGCGAGCCAATTACTGATCTAAACCGCGAAATCACACTCAATCCCATGTCTCTGTATTTTATGCAACAGCCGACCGTGCATTCGTGAAAATCATATCCACCATGTTAACCACTTTACTCTCATCCACTTGTTTGTTGACCTTTTCAAAGAGCTCAATAAAGTTTGTGAGGCACAACCTGCTATTCGCAAAATCGTGTTGTTTGTAGCGAATCAACTTCTTCCTGCTTCGGTGATCATAAATCATATCTCTCATAACCTTTCCCAAAACTTCAACTTCAAGGAAATGTGGCTCACTGTTCTATAATTTCCAGCGTTCTCCCTACTCCTATTCGTGAAGAAGGGGACAATATTTGCTGAACTCGAGTCTTCTCGCACTAATCACATAGACACTGACGAAATAAAGTTGGTAGTCAAAAGTTCTGCAATCTCCTCCCACGATTCCCAGAGAATCCTATGATACATCCCATCAAGACCAGGGGACAATCTATTTTCAGGCTTTCAAGAATTGCGAACAACTCGTCTTTATGAATATCAATTTCGTTTATTCTAACAGATTGCATCTCAAAATTCTCTTCCACAGCATTGTCTTTTTCATTTGAGATATGATGAAAAATATACATTCAGCGCCTCTCCTATCCTCGGACTCCGTTGACGACGTTCTCCTACTGTTCTTGACAGGCCCTAATCATATCCTAGATATTATTTTATTCTTGAAATGACAAGAGAAAGCTTCAGGGTTTTAAATGACCCTGCCAGCTAAAGACTTTTAATGTCCCCTCTTTGCTCTGAGTAGCTCTCTCTTTTGGCCCTTCCTTGCTAGCTTTTAACTTTCAAGTGCACTAACTCAGCTTTCATATTACATGTTTACATGCACCGCCTTCTCCAACTTGACAAGAAATTCAACTTTTTGAGTAAAAATGGCTCCCTGTCTCAACCTCATATTCCCTGCATGACGCACACACACTTATCAAGGACATGCATGAGCGTTTCCCTGAACAAGCTCCATATTTCAGGTGTGCAAAACCCCTGCGTTTACTTTTCAATCTGGTGCATCCTAACTCTTGCCTGATCGCATCATACTGGCCTTTCTCCCAGCGGTACCTCATGCTCTGCGAGATATATATATATATATATATATATATATATATATTCCTATCCATCACTAAACAAACATACCGAATTGTGGTCACTATCACCAAAGTGCTCAATTATCTCCAAATCGAACAGTTGACTTGCTTCATTACGCAGTACCAAATCCAATGTTTTTGATTCTTGTTGGCCTGTCTACATGCTGCGTCACAAAACCCTCCTGCACACAATGGACAAAGACTGACCAATCAGAGCTCATCAAACAATAACATTTCCAATCAATATTTGGAAAGTTAAACTTCTTCACTACAACTACCCTGTTACTTTCGCTCCTATCCAGTATCATCTTTGCAATATTTTCCTCCATATCTCTAGAACATTTTGGTGGTGACCTCCACTTGCCTGATTTTAATCTCAGCCCATTCTAGTTCAGCAGATTGAGTCGGGTCCTCACCAAATATCCTTTCTGCTACCATAGCACTGTCTTTGACTAAAAATGCCACATCTCCCCCTTTTTAACGACTTCCCTGTTCTTACTGAAAAATGGAAACTGAGGTGCCAGGAAAAAACCATTCATTTCAGTGCTCCATTCATGTCTCTGAAATGGCCACAATATTGAAGTCCCAGTTAACAACCCATGACACCTGCTTTATCCCAGATGCTCCTAGCGGTGAAGGAGACAGACTTCAAACCACCTTCATTCTTGCCAGCATTCACTCGCAAACCCAAAAACCTATTTATGTCCTAACCACTCAAAACTTCCAGCAAACCGCAGCTAAAATTCAGGTTCGCACTCAGCTGCTGAATTCGTTTAAACTCTCCTGAGGAGCTTTAGAAAATTATCCACTCAGGATGTTGGTACCCTTCCGGGTCAGGTGAAGACAATCCTGTTTATTGAGATCCAACCGACTCCAGAATGATCCCCAACTATCCAGATATCCAAATCCCTATCAGCTGCACCATCCTTACAACCACGCGTTCATCTGCTCTCTCCCTATTTTTTTCCCTCACTCCAACGTGGCATGTGTAACAAATCAGAGAGAACAACTCTGTTTGATCTAGATCTAAGATGTCACCCTGGATCCCTGAATTTCTGCCATACATCCACATCACTTTTATTACATATGTTGTTAGTGCATATGTGAAACATGACCTCGGACTGCTCCCCCTCCCCTTAAGGATCCTGAAAACACGCTGCGAGACATCACAAACCTTGGTAACTTGGAGGTATCACATCATGAGCCTGCCCTGTACCCACAGAAACTGCAGTCTGTCCCCCTTACTATGTAGTCCCCAATAACTATTGCTCTCCTCCCCTCTCCCCTACCCTTCTGATCACAGGGACAAACACTGTGCCAGAGATCTGTACCCCATGGCTTACCCCTCATATGTCATCCCCCCAAAAAGTAACAAATACGGTATGCTTGTTACAGATGGGCACAGCCAAAGTGGATGCCTGCACTGGCTGCCTGTTCCCTTATCGTCTCCCGACTGTATCCCATCGACCTTTTTCTTGTACCTGAAGTGTAACTGCCTCCCTATAACTCCTCTCAATTCACCTCAGACTTCCGAAAGATCCAATGTCCAGCTCCAGTTCCCTAAAGCTGTTACCAAGGAGATGGAGTTGGGTGCACTTCCCGTAGATTCAAATGTCAGAGACATTACTGAAAACTCTTCGCTCGCACATTCTACAGGAATAACTTTCAAATGGCCGACCATCCATTCCTAATATTCTGAATTCACACACACACACATGCGTGTGTGTGTGAATTCAGAAAGTTTGGAATGGATATATATATATATATATATATATATATATATATATATATATATATATATAAATGTGTGTGCGCATGCATGTATGTGTGTGTGTGTGCATTTTTATATGTAAGTTGCAAAAGAACATTGAGTAAAACAGCATCTATTCAAAAAATATCTGATTTTGTGGAGTGTTCTGTCCTTGGGAAATACCTCAGTTACTTAAGACCAGCCATAAAGACTCCCTGAGTGAATATTCATCACTCACTAGAGATACAGAGGTGATTTTTGAAGTCGATGACGTTTCTCATGTCGCTGATCCTGCGCTGTGTTAAATTCTGGAAAGGATGTTTAGCTCGTATCATATTACTGATATTGCTGCAAACTCGCACAGTCCATTAAAACAATCCGAAAATTATTAGGTTTATCTCATTGGACATTTTGGTTGTTATCAGAAAAACTGGAATAGAAATGACAAAGATGCTTTTAAGTACTGCTATGAAGATTACAGAATTCAAACAGGATTTTTTTTTCGTGTCTTGTCACTAGATATGGTTGGGGGAGATGAGTGAGCTGCAAATGAACTCACTCCCTTGTCTGTGATTGCAGCCAAATTTTCCAATGCAACAGATGAAAGAACAAAGGTGCATCACATCGGCAGGTCAGTTCCAACTCACGATAGTATAGTTTCACTTTGATTATCGCCACCGTCTAATTTATGAGCTGAGTTGGGAGATCAGGATCCTGACGGTATGCTGAGATATTGCGCAAATTATTCCCACACTGTTGGCATCACTTTATATCATAAACCAGTTATGCAGCAGACTGAGCTAACCGGCTTCCCTTTAATGCTGAGCTAACACAAACTGCTCAGTTCTTTTACAATTTATAGAAGTTCACGTAGAACAAGCTGCTCAACCTTTCCTCACAATCAGCTCATTCTATACTTAGTCGTGCTCAGTTGTAGGAGTTATGAAGTTTCTTTCCAATTAACGTTAACCAATTAGAGAGTGTGAACCTTTTGTACCCATTCTTGACGCCCAGACTCCATATCCCGGTGAAATTCACTCCTTGTGTGTCTGCACGCGTCTTTACAAATGTTTTAGAATAAGCTTCTGAATATTTTTTCCTGAGAAAAAGTAATCATTTTCGAATTCAATAGCTGTAGAAAGAAAAAGAATGCGAGCTCCAAACTTCTCTTAATCATTCATCGCTGGTTTTCAAGTTCTATACTCTAGATTTAGATCCATCCGAATGAGGGAATTTCCCTCCTGTTTACACTCACCAAATTCACATCGCCTAGAAACCTTCTATACGGACACAACTCAGTTTACCTGGTTTCACGCCACATTATCTATTCGACTTTTCCACCATCCCATGAAATCCCGCTTTGTCTTTTCAAATGGCATTCTCCCCCACTACATCGTTGGCTTCCTTTCCATTTTTCTGTTTCCAAGTAAACGCTGTCCATTCTTCCTGATGTCTTTTCATTCCAGTCATCGCCATCCATGTCTTTTATCATCTCTTTCTGTCCCAGTATAGTCCATGTTGAGAAAGGATGCTGGCGCCAAAACAACACATGAAAACCCGTTCTAATGCTGTATACTACCATTACCAATGTAGGGAAAATGGGAGCTAGTTCAGTCAAAAGTGAATCCGTTGGTTGTTGCCCAATGGATCAATCACTGATTTGGTCGTGCCTGTTTTTCCTTACTTTTCTCTCTTGTCTGAACATGTGCTAAAGCAACACAATAAGGGAACATGGAATGCCTACAGTTCAGAAATTGCCTATTCGATGCAACAAATGCACACCAATCCTGCGGGAATTAACCCTCACAGAACAATTCCTTACCCTTTTTCTCTTTATTTGCTCCTGAATAAGGCACCTTACTGACAGTCGACCCAGGTGTAGGCAAATCATATCTGTGGCGCTGTGAGGCAGCAGTGATAACCAGTGAGCCACCTTGCGGCCCTGCACAATTATGCAAGGCACATGCGGACGCGTTTGAAATGTCAAAGACGCTCCACTTTTGTTGTTGCCCTTATCAGGAACAATAAATCCAGATTCCCTGACCAGGAAATTAACCCAAACCACAGCGGTCAAAGCATTGTATCGTAACCACTAGTCGACCCGGAAGGACGGCATGTGCAATTGCGTCTTCTCTTAACAGCATAGGTTTCTTTTCCTGCGATGAGAAATTCCTTCCAAAAAAGAGTGTTGTGACACCGTCCTTTTACAGCACAGAATAATACATTATGTCAGTGCCAGTCATCAAACATCCAAATAGTCTCGTTTCCAATTTCCACTCATTGGCCCAGAGCCTGATGTCTGAAATGTTCATCTGAATGAGACTTTCCCTGCAAAGTTTTAATCTCAAGTGAACCATGAATGAGACTGAAGTCAGATACCGTCAAATTTGTTCATGAACTTTGGGACAACTGAACCCCATTTTGACCCATAGAGGGAACTATACAGACACATCGTTTGAAAGTGACGAAGGTCTCAAGAGAGCCCAACTTCCAAAAAATGAGGAATTGACCCGTTTGGACTATTCTGTCTTCATGACTCGCTTTAAAATCCGATTCTGTTTACATAAGCAGAGGGGTAAACAGGCGGGCGGCTGTCCCTCAAGGATTGTCCCAATCGGCAATAATTGACACCTGCTAAATGTTGACTTCTCCAACTCTGAGGCAGCCTGGCAAGCTGCGGTCTTCCAACTTCCTGCCTCTTTAAATGGATTCCAGCAGGTTCATGTCTCTACATAAGGAACAGAAGCATTCAACCACATCCCTGTACGTTTTCGTCCCCCATTGTTTCACCGTCACTTTTCTGCTTTTCATGAATCACGTTGTTCTTCCTGCCAAACGAAGGCATTCTTCGCATCAGAAGCTTGTCATCCTCATGTTCCTCGAAGGAAAAACACGTATGTGGACTTCCAAACTGAAACAAATGGGGCCTGGGTGGGGGTGCGGGGGGGGGGGGGGGGGGGTGCGGGTGGTCTGCTTATAAAATGACTTCCAGCTATGCCTTCAAAAATAATTCCTAACAACATGGAGAACGCACCTTCGGATACTTGCTGCAACAGTTTCAAGAAAATTCAGCAAGGCTGTAGTGTGAATCGATGTTACAACCCCGGGCTCGAACCACTGAGCTATGGCAGCACTAACATATGAAGCGTTTTGAGACTGACAAAAGATGATGACCTCTAGCAGAAAAACTTCGGTCATCTCAGTTTTGTGATACAAGCTTCGTTTTGTGTGACAAAATACGACTTGAAACCCACTTCTTTGATCACTTGTTTGATATAACACTTTGTCAGCTTCCCAATATCTCATAATGTGACAGGGATCAACATTTGTTAAAACTCACACAAAGTAAAAGCTTTGAAGTTTCTTTTATATAAAGGCACGATGCAGTATTGATACCAGCTCATTATCCTTGATTTCAGCATGTATTGCAGTTTTTCTTAATCACTTGGTGAGTAATTCCTTTCCTTTTGCCTGGTGCGATTTACGTTGCCACGGGAATTCATAATTTATGGCCTTGTCAGGTGACTTTTAGGCACCAAACGTGAAACAGTTCAAATCGAACATGCTCCGGAGCTTGGAATTCGAGGGAATGCAGAATATCTGAGAGTGCACTTTAAAACATAATCTTGGGTGTCGTGTCCGCTGGCTGGGTTGGCATACTATTGACCAGCTCTATTTGCTCTTGAGTGGTCTGGAGGACATGACAGTGATAGTTAGAGGGAAGACAGTCAAGGGATGTGTAGCAAATGATGAAAAATTTGAATATTTGCCGCCCGGTGATGGATGAGCAACCCTTGTTGTGAGTGCTCCCACATGCTGGAGAGGTGTTGGAAGACCTTAGGATTACATCATTAGGTGAATAACCTGCAACTCCTTCCCTTCCACCCTGTGGGAGCCCTTGTGGAAAGATAAAGCTGCGAAGGCCGCAGTGCACGTTTGGGAAAATGGGCGTTCGTAAAAATGCCATTCAGATAATGCACAATGAAACAGTGAACAGAACGCAAGTACACCCTTTAATAGAAGCAGTGGGAGTGAGACCATAGAACATAGAACATAGAACATTACAGCGCAGTACAGTCCCTTCGGCCCTCGATGTTGCGCCAACCTGTCATACCAATCTGAAGTCCATCTAACCTACACTATTCCATGTACGTCCATATGCTTATCCAATGGCGACTTAAATGTACTTACAGTTGGCGAATCTACTACCGTTGCAGGCAAAACATTCCATACCCTTACTACTCTCTGAGTAAAGAAACTACCTCTGACATCTGTCCTATATCTATCACCACTCAATTTAATTCTATGCCCCCTCGTGCTCGCCGTCACCATTCTTGGAAGAAGGCTCCCCCTGTCCACCCTATCGAAACCCTCTGATTATATTATAAGTCTCTATTAAGTCACCTCTCAACCTTCTTCTCTCTGACGAAAACAACCACAAGTCCTCACCCTTTACTCGTAAGAGCTTCCCTTCATAACATGCAACATACGAGTAAATCTCCTCAGCACCTTTTCCAAAGCTTCATCATCTTTCTTATAATGTTGTGACCAGAACTGTATACAATAGTCCAAGTGCGGCCGCATTAGAGTTTTGTCCAGCTGTAGCATAACCTCATGGTTCCAGAACTCGATCCCTCAATTAATAAAAGCTAAAACACTGTATGCCTTCTTAACACACTTGTCACACTGGGAGGCAAATTTCAAGGATCTCTCTACCTGAACACACAGATCTCTCTGCTCATCTACACTACCAAGAAACTTACCATTAGCACAATACTTTGCATTCCGGTTGTTCCGATCAAAAGGAATCACCTCTCACTTGTCCGCATTAAACTCCATTTGCCACCTCTCAGCCCAGCTCGGTAGCTTATCTATGTCTCTCTGTAAACTACAACATCCTTCATCACTATCCACAACTCCACCGATCTTAGTGTCGTCTGCAAATTTACCAACCCACCCTTCTACACCCTCATCCAGGTCGTTTATAAAAAATAACGAACAGCAGTGGACGCAACACCGACCCTGGCGGTATACCACTGGTAACCGGACTTCAGGATGAACATTTCCCATCAACCACCACCCTCTGTCTTCTTTCAGCAAACCAATAACTGATACAAACTGCTACATCTCCCAAAATCCCATTCCTCCGCATTTTGTGCAATAGCCTACTGTGGGGAACCTTATCGAACGCCTTGCTGAAATCCATATACACAACATCAACCTGTTTACTCCAATCGACCTGCTTGGTCACCTTCTCAAAGAAATCAGTTAGGTTTGTGAGGCACGACCTACCCTTCACAAAACCATGCTGACTATCCCTGAACAAATTATTCCTTTCCAGATGGTTATAAATCCTATCTCTTATAACCTTTTTCCAACAATTTACCAACAACTGAAGTGAGGCTCACTGATCTAATATTAACAGGATTGTCCATACTCTCCTTCTTGAACATGGGAACCATATTTGCTATCCTCAGGTCTCATGGCACTATTCCTGTAGACAATGACGATTTAAAGTTCAATGCCAAACGCTCGGCAATCTCCCCCCGGCTTCACAGAAGATCCTAGGATAAAGCTCATCCGGACCAGGGGGCTTATCTATTTTCACATTCTGCAGGATTTCTAATACCTCCTCCTTGTGAACCTCAATCCCACCTAGTCTAGTAGCCTGTATCTCAGTATTCTCCTCGACAACATTGTAGTTTTCTAGACTGAATACCGTTGAAAAGTATTCATTTAGTGCTTCCCCCATCTCCTCTGACTCCACACACAACTTTCCACTGCTATTGCTGATTGGCCAAAATCTTACTCTCGTCATTCATTTATTCCTTAAATACCGATAGAAAGCCTTAGTGTTGACCATGATCCTATCCGCCAAAAACCTCTCATGTCTCCTCCTGGCTCATCTGAGCTCTCTCTTTCGGTCTTTCCTGGCTAACGTGTAACCCTCAAGCGCCCTAACTGAGCCTTCGCCTCTCATCCTAACATAAGCCTTCTTCTTCCTCTTGACCAGACAGTCTACTTCCTTCGGAAACCACAGCTCCCGCTATCGACAGCTTTCACTCTGCCTGACAGGTACATACTTATCTCGGAAACACAGTCGGGTTTCCTTGAATAAGCTCCACATTTCTAATGTTGCTATCCACTGCAGTTTCCTTCTCCATCCTATGCTTCCTAAATCTGGCCTAATCGCATCATAATTGCCTTTGCCCCAGCTGTAACTCTTGCCCAGTGGTACACACCTATCCATTTCTCTGTCAAAAGTAAACATAACAGAATTGTGATCGCTATCACCAAAGTGCTCACCTACTTCCAAGTCTAACAACTGGCCGAGCTCATTACCCAGTACCAAATCTAATGTAGCCTCGCCCCTTGTTGGCCTGTCTACATACTGTGTGAGAAAGCCCTCCTGCACACATTGGACAAAAACTGACCCATTTATAGTACTCGCACTATAGTGTTCCCAGTCAATATTTGGAAAGTTGAAATCCCCCATAACAACTACCCTGTCATTCTCACTGCTATCGAGAATCATCTTTGCTATCCTTTCCTCTACATCTCTGGAACTATTTGGAGGTCAAAAGAAAACTACAAACAGGGTTACATCTCATTTCCAGTTTCTAACTTCAGCCCAGATTACCTCGGTTGACGAGTCTCCAAACATCTTTTCTGCAACAGTAATACTGTCCTTGACCAACACTGCCACAGGTCCCCCCTCTTTTACATTCTTCTCTGTTCTTACTGAAACATGTAAATCCTGGAATCTGCAGCAACCATTCATGTCCCTGTTCTATTCATGTCTACGAAATGGCCACAACACCGAATTCCCAGGTACCAACCAATCCTGTCACGTCATCGATCTTACTCCAGATGCTCCTGGCGTTGAAGTAGACATACTCCAAACCAACGTCTTGCTTACCGGTGCAATCTTGCGACCCTAAAACTTGTTTTGGACCTCCCTACTCTCAAACTTTTCGATACTTGAACTACAATTTTGGTTCCCATCCCTCTGCTGGATTAGTTTAAACACACCCCAATAGTCTTAGCGAATTTCCCCCCAGGATATTGGTACCCCTCTGGTTCTAATGAAGACCATCCTGGTTGTACAGGTCCCATCTACTCCAGAAAGATCCCCAATTATCCAAGAATCCATAACCCTCCCTCCTGCACCATCCCTGTAGCCACGTGTTCAACTCCACTCTCTCCCTATTCCTTGCATCACGAGCACAACAGCAGGGAGGGAATTTGAAAGGACGGATGGAAGTGTATTATGACCGTGACTTCCAAACGAATGGATTAGAGTTTGAGCTGCAGAAGAGCAGAGACGTGGAAGAGTTAATGATGTAATGAAGTGCAAGTCGGCTGACATGGTGATGTTGGGGATATGTGGTTAAAAACACATCAGGAAGTGAAGTATGTCACCATGGTTATGACGTGCCTGTTCAGTCTCAGACAATTACCAGGGAGGAGATTGAATCAGTGGCGAGGCATTTTCTCCTAGGACTTGGTCGATGATGCTTTCCAGCTCATCTCATCCACTTCCCTCAACTCCGCTCCCAAAACTCATCGCTCTAACTGAGACGAGGACGGAACTCCCTTCTTCATCACTTTAAAATCCAGCACCCTCTGTAGACATCATGTCATCCTCCGGTATTTCCGTCAGCTGCAAATGAAACCCATCAACTAAGATGTGTTTCCCTCCCCACCCCTACCCAGTTTCTGTAAATATCATTCCCTCTTCGACTTCCTGGTGGTGCACGCCCCCGCCAAACCACCCTCCCATCCGCTCCCAGCAAACGTCTCATTCCAACACGGGATTTGCAAAGCATCCATCCACACCTCCGCCCTCAACTCTGTCCAAGACCCCAAAGGACCTTCCATGTCCATCAGAGTTTCACCTGCATTTTCACGCATGTCATTTACTGTATCCATTGTTCCCTTTGCAGTCTCCTCGACACTGAGGAGATCGGATGCCTAATTACAGACCACTTCGGAAAACATCTCCGGGAAACCCGCACCAAACAACACCACTGGCCCCTGGCCGAACATGTCAACTCTCCCTCCCACACATCCAAGTTCATTCAGGTCCGCCGCTTTCATGAACTGTCCTGTCTGTCCATCTTCCTTCCCACCTATTTACTCCACCCTGCGCTGCGACCGATAATCATTACCCCATCTCCATCCTCCTATCACACTCTCAGCTACTTTGTCCCAGCCACACACGCTCCCATTTGTCTCTCTACCCCCTCGCTTCACAAGCCTCTTTCCTGATGAAGGCTCGTGCCCGAAACGTCGATTGTCCTGCTCATTGGATGCTGCCTGCCCTGCTGTGTTCTTCCAATATCACACTTCCAACTCAGTGGCGGCGAGGCAGTGGATTTTGAGTTCGGGACTGAAGTCAGATGCCTCAGTTTTGCAATGATTCAATTGTAAGGAATGTCTGCTCCATCAGGACTGGATGTCAGACAAGTCAAGACAGTGTTTGACCTGGAGGGAACAGGGAGGTGATCGTGTTCATATCCACCTGCTGACTCGCTGGTCTCCGTGGTGGAGGCTGTGTGCATGAAAGATTCTGACAAAATTCTCTTCAAATTCTTCGTGTCGAATATCCCTTACCTTCAGACCTTATCGTCAGACAGAATCTAGAGTGTTATGAAAGACGGTTTCACACTCTCATTTTTGGATAACATCAGATTTGCAGGATTTTAGAAGGGGAAGATTTACAAACCAACCTCCCCACCATAATCTGATTTATCCCCACCATAATCTGATTTGTATTTTATCCCAAATACAACTTGATCAGATTTCGAACATGAAATGAAAAAGCTCTGGTTACAGTCGGAGAGAAATCGTTCACTTATTGTGTGCGTGGACTAGGCTTCTACCTGTCATCAGACCTGACACACCTCAATTGCAGTCATACTGAGGAAAGACTGGGGAAACGTGGGGATCCACCCCCTGTCTAAGCTGAATTCCCGTGGACGCAATGATACCAGGAACATGCCATTCACCTCTCAGAGTGTGGGAAGGGATTCACTCTGTCTCTGACATGCTGCAACACCTACTCGTTCAAAATGATGAGAAACTATTTCAATGTCTGAACTGCGGAAAATGCTTTAAAACGTCCAGCGATTGGAGAACCGAACACCTCGCTCATACTAATGATGAACTTTTTTTCTCTTCGGACTTTGGAAAATGTTATCAACTCTCTATATGCTTCATGTTTGAGAAATATGCTCACATAAATAAGAGTCCATTAAGAATCATAAAGACCTGACGTGTGATCCACGTGCTCACACGGAGGAGAGACATCTCCAGTTCCAAATCTGTGGGACATGCTGTAACGTCCGAGCGACAGGATGGCTCATCATCTTTCACATAGCATTAACAGGTCTTTCTAAATGCCCTGACTGCGGGAAGTGCTGCACTCTTTCCTGAATACTAACGTATCATCAACGTGTTCACACTGAAGATAGATATTAATCACTACAAACGTTCCTGGGTACAGTATATCATGAACGTCTTCTCATTGAGGAGAGACCTTTCAAACATGTAGTTTGTGGGATGTGCTCTCTAGTCTCTGAAGAACTGATGTCCCATCGATATTTTCGAATTGTGAGAGACGTTCCAAGTGTATTTATTCCGGGAATAGGTTCAAGCAATCATCTCAACTCTCAGCACACCATCTGTTTTGCAGTTGTCAGCAAGTATTTACCTGCTCCATGTGAGAAAAACAGTTAGGTCACTCATCGACCCTGCTGACAGAGTAGAGGGTGAGTGAATTCCACTGAGGGATGGAATTCACTCACTCATCGACCCTAAAGAGACAGCGTAGAGTTTACATATCTCAACACCGATTGAACTTTGTTCATCACATTCAGGTCTGAAAGCAAAGTTTTAATATTCTAGATAACAATCAAATAAATCAGCTTTGTGTTAAACACAGTATCGAAGGTCATTGGAAGGATGGGATTCCAGAGCACGAGAAGCATCAGCACAGGATGTCAAGGAGAAATCACATTGACAAATATATTATGATACTTTGAGGAGGTAATGAGCAAGTGAGACGAAGTCAAGACTATGGAGGTGACCGGCTTGAATTTCCATAGACATATATCGAGGTGCAGTATGGCAAACTGCTAAATAACAGGCCATGGATTGAGGCTTGGCTGACTGGCAGAAGGCAGACAGTTGGGTGAAGAGGTCTCTTCCAGGATGGCAGCCCGTAACTAGTGGAGTTCAAATGAGTCAGGGTTGGCACCACAGCTATTCACTTTATGTATGAATGATCCATTCAAAGGAACTGAGGGTGTTGTTGTTCCATTTGAAGAAGACACAATGATAGGTGGAAGGCCAGATCTTATTGATGAAGCGGGAATGCTGCAGAATGGCTTGAAAGGAGTGAGTGCTTCAAAAAACGTTGTAGTTGCCATACTTTGTGGAAAATATGAGGTGGGAAGAGTAGAGGCATAGACAATTTTCTGAAAGCAGAAAGAATTCCAAGTTCAATTTTCTCTTATGTTTAGCATGCAGTTTCAGTTGGTGTTTAGGAAGGCAAATACAATGTCGGCGTTCAGTTCAAGCAAATTAAAAAGCACGGGCAGAGGTTTAGGCCTCTGTCAATAGGAGGCTCTGGAACATTGTATTTGTAACATTGGGAGTAGGTTTTGGCCCCATATCTAAGTGATGGTATGTTTTGAGTGGTGGATAGGAGGTTTATAATGGCTGACTCAGTGGTGAGTACTAATGTCTTGCAGCCTCCGCGATGTTTGTTCAATATCTACTTTGGACGAATGTGAATTTGGAGTTGGCACATCCTGTCCGTTTCAGCCTGCGTTTCCTCCCCAGACTAAAGATGTGTGGCTGACGTTCTTTCGTCATGGGAAATTCAGAGTTACAGGAATTGAGTAGATGTGTGAGTTGGGTGCGATTCCCTTCGCATGATTAGTGGGGGTTTCTTGGTCCGAATGTCCCGTTTGCACATTTTAGGTATTCCATTAGAACAACGTTGATCGCAGGGATTTAGGCCTTGTCATAAGAACTTTTAACGGAGGTGACACCTTCCATATAAACACATGGTTTCAAGTGAACGTCTTGAACGATATAAGGAGTGGAGGGACATTCTTGAGGAGGACATCATAAGGATCAATGGAGAATATTAAATAGCCCCAGACCATAAAGTTAAGCATAATCTAAAGAGATTCTGCAAGTACATTAAGAAATTTAGACCAAATAGGATCACTTTAAGATGAAAAAGCTCACCTATGTCTTGATCCTCAGCAGATGGAGAAACATATAATGTTCATTTCGCAACAGTTTACACTGTGGAGAACGAAATGGCTGGTACACCTAAATAATGATGTTTTGAAAGTAGTTCACATTGAAAAGGGGAAGTGCTGGAGGACCTGGAAAATATAAAGTTGGATATTTCTGTGGTATCTGATCTCCTGTATCCCGGAAACTTGTGGGAAGTTAGGGAATGAAACTGTTGGGCCCTTCGTAGAAATATTTTTATCATCTATTATTACGAGTGAGGCACCGAATGACTGGGGAATGGCTAATGTTGTGCCTTCGTTTAGAAAGGAATTCATTGAGCAGCCTGGGATCTATAGACCTGTGTGTCTGGTTATGGTCGTGGGTAAGTTGTTGGATGCAATTCTAAACGATAGGTTTTATTTGAATTTTTAGATACAAGAAATGAATCGGGATAATCAGCGTGGTTTTGCACAAAATTGATTGAGTTTTTTGAGGGCGTAATCAAGAAGATCAATGAGGACATAGTGGTAGAGTTTGCTCACTTGGGCTTTAATAAAAGCTTTTACACTGTTCCACATGGTTGACTAATTCATAAAGTTAAATCGCATAAGTTAAATGTAAGGATTCCAATTAGATATAAAATTAGTTCGATACCAGGATGCTGAGAATGGTGGTGGAAGGTAATTTTCAGACTGGAAGACTGTTACCAATGGTATTCCCACTGGCTGAGCGCACATTCATTTTATTTTTCATTTAAATAAATGAAGTACGTGGGAAGATAGAAAGCATGGTAAGAAAGTTTGCAAAATTGGTAGTAGAATGGACAATAATAAGGTTCTGGAAGGTTGTGAAGCGATTTTCTCGTCAGGTCAGTTTCTCTCTGGCCTCGAGTTTAAAAAGCGTGTCGGGGAGGAGTTGTGAAGGGCCATTCGTCCATCGTGAAGCGTACGTTATCAGGCATCCATCTATTCTCGTCCCAGTTTGCAGCAATGAGATTGTCTATGTGATCTGAAATGACATAACAATGGTACTGAAGGTTGACCTGGTCACACTGTTGTAACCCCTCTGAGGAACGTATTCTCATGTTCAAATACAGACGCAGTCACGCAGGCACATTCCCCGATAGTGACAGAGTCCTCAGGATTATACCCATTCCATGTGCTTTATGTCTGCAAGTATCTCCGGAGAAAGGCGGCTTTAAGTGGAATACAAGGCACTTCGCCAGAAAATGTGCACCGTTGCTGTGGATACTGAGCTGAAATGGTCCCAAACGCTTCTCATGTGAAACTTTCAATAACAGAAATCCCACCAAAACAAGCCCTCTGGCTCCTGGGACCTGACAGGTTAGCGCTCAGCAGACATTCCTCACTAAAAACAGCGGACACACGGCAAAATCTAAATACTTTCATGTCTCGTCTTGTTCTGTTTCTGTCGCTGACACACCTCCAGCTTCCTCTGAACGTCTAGTCCCGATGTCAATGAGCTGTTTGATATAAACACAGGCACATCGAGAAAGTAATCTTTATTTCAAAAGCAGAGCCAGGGAATGTAAGCTGCAAGGGCTTGCTCTCGGCTGGGTAATGAGACATCACGGTCTCGTTGTCCTCATCATCATATAGACTGATTCCACAAATATGCAACACAACCGTTATTACCAATTGAAATGTCCTAATGAATACCGTGACTGACAGAAAGATCAGGGGAGAGTAGCTTCGATCCCTTCCTCGCCGAGGGACATTTTGCAAAGAATGTCCTGTTACTTGACAAAATGACCTCCTCAAAGCTGGCCATGGAAGTGTCTAGCACAATAATATCCATTGGCCCACTATGGTTGCACCAGTCCAACACAATCCCCTGAACTGTTCTTATCTCGTTTGGCGTCAATTGGTTCAGTGGGGCAAATGTATTCAGTCATGGAAGTGTACAACTAAATGGGTCTTACCTGCTCTGAAGTTTTCTACCTTTTCCATCCTGATAGGCAGTTGGTTGCAGATTCCTAACGTTCCTTATCTGAGTTATCCGCATTTCACTTAATCCTGCGATTTGAATTTCAAACAAGAAAGCAGAGAACAAGCACTCTTCAAGTTCACTCTCGGCTCTCAGTCACAGTCAGCAAAATGCTTAACTGCATGAGGAATCCACACTGCATTTAACGCCCATCGCCTAAACCACATGGCCACATCTGCAGAAGCGTGCTACTAAACTGGTTTCAAGTACTCCCTTCCTGTGGAGCTGAAGGACAGGCAATCATTGTTCGGTTTGTTTGAATTCAATCACCACAGTTTCGACAGGGTTAAATGTCAGGAGATTTTTGGTCTGTGTAATCAACCTCGATGGTTGAAATGGTCATTCATTTCAGAAGAAAGGGAGAGATTGCAGGAGAAACTAAACAGGTTTGGCAGCATCTGGGGAGAGACAAATAGAGACAACGATTCGGAGCTTCTCCAGGAGTTTTTTCTGAACTCTGTTTTCTCCAACAGGTACTGGCAAAACTGCCGAGTTCCTTCATCAGTTTCTGTTTTTGATTTAGATTCCGAGTGTCCACAACTAGCCAGTCAACAATACAGTAACGCATTTGTGGTTCCTCACTGGATTTGGTTTCCGTTTGTATGCATATCCCTGACCCTATTAAAAACCCGAAAGAGCACAGCAAAGGAGTTGGATGGATAAGAACACCGGCCGCTCCATGCGTAGGTACACTTTCTCGATTAACAGCCAAACGAGAGGACTAATTGCTCCACAGAGACTTGGTAGTCCCTTGTAGCAGGCCCCTTGCAGGATCTCCTAAAGCAGTCTGTCAGTGAATTCAAGCTTTCGCCTGCCCTTCGCAGAATGAAAATCGTCCTCAATTGGTTAAAGTTTCCAAAATGAATCCTGGGGCATTCATTGTGGACAATAGGAACAGTCTGATCTCATGCTTTGCAAACACATACATGTCACCGGGAACCAGCTATCCTAAAACAGGGAACTTCTCCCTTTGAGCCTTCTGAGGAACATTTTCCTGAGCTTAGTAAAAACCCAAAACTGTGCGGACAAAAAAAAAACAGATGGTGTGAGAACAGCTGTCGCTCTGTTCCTGGGTCAGAGGAGAACAGCAACCTGTCAGTGAAGAGCCGAACACACTGACTAACATCGTCACAGAGACTAATGAGCCAACAGCTTCAATGACCCCCGAATGCAAGCTGCAGTCCACCCCTCCCATATTGACAATCATCCTTAATTCGCATTTTTTCCTAAATAAATCCAGGGAAATTCACGGTGAAGACATGGGAATAGTCTGATCCCACATCTATAGACGCACCCATGACACCAGAACCAGTTGTCCTCCAACCGGTATTGTCTCACTTCCAGCCTTTCAGTGTCCTATCTGTTCCTGCGTTTTCGAATTGCCCTGGAGCTGACATGAGATTTGAAATCCTGACGTACAGGAACGAGAATCCTTCACCAGCATAGATCATTTCATGTCCGGAGAACATCAGAGTCAAAGTACCGGCCTCCGAAAGAACGGAAAGATTTCTAAACTGTCTCTGCACAGTCGGCCATTTCACCCTTCATTTTCCACTGAATCCGTGGCCCAAGGAATATCTAAAGATTCCGAAAACTCGAGTCTGGGATTTCTGTTTTGCTTGTTGACAGTTGTCCCACTTGAACAATTGGCAACATTTTCACAGAATCTTTTCACAAACCTCTGCTTTGCACCATGTACAGAAATTCACGACCCTGTGATTGTTTTGTTTGGAGCAAAGGACATTAATGGGAAATTTCTTGGGGACGTTTATAATGATGTGGGAGAAAGAGCTGTGGATGGGCGGATTAATGGTCAGGAGGAACTGCTGCCTCTGACCAGGGTAACTGACCAGAGGACGAGGAGTGAAGACGTTTAATGGAAAAAGACGAATTGTTTCAAATACACTCAGTGAAACATACATATATCCCATGCGTTTTTTTTATCATCTGTGGAGAGAGAAACAGGTCCGTTTAGAGTCAGGTCCGTTTCTTGTTCAGAACGCAAGTTTCCTGCATGTCAAGAAATGAGCAGACCTGAGACCATATCGAGTTGTTTAGGCGGGGTTTCTGGAGTTGCAGCGATAACTCTTCCAACAAGAAAACATTTAAAATAAACTGTGCGGGAAACATGCTCGGTATTGATGAGAGATAGAATGAATATGAAGGATCCCTTTTCATGAACAGAGAGATTAATAGCACGGCAATGGTCGAGTAATAAAGATGCATTTCTATCGCGCTTTTCAGCTCCACTTTAATCACAGGCAATGAAGCATTTGTGAAGCAGATGTGTCATTGTCAATAATAATGTGCTAATCAGGGCTGTTTGTTCAAACAGAGGTCAAAAAAGAAAACTCAGAACTGGCACTGGAAACGCCAGTGAGATTATGTTTTACTTTAAAAGTTTGTCCTGCTCTTGTTTATATCCAGAATAGTGCAGGACCAGTGATCCCAATCTCAGGAGAAGGCGTTACCCTCTTAAGAAACAAATGAGGAGGATGTTCTCACATATCAGTGGGGAGCAAGTATGTAGAAGTATTTACAGCCGAGGCCTGTCAAGACTGGGTATGTTCAAGGCTTCAATTATCTCTCTGTTAATAGCATGCAGCAAGTGGCAGTGTGAAATGTGTCCAAATTTGCTGACAATATACACTCGTGGGAGCCCATGTTATGATTAAATCATGGCAATATGCATAGGCATATAGATAGATTGTGTGATTGGTGTAAAACTATTCAGGTGCAGTTTCATGTCCGGATTATGAGGTCATACACTTTAGTCGGAAGAGTCAAAAGACAGATTACTATTAAAATCGAGAGAAAGTAGAAGAAACGTGTGACACAGAGGAATCTTACACATGGCACAAACAAAGTTTAGTATCATATTCTTTCCCTGACAAAAAGGATGGCTTCCTTTCCGAATGTTAACAATGAAAGAGATTGTTTCCCAGGAAAGAAAAATAACTGAAACTAATAACCTAATCGAAAATTTAGAAAAGACTTGGATCGTTCCAATGGACGACGTTGATGTTTATGGCTCGCTAACGTTTGTTTCCAATGGGGCTGGGTGTGGGAGTTAGGGGACCTGGGGAGTGGAAGTCAGGTTACCCATGATTACTGTCATCCTTCATCTGTCTACGTCATTTTGTACGTTTTATTTCGCATTTTGGTTCCTGTGAGTGCCCTTGTAAACTGTACCCGCTGGTAACTTATTTCCCTGGCAGTTCTTCATCACGACCCGAAAGAATTCAAAATTCTTTTCTCCTTGATTTCGGTGATCTCTAATCAATTGTCACCAGAACCTCGATACTTTCCACGCCTGTCTGCCGTCTTGCAATGTCAGTTGATCCGTCACTGTGTTACTGTTTCACAAATCAAGAACAAATCAAACACCATCAATAGCATCTCGGTTCCGAACGCAGATAACTGTAGCCACTCCCCAGAGCACTGCCAACTGTGCGATCACGGAAGCACACATTGAACAGCCAGGAAACTCAAAACAGCAGAAACACTCTTTTGGGTTAAAGACCTGGTTGTATATCTCAATCAGCAAACGAATTTTACATTGGTGATCTCAACAGTTTCCTCACACAAGGAACTAACTAATGCTGCAGACGGAGGAGAAAGTGAGGACTGTAGATACTGGAGGTCAGATTCGAGAGTGTGGTGCTGGAAAACACAGAAGGTCAGGCAGCATCCGAGGAGCATGATAATCGACGTTTTGGCCGAATGCCTGATGAAGTACTCATGTCAGAAACGTCCATTCTCCTGCTTCTTGGATGCTGCCTAACCTGCTGTACTTTTTCAGCAACGCACTCTCCATTGCTGCAGACTGTCACACAACCGAACTTCGAGCCACGGAATCAGCGACACTCAGTGTCATGAGTCAACCTACTGCGGACACCTGGAAGTGGTGTTTTGTGTCAAGTTGATCTTCATGAATGCGTATCGTGAGTTGTCTGTCCTTTATAATGTTTCCTGCAGTCACTACGTGCAACATTGTTTGTTCAAATTTGTCATGCAGATGTTGGGTATTGGGTCCATTTTTGGTGAGTTGTTGTCCAATGTGGCTTTCGGTTTATGTTGTCTCCTAAATCCGAGCGGTCAGAGTACTCTGGCTGTACGTGCCGAGACATACTTTTACCTATAATGTAGAGAGCTTGGTGTGCTAGGTCATGATATGTCCTCCTCGCGTTAATTTTGGCAAGGGATCTCCGCCAATATCCACTGTTGCAAAGTATTTCTGGAGGATCCACTAAGCAACACAACCAGCTGTTCCGAGTAGCAATGCACAGCGTTGACGAGGACAACAAATTCGACTGTGACAACACAAAAATAATAGGACAAGCTAAATAAAGTGCAGCCAGAGAATTTCTAGAATGAAGAGACTCATCCAATGACTCCATCCAAAAACATGTTGATCTGGACCCAACATACTGGGACATGCAAAGAACGACAAGAACCAGCAACTGAAAACTGTGGGATGGAAATCAAACCAATTCAAAACGCTGCAGGACAGCAGCGCTTCACAGGAGTTTCATCTGCCTTGAGGATATCACGGAGAAAGGGGAGGAAACGGCTGCAAAACCAACTTCTCAAAACCACCAAACATCCCCACACCATCTGCACCATTCACTGGAACTGCAGATCTTTACACAAACCTTGAAACCCTGAAACAGTCAGAGCCGCCCCAGCGGGAAAATGATCCCTGGCATTCCACGTGACAACTGAGGTTACTAAACGCCACATGGTGGATGTCAGAGCTAACTGAGCCTGCAATTACTTGTGCATGTCCTTGTCAATAACTCCTGCTTGATTATCCTCATCCCATTTTCCATCATTTAACGTTGAATGCCTTAAGCATTACAAATTAACAATTAAATATCTCTGAAGGTTATTAGAATTTCTGCCGCTCTGACACATAGGGACAGTGATGTCCAGATTCCAAACATTCGCTGGCTGATGAGGTTTTCTATGTACAGCTACTCGAACATTTATGACTCTAATCTTAAATCTATTGCTACCGTTTGATTGAACCCTCCATCATAGGGAAATCTTTCGTTAAGTGTACTCAATCCATTCCTAACATTATTTCCTACATGTCAATACTGTCTCCTCTCAATCTCTGCAGCTCTCACAAAAACAAGGCCAGTCTGTCTGAACTCTATCATAGCTGAAGTTCTTCAATCCAGACAATATATTGGCAAATCACTTCTGCACCGTTTCCACAGCTGTCATATCGCTTCTTTTATGTGAATTGCAGCATTGTACATAATACTCTAGCGAGAGACGAATAAAGACTTGAAATAAATGTGGGGAATTCACAAACATTGGTCTTTTCCAATAAAGTCTCTTTCCCTCGAAACTGTTCTGTGTCCTTTCATGAACCCAGTGCTCCAATGAACTCTGGTCAATGGCAATCAAACATTGTACATGGGGATTGATAACCAACCACATTGTCTGATTGCATTAAGTGGCTTAAAGGTCCTCATGGTGGTATTCGGGCATGTTCACCTAACCAGAGTGACAGCTGCAACACTAACTTAATGGTGTCAATGTGAAAGTGAATGTTAATTTGTGCAATGCCCCAGAGACATGGGAGGAGGGATGGAAAGGAAGAATAGTGATTGCGAAAGGGAGAAAATTCTCCGAGATTCGATGCAGATAAAGTTTGAAGCAAATAAATCATCACCTTAGAGAGTTTTTTCACATTAAAATTGAATGTTTCCTTTCTGCGTTTGTTTTTTACAGGTTTTATGGAGTAACATGGAACAAATGTGAATTACTGATACTCGGATTTGAATGGAGGTTGCTTCGGCCACAATGCAGAGGACGAACCACTATACGATCACATGAAAAACGTAACAGTAAAAGCAATAACTGCAATGGCTGAGATTGGCGAGGAACAGCACCACATGCACAAGAGGACAACGCACTGAGATTGGAATGAATCGTCATCTTCAATGCGTTCATTGGCTGTGGAGATTCCATCATTGAGAATGTTGAAGACTGAGTTCAATAGATTTCTAACAAAAATGAAATGTACAGGCGATAGTACACAAATTGTTGAAATGTAAGTTTCAATAACAATGAAGTTTCACATCGTTACTTTATCAGTGCAGCGGGAAAACGTAGTAACAACTGTTGAACACTCACATCACACCAGTTTCCAGATCTGGAATCAGAGAAATTTAGTGGCGCAGTGGCGAAAATCCGATCGGAAATTGGGAGTGGAATGAACGCGTGAATCTCTACTCTTTCTACCAGTGACCAAGTCCGTGAGCATGCAGTCCTTTTATGAAAGCAGAGAGGCGCGTGAAACGCCCAGGCTGGGAGCTCCAAACTAGCCTGGAGCAACTTCTGTTGACATGGAATAGGGAGCATTGGGAGAAGAGGCTGGGAGTTCGAACCTCATCTGGATACACTTCAATTGACATGGCGCAGGAAACATTGAGTTGATGGAAAGTATCCTGAGCCATTTCAATCTGAACTGAAATAGTTTTCGGCAGCATACATTTTTGTGGATTGAGGGAGGATTTGCCCCAGGGAATTGTCACAATTGTAAATAAACATTTTGCAAAGACTCAGCTCGTGTAGGAGTGTCTGTGCATTATGAAATGGACTAAATATCATTGCACTCTGACATTACTCATATTCTGGAAGGATATTTTAAATTTTTTTTTGTGTGTTATTCAACTTCCTGCAAGTTTGTGCTGGTCTTGTCATTGATGTAACATAAACAACCAGAAATTTACATGAAGTTAGGATTCGGTTCGAGGTTCCGTCGAATTACGGAAGAACAACAGGTGAGTAGACGTGAAATGTATCAGAACAGCAGTGATCAACTTGAGTGGATGGGCAGACAAAGGGTTAAAGGAAGCTTCATGGTGATAAATGTGCTTTCTTTGCCAATGAAACGTACCGCGGATGATAATGTGGATGATAATATTTGCTGGTTTTGTGAATGTCTCATCTGCACTGACGGGAATGGAGCTTATAAGTCCTTCTACACAGAGTGAGGCAGGGAGAATGTAAACACAGGAAGCTCCAAAAAACAGAAATATTTCTTCTTTTCTGAACTTCAGTCCCGGACTGACTAAGATGACCTTTGCAAAATTATTTTACACCATGTCAGAGGAGGATTACAGATTCGAACACGAAAACCAAATTATGTATCAGGATTAAATCATGCGACTTTATTCGCTAAGACAAAAGCAACATGGAAGTTTTACCTTCTGACTTGCAGTAATTCTTGCACAATATGATAAAATTGTTTCCCATGAAACAGGAACAGCTGCTCTTCCTCTAACTTCCTAAACGTATTAAAACCTTGGTATATTGAACAAATCACACCTGAATCGTTTTTAATCTCTGTAGAACAACTTCAACTTCTCCAACCTGACCTTAGATATAATATTCCGCATTTCTTTGACTGTTCTGATAAATCTCCTTTTCGATTTCTCCACAGACATTCACATTCTTTGTCGAGATCACCTGTTTGCGCAAACCCAAATGCTGTGTATTCATGTGGGTGATGTCATCACACACAGGCAATTGCTCAGTAACATCACCCTGATTCCTGGGTATTTCCTCAACTGTGAGCGTTTGCTTTGATCACAGTGCTTCTGATTTCGTTCGAGCTGCCGGGTCCAGCATTTGATTACCAGGGTGAAAACAAATAAATCAAATAAATTACTTCAGTATTTTTTTACTGATAATCTACTGTTACAATCTGACACAATCTTTTGTACTGTCCACTCCACTACCAATCTTGATCTTATCTGCAAACTCACTGACCATGCTTTATACATTTTTATCTAAATCATTTGTATGAATGAAAAACGAAAGTGGGCTCAGCATTGAACCCTGTGGAACACAGCTGGTAACAGTCCTCCAGTCAGAACACGACCTTCCACCACCGTTCATGCCTTCTACCATTAAACTAATTTTATATCTAATTGTAAAGCTTACATTGAATTCTATGTTAAAAATTAATCAACCTTGTGGAACCTTTTAAAAGGATTTATTAAATTCCAACTGAACAATGCCTACTACTTAGTCCTCATCAATCTTCTTGGTTACGTCCTCAAAAAACCCAACCATGTGTGTGGGACAGAAATTCCCTCGCACAAAACCAAACTGATTAGCCCTATTCTTTACTCGTCTCTCAAAATACATATAAATCCGATTGCTCAGAATTGCTTCCAACAACTTACCCACCATCGTAGCAAGCCTCACAGGTATATCATTTTCAGTTTTCTCCATTCATCCCTTCCTCAACAAAACTGCACCCTATTTATTGGGCACATCACTCGCCCAATAGATGATGCAAATATTTCTACCAAGGGCCCAACAGTTTATTTCCCTGTTTTCCCACAAATCCCTTGCTGCACGAGATCAGATCCCAGAGAAATATCCAACTTTATATTTTCCAAGTCTTCCGGAACTTGATCCTTTCAATGTGAACTACTTTCAAAACATCAATGTTTGTAGCCTCCATTTCGTTCACTAATGTGAAACGAACATTTAGTATCTCTCCCATCTGCTGAGGTGCAAGACAAATGTGAGCTCTTGCATCTTTCTGGGATCCCATTTGGTCTCTAGCTCTGAATGTACTTATAATATATCTTTACTTTATCCGTAAATTTATCAGCTAAGGATATCCAATATGCTCGCTTTGCCTTCATGCTTTCCTTTGAAGAATGCCCCTCCACTCCTCATATTGTTCAAGAGATTGACTTGAGATTGCATGTTTACATGGAAACTGTGATTTTTTCAAAAAATAAATTCTTAGACGACAAGTCCTTCATCCCTGCGATCAACGATGTTCTAATAGAATCCTGACGATGAGCGAAAAGGCAAATCAGCCCAAGAAGAACCCATGAAACATACGAAGATCATTGCACATAAGATCACACCTCTACCCGATTCCTGTAACTCTGCATTTCCCATGGCCAAATGACATCAACAACGTATTTTCCTTCTGTGGAGGAAACTCACGTAGACGCGGAAAGAACGTGCAAACTGCAGACAGTCGCCCGATAAAGCAATTGAACCAGCGTTGCTGAGGCTGGAAGACAGCAGTGCTACCACTGTGTCAGCCATTGTAAACCTCCTATCCACCACTCATAATATATCTTCCCTTAGACATGAGGGCAAAAGCTATTCCAGATAATCCAAATGCATCTGACGAGAGCCTCTTGTCGCGTCAGTTGCAAACCTCTGCAGTTGATTCTTCACTCACTTGAATGAATGCCAACATTGCATTTACCCTCCTAACGGCCAACAGAACCTGCATGTTAAACATAAGAGAAACCTCAACTAGATCTCTCAAGTGCCTTTAACCGAAGAATCTCTGAAGCCTTTCCCCGTCACAAAATGGTCTATGCCTCTAATCATGCCAGTACTTTATGACCTCACTCTTTTCCACACAGTGTTCTAACTGCAACAATTTTTTAACCAAGCATTCAGCAAGTCCATGTCATTCTGCAGCCTGCCCACTTCCTCAAAACCATCTGTCCTTCCACCTGTTGTTGTGTATTCTGCAAAATATCAACAAAACTCTCAGGTCCTTTGACCCGTTCATTCACGCATAACGGGAATAGTTGTGGTGCCAAAACGGACTCTTGCTGAACCCCACACGTCACGCGCTGCCATCCTGTAAAAGACCCTTTCACCCAACTGTTTTCAGCCAGTCAGCCAAAACTCAAGCCTGCCAGTAATTTGCCCCTGACACCATAGACCCTTATTTCGCAGCTTCCGATACTGCACCTTGACAAATGCCAGCTGCGAATTCAAGCTGATCACATTCACAGAATATATTGTTTCTCACTTGCTCATTACTTCCTCATAGAATTCTATTACATTTGTCCTTAAGAACCTGTGTTGATGCTTCAAGTACTACAGAATCCCATCCTTATATTGACCTCTCGTACGGTATTGAATCCAAAATTGATTTGTTTGACATTTATCTAAAATATTAACACTTTGCTTTCAGTCCTGAATGTCACGAACAACAAAGTCCAATCGCAGTTGAACTCTGCGCTCTGAGCTCTCTCAGCAGGCTCGATGAGTAAGTGAATTCCTTCCCCCAGTGAACCTCTCTGCGGTCTCAGCATGGTCGATGAGTGAGCTAACTGTTTTTCTCAAATGAAGCATGTAAATACGTTCTGCCCACTGCAAACTCGCTGGTGTACTGAGAGTTGAGATGATCGCCCGAACTGAGTCCCACAATGAAAACAATTGAAGTGTCTCTCAACTTGTGAAAATGTCGATAGAACATCAGTCCTGCAGAGACTGGAGAGCACATCCCACACACCGGATATTTGATAGTCTCTCCACAATGTGAATACGTTCATGATTAAACGATCCCAAGGAACTTGTATAGTGATTACCACAATCTCAGCATTTAAAGGGTCTCTTCTTTGTGAATACGTTGATGCCATGTCAGTCCCCAAGAACATTTGCAACAGTAGTCGCGGTCTGGGCGTTGAAAAGACCTGTTAGTAATGTTGATGGGACTTCACGTCGATCGGACATTTGCAGCACGTCCCACAGTTGTTGAATTGAAAATGTCTGTCCTCTGGGTGAGCACGTGGATCAGACGCTAGGCCCCCAGAAGTTCTGAAGGACTTTCATTCGTGTGAGCACATTTCCCATGCATCAACTACACAGAGGTATGATAATATTTTCCAAAGTCTGGACAGATGAAAGGTTTCTCATTAGTATGAGCATGGTGTTGGATAATCCAATCACAGGACGTGTTATCGCATTTTCCGCAATCCAGACATTGAAATGATTTCTCGTCATTGTGATCGAGCAGGTGTCGCAGTGGGTCAGAGAAGGAGTGTCTCCTTCCCACACATTGAGCTTGTTCCTGGTGACATTGCTTTCATGGGGTTTCAGCTCAGATGGAGAAATGAATTATCACTTGTCTATCGTCTCACTTAAATATGACTACAATTGTAGTTTGTGAGCTCTGGTGGGTGCAGAAGACTTGTCCACACACACAACAAGTGAGCGATCCTTTCCCACCATAACCGGAGCCTTTTCCTTTCATGTTCAAACTCTGATCAAGTTCTATTTCGGATAAAATGCGCGACTTCTTCTTATCACGGTGGGGTGATTGTTTATTAAAACTTCCCCTTCTAATATGCTGTGAAATTGATGTTATAATTTTTTAAAAATCAAGAGAATGAGAAAGAATCTCTCACAGACTGTCGATTGTGCCTGAAGCTAGGATTGAAGTTATGGGATTGAGGCACCAACAATTTGACAGGAAATTTGCAAGAATCTTTCAGACACACAGCCTCCACTTCTGAGAAGGAGCCGGTCAACAGGTGGATGTGATCACCATCAAATCCCTGTTTGCTCGAGGTCAAACACTGTCCGGACTCCTCTGATATCATGTCCTGTTGGAGCAGACATTTCCTACAATTGAATCGTGCAAAAGTGAGGCCTCTATCTTCATTCCCCAACACAAATCCACTGCCTTGCCACTGAGTAGAGATTGTGGACTTGGAAAGGCACAGCAGGGCAGGCAGCACCCGAGAAGAAGGAGAATCGACGTTTCAGGCAAGAGCGCTTCATTTGGAATGAGGCTTGTGAGCCGAGGCGGTACAGATACAAATAGGAGGAGGCAAGGTATCTGAGAGTGAGATGTGAGTAATGTAAGATTGGTAATATAACGAGTTTTTTTATTCTTTGTTTTTTCCACAGTCTCTTTGGGAATTTAGAATCGTGGGAATGGAGGTGAGGGCATTTGAATGTTCCTCCTGCCGAATGTGGGAGGTAAGGGTCATGACTAGCGTCCCTGCTGACTACATTTGCGGGAAGTGCACCCAACTCCAGCTCCACGAAAACCGCGTTAGGGAACTGGAGCGAGAGCTGTATGAATTTTGGATCATTCGGGTGGCAGAGAGGGTTATTGAGGGGAGTTACAGGGAGGTAGTATCTCCTCAGGTATAAGTAAAAGGCAAAATGATTACAGTCAGGGGACGGAAGTGGAACCGGTAGGCACTGCAGGGATACCCTGTGGCCATTCCTCTCGACAATAAGTATACCGTTTTGAATAATATTGTGGGGGACGACTTACCAGGGGAAAACAGAGGGGCACAGGGCTATGGTACAGTGTCTGTCCTTGCTGGTTAGAAGGGAAGGGGGAAGAGGAGCAGAGCAGTAGTCAGTGGGGACTCCATAGTTAGGGGACAGATAGAAAGTTCTGTGGGGATGGAAGAGACTCACGGTTAGTGTGTTGCCTCCCAGGTGCCAGGGTTCGTACTGTCTCTGATCGTGTTTTTGGGATCCTTAAGTGGGAACGGGAGCAGCCCCAGGTCATGGTCCATCGTGCACCAACGATATAGGTAGGAAGAGAGATGGGGATTTAAGGCAGAAATTCAGGGAGCTAGGAAGCTTAGAGCTCGGACAAACAGAGTTGTTGTCCCTGTTTTGTTGCCCGTGTCAAGTGCTAGTGAGGCGAGGAATAGGGAGAGATTGGAGTTCAACACGTGGCTACAGGGATGGTGCAGGCGGGAGGGTTTTGGATTCTTGGATAATTGGGGCTCTTTCTGGGGTAGGTGGGACCTGCACAAGCAGGATGGTCTTCGTCTGAACCAGAAGGGTACCAATATCCTGGGGGGGAAATTCGCTAAGTCTGTTTACAGAGACTAGTGGAAGGGGGTGATGGGCTGTGGTGAGGGGAAGAATGATGGAGGCTGTCCCACCACATGGGAGCTGCCATATTTGATGCTGGCAGCTCCTGAACCTGGTTGGAAGTGAATCCGATGATATCTTCGAAGATGCAGCTGTGCTTGTGCAGACCCTCAGTGATCAACAGCTCCTCTCTTGTACGTCACAGGGTGTGTGGTCTGTTACCGGGAAAACCGGGGTCACAATAGTCAGGGGGTGGTATCTGTTACTGGGGTAATCAGAGTAACAATGGTTAGTGGGCGGTATTTGTTACCAGGGAAACCAAGGTCACAGTAGTCAGGGGATAGGATCTGCTACCACGGATAAAAGGTTCACAGCTGTAAGGGGTCGTGGCCTGTTACCGGGGAAATCGGGGTCACAATGGTCAGGGTCGGGGTCTATTACTGGGGCAACCTGAGTCGCAGTGGTCGGTGGGTGCAGGGTTTGTTACTGGGAATACCGAGTTCATAGTCATGAGGCGGCGGTGTGTGCAACAGGGTTCAGAGAGGTCAGAGGGCGGGTTCTATAACCAGGGACATAAATTTCAGAGTCAGCATGCTGTCACCAGCGAGACTGAAGTCAATGGAAGGGGCCTGTTATGAGGGACATTGGCGTCAGAAAGATCGGGGTGGAGCCTGTTACTGGGGACATAGGGGTACGCAAGTGTCAGGGGTCAGGGTCACAAAGGAGGTGTAGTAGAGGAGGCGGTGTGTGAGCCCACACTTTCTATTTCCACTGTAACAGATTAGTACCAATGGTGTTGGGGAAGAACATTAACATGGACCGAGGATTGACCAACTCCACAGAACAGAAAGGGGCCGAGGGGGTGCGGGGGTGTATTTTCAGGATGGCAATCTGTAACTAGTGGAGTGCCACAGTACTGGGACCACAGTTATTTGGGTGATGGAAGTGAATGCACTGTCACCAAGTTGGTTAACCATTGGGAAGGCAGGTGGGGAGAATGTCAGTGTCTGCAGAACTTTCTCGACAGGTCAAATGTGTGGGTGAAAACTTTTCATGTGGAATATAAGGAGGAGAAATGTCAGGTGGTGTACTTTGACAGGAAGACAAGAAGAGTTGAATACGATTTAAATGGAGAAAGACTGCAGAAAGCTACAGAACAGAGGGATTTGGAAATCTGCACCTGTGAATCATAAAAAGCCAGCATCTCAGTTCAGTGGGTATCAGGGAAGACAAATGGAATGCTGGAACCAATATCAAAAATTGCTGGAAAAATACAGTTCTAAAGAAGAGTCACTGGACCTGAAGTGTTAACTCTGTTTTCTCACCACAGATGCTGCCTGACCTGCTGAGTTCTTACATCAATTTCTGAATTATTTTCTGATGTCCAGCAACCACAGTCCTTTGTTCGTTTTTAATGCAATGTTGGTCGTTATTTGAATGGGAATGTTGCATAGCGAAAGGGAGGTTTTGCTGAAATTATTCAAGACAGTTGTCAGACAACAGCTGGAATGTTGTGGATAGTTTTGGTCTCTTTATCTAAGGAAAAGTAGACAGTCTAGAGCGGTTTCACTCGGCTAATCGCAGGGATGGAGGAACTGTCTAATGGGGAGTAGTTGAGTCGGTTGGCTGTGCACTCATTGGAATTTAGAAGAATGTGATGTGACTTTATTGAAATTGACAAGATTCTTCAAGTACTTGCCAGGGGTGGCGTGGAAAGTTTGTTTCCCCTTGTGGGAGTGTTGAGGATTAGAGAATATACTCTCAGAATAAAGGGAAACCCATTTCAGACTGAGATGAGGAGGAACATCTTCCCTCTGAGGGAAGTGAATCTATGGAATTCTTTCCCACAGACTGCTGTCGAGGCTGAATCATGGAATATATTCAAGGCTGAGAGAGACAGGTTGTTTAATCAGGAAGGGAATGGAGGGGTTATGGGGAAAAGGCACGATTGTAGAATAGAGGCTGATTAGATCGATCATGATCCCATTGAATGGTCGAACAGAGTCAATGGGATGAGCGTCATTCATTTTCTTCTGTGCCTTTTGGTCTTAATATCTCTATTTGGGCAGACATTATCAAGCAATGGCAATCTTACGCACATTGCTATTCTGCCAAATATTCCTTTATTCTAGAAAGGAGCAGACAAACCATTTCAGACCGGAAATACTGCTCAGGGTTCCTTCTGAAACAGGCCCATAGAAACATTTCAATATGAGTATATCTGCAATTATATGCTAGCAAAAACAATTTAGTATTTAAGATTACCGTTATAAACTCTGGGAATCTGAACATCCAATTCCCCAGTTCATGTTATCCAAATGAGGACACATAGATAGAACATAGAACATAGAAGAACACAGCGCAGTACAGGCCCTTTGGCCCTCGATGTTGCGCCATCTAACCTACACTAGTCCACTATCCTCCATATGCCTATCCAATGCCCGACAAATGCCGATAAAGAGGGATAGTCCACCACTGCTACTGGCAGGGCATTCCATGAACTCACGACTCGCTGAGTAAAGAACCTACCCCTAACATCTGTCCTATACCTACCACCCCTTAATTTAAAGCTATGCCCCCTCGTAATAGCTGACTCCATACGTGGAAAAAGGTTCTCACGGTCAACCCTATCTAAACCCCTAATCATCTTGTACACCCTAAACCTTCTTTTCTCCAATGAAAACAACCACAAGTGCCTCAGTGTTTCCTCATACGATCTTCCTACCATACCAGGCAACATCCTGGTAAACCTCCTCTGCACTCGTCCCAGTGCCCCCACATCCTTTCTATAGTATGGCGACCAAAACTGCACACAATACTCCAGATGCGGCCGCACCAGAGTCTTATACAATAGATATAGGCAGGACAATAAAGTCTTCTCTTGGAACAATTGCTGTTGACAGTTTATTGAAATAATTTATTCTAAAATATGAATGATATGGTATATTAGAATATAGATATTTGTGACATTCCTGTCCTGCTTAAATTGCTACACTTTTTTAAATCTAATATTAAAAATAATTCATTTGACACAACAAGATTGAGAGAAAACTGCCCTCACAATCATGTCTAATTTCTTTCGAATGCCTTTGTCTCAACTTTTGAATAGAGAGTTAGTGACGTCACAGCTCCCTGCGGCTGTGCACGGGAAAACCCATTATTCTCACAGTTATTACAGAAGCTAATGAATTCAAACGAGACTGAGCATTCCTCAATGTAAATGTCTTTTAGATCAAAGTTAACAGAGAACATGGACCAGGCTTCTGTACTGATTGGAACTTACAGTTTATCACAAGAAATCAGACTCTAGCTACAGCCAAACTATTATGAGCCATCAGCCCCGAACCCAACGAATTAAACGTCTAATCCTTAGAGACCCATTCTTATTCACAACATCAGGGGAATTGCTTTCAAATCATGCATCAATCCTCCACTTATCCTCTGTTTTTAAACAGGCTCTTTTCTCATTTTAAGGCCACTGTTATACTCCAGATTTGATCAAAGATTGTATGCCTTCAAAGCATGAAATGCAATTTCAAAAATGCATTTTGATGCAAAAACAATTACATACAAAAATATACAAACCATTTATTCTTTTTCCCCCTCTTACATTGTTATACAATTCGAGCATTCCTTAAACATTTCCCGTATTCCAGCATTTAACACTTGGGACAATACATGAGTAATTACATTCCGCGGTCCAGCAATATTAACAATCTCGACCATAAGTGGTTGCAACAATAGATTCCATCAGAATAGACTTGCATTAGACATAGAACATAGAACAGAGAAGAATACAGCGCAGTACAGGCCCTTTGGCCCTCGATGTTGCGCCGATCCAATCCCACCAAACCTACACTAGCCCACTATCTTCCATATGCCTATCCAATGCCCGCTTAAATGCCCATAAAGAGGGAGAGTCCACCACTGCTACTGGCAGGGCATTCCATGAACTCACGACTCGCTGAGTAAAGAACCTACCCCTAACATCTGTCCTATACCTACCACCCCTTAATTTAAAGCTATGCCCCCTCGTAATAGCTGACTCCATACGTAGAAAAAGGTTCTCACGGTCAACCCTATCTAAACCCCTAATCATCTTGTACACCTCTATCAAGTCACCCCTAAACCTTCTTTTCTCCAATGAAAACAACGCCAAGTGCCTCAGCCTTTCCTCATACGATCTTCCTAACATACCAGGCAACATCCTGGTAAACCTCCTCTGCACCCGTTCCAGTGCCTCCACATCCTTTCGAAAGTATGGCGACCAAAGCCGCATCAGAGTCTAATACAACTGCAACTGCAACATGATCGCAGGACTCCGGAACTCAAATAAAAGCCTGTACGCCATATGCATTCTTCACCGCACTATTTACCTGGGTGGCAACTTTCAAAGATCTGTGTACATGGACACCAAGTTCCCTCTGCTCATCAACACTACCAAGTATCCGACCATTAGCCCAGTACCCCATCTTTTTGTTACTCTTACCAAAGTAAATCACCTCACACTTAGCTACATTGAACTCCATTTGCCACCTTTCTGCCCAGCTCTGCAGCTTATCTATATCCCACTGTAATCTGCCACATCCTTCCTCACTGTCAACAACTCCTCCGACTTTCGTATCATCCGCAAACCTGCTCACCCAACCTTCTAGCCCCTCCTCTAGGTCATTTATAAAAATGACAAACAGCAATGGTCCCAAAACAGATCCTTGCGGAACACCGCTAGTAACGGCACTCCAAGATGAACCTTTACAATCAACTACTACCCTCTGTCTTCTTCCGGCCAGCCAATTCCTAATCCAAACCTCCAACTCATCCTCAATTCCATACCTCCGTACTTTTTGCAGTAGCCTACCATGGGGAACCTCATCAAACGCCTTACTAAAATCCATATACACCACATCCAACGCTTTACGCTCGTCCACCTCCTTACTCACCTTCTTAAAGAATTCTATAAGGTTTGTGAGGCACGACCTGCCCTTCACAAAACCATGCTGACTATCCTTGATGACATTATTCCTCTCCAGATGTTCATAAATCCTATCCCTTACAATTCTCTCTAAGACTTTGACCACAACAGCAGTGAGACTCACCGTTCTATAGTTACGAGGGTTATCCCTACTCACCTTCTTGAACAAGGGAACCACATTTGCTAGCCTCCAGTCTTCTGGCACTACTCCTGTAGACAACGAGGACATAAACATCAAGGCCAATGGCTCTGCAATCTCCTCCCTTGCTTCCCAGAGAATCCGAGGATAAATGCCATCAGGCCCAGGGGACTTATCTATTTTCACCCTTTCCAGAATTTCCAACACCTCTTCCCTACATACCTCAAAGCCATTCATTCTACTTAATTGTGACTCAGTATTCACATTGGCAACAATATCCATGTTCCTGAGTGAATACTGATGAAAAGTATTCATTCAGTGTCTCCCCGATCACTTCAGCCTCCACACGCAACTTCCCACTACTATCCTTGACTGGACCTATTCCTACCCTAGTCATCCTTTTATTCCTGACATATCTATAGAAAGCCTTAGGGTTTTCCCTAATCCTACCAAATAAGCACCTTTCATGTCCCCTCCTTGCTGCTCTTAGCTCTCTCTTCAGATCCTTCCTGGCTACCTTATAACTCTCAATCGCCCCAATTGAACCTTCACGCCTCATCTTTACGTAGGCCGCCCGCTTCCATTTAACAAAGGATTCCAATTCCTTATTAAACCACGGCTCCCTCACACGACCCATTTCTCCCTGCCTGACAGGTACATACTTATCAAGGACACTCAATAGTTGCTCCTTGAACAAGCTCCACATATCAATTACGCCCTTCCCTTGAAGCCTACTTTTCCAAGTCACGCATCCTAAGTCATGCCTCACCGCATCATACTTTCCCTGCCCCCATCTATAACTCTTGCCCTGCAGTGCACACTTACTCCTCTCTATCACTAGAGTAAAAGTCACCGAATTGTGGTCACTGTCCCCAAAGTGCTCACCTACCTCTAATTCTAACACCTGGCCTGGTTCGTTACCCAGAACCAAATCCAGTATGGCCTCACCTCTTGTTGGCCTATCTACATATTGTGTCAGGAAACCCTCCTGCACACATTGGACAAACACCAACCCATCTAACGAACTAGAGATATAGCTTTCCCAATCAATATCAGGAAAGTTAAGCCCCCATAACAACCCCCCTATTACTTTCACTCTTCTCCTGAATCATCCTCGCAATCCTTTGTTCTATATTTCTGGGACTATTAGGAGGCCTGTAAAAAAACCTCTAACAGGGTGAGCTCACCGTTCCTATTCCTAACCTCAGCCCAAACTACCTCAGATGGCAAGTCTTCTTTTGTCGTCCTTTCCACCGCTGTAATACGATCTTTGACAAGCAATGCCACACATCCCCCTCTTTTACCCCCACCTCTGACCCTACTAAAACATTTAAACCCTGGAACCTGCAAAAGCCAATCCTGTCCCTGTTCTACCCATGTCTCTGTAATAGCCACAACATCGAAGTCCCAGGTACCAACCCACGCTGCAAGTTCACCGACCTTATTTCGTATACTTCTTGCATTGAAGTACACACACTTCAAGCCACTTTCCTGTTTACAGGCACCCTCCTTTGAGATTGATGCCATGTTCCTAACCTCCCTACACTCCAGGTCCTGCACCCTAAAGCTACAGTCTAGGTTCCCATGGCCATGCAGAGTTAGTTTAAACCGCCCCCAAGAGCACTAGCAAACCTCCCGCCAAGGATACTTGTGCCCCTCAGGTTCAGGTGTAGACCATCCTGTTTATAGAGGTCCCACCTTCCCCAGAAAGCACCCCAGTTATCCAAATACCGGAATCCCTCCCTCCTGCACCATCCCTGAAGACACGCATTTAACTGTTCTCTCTCCCTATTCCTCGACTCTCTATCACGTGGCACGGGTAACAAATCAGAGACAACAACTCTGTTCGTTCTAACTCTGAGCTTCCAACCTTGCTCCCTGAAAGCCTGCCTAACATCCTCAGCCCTCCTCCTCCCCATGTTGTTGGTGCCAATGTGGACCACGACTTCGGGCTGCTCCCCCTCCCCCTTAAGGACCCGGAAAACACGATCAGAGACATCACGTACCCTTGCACCTGGGAGGCAACATACCAAACGTGAATCTCTCTCGCCCCCACAAAACCGCCTATCAGTGCCCCGAACTATCGTGTCCCCAATTACTATTGCTCTGCTCTTCTCCACCCTTCCCTTTTGAGCAACGGGGACAGGCTCCGTTCTTTATTTGTAACTTTTCAATGGAGGCCAGTGGATTATGATCATTATAACTTGGCATTTTACTCTTCTTTGTCGGATATAGATTTCGAAGCGTTAAAGAGCAAACAGCAATCTCAAAGCCTCCTTTATCTTTCAGAGAGTAGTTTTACAATGACTGGCATTGTTTTTCAGAGAAGTACATTCTGGGTTTCACTATCCCTGATTCACCATCCTGTAACAAGACAGTACACAGTCTCAAATCACCAGCACCAATCTCCATTTTGAAAAGTCTGGAAAAATCATGGATGGCCAACATTGGTTCATTTTTTCAATTTGTGTTCATCGTTTCAAAGGCAGCCTTGTGTTCTGTGAAGCACACAACTTTTTATTTGTTTCCTTCACAAATTTGTTAAAAGCACCGCCATCCAGCTATAATTATACACAAATTTTTAGTAAACTCACACATTGCAATAAATCCAGTAATTTCTCATTCAGTTTCAGCAACTACGAATTCTATTAGAACATAGAACATAGAACATAGAACAGTACAGCACAGAACAGGCCCTTCGGCCCACGATGTTGTGCCGAACGTTTGTCCTAGCTTAAGCACCCATCCATGTACCTATCCAATTGCCGCTGAAAGGTCACCAAAGATTCTGACTCTACCACTCCCACAGGCAGCGCATTCCATGCCCCCACCACTCTCTGGGTAAAGAACCCACCCCTGATATCTCCCCTATACCTTCCACCCTTCACCTTAAATTTATGTCCCCTTGTAACACTCTGCTGTACCCGGGGAAAAAGTTTCTGACTGTCTACTCTATCTATTCATCTGATCATCTTATAAACCTCTATCAAGTCACCCCTCATCCTTCGCCGTTCCAACGAGAAAAGGCCTAGCACTCTCAACCTATCCTCGTACGACCTGTTCTCCATTCCAGACAACATCTTCTCTGAACCCTCTCCAAAGCTTCCACATCTTTTCTAAAGTGAGGCGACCAGAATTGCACACAGTACTCCAAATGTGGCCTAACCAAAGTCCTGTACAGTTGCAACACCACTTCACGACTCTTGAATTCAATCCCTCTGCTAATGAACGCTAATGCACCATAGGCCTTCTTCCAAGCTCTATCCACCTGAGTAGCAACTTTCAAAGATCTATGAACATAGACCCCAAGATCCCTCTGTTCCTCCACCTCACTAAGAACCCTACCGTTAACCCTGTATTCTGCATTCTTATTTGTCTTTCCAAAATGGATAACCTCACACTTGGCAGGGTTGAACTCCATGAGTCTTCCCTTTTGCTATCCTCAGCAATATGTGTATCTCTGTCTGTGAATATCTGTATGTGTGTCTCTATGTGCATGTGTATGGGTGTTTGTGAGTGTGTGTGTGTGATTGTATGCATCTCTCTGTGTTGTCTCTCTGTCTCTCTCTATATATATGTATGTGTGTGCGTATCTGTCTTTGAGTATTTCTTTCTCTATAATTGTGTGCGTGACTATCTCAGTGTGTCTGTTGGTATATGTGTGTATTAGTGGATAGTAGTGTCTGTATTACAGGTTTTTTAAATGCATATATCTGAATATCTCTGTGTCTATTTCTACGAGCTGTTGTCTATTGTGTGTTAATGTAAAATTCTGTATCTGTATTTGCGTGTATGTCTGTGTCTATATCTCTTCGTCTATTTCTGTTGTTCTGGGGGTGAACTCATTAAAATGAGTTCAAACCTCCCCTCTCTATCCCTCTTGTGTTCAAGGTGATACAATGCTCATGTTGCTGCAAGTCTCAATGTGTGTTTTTGTGTGTGTGTGTGCGTGTGTGTTCTTGCATGTGTACTTGTGTCCATCACGGTCTGCAATGGGAGTCACTTTGTCCGAATGAAGTTTGAACGAATAAATTAAAATGTGTTGAATCAAAGGTTCAGAGTTCTGTCTCTCTTTATGTCGAGTCCGCGTGTGTTTCAATTGAGACAATACCACCCTCTGCTGGATTCCCCATGCCACTGCACAAACATCAGATTTATTTTGGAGAAAACGTCCAAGTCTGTGAATGTCTAAAATTGCACGTTTGTTTCATTCTTCAAAGCTTCATGAAATGCTTCTGACCAAAACGTAGATTCTCCTGCTCTTTAAGTGCTGACTGGTTGTACTTTTCCAGCACCATACTTTTCGTCTCTGTGTGTCTCTGTGTGTCATTGTGTGTCTTTGTGTTGATGGTGCTGTCAGTTTGGATTATGCTGTGAGCTGCTGTTCTCTCTCTCTCTCTCTCTCTGACTGAATCCTTGAGGGAATGCATCGTCCACAGCACCACATGCAGTGGCATGGAGGGTACAGTAGAAACTAGAGATGTTTTTTTTAATCTTCACTCATGACAGGAAATATATGTTTGTGGGCTGCAATGGTGTAGCAGGCCATTGGAATTTGTAAGTTCGATGCTAAAAAAAAGAAACCCAGCTTTTGTTATTATTCATAAGTTTTAGTTATTCATAACATATTTTACTGTGTTATTGAACTTCTGTCCGAATCGAGCCAATGTTGCTGCATAAATAACCTTGCAGTCATTATCTGGGCCAACTTGGCACTTACTGTTAAAGTTCACTTGAGAATGTAACTTAAAGGAAGTTCTGGAATTTACTTATGAAAGAACTGAAACAAGCATGCCCATTTTAAAAGATGAGAGACTTAAAAAATCCAGGTCTTTTTTCAATATATAATTTCAGTCACATCACACTGTAAACCTTTGCTAAAAATTCTGTGTCTTATGATCCTGTTACACAGCTACCTGATGAAGGAGCAGCGCTATGAAGACTAGTGCTTGCAAATAAACCAGTTGTACTCTAACGTGGAGTTGGCTGATTTTTAACTTTGCATAAATAAATGTTTTGTGGGTGGGTTCTGATAGCATCATATGATGACGTGCCACAATTTCCCACATTGAAACAGCTCATCGTTGTCTGTTTATAGTATTAGGATGGGATCTGTTGGATTGTTACTGAGCAGTGAGACCATGCATTTAATAGACAAACATTTTCTGATTAACTATTTAATTTCACCAGAACACTCTGAAGTATTTGTTTGTGATGGAGATTTACAGAGGGTTCCACGCCAATAGGAACTAGCCAGTAGGAGATTCCTTTGGATTGTGCTGCGATGGAAAATCCTTAGGTTCCCAGCTCAACTCTTTCCCTGCACTAGGATAAGGACACTCTGTCAGGAGTGTGAGGGAATACTCCACACTTGCCTGGATGGGTGCAGCTCCAACACTCACTGAAGAAGCTCGACACTATCCAGGACAAAGCAACTGCTTGATTGTTACCTCATCTACAAACATCCACTCCCTCCACCTCCGATGCTCGTTAGCAGCAGAGTACATCATCTACAAGGTGCACTGCCGAAATTCATCAGAGATCCTCGGATAGCACCGTCCAAACCCATAATCACCTGCATCTGGGAGGGCAACGGCATCTGATACCTGGGAACACCACTCCCTGCAAGTTCCCCTCCAAGCCACTCATCACCCTGAATTGGAAATATATCACCACTCCTTCATTGTCAATGAGTCAAAATGCTGGAATTCCCTCCCTCGGAGCATTGCGAACTGCAGCAGTTCAAGAAGGCAGCTCACCACCACCTTCTCAAGGGGCAACTAGGGACAGTAATAGATGCTGATCCAGCCAGCAATGCTCACATTTCACAATGGAATTTTTAAGACATAATTTCATGGTCCGAATACACCAGGACGCTCCTGTGGTGTTCACTGATGAGTTTTATTTATTTATAACACATGGAATTCACGTAATCAAGTATTTTACTGCGTTACTGATTTTCGCTCTGAATCGGGGCAATGTTGCTGAGTAAATAAATGTGTTTGTGCAACAACTTCGGAGCTGCAACATGTGACCAACTTTACTGAAGTTATACATAAAGCCCGAGTAATCATCAGTATTGATTACTTGAATGACATAGTATAAGAAATCGACAACATATATTAACCACAGGAGGATGAAGCTCCCAGATATGGTGAAGAGCAAAATCACAGATTTCTTTCTGCTCTCCATCTCTGGATCTCTGTGATTCTCTCCTTTGCTCTCACCCTTTAGCCTCTTCCGAACTAGACTGGTCACCAAAATGTGCCTGACTGTCAGAGCATTGAGCAACAGAATCAAAGTGAATGGCAGAAAAGGGGTCAAAACAGTATCAAGCCAATCCAATACCACCCACCAAGTCTCAGTATAGTAGCTTGACTTTGTTCTACAATAGAATGGAACATTGTTGATTATGCTCCGAGGTTCATATTGAAAATAGAAGGGGATGTTTTTCAAACAGAGCAGGGTGAAGGTTGTTGCTAGAACCACAGTCGCAGTTTTCTCAGTACAATATTTTGTTCTCAACTTCTGACAACAAATGATCACAAATCGGTCAAAGGAGAAAGTGACGGTGAACCAGACAGAGCAGTCAGTAGCTGCACGACGCAGCACCCCAGTAACACAACACACAGGAGTGATGTCCAGGAAACAGCGTGGGTAATGATAAGTGCGAAATTTCCACAGCATAACATCTGTGATAATTACCATCAGGTCAGTAGCTGCCATAATCACCAGGTAACGAGTAATACAGGGAGACAGACCACACTTGCCCCGTGAAAGGACAACAATCGCCAGAAAATTTACTGTGGTAGACAGAAAAGATGCAATGAATTACTGATCACAATTTCCTCCTGCATGTTCCAGAATGTAACAATACGATTTTCGCCACAAAAACAGCTGTACTGTGTGAGTGGAAGTGGTCAGGGTTGAGTGCATTTAAATTGTAAGATTTTCACACGCACCCCAGATTGTCATCCAGCACAATCACTTCAGAGATTATGAGGTTTGGACAGAGTCTGTGCTCACAGCAATCCCCCCCCCCCCCCCCCCCCCCCCCCCCACCGACCCCCTTGGAAAGCAGAGAGTTGTCTGCGATTTTGTTTGGTTGAAAGGTCACTATGAGAATGAGAAAATAGATTCTTCCAGTTCTCAGCCCCAACTCTGACAGGTGCAGAATCCCATTAGAAATCTCGCCTCAGCTCAGTAACAGGACTGGAGAACGGACTGTCAAAAAAATCAAACTCACCCCCTCTCCTTGGATCAAGTAGTATTGGACTAACTCCTGATCTGAGCCACAACAGGATTAAGAAATAGGTCATCTGTTTGAGATTTTGGAGTGCAGACTCAAAGATTCATAGAGATGTACATATGCCGACCAGATGTCCCAACACAATCTAGTCCCACCTGCCAGCACCGGCCCATATCCCTCTAAACGCTTCCTATTCATATACCCATCCAAATGTCTCTTAAATGTTGCAATTGTACCATCCTCCACTGCATCCTCTGGCAGCTCATTCCATACATGTACTAACCTCTGCGTGAAAACGTTGTGCCGTAGGTCTCTTTTATATCTTTCCCCTCTCACCCTAACCTATGCCCTCTAGTTGTGGACTCCCCGACCCCAGGGAAAAGACTTTGCCTATTTATCCTATCCATGCCCCTCATAATTTTGTAAACCTCTATAAGGTCACCCCTCAGTCTCCAATGCTCCAGGGAAAACAGCCCCAGCCTGTTCAGCCTCTCACTGGAAACATCCTTGTAAATCTTTTCTGATTCTGAACCCTTTCAAGTTTCACAACATCTTTCCGATAGGAAGGAGACCAGAATCGCACGCAATATTCCAACAGTGGCCTAACCAATGTCCTGTATAGCCGCAACATGACCTCCCAACTCCTGTACTCAATATTCTGACCAATAAAGGAAAGCATGCCAAACGCCTTCTTCACTATCCTATCTACCTACGATTCCACTTTCAAGGAGCTATGAACCTGCACTCCAAGATCTCTTTGTTCAGCAACACTCCCAAGAACCATACCATTAAGTGTATAAGTCCTGCTAAGATTTGCTTTCCCAAAATGCAGCACCTCGCAGTTATCTGAATTAAACTTGGCCCATGTGGTCAAGATCCTGTTGTAATCTGAGGTAACCTTCTTCGCTGTCCACTATACCTCCAATTTTGGCGTGATCTGCAAACTTACTAACTGTACCTCTTATGCTCGCGTCCAAATCATTTATGCAAATGACAAAAAGCAGAGGACTCAGCACCGATCCTTTTGGCACTCCAATGGTCACAGGTCTCCAGTGTGATAAACAACCCTCCACCACCACCCTCTGTCTTCTACCTGTGAGCCAGTTATGTATCCAAATGGCTAGTTCTCTCTGTATTCCGTGAAATCTAACCTTGCTAATCAGTATCCCATGGGGAACCTTGTCGAACACCTTACTGAAGTCCATATGGATCACATCTACTGCTCTGCCCTCATCAATCTTCTTTGTTACTTCTTCAAAAAACTCAATCAAGTTTGTGAGACATGTTTTCCCACGCACAAAACCATGTTGACTATCCAGAATCAGTCCTTGATTTTCCAAATACATGTACGTCCTGTTCCTCAGGATTCCCTCCAACAACTTGCCCACCACCGAGGTCAGGCTCACTGGTCTACAGTTCCCTGGCTTGTCCTTACCACCCTTCTTAAACAGTGGCACCACGTTTGCCAAACTCCAGTCATCCGGCACCACATCTGTGACTATCGATGAGACAAATATCTCAGCAAGAGGCCCAGCAATCACTGCTCTAGCTTCCCACAGAGTTCTCCGGTACACCTGATCAGGTCCTGGGGATTTATCCACCTTTAACCGTTTCAAGACATCCAGCACTTCCTCCTCTGTAATCTGGACATTTTGCAAGATGTCAGCATCTGTTTCCCTACATTCTATATCTTCCATATCCTTTTCCACAGTAAATGCTGATGCAAAATATTCATTTAGTATCTCCCCCATTTTCTGTGGCTCCACACAAAGGCCGTCTTGTTGATCTTTGAGAGGTCCTATTCTCTCCCTAGTTACCCTTTTGCCCTTAATATATTTGAAAAACGCCTTTGGATTCTCCTTAATTCTATTTGCCAACACTATCTCATGTCCCCTTTTTGCCCTCCTGATTTCCCTCTTCAGTATACTCCTACTTTCTTTATACTCTTCTAAGGATTCACTCGATCTATCCTGTCTATACCTGACAAATGCTTCCTTCTTTTTCTTAACCAAACCCTCAATTTCTTTAGTCGTCCAGCATTCCCTATAGTTACCAACCTTACGTTTCATCCTGACAGGAATATACTTTCTCTCTGATAGACCCTTGAAGGTGGAGTCACATATAAATAGTATAGTGACGAAAGTATGCTTTCCTTTATTGGTCAGAACATTTAGCATAGGAGTTGACAAGTCATGTTACAGCTGTATAGGACATTGATTAGGCCACTTCAAGAATAGTGTATTCCGTTCTGGTCTCCCTGCTATGGGAAGGATGTTTTGAAACTTGAAAGGGATCAGAAAAGATTAACAACGATGCTGCCAGGGTTGGAGGGTTTGAGCTTACTGGGAGAGACTGAATTGGCTCGCGCTGTTTTCCCCGGAACATCGGAGGCTGAGGGGTAACCTTATAGAGGTTTAAAAAATCATGGGGGGGGGGGGCGGGGGGGCATGGATAAGATAAATAGACAAGATCTTTTTCCTGAAGTAGAGGAGTCTGGGAGTAGATGGCATAGTTTGAGGGTGAGAACGGAAAGATTTAAAAGCATCTTGAGGGGCAACTTTTTCACATAGAAGGTGGTGCGTGAATGGAATGAGCTGCCAGAGGAAGTGGTGGAAACTGGTACAATTACAAGATTTAAAATGCACCTGCATGGGCATATGAATATGAAGGATTTAGAGGGATATGGGCCAACGACTGGCAAATGGGATTCAACTAATTTAGAATAACTGGTCTGCATGGACGAGTTGAACCAGTTAATATATTTCAATGTTGCATGACTCTATGACTCTATCAGAACTTCCATAAGATTTGAAACAAAACCACACCATTTCTCTGACACAGGTGTAGCAGAACAGAACATGTAGGGCTCCCTTAGTGACAATGCGTGACTTTTAGGACAGTTGCGATATTTACACTGTAAATCAAAACTCCATGCATCACAAATGTCTTGACGTGCAGGGGTCTGGAGGGAAATCTATCAAGAGTTTAAACAACTAACCAGAGACTGTGAGGAGAAGAGAATTTCCAGATGGGTTGGTAGTTAGATTAAGTTATACAAATCAAAACGGAGCACATATCCCACAATTCCTTTGCATCACAAAAAGTTCACAACTGATCCAGCATCCACTGCCATTTGTGGAGGAGAATTCCAAACATCTCCCGCCCTATGCATGTCAAAGTGCTTCCTAATACTTCGCTAGCTCATTCCCGCAAGAATTCAGAGACTCTGCTACCTCGTTCTAGATTCACAAACTACGGGAAAGAGTTCATCTTAATCTACTCATTCTTTCTGGGTAATGTCTTGTGGGACTTCAATCAGATCACTCGTTAACGTTTGCAAGTTGGGAGAAAACTGGCCTTATTTATGAAATAAACAAAAATTGCTGGAAAAACTGAGGACAGCCAGGAAATGTGGGACAGAAATCAGAGCAAACACTTTGGATCCAGTGTCCCATTGTCAGAATTCATACCTCATACCCTCACGCCTTATGAAACCGGAACAGATGACAGAACACTGAGATCAGAGAATGCTGCAGCAGCAGTGACGTTGGGTGTCTCTGTCAGACAGAATTGTACCAAGAATGCCACTCAGTGAATTGCTGTCACTGTCCCGGTGTCTGGATATGGCTGACCAGTCAATGAGCTGGAGACATTATTATTCAAAAGATAAAACTAGAGAGCAGATCATCAACAGATTAAAACAAGTTCAATTCTCATAAAGTCATACCAGGAACGCCAATAAAAGCGAGGATGGTGTAGTACGCCTTCTCCACGTGCTGAATTGGTAGATGCATTTTTTTCTCTGCGAGGTGATCTTTTCCTTCAGGCAGCTGACAAGCTCCTTGTTTGAAACTCTGAGCTGATGAGAGTCACTGCCTTATACTGTGTGGAAACTCCTTGGGGAGATCGAGGTGACAGCATTACTCAGCTTTGTTGTTATTTTTCAAATTTCTTTCAATGAACAAACGAAGTATAATAACAAGTTTAATCACAATTATGAAGGAATGGTGTTACTCATACATTGCAACGAAACAACAAAAACAGACTCTGGAGTCTGTCAGCAATAACACTGTCCACTCAAACACCATGAGCCCTCTCCCAAGGTCATACAATATTTCAACTGATGCTGCATTGAGACAGTTTATTCCATTGTGAAATTATGTCTCAGAGCTGTCTTTGTTACTCTAGGGTAGGAGATGCCCTCTTGAAACAAAAAAAAATCACTCTCTGATTGAAATAAGAATCTTCTCACACATTGAATGTGTGCATTGCTGCTGAGGTCAGTGTTTATTCCCTACTTTATATTTCCCAGGATCCAGTGTCACATTATGGACCAAGTCAGGAGAACATACTGCCTTTCCTGAGGGAAGCGATCTCAGTGAATAAGATGGACTTCCAACAATGGAGACATCACTGACCGCACTCTCACTGACACTGTCCATCCAGAAAACTACAGAATGGCAGTTTTAAATCTGAACAGGGATGGGGTCACCTTGGTGTTCATGTGTATATATCTTTGAATGTGACAATATCAGCTGAAGAGGGAAATAGCAAACGTATCGGATATTAAGTATCACTAATGACACAGTGAAAATTAACACTAGGGAGAGATATTAATCCAGAGGTTTAGCTTCTTTGAAAGTTGCCACCCAGTTTGACAGGGTTCTTAAGAAGGCATACAGTGTTTTAGCATTTATTAATAGAGGGATCGAGTTCCTGAATCATGAGGATATACTACAGCTGTACAAAACTCTAGTGCGGTTGCACTTCGAGTATTGTGTACAGTTCTGGTCACCGCATTATAAGAAGGATGTGGAAGCTTTGGAAAGGATGCAGAGGACATTTACTAGGATGTTGTCAAGTATGGAGTGAAGGTCTAACGAGGAAAGGCTGAGGGACTTGAGGTTGTTTTTGTTAGAGAGAAGAAGGTTGGGAGGTGACTTAATAGAGACATATAAGATAATCAGAGGGTTAGATAGGGTGGACAGGGAGAGCCTTTTTTCCAAGAATGGTGACGGCGAGCACAAGGGGGCATAGCTTTAAATTGAAAGGTGATAGATATAGGACAGATGTCAGAGGTAGTTTCTTTATTCAGAGAGTAGTAAGGGTATGGAATGCTTTGCCTGCAACTGTAGTAGATTCGCCAACTTTTAAGTACATTTAAGTCATCATTGGACAAGCATATGGACGTACATGGAATAGTATAGGTTAGATGGGCTACAGATTGGTATGTGAGGTCGGCGCAACAGTGAGGGCCGAAGGACCTGTACTGCGCTGTAATGTTCAATGTTCTATGTTCTGAATTGGACTCTGAACTCGTGACACTGAGTTGGGAAAACCTTATTTCTTGCCAGGTATGTGCTATCTGTACCTATGTGGATCAGTAAGATTGTCTTATCCCCATCCCATTGTGAACTTATCGACAGCCCTGACCTTGGGCCCTGAAGACCAGCACAGGAAGAGAACACAGCCTCCTAGACACACGTTCATTGCTGCAGAAAACGCTCACATACTGCAGCTGTGACACATTACTTATTGACACTGGCCTTAATGTCCTCAAATTAAATGCTTCATTTTCTCGAATTAAGTTTTTACGTGCATGTACACGTTTTCACGTCTTTTCTTGAACTTACACTTCTTCGCTAGATTAATATAAAGCTTACAATAGGTATTCTAGTGTAAGACCCACCCAAGTTGTAAGTTGCTGTCGTTTGACAAGATTCATACGCTCCAAGCAAAATGGATCGATCTGACTCAGTTATGGAGGAGCCATTTTCAGCTGCTTCTTTGAGTAAATAATGCCAAGTGTATTGTTCCCTAGGGCAGATCTTGTCAAACTCTCCTTTAATGTGGGAATTTCACATCTTTACCTGTCGATTTCAGTTAACTTCAATCTAATAACCCGTACAAACAAGATTTGATTTGGCCAAAAGTTCAGATTCTCTTGCCTAGTTGTCCATTTTCCTTTTAAACTTTTCTCTCTTCGGTCAAATTGCATCACCTTGAAGAATGAGAATGGTGGTGGAGGGATAATGGGAATTTCACTGCAATAATCATCCAGAAACACAAGAGAACAGCGCTACCATAACAGCTGGTGAAATGTGAAACAGAAAAAAAAAACATGTAATAAAGAAGCAGCTGTAACAATTCTCAATTTTCCTAAAAATCCATCTATTTCCTGAAAATTTGTTCAGGAGAAAGAACGATATGTTTCACTTAGTCTGCCACTATTTGACTGCAGATCCAGTTCAATGTGTCATGGTATCTCAGTTGCCCTTCGGCTGATTATTGATAGATAATGAACGTTGGAATATGTCACTCACACCCCATGAACAAATGAATAATCTGGAATTTACAATAAGGCAAGATGGAATGGGATGTAATTCAGGATGGAATTCACCTGTTGAAAGCATGCTGGCCTGTGACAATTCACATCATGGGCAGGACTCTCGATCCTGAGGGGAACAGATGCCTCGAAGTGTTTTCCGTCAGAAAGAGAGTGCAGAGAAACCAGGGTTTGGGGGATAGCTGGGCAAATCAGACAATTAACGTAATGAAGCCTGGACAAGCACATGTGTAACAGCAACACCAACTGAGAAGGCTGAATGGTCTCTTACTTTTGCCCACTCTACCCTATCCTCTCACACCCATACATTGCTTATCTCAACAGACTAAAAGCTAAATTCTTTCGTGCTGAAAGGGCCAATACTGCGCGGTGATGCTCTATGTTCTATGAGCTAACTTCCTTTGTTAGCTGAGCGGTTCCATAAAAAGCATGTACTGCGCTGTGATGTTCTTAATGCTCTATGAGTCTAACTTCCTTTAATAGTTCAGCGGTTCCATGAAGGGCCTGTACTGCACTGTCATGTTCAAAGTTATATTAGTCTAACTTCCTTAATCAGCCGAGCCGTTTCATCAAGGTCCTGTACTGCGCTAAAATCTTCCATGTTGTATGAGTGTAACTTCCTTTATGAGCCGAGCGGTTCCTCAAAGGGCCTGCACTGCACTGTCATATTCGATGTTCGTTGAGTCGAACCTCGTTTATTAGCTGAGCGGTTCCAAAAAGGGCCTGTACTGCACTTAATGTTCTATGAGTGCAACTTTCTCTATTAGCCAAGCTGTATGTAAAGGGCCTGTGCTGTGCAGTCATATTCTATGTTGTATTTGCCCAACTTTCTTTATCAGTCAAGGGGTTCTCTAAAGGGACTTTACTACACTGTAATGCTATTTGTTCGATGAGTCTAACTTCCTTTATGAGCCGAGCGGTTCCATAAAGGTCCTGTAATGTGCTGTTCTATGAGTGGAAATTTCATTAACAGCTGAGCGGTTGCATGAAGGGCCAGCACTGCACTGTCATAGTTTAGTTTGTATTAGTTTAATGATCTTTACGAGCCTAGCAGTTCCATAAAAGGCATGTAATGTGCTGCAATGTTCTATGTTAGACAGTCTAACATCCGTTATTAGCTGAGCTGTTCCATAAGTGCCTGCATAGCGCTGTAATGCTCTGTGTTCTATGAGTCTAACGTACATTATTAGCCGAACTGTTCTGTAAAGGGCATGTACTGCGTTGAAATGTTCTATATTCTCTGAGCTCCATCTCCTTTATTAGCTGAGCGGTCCAAAAGAGGGCCTGCACTGCACTGTCATAGTCTAGGTTGAATTAGTCTAATGTCCTTTATGGGCATAGCATTTCCGTAAAGGGCCTGTAATGCGCTGTAATGTTCTATGTTGTATTAGTCTAACTTCCTTAATGAGCCGAGCGGTTCCATAAAGGGCCTGTACTGCGCTGTAATGCTCTATGTTCTGTGAGTCTAACATTCTTTATTATCCAAGCATTCCATAAAACTCTATACTGAGCGGTAATGTTTAATGTTCTATGAGTCTAACTTGCTTTATTTGCCAAGCGGTTCCATAAGTGGCCTGTAGCGCGCTGTGATGTTCGACGTTGTATTAGTCTAGTATCCGTTATGAGCCGAGCGGTTCCATAAAGAGCCTGTACTGCTCTGTCATATTCTATGTTGTATCAGTCCAACTTCCTTAATCAGCCAAGCGATCCCGTAAAGGACCTGTCCTGCTCGAGAATGCTCTATGTTCTCTGAGTCTAACTTGCTTTATTAGCTGCGTGGTTCCGGAAAGGACCGGTGGCACAGTGGTTAGCACTGCTGCCTCACAGCGTAAGAGACCTGGGTTCCATTCCCGACTCAGGCGACTGAATGTGTGGAGTTTGCACATTCTCCCTGTGTCTCCGTGGGTTTCCTCCGGGTGCTCCGGTTTCCACCCACAATCACAAAGATGTGCACGTCAGGTGAATTGGCCATGTTAAAGAGGTAAATGTACGGGAATGGGTGGGTTGCGGGTCGGTGTGGACTTGTTGGGCCGAAGGGCCTGTTTCCACACTGTAAGTAATCTAATCTAATGCACTGTAATGTTTATGTTGTATTCGTCTAGCTTCCTCTTTCATTCGAGCGGTTCCATAAAGGGACTGTACTGAGCTGTCATGTTCTGTGTGCTATGAGTCTAACTTCCTTTTTTAACTGAGCGATTCCATAAAAGGCGTGTACTGCGCTGTAATGCTCTATTTCCCATGAATATAACGGTCATAATAGGCCGAGCGGTTCCCTAAAGGGCCTGTAATGCACTCTAATGTTCTGTGTGTCTAACTTCCTGTATTATCCGAGCGGTTCCATAAAGCACCTGAACTGTGCTGTAATGTTCTCTGTTCTACGTTCTATGAGCCTAACTTCCGTTATTAGAAGAGTGGTTCCATAAAGGGCCTGTACTGCACTGTCAAAGCCGAGGTTGTATTCGTCTAATGAACTTTTTGTGCCGAGTGGTTCCGTAACGGGCTGTACTACGCTGTAATGTGCAACTTCATATTCGTCGAAATGTTTTTATTCGTCGAGTTGTGCCAGAACGGGCTTGTACTGCGCTGTAATCTTCTATCTACTATGAGTCTAACATCCTTTATTCGCCAAACGGTTCCATAAGCCTAATGTAGTGCGCCATGATGTTCTGTGTTCTGTGAGTCTAACTTCCTTTATTTGTTGAGCAATTCCATAAAGGGCCTGTACATCGCTGTAATGTTCTATGTTTTTTTGAGTCAAACTTCGTTTATTAGCCGAGCGGTCCCATAAAGGTCATGCATGGAGCTGTGATGCGCTATGTCCCATGAGTTAAACATCATTTATTAGCCTTGTAATTCCATGAAGTGATGTATCATTATATGTTTTATTGGTCTAACGTCCTTTATTAGACGAGCGGTTCCAGGCAGGGCATGTTCTCTACGTTCTGTGTGTCCAACTTCCTTTATTACCCAAGCGGTTCCATAAACAGCCTGTACTGCGCTGATATGTTCTGTGATGTATTAGACTAACTTCCTTTATCTGCTGAGTGATTCCATAAAAGGGCCTATACTGTTCTGTAATGTTTTATGTTATATTAATTTGACTTCCCTTATTTGCCAAGCGGCTCCACTAAGTGCCTGTACTATGTTTTCCTGTTCGAAATTGTATCAGGCTAACTTCCTTAATCAGGTGAGCGGATCCATAAAGGATCCATAAAATACTTCGCTGTAATGTTCGATGTTCTACGAGTCTAACTTCATTTATCAGCCCAGCAGTTCCGTAAAGTCGTGTAGTGCACTGTAATGTTCTCTGTTCTGGGAGTGTAACTTTCACTATTAGCCAAGCATTCCATGGAGGGTCTATACCGCGCTGTAATGTTCTATGTTGTATTAGCCTAACTTCCAGAATCAGCCAAGCGGTTCCATTTACGTCCAGTACTGCGCTGTGATGTTCGATGTTGTATTAGTCTAACATCCGTTACGAGCCGAGCAGTTCCACAAAGGTCATGTACTGCGCTGTAATGTTCAATGTTCTATGAGTCTAACTTTCTTTATTCGCCGAGCGGTTCCAAAAAGGGCCTGTAATACGCTGTAATGCTGTATGTTATATTAGCTGAAAATGTGTTGCTGGAACCGCGCAGCAGGTCAGGCACCTTCAAGGCACAGGAGAATCGACGTTTCGGGCATAAGCCCTTCTTCAGGAACCCGAAACGTCAATTCTCCTGTTCCCTGGATGCTGCCTGACCTACTGCGCCGTTTCAGTCTAACTTCCTTAATCAACCGGGTGGATGCATAAAGGGCTTGCACTCCGTTGTAATGTTCCATGTTCTATGAGTCTAGCTTCATTTATCATCCGAGCGGTTCTGTTAAGAGGAACTGTAATGTTCTATGTTCTGTGAGTGCAACTTTCACTATTAGCCAAGCAGCTCCATGGAGAGTCTGTATGCGCTGTTTTGTTCCATGTTGTATTAGTCTAATGTTCGTTATTAGCTGTGCGGTTCCATACAGGACCTGTACTGATCTCTCATATTCTATGTTGTATTAGTCCACCTTCCTTAATCAGCCATGAAGTACCTGTCCTGCGCTATAATGATCTATGTTTTAGTAGTTTAATTTCCTTTCTAAGCTGACCAGTTCCATAAAGAGTCTGTAATGCGCTGTAATGTTCGATGTTCTATGAGTCTAACTTGCTTTAATAGCTGTGCGGTTCCGGAAAGGACCAGTAACGCACTGTAATGTTCATGTTGAATTCGACTAGCTTCCTATATCATTCGAGCGATTCCATAAAGGGTCTGTACTGCGCTGAAATGTACTACTTTGTATTCGTATAACTTCTTTTATTGGTCGAGTGGTTCGATAAAGGGTCTTTACTGCATTGTAATAATCTATCTTTTATGAGTCTAACATCCATTATTAACCAATTGGTTCCATAAGAAGAATGCAGTGCGCCATGATGTTCTGCGTTCTTTGAGTCTAACTTTCTTTATTTGTTTAGCGATTCCATAAAGGGCCTGTACAGTGCTGTAACGTTCTATGTTCTATGAGTCTAACTTCCTTTATTAGCCGAGCGGTTCCATAAAGTTCATATACGGAGATGTGATGCGCTATGTTCCATGAGTCAAACTTCGTTTATGAGCCGTGCGATTCCATGAAGTGATGTACCATTATATGTTGTATTAGTCTAACATCCTTTATTAGACGAGCGGTTCCATGCAGGGCATGTAACCTACGTTCTGTGTGTCTAACTTCCTTTATTACTCAAGCGGTTCCATAAACAGCCTGTGCTGCGCTGATATGTTCTGTAATGTATTAGACTAACTTCCTTTATCTGCTGAGTGGTTCCACAAAGGGCCTATACTGTGCTGTAATGTTTTATGTTGTATTAATCTGACTTCCGTTATTAGCGAGCGGTTCCAATAAGCGCCTGTACTATGTTTTCCTGTTCGAAGTTGTATCGGTCGAACTTCCTTAATCAGGGGAGCGGATCAATAAAGGATCTATAAAGTACTTCGCTGTAATGTTCTATGTTCTGTGAGTCTAACTTCATTTATCTGCCCAGCGGTTCCATAACGTCGCGTTGTGCACTGTAATGTTCTCTGTTCTGTGAGTGTAACATTCACTATTAGCCAAGCAGTTCCACGGAGGGTCTGTACTGCGCTGTAATGTTCTATGTTGTATTCGTATAACTTCCAGAATCAGCCAAGTAGTTCCATATACGTCCAGTACTGCACGTGATGTTCGATGTTGTATTAGTCTAACATCCGTTATGAGCCGAGCAGTTCCATAAAGGGCCTCTACTGCACTGTCATGTTCTATGTTCTATGAGTCTAACTTCTTTTATTCGACGAACGGTTCTAGAAATGACCCGTAGTGCACTGTCATATTCAAAGTTGCATTAGTCTAACTTCCTTTATTAGCCGAGCGGTTCTAAAAATCTCCTGTACTGCGCTGTAATGTTCTGTGTGTTATGTGACTAACTTCCTTAATCAGTCGAGCGGTTCCATAAAGGGTCTGTACTACGTGGTAATGTTCCATGTTCGATGAGTCTAACTTCCTTAATCAGCCGAGCGGTTCCAGAAAGGGCCTGTACTACGCTGTAATGTTATGTGATGTACCAGTCTAACTTCCTTTATCAGCCAAGGGGTTCCTTAAACGGCTTGTAATGCGCTGTAGTTATCGATGTTGGATAAGTCTAACTTCCGTTAACAGCCGAGTGGTTCCATGAAAGGCCTGTACTACACTGTGATGTTCTTGGCTCTAGGAGTCTAACTTCCTTTATTAGCCGAGAGGTGCCCTAAAGGGCCTGTACTGCGCTGTAATGGTTTATGCTGTAGTAGTCTAACTTCCTTTTTTCGCCAAAGGGTTCTGTAAATGGAATGTACCGAGCCGCAATTATCTCTGTTGTATTAACCTCACTTCTTTTACTGTCTGAGCGGTGTCCCACTGAGCCTGTACTGCGCTGCAATGTTCTCTGCTGTCTAACTTCCTTTATTAGCCAAAGGGGTCCGTAAACGACCTGTACTGTGCTGTAATTATCTATGTTTTATTAGTCTCACTTCCTTTATCAGCCAAGTGGTTCCATAAAAGAGGTTTAATGCGCTGTAATGTGTTATGCTCTATGAGTGTAGCTTCCATGATTATTAGCTGAGTTGTTTCAGAAAAGGGCCTGTACTACGTTGTAATATTCCATATTCACTGAGCTCAACTTCCTTTTTTAGCCGAGCGGTTCAAAACAGGGCATGTACTGCGCTGTCATAGTCTTGGTTGAATTAGTCTAATGCCCTTTATGGGCGTAAAATTTCCATAAAGGGCCTGTAATGCACTGTAATGTTCTATGTTGTATTCATCTAACTTCCTTTATCAGCCGAGGCGTTCCATAAGCGGCCTGCAGTGCACTATATTGTTCCACGTTGTACTAGTTTAATGTTTGTTATTAGCCAAGTGGTTCCATAACGCGCCTGTACTGCATTGTAATGTTCTATGTTCTATGTGTCTAACTTCCTGTCTTAGAAGAAACGTTCCATAAAGGGCTTATATTGCGCTGTATTGTTCTATGTTGTATTAGGCTAAATTCCTTTATCAGATGAATAATTCAATAAATTAATTGCACGGCGCTGTGATCTTCTATATTCTATGAGTCTAACTTTCTTTATTAGCCGAGCGGTTCCATCAAAGACCCGTACAGTGTTGTAATGTTTTACGTTCTATGAGTCTAATTTCCTTTATGAGACAAGCGGTTCCATAAAGCTGTGTGCTGCGCTGTCATATTCAATCTTGTATTACTCTAACGTCCGTTATTAGTCGAGGGGTTCTATTAAGGGCCTATACTGTGCGTTCATGTTCGAAGTTGTTTCAGACTAACTTCCTTACTCAACCGAGTGGATCTATAAAGGCATTGTACTACGCTGTAGTGTTCCATATTCTATGAGTCTAGCTTCATTTATCAGCCAAGCGGTTCTGTAAAGTCGTGTAGTGCACTATAATGTTCTAAGATCGGTGAGTGTAACTTTCAGTATTAACCGAGTAGTTCCATGGTAGGCCTGTACTGCGCTGTAATGTTCTATATTGTATTAGTCTAACTTCCTGAATCAGCCAAGCGGTTCCATAAAAGGCCAGTACTGCGCTGTGATGTTCGATATTGTATGAGTTAACATCCGTTATTAGCCGAGTGGTTCCATAAAGGGCCTATATGGCACTGTAATGTTCTATGTTCTATGAGTCTAACTTCATTTATTAGACTAATGGTTCTAGAAATGACCCGTAGTGCGCTATCATATTCAAAGTTGTATTAGTCTAACTTCCTTTATTCGGCGAGCAGTTCCATAAAGCTCCTGTACTGCGCTGTTATGTTCTGTGTTCTGTGAGAGTAACTTCCTTAATCAGTCGAGCAGTTCCATAAAGGGTCTGTACTGCGTGGTCATGTTCCATGTTCGATGAGTCAAACATCCTTTATCAGCCGAGCCGTTCCAGAAAGGGCCTGTACTACACTGTGATGTTGTGTGTTGTACCAGTCTAACTTCCTTTCTTAGCCGAGGGATTCATAAACGGCTTGTAACGCGCTTTAATTATCTATGTTGGATCAGTCTAATTCCCCTTAACAGCCGAGTGGTTCCGCAAAGGGCCTGTACTACATTGTGATGTTCTTTGGTCTAGAAGTCTAACTTCCTTTATTAGCCAATCGGTGCTCTAAAGGGCCAGTGCTATGCTGTAATGTTTTAAGCTGTACTAGTGTAACTTCCTTTATTCGCCAAAGGGTTCCATAAACGGCCTGCACTGTGATCTAATTACCTATGTTGTCTTAGACTCACTTCCTTTATCAGCCGAGAGGTTCTACACGGGAAGTGTAGTGCGCAGTAATGTTCTTTGTTCTTTAAGTGTAACTTCCATTACCAGCCGAGTGGTTCCATAAAGGGGCAGTACTGCGTTATGATGTTCTATGTTGAATTATTCTAACATTCTTTGTTAGCTGAGCATTTCGATAAAGGGCGTGTACTGCGTTGTAATGCTCTACGTTCTATGAGTCTAACTTTCTTTATTAGCCAAGCGTTTCTTTAAAGGACCTGCACTGTGCTCTTCCACGTTTGATGTGTCTAACTTCCTTGGTTAGCCGAATGGTTCAAGAAAGGGCCTGTAATGCGCTGTCATATTTTATGTTGTATTAGTCTAACGTCGTCTATTGGCTGAGCAGTTCCATAAAGGCCCAGTACTGCGCTTAATGTTCCATGAGTCTAAGATCCTTTATTAGACTATGTTGTATTAGTCAAATTTACTTTATTAGTCGAGCAGTTTCATAAGGGACCCGTACTGTTCTGTAATGTTCTATGTTTTATGAGTCTAACTTCAATTATTAGACGAGCGGTTCTAGAAAGCGCCCGTACTGCGCTGTCATGTTTTAAGATGTATTAGTCTAACTTCTTTATTAGCTGAGCGGTACCAGAAAGGGACTTTACTGTGCGGTAATGTTCCAAGTTCTATGAACCTAACTTTGGTAATCAGCCGAGCGGTTCCATAAAGACTCTGTGCTGTTCTATCATATTTTATGTCGTATTAGTCTAACTTCCTTTATCAGCTGAGAGGATCTGTAATGGATCTGTACTGCGCTGTAATTATCCATGTTGCATGAGTCTAACTTCCTTTATCAGCTGAGCGGTTCCATCAAATGTCTGTACTGCACTGTAATGTTCTATGTTGTATCAGTCTAATATCCGTTATTATCTTTGAGGAGAAAGTGAGGTCTGCAGATGCTGGAGATCAGAGCTGAAAATGTCTGGCTGGAAAAGCGCAGCAGTTCAGGCAGCATCCAGGGAACAGGAGAATCGACGTTTCGGGCATAAGCCCTTCTTCAGGAAGAAGGGCTTATGCCCGAAACGTCTATTCTCCTGTTCCCTGGATGCTGCCTGACCTGCTGCGATTTTCCAGCAACACATTTTTAGCCAACATCCATTATTAGCCTTGCAATTTCCATAAAGAGCCTGTACCGCGCTGTAATATTCTGTGTTCTATGTGTCTAAGTTCCTTTATCAGCCAAGAGGATCTATAATGAGTCTATACTGCGCTGTAATTATCTATGTTGTATTAATCTAACTTCCTGTATTAGCTGGGCCCTTTCAAAAAGGACTTGTACTGCACTGTCATGTTCTATGTTGAATTAGTCTAACGTCCATTATTAGCCGAGCATTTTCATAAAGGGCCTGTACCACACTGTAATGTGCTATGTTCAATGAGTCTAACTTCCTTTATTGGACGACCGTTTCCATAAAGGGTCTGTACTGCGCTGTTAAGTTATATGTTCTATGTCTCTAACTTCCTTTATTAATTGAGCCGTTCTATAAAGGCATGTACTGCGCTGTCATATTCTATGTTGTATTAGGTAAAAACAATGACTGCAGATGCTGGAAACCAGAGTCTAGATTAGAGTGGTGCTGGAAAAGCACAGCAGTTCAGGCAGCATCCGAGGAGCAGTAAAATCGAAGTTTCGGGCAAAAGTCTCCCCACCCCCAATCTCCTCTCACTTATCTCTCCACCCTTCAGGCTCTCTGCCTGTATTCCTGATGAAGGGCTTTTGCTCAAAACGTCGATTTTACTGCTCCTCGGATGCTGCCTGAACTGCTGTACTCTATGTTGTATTAGTCTAACTTGTTTTATCAGCTGAGCGGTCCCATAAACGGACTGTATTGCCCTGTAATGTAATATGTCCTATGAGTCTAACATTCTTTATTGGCCAAGTGGGTCTATAAAGGGCCTGCACTGTAATGGTCTATATTGCATTAGTCTAACTTCCTTTATTAGACGAGTGGTTCCATAAAATGCCTGTACTGCGCTGTCATATTCTCTGTTGTATCAGTCTAATGGCCTTACAATTGTATAAAAGACCTGTACCTCGCTATAATGTTCTATGATCTATGTGTCTAACTTGTTTGATTAGCTAGCGTTTCCATTAAGGGCCTGTAATGCGCTGTAATGTTCTATGTTGTATTAGTCTAACGTCCGTTATTAGCCGAGCAGTTCCATAATGGGCGAGTACTGCTCTGTAATGTTCTATGTTTTATGAGTCTAACTTCCTTTTTGAGACGAGCGGTTCTAGAAAGCGCCAGTACTGTGCTGTCATATTTGAAGTTGTATGAGTCGAACTACCTTTATTAGCCAATTGGTTCTATAAATGGCCTGTACTGCGCAGTAATATCCCATGTTCTATGAATCTAACTTCCTTAAACAGACGAGCGGTTCCATAAAGACTCTGTGCTGTGCTATCATATTCTATGTTGTATTAGTCTAACTTCCTTTATCAGCCAAGAGCATCTATAATGGGCCGGTACTGCGTTGTAATTATCTATGTTGTATTAGTCTAACTTCCTTTAGCAGCCGAGCGGTTCCATCAAGGGCCCGTACCGCACTGTAATGTTCTGTGTTGCATCGTCTAACATCCTTTATTAGCCTTGCATTTTTATAAAGGGCCTGCACCGCGCTGTAAAATTAGAACATAGAACATTGAAAATTACAGCACAGAACAGGCCCTTTGGCCCACGATGTTGTGCCGAGATTTGATCCGAAAATAAAATATAGTAACAACCTACGTACCCTCAACTCACTGCTATCCATGTGCATGTCCAGCAGTCGCTTAAATGTCCCCAATGACTCTGCTTCCACCACCGCTGCATTCACATCTCTCTGTGTAAAAAACCTACACCTGACGTCTCCTTTATACCTTACTCTTAATATCCTCAAACTATGACTTCTTGTACCAGTCAATCCTGCCCTGGGGAAAAGTCTCTGGATATTGACTCTATCGATTCCTCTCATTATTTTGTACACTTTGATCAGGTCTCCTCTCCTCCTTCTTCTCTCCAGAGAGAAAGGTCCGAGTTTATTCAACCTTTCTTCATAAGGCAAGCCCTACAGTCCAGGCAGTAGCCTGGTACACCTTCTTTGCACACTCTCCAAAGCCTCTGTATCTTTTCCATAGTAGAGCGACCCGAACTGGACACAACGTTCCAAGTGTGGCCTCACCAGGGACTTGTAGAGCTGCAGCAAAACCTCACGGCTCTTAAACTCTATCCCCCTGTTAATGAAAGCAAAAACACCATATGCTTTCTTAATAACCCTATTCCCTTTGGTGGCAATTTTGAGGGATCTATGTTCTTGTATAGATCCTCCAAACTGCCAAGAATCATGTCTTTAATCCTATATTCAGCATTCATGTTCGATCTTCCAAAATGCATCACTTTGCATTTATCCAGATTGAACTCCATCTGCCATTTCTCAGCCCAGCTCTGAATACTGTCTATGTCGCACTGAAGCCTGCAGTAGCCCTCTATATTATCGAAGACACCTCCAACATTTGTGTCATCTGCAAACTTACTAACCCACCCCTCAACCTCCTCTTCCAAGTCAATTATAAAAACTACAAAGGGCAGAAGCCCAAGTACAGAGCCCTGCGGGACCACACTCAACACTGACCTCTAGGCAGAATACTTTCCATCTGCAACCACTCTCTGCCTTCTATCAGCCAGCCATTCTGAATCCAGATAGGCAAATCTCCCTGTATCCCATACTTCCTGTCTTTATGAATGAGCCTACCATGGGGAACCCTATCAAATGCCTTGCTGAAATCCATATGCACCACATCCACTGCTCCACTGTCGTCGATCTGTCTTAACACCTCCCAAAAAACTCAATAAAATTTGGGAGGCATGACCTGCACCTCACAAAGGCATGCTGACTGCCTTTAATCACACGATGCTTTGCCAAATAGTCATAAATCCTATCCCTCAGAGTTCTGCCCAAAACTTTGCTGAGAACAGACGTAAGCCTGACTGGTCAGTAATTGCCATGGATTTCCCTATTACCCATCTTGAAAAGATGAACAACATTCGCCTCCTTCCAATACTCCGGTACACGTCCCATGGAGAGTGAGGAGGCAAATATCCTCCCCAGCGGCTTAGCAACCTCCTTTCTCGCTTCCCGGAGCAGCCGAGGATAAATCTGGTCTGGCCCTGGGGACTTATCAATCTCAACGTTTTCCAAAGTTTCTACCACATCAACTTCATCAATCTTGATCTGGTCAAGCCTGTATTCCAGCTCCTCTAAGTTTTCATTTAAAACAAGTTCCCTTTCCTTGGTGAAAACCGAAGCAGAAAACTCATTTAGGGCTTCCGTTATCTGCTCAGATTCCACACACAAGTTGCCTCCGCTATCATTGATCTGCCCTACCTTCTCTCTGGTCATTTTCTTATTCCTCACGGATGAGTAAAACGCCTTTGGGTTCTCTCTAATCCTTCTTGCCAAGCCATTTTCGTGCCCCCTCCTGGCTCTCCTCAGTCCATTTCTGAGATCCTTTCTAACAAGCATGTAACCCTCTAAAGTGTGCAAGATCCTTGCTTCCCCCGCCTTACATAAGCTGCCTTCTTCCTTTTGATAAGAAGTTCCGCTGTTCTCGTCATCGAAGGTTCCTTAATCTTACCTCTTCTTATCTGCCTCAGAGGAACAAATTTGTGCATCACTCATAACAACTGCTCCTTAAATAGTGCCCTTTCTGTGGAACAATTGCTCACAACTCCTGTCTGATAGAGTCATAATTTCCTTTTCGCCAATTAAATTATATTCCCTCAGTAACTACTCCTTTCACTCTCCAAGGCTATGCTAAATGTGAGGCCGTTGTGATCACTGTCACCGCGAGATCTGATACCTCTCCTGGCTCGTTGCCGAGCACCATTCCAAAGTGGCCTCTCCACTTGTCGGTCTGTCGACATACTGAGTAAGGAAACCCTCCTGAACAAACATAACAAAATTGGCTCCATCCAAATCATCTGCATTTAGGAGGTTCTTGTCGATATTGGGAAAGTTGAAATCAACCATAACAACAACCATTTTGCATTTTTCCAGTATCTGCCTGCCAATGTTCTATGTTCTATGTGTCTAACTTCCTTTATCAGCAAAGAGGATCTATAATGGGTTTGTACTGCGCTGTAATGATCTATGTTGTATTAGTCTAACTTCCTTTAGCAGCCGAGCGGTTTCATAAAGGACTTGTACTGAACCGTCACGTTCTATATTCAATGAGTCTAACTTCCTTTGTTCGCTGAGCGTTTCCACAAAGGTCCTGTACTGCGCTGTAATTTTCTATGTTATGTTGGTCTAACTTCCTTTATCAGCTGAAAAGCTCCATAAAGGGCTCTGGTCTGGCCCTGGGAACTTATCAATCTCTGTGATGGTTTTTGCTCGATGCATCCAACTTCCTTTGGCAGCTGAGCATTTCCATAAAGGGTCTGTACTGCGCTGTCATATTCCATGTTGTATTAGTCTAACTTCCTTGATCAACTGAGTGGTTCCATAATGTACTGTGCTGTAATGTTACATGTTGTAGTCGTCCAGCTTCCTTTATCAGACGAGCAATTCCATAAATGGCCTGTATTGCGCTGTAATCATCTATGTTGTATTAGTCTAACTTCCTTTATCAGCCAAACGGTTTCTGAAAAGGCCTATACTGCTCCGTAATGCTCGATGCTCTATGAGTCAAGCTTTCTTTATGAGCTAGGCGGTTCCATAAAGGTCCTGTACCGCGCTGTAATTTTCTATGTTTTTTGAGTCTAACATTCATTATTAGCTAAGCGGTTCCAGAAAGGGCCTGCACTGTGCTGTAATTGTCTGTGTTGTATGGGTCTAACGTCGATTATTAGCCGAGTGGTTCCATGAAGGGCGTTTATTGTGGTGTAATGTTCTATGTTCTATGAGTCTAATGTCCAGTATTAGACGAGCAGTGCCAAAAAGGGCCTGAACTGCGCTGTAATGTTTTATGTTCTATAAGCCTAACTTCCTTTATCAGCCAAACGGTTACATAAAGGGTCTGTATTGAGCTATAATGATCTATGTTCTATGAATCTAAGTTTTTTTTTATTAGCCAAGCAGTTCCATAAAGCACCTGTACTGCGTTGTAATGTTCTATGTCCTGTGATTTCGATGTTGTGGCTATTACGGAGACATGGGTAGAACAGGGACAGGATTGGCTGTTGCAGGTTCCAGGGTTTAAATGTTTTAGTAGGGTCAGAGGTGGGGATAAAAGAGGGGGAGGTGTGGCATTGCTTGTCAAAGATAGTATTACTGCGGTGGAAAGGACGATGCATGAAGACTCGACATTTGAGGTAGTTTGGGCTGAGGTTAAGAATAGGAAAGGTGAGGTCACTCTGTTAGGAGTTTTTGACAGGCTTCCTAATAGTCCTAGAGACGTAGAAGAAAGGATTGCGAGGATGATTCAGGAGAAGAGTGAAAGTAATAGGGTGGTTGTTATGGGGGATTAACTTTCCAGATATTGACTGGGAAAGCTATAGCTCATGTTCGTTAGATGGGTCAGTGTTTGTCCAATGTGTGCAGGAGGGTTTCCTGACACAATATGTAGATAGGCCAACAAGAGGTGAGGCCATAATGGATTTGGTTCTGGGTAACGAAGCAGGCCAGGTGTTAGAATTGGAGGTAGGTGAGCACTTTGGGGACAGTGACCACAATTCGGTGACTTTTACTCTAGTGATAGAGAGGGATAAGTGTGCACTGCAGGGCAAGAGTTATAGCTGGGGGCAGGGAAATTATGATGCGGTGAGGTACGACTTAGGATGCGTGGATTGGAAAAATAAGCTTCAAGGCATGGGCACAATTGATATGTGGAGCTTGTTCAAGGAGCAACTATTGAGTGTCCTTGATAAATATGTACCTGTAAGGCAGGGAGGAAAGGGTCGTGTGAGGGACCCGCGGTTTAATAAGGAATTGGAATCCCTTGTTAAATGGAAGAGGGCAGCCTCTGTAAAGATGAGGCGTGAAGGTTCAACTGGGGCGATTGAGAGTTATAAAGTAGCCAGGAAGGATCTGAAGAGAGAACTAAGAGCAGCAAGGAGGGCATATGAAAAGTCCTTAGTTGGTAGGATTAGGGAAAACCCTAAGGCTTTCTATAGGTATGTCAGGAATAAAAGAATGACTAGGGTAGGAATAGGTCCAGTCAAGGATAGTAGTGGGAAGTTGTGTGTAGAGGCTGAAGAGATTGGGGAGACACTGAATGAATACTTTTCGTCAGTATTCACTCAGGAACAGGACATTGTTGCCGATGTGAATATTGAGTCACAATTAATTAGAACGGACGGCTTTGAAGTATGTAGATAAGAGGTGTTGGAAATTCTGGAAAGGGTGAAAATAGATAAGTCCGCTGGGCCTGATAGCATTTATCCTAGGATTCTCTGGGAAGCAAGGAAGGAGATTGCAGAGCTATTGGCCTTGATTTTTATGTCCTCGTTGTCTGCATGAATAGTGCCAGAAGACTGGAGGATAGCAAATGTGGTTCCCTTGTTCAAGAAGGGGAGTAGGGATAACCCTAGTAACTATAGGCCTGTGAGTCTCACTGCTGTTGTGGTCAAAGTCTTAGAGAGAATTGTAAGGGATAGGATTTATGAACATCTGGATAGGAATGATGTGATCAAGGATAGTCAGCATGGTTTTGTGAAGAGCAGGTTGTGCCTCACAAAACTTATTGAATTATTTGAGAAGGTGACTAAGGAGTAGACGAGGGTAAAGCGGTAGATGTGGTGTATATGCATTTTAGTAAGGCGTTTGATAAGGTTCCCCATGGTAGACTGCAAAAAATACGGAGGTATGGAATTGAGGATGAGTTGGAGGTTTGGATTAGGAATTGGCTGGCTGGAAGAAGACAGAGAGTCTGGATCAGTGGTGCTGGAAGAGCACAGCAATTCAGGCAGCATCCGACGAGCAGCAAAATCACGAGGTACAAACAATGACTGCGGATGCTGGAAACCAGATTCTGGATCAGTGGTGCTGGAAGAGCACAGCAATTCAGGCAGCATCCGACGAGCAACAAAATGATGCTGCCTGAATTGCTGTGCTTTTCCAGCACCACTGATCCAGAATCTGGTTTCCAGCATCTGCAGTCATTGTTTTTACCTAGCAGCTGATGGTAAAGGTTCATCTTGGAGTGCAGTTACTAGCAGTGTTCCACAAGTATCTGTTTTCGAACCATTGCTGTTTTTCATTTTTATAAATGACCTGGAGGAGGGGCTAGAAGGTTGGGTGAGCAAGTTTGCGGATGATACGAAAGTCGCTGGAGTTGTTGACAGTGTGGAAGAATGTGTCAGGTTACAGCGGGAAATAGATAATTTGCAGAGCTGGGCAGAAAGGTGGCAAATGGAGTTCAATGTAGGTACGTGTGAGGTGATTCACTTTGGTAAGAGTAACAAAACGATGGGGTACTGGGTTAATGGTCGGATACTTGGTAGTGTGGATGAGCAGAGGGATCTTGGTGTCCATGTACACAGATCTTTGAAAGTTGCCACCAAGGTAAATAGTGCGGTAATGAAGGCATATGGCGTTCTGGCTTTTATTGGTAGAGGAATTGAGTTCCGGAGCCTTGAGGTCATGTTGCAGTTGTATAAGACTCCGGTGCTGCCGCATCTGGAGTATTGTGTACAGTATTGGTCGCCATACTATGGGAAGGATGTGGAGGCACTGGAACGGGTGCAGAGGAGGTTTACCAGGATGTTGCCTGGTATGGTAGGAAGATCGTATGAGGAAACACTGAGGCACTTGGGGCTGTTTTCATTGGAGAAAAGAAGGTTTAGGGGTGACTTGATAGAGGTTACAAGATGATTAGGGGTTTAGATAGGGTTGACCATGAGAACCGTTTTCCACGTATGGAGTCAGCTATTACGAGGGGGTATAGCTTTAAATTAAGGGGTGGTAGGTATAGGACAGATGTTCGAGGTAGATTCTTTACTCAGTGAGTCGTGAGTTCATGGAATGCCCTGCCAGTCGCAGTGGTGGACTCTCCCTCTTTATGGGCATTTAAACAGGCATTGGATAGGCATATGGAGGATAGTGGGCTAGTGTAGGTTAGGTGGGCTTGGATCGGTGCAACATCGAGGGCCAAAGGGCCTGTACTGCGCTGTATTTTTCTATGTTCTATGTTCTATGTCCTATCAGTCTAACTTCAAGTGGTTCCATAAAGTGCCTGTAATGCGCTGAAATGTTCTATGTTGTCGTGGTGTAACTTGCTTTATTAGCCAAGCGATTCCATAAAGGCAGTGCACTGCACTGTAATGTAATATACATTATAATTCTAACATTCTTTGTTAGCCGAGCAGTTCTATAAGGGGCCTGTAGTGTGCTGGGGTCTATATTGCATTAGTCTAACTTCGCTTACTAGACGAGTGGTTCCAGAAGGGACCTGTACTGCGCTGTAATGTTCTATGCTGCATGAATGTAAATTGTTGTATTAATCCTACTTCCATTATTAGCCGAGCGTTTCCAAAAAGGGCTTGTATTGCAATGTAATGTTCTGTGTTGTATTAGTTTCACATCCTTTATGAGACGAGCGGTTCCATAAAACGCCCGTACTGTGCTGTCATATTCGAAGTTGTATTACTCTAACTTCCATTATTAGCCGAGCGGTTCCTTAACGTACCTGTACTGCACTGTAATGCTCTATGTTCTATGCGTCTAACTTCCTGTATTAACCGAGTGCTTCGAGAAAAACCATGTTCTATGCTGTCATATTATAAGCTGTATTAGTCTCAATTTCGTTATCTACCAAGCGGTTCCATAAAGTGCCAGTATTGCACTGTAATGGTCTTCATTCGATGAGTCTAAATTCCTTTATGAGCCGAGAGGTTCCATAAGGGCCTGAACTGCGCTGTAATATTCTATGCTGCACGAGTGTAACTTTCGTTATTAGTCGTGCAGTTCCCTAAAGGGCCTGTATTGCCCTGTCGTGTTCTTTGTGTCCAACTTCCTTTATTAGCCGAGCGGTTCCATAAAGGGCTGTACTGTGCTGTAATGTTCTATGCTTTCTGAGTGTAAGACTCATTATTAGCTGTGCGGTTCCATAAAGGGCTTCCAGAAAGGCCGTGTTCTATGCTGTCATATTATAAGCTGTATTAGACTCAATTTCTTTCTCTGCCAAGCGGTATTGCGCTGTAATGGTCTGTAATATTCTATGTTGTATTAGCCTAACTTCCTGTATTAGGTAAAAACAATGACTGCAGATGCTGGAAACCAGATTCTGGATCAGTGGTGCTGGAAGAGCACAGCAATTTAGGCAACATTCGACGAACAGCAAAATCGACGTTTCGGGCAAAAGCCCTTCGTCAGGAATAAAGGCAGAGAGCTTGAAGCGTGGAGAGATAAGCTAGAGGAGGGTGGGGGTGTGGAGAAAGAAGCATAGAGTACAATAGGTGAGTGGGGGAGGAGATGAGGTGATAGGTCAGGGAGGAGAGGGTGGAGTGGACAGCTGGAAAAGGAGCTAGGCAGCTCGGACAAGTCCAGACAAGTCAAGGGGACAGTGCGGAGCTGGAAGTTTGAAACTAGGATGAGGTAGGGGAAGGGGCAGAGGAAATGACGTGGGAGTTGCAGTGGGAGAGGGAGTCCCTGAGATTCTTGTAGAGAGAGGAGGAAAACTTCTTCAAGGCAGGCATCCTTACAAGAGGATTCGCAGTAGGGTTAAAATCAACGAGGTAAAAACAATGACTGCAGATGCTGGAAACCAGATTCTGGATCAGTGGTGCTGGAAGAGCACAGCAATTCAGGCAGCATCCGACGAGCAGCAAAATCGACGTTTCAGGCAAAAGCCCTTCATCAGGAATAAATGCAGAGAGCCTGAAGCGTGGAGAGATAAGCTAGAGGAGGGTGGGCGTGGGGAGAAAGTAGCATAGAGTACAATAGGTGAGTAGGGGAGGAGATGAAGGTGATAGGTCAGGGAGGAGAGGGTGGAGTCGACAGCTGAAAAAGGAGCTTGGCAGCTCGGACAAGTCCAGACAAGTCAAGGGGACAGTGCGGAGCTGGAAGTTTGAAACTAGGATGTGGTGAGGGAAGGGGCAGAGGAAATGACGTGGGAGTTGCAGTGGGAGAGGGACTAACTTCCTGTATTAGCTGAGCGGTTCCATTAAGGACCTGAACTGCGCTATAATGTTCTATGTTCTATGAGTGTAACTTCCTTTATTAGCCAAACGGTTCCATTAAGAGCCCGTGCTGTGCTTTTATATTCCGTGGTCTATGAGTCTAACTTGCAGTATTAGACCAGCGGTTCCATAAATGTCCTGTACTTTGCTGTAATTATCTATGTTCTGTGAGTGTGAATTTCTTTATTAGCCGAGTGGTTCCATAAAGGGCCTGTGCTGCACTTTCATATTTTAAGTTTTAGTGGTATAAATTCCTTTATTTGCTGAGTGGTTCCATGAAGGGCCTGTACTGCGCTGTAATGTTCTATGTCCTATGAGTCTAAATTCCTTTATCAGCCGAGTGGTTCCAAATAAGGCCTGTACTGCGCTGTCATATTCTAAGTTGAATTAGTCAAAAGTCCTTTATTAGCCGAGTGTTTCTATAAAGGGCCTGTACTGCTTTGAAATGATCCATGTTGTATTAGTCTAACTTCCGTTATTAGCCAAGCGACTGCAAAAATGGCCTGCAATGCACTCTAATGTTCTATGTTGTATCAGTTTTGCTTCGTTTATTAGCCGAGCGGTTCCATAAAGGGGTATAATGTGTCATCATATTCTGTCTTCTATGAGTCTAACTTCCTGCATTAGCCAAGCAGTTCCATTAACGGCCTGTGCTGCGCTGTAATGTTCTATGTTCTCTGAGTCTAACTTCCTTTAGTAATCGAGCGGTTCCATAAAGGGTCTGTACTTGTGAGACATGATTTCACACGCACAAAGCCATGTTGATTATCCCTAATCAGTCGTTGACTTTCCAAATACGTGTACATTCTGTCCCTCAGCATTCCCATGAACAACTTTCACACCACCGACCTCAGGCTCACTGGTGTATAGTTCCCTGGCTTGTCCTTACCACCTTTCCTAAACCGTGGCAAAATGTTAGCCAACCGGCAGCCTTCCAACACCTCACCTCTCACTATCAATGATACAAATATATCAGCAAGAGTTCCAGCAATGACTTCCCGGGCTTCCCACAGAGTTTCTGTGAACACCTGATCTGGTCCTTGGAATTTATCCACTTTTATGCATTTCAAGACCATCAGTTCTTACTCCTCTGTAATATGGACATTTTCCAAGACGTCTGTAATGGAAAATCATCCATTTACTGTGTAATTAATTATCCATTTATTGTGAAATTTAAAGAGAGTGAGTCAATTTTCAATCAAGGCTGCACTGAGCTTTGTAAAACGATGGTTTGATGAAAGTCTGCAGTTAGCTTATCTTTGTTTGAATTCTGCAAACATTCAATTCGACCTTGTGACAGTAAACTTGCAGCGAAAGCTGAATAACTGTTATGTCTCGGACCAGAGGATGAGAGGATAACAACTTAAGTTTCCCCAATCTCTGCCCTTGAGAGTGTGATAAGGAATGTTATAAGGCAGGCGTCTGTATAATTTTTCGGTACTCATTACATTGAGGCATCTGACTTAGTGTAATGAGTCAATCTTGCAAGATTTTTAATAAAGACCCTTGCTTTGGTCTTGCTAATTATTGAGTCAAGTCGATTTAATTTCCATGACAGTAAACTTGGGGACTCAGTCCGGGACCCCGCGACTGGGTGAGATTCTGAAGTGGGCGGCACGGTGGCACAGTGGTTAGCACTGCTGCGTCACAGCGCCAAAGACCCGTGTTCAATTCCCGCGTCAGGCGATTGACTGTGTGGAGTTTACACGTTCTCCCCGTGTCTGCGTGGGTTTCCTCCGGGTGGTCCGGTTTCCTCCCACAGTCCAAAGATGTTCAGGTCAGGTAAATTGGCCATGCTAAATTGCCCATAGTGTTAGGTAAGCGGTAAATGTAAGGGTATGGGTGGGTTGTGCTTCGGCGGGGCGGTGTGGACTTGTTCGGCCGAAGAGCCTGTTTCCACACTGTAAGTAATCTAATCTAATTCGCAGGAGGCGCAGGCGCCAGCAACTTAAAGGGCTGAATTAGCCCTTTTGCGTGAGAGGACTGGGAATCTGTGGATCGCCCTAACGCCCGGGTTTCGAATCAAATAAGATCAGGGTAAGAGTCGTGGGTAAGGTAATTCTGCTGTATTTATTCTCTGAGAATAAATACAGCAGGAAAAGATTTCAGTGATCTATCGCGTGGTATTAGAGTAAAATCCCTTAGGGAATGGGTTTGCCATCTCAAGAGTGTTTAGGAGACAACAAGGTTATGGCTGGTTTTAGACTTGGAACCACCACTGGCGGAGTTGGACTCGCCTAAGACGGACTGTGTACGTGGTTTCTTGGTTTATGAAAACCAAGGCATTGAGACAGATGCACCCAATGCGAGAGGGGACCTCTGGAGGTAAAGTCAAGTCAAAGGAAAAAGATAATGGTACCACGAGAGAGAGAGATAGAGAGCTGAACACATTTCCAGTTGTACTAAAAATGGGCTTCGGAAAGAGCAAACAAAGGGAGAGTCCACACAGGACTTGGAATGGCCAACCAAATATACAATACGTGCTAAATAAATACGGCCCGGAATCTGTAAAGCAGTTAGAATTGTGGATTAAGGAATCTGGTTTTCCAGAGGGAGGAAGTTTTAGTAAAAGACAGCTGGAAATATTGAGGTCGAGGTTGGAGGAGAGAGAGAAGGAGAAAAGGAAGGGAAAAATAGAAACTGTGAATTGGAGTGCTCATCACATGCGGAAGGCTGAAGCTGATACCAGAGAAAGAAAATCTCAAGTAAAAGATAGATCAAATACGTGTACAAACACCAGTGCACATGCAGACGCGCGCGGAAAACAACCTAACGAAGCTGTAAAGTGCCTTAAGTCTGTTTCAGACCCTGACCTTGACAACTGCCCTCCGAGACCTGCAGCTCCCATACGAAATCCGCCTGGCGAAAGTTCCACATCAGCGGCCACTGCCTCTGGGCCTGCTGGGTCACCGATAGCAATTCGTACCCCCAACAGATCGAAGAAAGAAGTCCAAGAGAAGTATAACTGACCAGTTGTAAATGTTCTTGCCAGAGTAGCCAACACGCAAGCAGAAGAGAATGGAGACGTTAATGCTTTCGTTGTAGCGCTGGCAACTGTCTGTACGGAGGCATTCTCAGTGCGAATGGACATGACCAATATAGCAATGTGTAAACAACAGGAAGGTGAGTAAGTGTCCCAGTACCTTACGCGCCTCACTGAAGGCCATCATGCCCATAGTGGACTGAGACCACCTGAATATATAACGGCAGCAGAAATCACATCGTATGAAGCACACCTGAGGAACAGCTTCCTCAATGGAATTAAGGATGAAATGGCCAAAACGATGGTCACCCTGCCGTTGGAGCAAACTGTTGCAGAAAAGGAGGTCGTGGAAGAGGTGCTGGCAGAGGTCGATCTGGCGGGTGCATTGTTTGCGAGGCAGTGCCCGCACAGACAGTCCAAATCGGCCCCGGAGGCTGAATGACAGGGTGTCTGACAGGGGAAGGATGAGGTGGAGGTGGGCAGCCCACAAAGTACAGGTAAGCCTCTTTCCTTTATGCTTGGCAACGAAGACTCGCTTATACTAATCGCTTCTACTAACTTAATGGGAACTGAGACATGCCACACCTCTACGTTGAGCACTGAGATTGCGGAGTGTGGACAGGTGTGTCCAATATCACGATGATGTGTGTAAGTCAATGCCAACCTCTATGTTATATGTGGAAGGTACATCAGTTACCTTTTGGTAGATAAAGGGGCAACATATTCAGTCCTTACATTTAGCAAGTTTAGACAATCGACAAAAATAAAGATGAGTGAAAGGTTCCTGAACACAATGGGTGCATCCAAAGTCGTGGTGCGGGAGAGATTTTCTGCGCCCCCATTTTGCAAACCTGCTAACGGGGAAACTTTCCAATTTTCCTTCTTGTTATTGGAGTTTTGTCCTTTAAATTTGATGGCTCGGGATCTCATAGTGAGACTGGGGTTGGACTTGGTCAGTCCTCCGACGGGTTAGCAGATAATTCAAAGGGAGGATTTACCAGGGCAGGCTGTAAAATATGACCCACGAACCCTGATGAGTGTCAATTAGACAAGAGAGTGATAAGATCAGTGAGCAATTCACTCACCCTGGAAGCAAGCAATCCTGTTAATCCTATTAACACCGATTTTCTTGCTGGGATATACTGCAATATACAGCTCACATACACCATGATGGCCCTGACGAACCATATGAGAAGGAGTGGTTCAGGAGATTGGTTAGACCAGATGATTTGTTATTGTGCGATTTTTATTGGAGTGATCACAGATGTGCAGTCAGTGTGGACTTATCTCCGGTATCTGTAGCAGCAAACAGATCCGATATTTTTGATGTAGAAGGGTCCGCTCCTCTCGTGTCACTGGCGAAGGCGTCTAGTGACAGGCGGCAGGATTTGGGACCATGGGTGCTAAAGGCACAAAGAACGAAATGTTCGGTCTTCAGGGACGATGTGGGTGTCTAGTTCAATGCAGATATGCGAGCATATAAAAAGAAACTAACTTGGATAACACAGGCATATAGGACAGTCCAGGTAATCCTCGCAAGCCCTGAAAAGCTGAGGGGGATATCCTGGCGTTTCCCTAAGAGAGAAGTCTCGGACCCAAGATTAAAAATGGTCCCGACGAATTGTGGGCGAAGGGCACACATGATGTGGGGCTCATACAGGGCTGTGAGCCATAAGGATAACCCCAATGTCTGAGTTCTGTCATTGCAGACCACAATACCCATTAAAACCCGAAACCATAGAAGGAATTACTCCAGTATTTGAGTCCCTCTTAAAGGCTGGAGTGATAATCCCTGGTGAAAATTCACCATTTTTCACAAGGGATTGTCCCCATTTTTCCAGTCAAAAAGGCAATCGTTTCTGGTGAACCAGAGGGATGGAAGTTTGCTCAAGACCTGCAGGCAGTCAATAGCGCTGTTGTCCCCCGCGCGCCCCCCAAATGTTCCCAATCCCTATACTATATTGGCTCAAATTCCACCGGGCAGCAACTGTTGTGGATTTAACAAATGCCTTCTTTAATATAGCGGTGCACCCAGTCAATTCTAGTTCGCTTTTTCATTCAAAGGGAAATCATAGACCTTCACGCGACTTTGTTAAGATTACTGTGAGTCCCCCATCATGTATAATGAGGTTCTACGTAGGAGTCTGGAGAGTCTTGCTCTAACACCGGGGTCAGCAGTTTTGTAATATATAGATGATTGCTTGATAACGGCACCAACAAAGGAACAATGTGAGAAGGATACCCTTGCGTTGCTCTGACATCTAGCAAGGCAAGAGCACAAAGCCAATCTCACAAAGCTACAATTTGTACAACAACTGGTGAATTTCTTAGGTCACTTAATATCTGAACAAGGGAAGGCTATTGGTCAGGACAGAGTTCAAGCAATCCAGCAAATTCCAAAGCCTCACACGAAGAAACATTTTCTATCCTTTTTGGGCATGCACTCTTACTGTAGAACATTTATCCCACATTATGCAACCCTTGAGAGGCCCTTAAGTGATATAGCTCATGGAGAAGGTTTGCAGAACCTGAGTCCGTTGCAGTGGACCCCAGAGGCCGAGTGTGCCTTTGCTGAATTAAAAAGGCCGCTCAAAACTACGCCTACACTGAGCGTTCCGAATCCAAACAAGCCTTTTATGCAAACGGTGGATGAGATGCGTGGCTGCATGACATCTGTGCTGTTGCAGGATCATGTGGGTAGATTGAGGTCGGTGGCATATTTTTCAGCTAAACTAGATCCCGTAGCGGCGGGATTGCCTTTATACCTGCGCGCCGAGGCTGCAGCTGAAAAAGCCGTCGCAGCATCCAGTGATACAGTTGGTTATGGTGAATTAACCCTTCTGGTCCCATATGCAGTCTCACAGACGAGGCAAATAACAGCCTGGCATTGTCATTCTTACAGAATTTTACCTAACAGACAACACCTCACACACCACTATTACCATCCCTGGATATATCCTGTCCCATCAGCAGGACAGACCCAGCAGAGGTATCGGCACAGTGGGATACAATTGGGAGGGAGTCACTCTGGGAGTCCTTGAAATGCACTCTGGTTGGGAGATTTCAATGTCCACCACCAGGAATGGCTTGGCAGCAGCATTACTAATCGAGCTGGTTGGATCCTAAAGGATATAACTGCCAGACTGGGTCTGCAGCAGGTGATGAAGGAACCAGCATGAGGTAAAAACATACCTGACCTCATCCTTACTGATTTGCTGGCTGCAGAAACATCTGTCCATGACAGTATCGGTAAAAGCGACCACCATACTGTCCTTCTGGAGACAAGCCCCACTTTCACGTTGAGAATACCCTCCATCATGTTGTGTGGCACTATCACCACGCTAAATGGGACAGACTTCAAACCGATCTACCAGGTCAAGGCTGGGCATCCATGAGGCACTGTGGGCCATCAACAGCAGCAGGACTGTAATGCAGCATAATCTGCAACCTCGTCGCCCAGCATAGCCCCCACTGAACCATTACCGTCAAGCCAAGGGATCAATCCTGGTTCAATAGAGAGTGCAGGAGGGCATGCTAGGAGCAGCATTAGGCGTAAATAAAAATGAGGTGTCAACCCAGTAAAGCTACCAAACAGGACTACTTGCGTGCCAAAAGGCATAAACAGCAGTGATGGACAGAGCTCAACGATCCACAACGATCAGATCTAAGCTCTGCAGTCCTTTCACAAACAGTTGTGAATGGTGGGACACATTAAAACAACTCACTGGAGGAGGAGGAGGCTCCACAATTATCCCTGTCCTCAATGATGGAGGTGCTCAACACATTAGTGCAAAAGATAAGGCTGATGCATATGCAACCATCTTCAGTCAGAAGTGCCGAGTGGATGATCCATCTCGGGCTCCTCCAGTGGTCTCCAGCATCACAGATACCAGTCTCCAAACAATTCGATTCACTCCACATGATTTCAGTACTGGATACTGAAAAGGCAAAGGGCCTCAATAACATTTCGGCAATAGTACTGGAAACGTGTGCTTCAGAACTTGCCACTCCCCTAGCCAAGCCCTTCCAGTACAGTTACAGAACTAGCATCTACTCAAAAATGTGGAAAATTGCCTAGTTATGTCCTGTACAGAAAAAGTAGGAAAAATCAAACCCGGCCAATTACCGCCCAATCAGTCTACTCTCCATCATCAGTAAAGTGATAGAAGGGATCACCAACAGTGTTATCAAGCAGCACCTGCTCAGCTATAACCTGCTCAGTGACGCCCAGATTGGGTTTCACAAACCTTACTCAGCTCCTGATCTCATTACAACCTTGGTTCAAACATGGACAAAACAGCTGACTTCCAGAGGTGAGGTGAGAGTGACAGCCCTTGACATCAAGTGTGTCATCAAGGAGCCCTGGCAAACCACGAATCAATAGGTATGGGGGGCATACACCCCACTGCTTAGCGTCATACCTGGCACAAAGGGAGATGGTTGTGCTTGTGGATGGTCAGTCATCTCAGCTCCAGAATATCTCTGCAGGAGTCCTAGGACCCACAATCTTCAGCTGCTTCTTTAGTGACCATCCCTCTGTCAGAAGGTCAGAAGTGGGGATATTCGCCGACGATTGCACAGTGTTCAGCACCATTCGCGACTCCTCAGATACTGAAGTAATACGTGCTCAAATGTAACAAGATCTGGACAATATCCAGGCTTGGGCCAACAAGTGGCAAGTAACAATCACGCCACACAAATGCCAGGCAATGACCATCGACAATACGATATACTTTAACCATTGCCCCTTGACATTAAATGGTATTACCATCAATGGATCCCCCACTATCAACATCCTTGGGATTATCCTTGACCAGAAACTCAGCTGGACTCACCACATAAACACAGCGGATACAAGAGCAGGTCAGAGACTAGGGATACTGCGGCGAGTGACTTACCTCCTCACACTGCAATGACTATCCGCCATCTACAAGGCACAAGTCAGGAGTGTGATGGAAAAATCCCAACTTGCCTTGATTGGTCCAGCTTCACCAACAGTCAAGAAGCTTGAGACCATCCAGGACAAAGTAACCTGCTTGATTGGCACCACATCCAGAATCATTCAATCCCTCCACCAACAGCACTCAGTAGCAGCAGTGTGTACTATCTACAAGATGTACTGCATAAATTCACCAAAGATCCTTAGACAGCATCTTCCAAACCCACGACCACTTTCATCTAGAAGGACAAGGGCAGCAGATACTTGCATACATCATCACCTGTAAGTTCTCCTCTAGGCCACTCACCACCCTGACTTGGAAACATAACGCTGTTCCATCACAGTTGTTGGATCAAATTCCAGGAATTTTGTCCCTACCAGTAATATGGGCCAACCCACAGCAAGTGGGCTGCAGCGATTCAAGAAAGTAGCTCACCACAACGGCAAATAGGGTTGGGCTATCAATGCTGGCCAGCCAGCAACTTCCAAGTCCCACATATGAGTGAACTAAAATGAGCTATCAACCTATATAAGGTCATCCTTCAACCTCCGATGCTGCAAGGAAAACATTCCCAGCCTATTCAACCTCTCCCTATAGCTCAAATACTCCAACCCTTTCTTGTAAATCTTTTCTGAACGCTTTCAAGTTTCATAATATCCTTCCGATAGGAAGGAGATCAGAATTGCGCATAATATTCCGAAACCAGACTAACCAATCTCCTGTGCAGCTGTAATATGACCTCGCAACTGGTATAATCAATGCTCTGACCAACAAAGAAAAGCATACCAAATGCCTTCCTCACTGCGACTACCTACCTGCGACTCTACTTTCAAGGAACTATGAACCTGCAATCCAAGGGCTCCTTGTTCAGCAACACTTCCTAGGATCTTGCCGGTAAGTGTATACGTCCTGCTCTGATTTGTTTCTGCAAAATCAGCAAGGAAACGAGCCATGAAAATGACTCATTTTCAAATACATCCAAACTATTATCATGGCCCTGGGTCAAATACTATCATGACAAGTGTCAGAACTATGATTTAATAAATCTATGGAATTATAATTCTAATGTTGACCATGAAACCATTGTCAATTACCATAAAATCGATCTCGTTCACTAAAGTCCTTTAGGGAGTGAACATTGCTCTCCTTAAGTGTTCTAATCTACATGTGAATTCAGACCCACAGAAATTGGTGTCTTATTGGAGGTCAGCCGTATAAGCTCCAGGATTTCACTGCAGGCATTCCTCAAGATTGTACCCTCAGCTTATCTATCTTTAGTGACTGTATAACTGACCTTCCTTCAGTCATAATATCATAAGTCAGATTCGCTTAGCTCAGTTGGCTGGATGGCTGGTGTGAGGTGTAGAGAGGTGAGATGATCCTTCGATTAAATTCCCCACCAGTTATCACTCTCTTTGTCTTTCTCTCTGTCTCTCTGTCTCTCTATCTCTCTCTCTCTCTCTCTCTTTCTCTCTGTGTGAGAGAACTGCCGTCTGGAACCAGGATGATTCCTTCTCTAGCCCTCTGTCAAAGTCCTGGAACTATGCACAGGACCAAATGTCAATGGAGATTTGATAAACACTGAGATTTCAGAGTGACACAAGCAATATAAAAGAACAGAGCAGAGGAAATGGTAACAGCCTTGATTAGCGATCCATATGGTTGAAAGTTCAATGTCTATACGGGGAAAAGCGCCTGATTGGAACAGGGAGAGGAAAACAGTGCTCATGTTGCTTTTTGGGAATGTGGTTATGGATGTTATATAAGTCAGGTTAAGTCTCTTCATTTTAGATCTTTAATATTCCATAACCTGTTCTTGCTGAGTGCGATAAAATAGACTACAACGTTAAATTCAGCGGCACTGGTTTCTTAGGATCGATCCTTTGAAAATAACAGGCTGAAAATGGCAATCATTGTAGACACTACGTCCCAATGTGTGCTCCTGGCAACAGAGACTTACTGGTGGCATCTTTTTTTCAGAACATTTCTGGACTTGGTGAAATAACTCTACAGAGGATGTTATCCAATCACTAGTCACCTTTTATTGACAGTGAAAATGTCCTTGACACTCTCAGAGTGTCAGGATGTTTGGCACTTCTTTTTGCTTTAAGCCAGGGTTCCCTGATTGGAGCAGATTAACAGCCCCACCCAGGGAACTCTTATTCCGTGAGGTCTAGCTGGCTTATGACACTACACTTGGGTTCTCAGGACATACCTTCGCATTTTGCAGATGCCACACAAATTAATGATCCAGCGACCAAGGAAGAGAATGGTATAAGACTTTAGGAAGATACAGACAGAAGCTGTTTACAGTTGGTCTGTGGATGAAAGTGCTCCACAATGATATGTTTCCAGTAAAACAGTCAAAGCAACACTTCAGAAAGAGAAAAAGAGACAGCGCGAGTGTGTGTGTGTGTGTGTGTGTGTGTGTGTATGTGTGTGTGTGTGTGTGTGTGTGTATGTGTGTGTGTGTGTGTGTGTGTGTGTGTGTGTGTGTGTGTGTGTGTGTGCGTGCGTGTGTGTGTGTGTGTGTGAGAGAGAGAGAGAGAGAGAGAGAGAGAGAGAGAGAGAGAGAGAGATTCATCAGCAGTGAGGCACGGTGAGGGTGGAAATCATTGGGAATCAATAGGAGGTGACCGTGCCCTCGTTTGATCTGATGCAATAAAACTTTAATACTTTATTGGGGCAGGAGTCGATACAAATCTGGGATAAATCTGACAATGGGGCAAATTTCCCAATCATGTCCTCATGCATCAACAGGAGGGAAACATTATCCAAATCATATAGCCTTTATCTGTCTACTCTCTATGATTACCAAAGAGATGGAAAGGATCACTATCAAGCAGTATTTGCAAAGTTATGATATGCTCACAGGCTGTCAGTATAGTTTCAGTCATGGTCAGTTGCCTCCTGACCTCATTACAACTTTGGCGCAGGCAAGGAAGAGAAACTCCAGAGGTGAAGTGAGAGTGACTGCCGTTGATGTAAAGGACACATTTGACTGAGTTAGGCATCAAGGAGCCTAGCCCTTCCTCAGGAGAGTGTCCTTGACCCAACCATCTTCAGTTGGTTCTTTGTTCCATCAGGAGGTTAGAAGTAGGACTCTCACTAATGGTTGCAAAACGAACAGCACCATTTGAAGCTGCTCAATTCCCGAAGTAGTCCATGTCCAAATATTGCAAGACTTGGGCAACGTTCATGACAGGGGAGTACCAGGATGTTGAGCAAAATCCTTGTGTTTTATTGACATTATCGATATTAAGTTCCCGACAGTTACCATTGATCAGAAACTGAACAAACGAAGGCAAACAAATCTTGTGTCTCCAAGAGCAGTTCAGATGCTGGGAATCCTGCAGAGAGTAACTTGCTGCTGACCTCTTCTATTCTCTATTGACCAGAGCTTACTCAGCATCTACAATTCATAATTGGGAGTGTGATGGAAATTTTTCCACTTGCCTGTATGAATGCACCTCCAACATCACTGAAGAGGATTGTTATGATCCAGAACAAAGCAGCCCCTTGATTGGACGCATATCCACAAACACTCGCTCCTTCCACCATCATTGCTCACTGTGTCATGTGAAATCTCCTGCAGCTTCTCAATTGGCTTTGGAAGTATATTCTGGGTAGTTTCATTGATTTTAATTGTCTGCCTCCGGTCCACTCAGACTGTCTGATGGAGGAGGGTTTTGTACATGTTTAGAGATTCAGCGTGGATTTAATATGTGATGTGTGTATGATGGAGGAACTTTGGGGGGGGGCGCAGTTCAGGGTGATAAGTTGCACAGGGGAGAGCAATTAGACTCCGGTAATGGACGAGGTGGTTCAAACTTGGGATACAGCAAATTCAGCAAATTAAACAACTGATCGTTGTCAGATTTAAATAGTGATTGATCAGCCAGGAGTTTTCAAAGAAACACATTTATAATCTAAACACACCTTATTGAATGAAAACACAATCCATGATTAACTTACCCATCAGTAATATAGAAACATAGACACTCACACTCACTCTGCAGTGGCTTTCTTTCTGAAATTATAAATAAAATCTTGCGTCTAAAGGATGGTTTTGTTGTTGACGTGGAACGTAAGACATGAGCTATGGAATATTAGCATCATCTCTCATTCTGTTTTGTGAATCTTGAAGGCAGTGTCCAAGAATCATTTCCATGTATGGTCTTGGCAGACACAGTCTGCTCGGTAATTATAGTGATGAGAATCTCCTTCAGACACTCCTTAAGAAGGACAAATAGTTTTGCTCATACACTCAGAAGTGTGTATTTCAGAAACAGGAAAAATCACCTGCTCAGTTTCATCACAGGTTTCTTGTCCCTCAATTAATTGGTGATAACAGAAGCACTCTCTGTCCAGTCCCTGTTCCAACAAGCCCAATAAGATCCTAAAGCAGAGCCTGGGCTTCAGTTCTCTCGGATTTTCCCTGCCATTGGCTCCAGACCAACCTCCATTGGGACCGTGTGGTGGTTGGGGTGCAAAGACCACTCCATAAGAAAGGGATCCACAAACAGGCAGATTCCATCCAAACTCTGCCCCACCTACAAATGAATCTGGGAGCTGGAACATCAGGAACCTGATGGATAACACCTCACAAATAGCCCTGAATGATATACTGTTCCCATCGCCCAGCATTACTACATTGACATCACCGCCATGAGTGGGATATGACTGGCTGGAGAAAGCCAATTTAAAGAACAAGATGGCGGTTACACCTTCTGGAAAAGCAAACACAGAGCATTGTCTCGATGGGATAAGCTTCACCATAACGAACAAACCAGTCAGATATCCCAACAAATCCCCCTGTGCAGTAAATGAGCACGTCATAACCCTCTGACACATCTTGAGCCAGAAGCAGTACCTTACAGCCGTCAGTGCCTCTGCCCTGAATCTATACCCAATGGAGGATACAAAAGACTCATTCCACACCAGCCTGGAATTGTCGCTATACCGCTGAAGGAAGTGTTTCTCATGCAGTGACTCACAGCAGACCTGATGATGACCAAGATACCTGAGTCACAGATTGCCCACAGCATCTGGTCCATCCTAAACCCCTCCACAGTCAGCAGCTGTGTGGGGATCCTTGGTCTCTCGACCAGGAAACCCCAGGAGTTGTTCAGTGAGAATAAGTAGGAGATCCACAATATCCGAGACCTCAAACTTGAGGTATTCCTGAACCGGCAGCTCCACCATAACTCCAGCTAAAGGAAACAACTGGAGAAGCAACTGAAGGTCGAGGTGTAACAAAGAAGCCGTGAACTAAAGACTAAATAGATGGTGGATGGAGACAGTCGGCAGGAGAGTCAGTGACTCACTGACAGCCACAATGAGTGTGGCTTCTTCAGTGCAATCAAATCCATCTACAGCGCGAGTACCCAGGGAGTGACCCCACTGAGACCCAACCACAGAGACTGCCTCATCAAAGACTGAGAGGCAGTCAGCACCCGCAGGAGTGTGTACATCGAGGACCTCTTCCACCAATTCACACCCTTCAGCACAAGTGTTCCTGACACCATCCCATAACACACTATCCACCGCCATCTCAGCAAAACTCCAACCCACCCTGAGAGCAAAAACACCTCCAACAACATAACTACTTCAAGGCCACCAGCACAGATGGAATCCCAGGTGAAGGACTAAACTATGGCAGAGAGTCATTCTTGACATGATTCCACCTCACCATCGTTTTATGTAATGAAGAGAGCATACTGGGCGATGTCAGAGACGCCTTTATTGTGACCAACCTCAAGAAAGAAGACAGGTCCAACTGTGCAGAGAGATTTCCCAAAGGGACAGGTCATCATGAGAATCCTCCTCAGTCCTTCCTCCCTTGGCAGACGAGCTCCTTCCGAGTCTCATTGTAGTTTCAGCCCATAAAGAGGCTGAATGGCCAGGATTGTCAGAGTGTGACAATCCAAGCAGAGTTCAGGGAACAGCAGCAACCCCTAGTTGTGGCCTTCGTCGATCTTCAAGACTTTGACTCTGTGGACTGTGAAGGATTATGGGATACCTTCCTCAAATGTGAATGCCCACATAATTCTTTCACCATTCTCCGCCCGCTTCCCAATGACTTCCAAGCAGTGGTCTTCACCAACACATTCACGACATGCATGAACAGGATGTGACAGATAGAACTAATGAATTCTACAACCGACATATTAGATCTAAACCCTGCTGTCCTGTCACTTCCAGTCATGAATGATAGTGAACAAATAAACAACTCATTGCAGGAGGAGGAGGCTCCACATATATCTGCAATAATCAACAATGATTGAGCCCAGTAAGTCATTGCAAATATAAGGTAAACCCATTCACTAAGCTCTTCAGACAGAAATGCTGATGGATTGATCCATCTTGGTCTACTCTAGTGGGTAAAGGCTGGAGCCTTGACAACACCCCAACAATGGGATTGATGACATGTGCTCCAGAACAACCTACAGTACTGACATCTACCTGAGATAGTGGAAATGTGTCCAGATATGTGCTGTGCATAAAAATAGGACAAAGCCAACCCAGCGAATTCCCACTCAATCCATGTGATATCGATCATGAAAATGTGAATGAAAGCTTCATCAACAGTGCTATGAAGAAGCAGCTACATACCAACAACTTGCTCAGTGTCACCACTCAGCTCCTGACGTCACTACAGCCTTCGTCCAAATATGGACAGAAAGACCCGAATTCCAGAGGTGGGACGGGTCTTACTGTACTTAACATCAAGGCTGTGTTTGGCCTGGTGTGGCTTCAAGGAGCCTGAGCAAAATGGGACGCAATGGAAATCGGGGGAAACTCTCCACTGGGTGGAGTCATCCCTGGCAGAAAAGAAGAAAGTTGTGTATCCTTGAAGTCAGTCGTCTCAGCTACGGGACATTTCTGTCGGAGTTCCTCAAAAAAGTGTCTTAGGCCTGACCATCTTCAGTAATTTCATCAATGGACGTCCCTCCATCATTGAGTCAGACATGGAGATATTAGCGAATGATTACACTGTGTTCAGAAGCTTTTGCGACTACTCAGATATTGAAGCACGCCTTATCCAACTGCAGAGAGACCTGGACAATATGCAGGTTTGGGACGAAAAGTGGCAAACAGCATACACGGACATAAATGCCAGACAATGATCAACTCGAACAACAGAGAATCAAACAATCATCCTTTGATGTTTATTTGGGTTACCATTGCTCATTCCTCAACTATCACCATCATGAGATTAACATTGACCAGAAACTGAACTGGATTATCCATTTAAATATAATGGTGACAAGGCAGGGAAGATGCTAGGAATACTGCAGGGAATAATGCACTTTCTGACCTCCATCTGTCCACCGTCTGGAAGGTCCAAGTCAGGAGTGTGGTGGAACACTCCCCGTTTGTCGAGATGATTGCTTGACACTATCCGGGATAAAACAGTTCATTTGACGGCCACCACAACCATCTTATTTCCACCACTGGCTCTCAGTATCAGCAATATGTCCCAACTACTAGATGCATTGCAGACATTCACTAAAGTACCTCAATCAAACCTTCCAAACCGACAATCATCTCGAAGGACGTGAGCAGCAGGTACATGGGATCACCGTGCACTACAAATTCAATTCCAAGTCAATCATCATCCTGATTTGGAAATATATTGCCATTATATAAGTATCTCTGCGACAAAGTCCTTCATTAGAGACAATCAAAAAGTTGACATCTCCACCTGCTGGTAGTCCAGCCCTGAAGAAGAGTTACACACGAACCATCAACTTCTCCACCTCTTGACGCTGCCTGGCTTGCTGTGTTCTCCCAGCCTCCTTCCTGTCTATTTCATAGCTCTTCATAACGGTATTATAAGTCTATGTCCTGCACATGGACACTGAGATTCATATTTCAGATTAATCACATTTGAGATAGATAAAACCAACGTGATATGCCCTCCTATCTGGAATATTTGGAAACATACTTCCATTATTGTCATGAAACTAATTAGATGTGGAATTTCTGCGGAAAAAATAGTTGGATATTTTCAAAGTGCTTTCGGTTAAATAATAATTCAATCCTGAGTGCGATAACCAGACTCATTTGTGTTCTATGTTTTCATTAGATTTCTGTCTTAAAATAGAAATAAACAAATGGGTGGATTTGTTTATTGGACAATCAAGTGACGATGATCAAAGGATTTACGATCTTCAACAATGACACTTTCCTGTTAATGATCAATATAATATTGAAAACATCTTCATAAAATTTCAAGTGTGAGTCACACACAAAAATGTTATTTGGGATCATGCTGGCCATCAATGTCGATGCACAATTCTGTTTGGACACTGGGATTGTGGAGCTGACATGCACTGGATATTGTTGATGAGGGATTCAATGTAAGATGCCATGTAATCCATCACTTTTCTAATAACTTCAATAAGGATCTGCTCCAAAGTAGAGTATTATAAAGCTTATGTGGCACACTAGTTGTCATCAGTATGGACAAACTTATCAGACATGGTCATTGGCAGTTCATTTGCATAAATGGTGAAAATTGCACTGAGCCTTGTGCTAGTCCTTTGACCAATCTGCTCCATGCACTTCCCCCTTGTTCAAGGTCGATTCTATGTTGTCTGTTGTGAAGACATGTTTGAACAACTGTCCATATCCAGTTTGGGAGCTGTCTGGAGATATTTAGAAGCTGGTCACTCTTTACTGGAGATGCCAGCGTGGTCCAGCAAGACTACATTTAGATTCTGGCCTTTTCAATCGTATTTTTGATGTCTATTGCAGTGCAAAGACCATGTTTTTACTCATCTGAACATGAATCAGCTGTTTAGTGCGGTTATTAAACTGAACATTAATCAGCTGGTTACGACAGTTACTAAATTTAGCAACAAGTAGGTGTATATTCTGGTTATTGGAGTGAATAATCTTCAACTGAAAAAAAACATTTATTTTGTTTTGATATTAAGATTCAAAGAAATAAAGTGGGGTTGACTCTTTATTGTAAAAAGCTTAAACCTGACTTGCAGTATATTTCTCACAGACGAATACAGCAACAATTCTGTGACTTTCACCTTGGTTATGGAGAGAGATAGGTGCGTGCAACAGGGTAGGCTTTATAATTGGGGGAAGGGTAATTACGATGCTGTAAGACAGGATCTGAGGAGCATAAGTTGGGAGCATAGGCTGTCAGGGAAGGATGTCGTGGAAATGTGGAACTTTTTCAAGGAACAGATACGACGTGTCCTTGATATGTATGTACCTGTCAGGCAGGAAAGAAATGGTCGTGTGAGGGAACCTTGGTTGACGAGGGAGGTTGAATGTCTTGTAAAGAGGAAGAAGGAGGCGAAAACATAAGGTTGAGGAAACAGGGTTCAGACAGAGCAGTGGAGGGATACAGGATAGCCAGAAGGGACCTGAAGAAAGGGATTAGGAGAACTAAGAGAGGGCATGAAAAATCTTTGGCGGATAGGATCAAGAATAACCCAAAGGCATTTTATGCATATGTGAGAAACATGAGAATGACGAGAACGAGGGTGGGTGCGCTCAAGGACAGTTGGGAGGCTGTGTATTGAGTTGGAAGAGATAGGAGAGGTCTTGAATGAGTACTTTTCTTCAGTATTTACGAACGAGAGGGACCGTATTGTTGAAGAGGAGAGTGTGAAACGGACTGGTAAGCTAGAGGAGATACTTGTTAGGAAGGAAGACGTGTTGGACATTTTGAACAACTTGAGGATAGACAAGTCCCCCGGGACTGACGGGATATATCCTAGAATTATGTGGGGAGCAAGAGAGGAAATTGCAGTACCGTTGGCAATGATCTTTTCGTCTTCACTGTCAACGGGGATGGTACCAGGGGACTGGAGAGTGGCGAATGTTGTGCCCCTGTTCAAAAAAGGGAATAGGGATAACCCCGGGAATTATAGGTCAGTTAGTCTTACTTCGGTGGTCGGCAAAGTAATGGAAAGGGTACTGAGGGATAGGATTTATGAGTATCTAGAAAGACACTGCTTGATTAGGGACAGCCAGCACGGATTTGTGAAGGGTAGGTCTTGCCTTACAAGTCTTATTGAATTCTTTGAGGAGGTGACCAAGCTTGTGGATGAGGGTAGAGCAGTGGATGTAGTATACATGGATTTTAGTAAGGCATTTGATAAGGTTCCCCATGGTAGGCTTATGCGGAAAGTCAGGAGGCATGGGATAGAGGGAAATTTGGCCAATTGGATAGAAAACTGGCTAACCGGTCGAAGTCAGAGAGTGCTGGTAGATGGTAAATATTCAGCCTGGAGCCCAGCTACAAGTGGAGTTCCGCAGGGATCAGTTCTGGGTCCTCTGCTGTTTGTAAATTTTATTAATGACTTGGATGAGGGAGTCGAAGGGTGGGTCAGTAAATTTGCAGATGATACGAAGATTGGTGGAGTTGTGGATAGTGAGGAGGGCTGTTGTCGGCTGCAAAGGGACATAGATATGATGCAGAGCTGGGCTGAGGAGTGGCAGATGGAGTTCAACCCTGCCAAGTGTGAGGTTGTCCATTTTGGAAAGACAAATACAAATGCGGAATACAGGGTTAACGGTAGGGTTCTTAGTGAGGTGGAGGAACAGAGGGATCTTGGGGTCTATGTTCATAGATCTTTGAAAGTTGCCACTCAGGTGGATAGAGTTTGTAAGAAGGCCTATGGTGTATTAGCGTTCATTAGCAGAGTGATTGAATTCAAGAGTCGTGAAGTGATGTTGCAACTGTACAGGACTTTGTTTAGGCCACATTTGGAGTACTGTGTGCAGTTCTGGTCGCCTCATTTTAGGAAAGATGTGGAAGCTTTGGAGAGGGTGCAGAGAAGATTTACCAGGATGTTGCCTGGAATGGAGAATAGGTCGTACGAGGATAGGTTGAGAGTGCTAGGCCTTTTCTCGTTGGAACGGCGAACGATGAGGGCTGACTTGATAGAGGTTTATAAGATGATCAGAGGAATAGATAGAGTAGACAGTCAGAAACTTTTTCTTCGGGTACAACAGAGTGTTACAAGGGGACATAAACTTAAGGTGAAGGGTGGAAGGTATGGGGGGGGATGTCAGGTGTGGGTTCTTTACCCAGAGAATGGTGGGGGCATGGAATGCGCTGCTTGTGGGAGTGGTAGAGTCAGAATCTTTGGTGACCTTTAAGCGGCAATTGGATATGTACATGGATCGGTGCTTAAGCTAGGACAAATGTTCGGCACAACATCGTGGGCCGAAGGGCCTGTTCTGTGCTGTATTGTTCTATGTTCTATGTTCTATGTAACAATCGAAAATAGTCACACTCACAGAATCCCACTTTCCAGACAATGTCCCAGACTACACTATGATCATCTCAGGGCAGGTCCTGTCCCACTGTCAGGATAGAACCAGCAGAGGCAGCAGCCCTGTAAGATACAGTCGAGGGGGTGGGCGGGAGTACCCTGGAGGTGCTCAGCATTGATTTCTGTCCCCATGAAACCTCAGATTAAACACGGGCACAGAATCATTCTGCTGATTATCAATTAACACATCCCTCGAATTTCCTTGTTTGAGCACAACATTGAAATGGGAAAGGACAGAGAATGGACGATGTGTGGGAGGCTTCAGTGTCAATCACCAAGACAGGCTCAGCAGCACCACCTGCTGACTGAGCTGGGACTGTTCAAAAGTATTGTCACCAATCTGCCTGCCCCACATTTTAGAGAGCATGGGTTCAAAGTGAGGGGGAAAGATTTCAAAGCGAACTGAGAGGGAATTCCTTCATGCAAAGGGTGGTGTATGTATGGAACAAAGACATTTGGATGGATACATGAATAGGAAGGGTTTGCAGCGAGATGGATCATGAGCAGGCGGGTGGGATCAGTTCAGTTTGGGATTACATCCAGCTTGGACTGGATACATCGAAGTGTCAGTTTCCATGCTTATTGACGCTATGGTTCTCTGGTGGAAGCTGGTACAATTACAACGTTGAAAAGGCATCTGGGTGAGTATCTGAATAGGAAGGCTTCAGACTGGTTCGATGAAGAGTACAACAGCACATACAGACGGCAGCACTGAAAACCAATATATGAGGTTCCAACCTGGTGAAGCTACAAAACAGGATAACATTTGTCTGCAACAAGTGGCAGATAGAGTTAAGTGATCACACAACCAATGAAAGTCTTGTTTCTCCCCACTGATGCTGCCAGACCTGCCGTGTTACACCAGTAATTTCAGTTTTTGCATCACATCCATGTTCTACAGTTCTATGCTCTGGCACATTTAGTCATAAAAGATAGTGGACAATTAAACCACTGGGCGAGAAGGCTGTTCTCTAACAACTAAACCCTCAGTTATAGGGGAGCCCAGGACATCAGGGCAGAAGATAAAGCTGAAGCATTTGCAATAATCTTCAACCAAAAATATCAAGACATTGATCCATTTCAGCCTCCTCCTGAGGTCCCCATGTTCACAGATCCCAGTATCCAGCCAATTCAGCATCCCTGATATTACAGAATTACTTGAGGCACTGGATACTGAAAGGTTGTGGATCCTGACAAGTTAAATATCGAAAACCTGTCGCCTGCTAGGTCACAGTGTTCTGATGGCGCAACAGCACTGGCATGGACCGAGAATGTGAAAAAAATACCCAGGCACATTTTACACAGAAATATGAGGGCAAATCTGATGTTGTCAATGAACGGGTCGTCTGTCCATTTTCTAACAGTGGAAGGGAAGGAAGGTGTCATTAAATCGGACTATCAAGCAATACCTGATCAGCAATAACTTGCTTACTGATGGCAAGTTTAGGTGCCACAATGGCTATTGATTACAGCTTGATTCAATGAAGTGGACTCAGAGGAGAAGGCATGATTTGACTTAGTGTGACACTAGCAGGCCAAGGTAAAACCACAGTCAATGAGAATCCAGAGAAGACTCTCTGCTGGTTGCAGCACAAAGTAGCAAGAAGGAGGACTGTTGTCATTGTTCATGTCAGCAATTTCACTTTCAAGACATCTCTGCAAGAACCTCCCTGGAAATATTCTAGGTCTAACCATCCTCACCTTCTTCATCAATGAACATTTAGAAGCCCACAATGAGCAATGTTAGTATAGTGTTTTTAGCATAGCTGCTTTCCAAGCAGTTGACCCAGGTTCGATTCCTGGTCATTGCATGTTTCCAATGTTAAATTCAGGGCAGTGGATTTTCTGTATATGGAGTTTAGTAAGGCCTTCGGCAAAGTGATGCATGGCAGGCTAATCGTGAATTTTAGGTTATATGGCATACAGGGAGAGCGAGCTAATTGGATTCAAAATTGACTCAATGGTAGCAAACAGAGGGTAATTGTTGGATGTCATATCTTGGACTGGTGGCCTGTAGCTAGTGGTGAGCCTCAGGCGTCGGTGCTGGGCCCTTCGGTATTTGTTACTTACAGAAATGATATGGATGTGAATGTACAAGGCATGATGAGTAAGTTTGTAGATGATATAAAATTAGGAGGTATCGTTGAGAGCGAGGTAGGTTGTCACAAATTGCAGGGAAGTGTGCTGAGGATTGGCAAATACAATGCAATTGAGATAGATGTGAGGTTTTGCACTTTGGAAAGTCAATCCAAGGTCGGACTTATACCGTAAATGATAAGGTCCTGAACAGTGTTGTGGAACAGAGGGACCCAGGAGTGCAAGTACATTGTCTTGGAACGTGGTGCTACAGGTAGTCAGGGTGGTGAAGAAAACATCTAGCATTGGTCAAAGCAACGAGTACAGCAGTTGGAACATTGTATTACAGCTGTATAAGTCATTGGTGCGGTTGCAGTATTGTGTTCAGTTCCCAGTTACAGTAAAGACATAACTAATACTCGAAAGATTTACGAAGATGTTACCAGCATTAACAGGCCTGAGTTATAGGGGGAGGTTGGCTAGTATACGACTTAATTCCTTGGATTGAGTGGGATTAGGGGTGACCTTAGTGATGTGTATAAAATCATGCGGGGCTGACATAGGATTAATGTTTATAACCTTTTTCCCAGGGATGGAAAATTAAAAACTGGAGAGCATTGACTGAAGGTAAGAAGGGAAAGAATTAGGAAGGACCTGAGGGGCAATTTCTTCACGCAGAGAGTGAATGGAATGAGTTGCCAGCGAAAGTGGTTGAGGACGGAAAAATAACAACGTTTAAAATAAATTCGAAGATGTACATGGTCGGGGAGGGGTTAGAAGGACATGGACCAACTGTAGGCAATTGGAACAAGCACATGGTCAGCATGGAGCAGTTTGGGAAAAAGGGCCTGTTTCAATCCTGTTTTCCTCTAAACCAGTGCTTCTCAATGGGGGCGGAAGCACCCCCTGAGGGGCGTTGGCCTTCCTTCGGTGGGCATTGAACTGAAAGGGGGCGGCAAGGGGGCACTGAACGACTTTGTAGAGAGCTTACCAATCACTCGGAAGACTGCTGTGTCCTTGAAGGACATTGCTGTGTGCAGATGGATAGTCACATAACACGAATGATAACATTTATTTTTGTTGTATATAAAACATATTTCACAAAAGTTTTCCGTTTTCAGCATTGCAGTGTATGGCAGTTATATGTGCAAAAACAGACCTTGGTGATTTGGGGGCATTGCATGATGCCTTTTAAATGGTGCAATGTACCCACCTTCTCCACGTCCTCTGGCATCTTGTTCCATACAAGCACCACTCTCTGGGTGAAAACCTTGCCCCTCAGTACCCGTTTTAATCTTTTTCCTATCGACTTAAAGCTCTGCCCTCTAGTTTTGGACGCCTCAATCTTTGGAAAGAGACCTTGGCTATTTACCTTCTCTATACCCCGATGATTTTATAAATCTCTACAAGGCTCCCCCTTAGCCCCGAATGTTCCAGGCAAAATCGCCTCCAACAAATTCAGCCTCTCCCCTCTAGCTCGAAACCTCTCGCCCGGCAACATGCCGGTAGATCTTTTCTGAACCCTTTCAAGTTTCTTAATATCTTCCCCGTAGAAGGGAGACCAGCATTGAACAGAGGATTCCAATTGGCTTAACCAATGACCTTTACAGCTGCAAGATACCATTCCAACTCTTACACTCAATGCAATGACCAATAAGGGCAAGCATGCCAAATGCCTTCTTCACAGTCCTGTTTATCTGCGACCAGACTTTCAAGCAACTGTGAATCAGCACTCCAGGATCTCTTTGTTTGGCATCACTCCACAGGACTTTCCCATTAAATGTATAAGTCCTATCCTGATTTGCCTTACAAAAAGGGAACACCTCACATCTATCTGAATTAAACCCCATCTGCCACTCCTCAGACCATCGGCCTACCTGATCAAGGTGCATTGGACTCTAAGGCAACCTTATCCGCTGTCCAGTATCCCTCCAATATTGGTGTCATTTGAAAACGTACTAACCATCCCTCTGATAATGACACAAAGGGGTTTGTAGGAGCAAGAGTGCATAGGCATACAGGACCCATGGCATCAATGGACAGGTATAGGTAATATCTCATTAGGAACACTGTCTCCTGAATGTTGTTCATAGTGACAGAGAGTGAGAGAACAATGATATGTTCTTTATGCGATTAGAGAGGGGTGTGGGAGACAGCAGCAGATCAATGGTTTAGCCCAGGGCTGTCCTAGTCTGCCCCTATCCTCACATCCCCACTGGACCCAGACGTGGAATGATCACAGACACAAAGCTATAGTTTCAAACACAGAACAGCTACAACACAAGACCTTTGCATAAATTAACACAAGGTATTTGTAGAAATTAGCGCAATTTGTCGCAAATCTTAACACAAGATGTTTGAACAAATGAACACAGGTTTATTCTACAAATGAATACAATATTGCTACACACGAGGTCACACAGGTAAAGTCAGCAATCTTAATGACCTTGAGGTGTATACAAATGATGTTAAATGCGTCATACAATTGAGCACACTGTATTTACAATTTCACACAAGATTATTATACAAATGAAGTTTTTGTTTAGAGAACTGAACAGAAGTATGTGTTAGAATTGAATGTAAGATGATCAAACAAATGTACTTCATTCCCAGCATCACGTCAGGGGATTTTCCAAGGTTGTTCTGCTTTTTCATCGATAGTTCATCTGTCAATGCTAGGAAGAAGCTGCTTGACACAAATTGTGCTGAAGATGTTTCTACAAGGACAGTTTCACCAACAGCAATATCCCACTGGAAGACTCTGTGAATATCACACAGACGCGCACACACACAGTCACTGTATGATCGCCCTCTGCTGCAGATTGTAAATGTTACACACCATCACACCAAAAGTCCTATAGCATCTACCCGTTTACAAAAAAAGTCTCTTTATCGATTCTTCCTGAAGAACATCATACCCTGCTTGCAGCAATCTATAGCCTGGAGGACCCCGATCAGAAGATAGCAGCTGAGATTCGCTCACTCCAGGGAAAAAAAAAACAGACTGTGTCAGAGCGTGAGCTCTTCCACAAGGAACAGGACAGAACGTTGCAGGAAAACCTCCCCAACACGGGACAGCTCCAGTTCCAATTGGAAAGAGCCCAATCCCGTGAAAGGAAGGCAACTGGGGACTGTGAAGCAGCCTCAGAATACAGTGACAAGCTGGAAGGGGAGTGTAGGGAGTTCCAACCAGCTGCATGTGACCTGTCTGCCTGCAACACTGAGCAATGTACAGCAGGCCTTAGTAGGAAGGGCCAGGGACAAATACAATCCGTCGGGATCCAGGTCTCTGCCAAGAATGGGATAATGTGGGCATTTGGGGATCATCCCTCCCCAGTGACATAGCGAGAGGCCCCACATGGAGACATCCACACTCGCCCACAGATGGGTACCCCCACTCTGCTTTTCTCCCAGGTAATCGCACCTTTCGCCTCCACCCCTGATCCACAGCCCAAGCCAGATCCCATGAATCCTGTAGTTACGCATGTCAAACAGCTGATGGTCACATGACACACCCAACACCCATGGCAGTCACCCAGCCGTGGGCAGCACCAGAAAGAGGACTCCTTTTCATTCCCCTCAGACCCAGATACTTTTTGGATGGGAACTTCCGAAATCTGTCATTCCGGACTGGATACTGAGGAACAAACCAAATTAATCATCATTGGTTGTTGTCCAGCAGGCCATTCAGCCCTCCCTGAGGGCCAGCGGTTCGGCGGGGGTCCCTTGATGAAATGAAGACAGTGGTCCTGACTGTTGTAGCGTAGGATAAGGCAGGCCCTATGGACGTGCTACATAAATGCAGAACCACAACAAGGGGAACACCCCATCAGCTTCACCCAGAGACTTTGGGTCCAGTTTGTTTGCGTTTTCGGGGATATGACACACACTCTCTTAGCAATGAGAAACCGGTTTCTATCTCTTGTCTCCCATATCTCAGAAAGAGGGAGGGACACCCGGAATTCGGGTCCTCAGACGCCTCCTATAATGACGCTTGGGTCCTCCACAAATTAATCACTGTATGGGAAAGGAGTTAAGGGCCGAGCAGTCATCCTGAAAATCAGGCCACATAAGCACGATCTGGAATTATTACAGCTCCGCACCCCTTTCCTAAAACTGGAGCAGCAAAGGAAGGGGCAGGAATACAGCACAGAGCCCAGGTGGACTCCCCCTCCATCCAAGTCCCTGTCCCAGGAGAAGGGAACTCTCCCAAATGAAGCCCAAGCCCAAACTGTGCTCTAAGTGTGGCTGAACCAGCCATTTCATTCAGGACTGCGGCCAGCCAAAATTCCCACCTGGCAACGGGAAGGCTGGAAAAGGGGACTAACACCAATGGTACCATCCTGTCAGCAGCAGCTGGAGTGGAAACAGCCTGTGATCTTTACACTGAGGTTGACCAACCACATGATAGCGGAAGCTGCTACTTGGTAGCCAATCAGGGACAGCATGATAGTCTTGGAGTAGCCATTCAATTGTGCTTCCTGGGGGAGAGCCCACCCCTCCACATCACATCCTGCATACGGGCTCCATTTATTCAATCACAGGGGGACCAGGAATGGGTGACAATTCGATACTTTGACAAATTTCTAACGTCATGGAGGACATGGTGTCAGATATTAGACCAAGATATTTACAGAAATGACTCTTGTTCTCTGTTTGTGAAGTGCACTGGAGCAGTTACTCCAAGGAAGTGATGTGACCTTCTGGAGTGTTTATTGCATGTCTGTATGAGCTTTATAATGACTGCATGGGAAGGTGTAGCACATGCCCAAGGGAGAACAATGTACCCAGGATCACTGTGGTATGACCCACCAGGAACCGCGGTGTGTGGAGATGGGACCCTCTGGATCCATTCTGTGGAATCAGTGGGATTGAGGTGAAGCCATCAGCTCTTGGTGTACACAATGGGATTCCCACATTGTGTTACAGGTGCGCAGGGATCACGGGCGATTGGTGGGGTTTCCCTGAGAACGACTACATGGCAGTGGGATATCTAGCACACATCCTGTACAGGAGTCAGAGTTCGGACAGGGGGTTAGAGTTCAGACAGCGATGCCTCAGGAAGTCCCAACAGGGAGAATTCTTCGAGAACACAATTAAAAACGGGCTGAGACCAGGAGTGAAGGCTCCTCTCCCAACTTATCCCACATACATTGAGCCCTCGCAATCGACTAGTCATTAAATTCACAGGGAAAACCCTGTTCAATAACATTCACCATAGACTAATACCAATCATAATCATAACGTCAGGGATACAGTTACCGGAGTGGGGTCCTTCCCCATTAAAATGATTACATTCCCACCTGACCCACGGGTTAACGGGGTGAAGGACAGGAAAATATGAGGGAAAACCCAGATCAGCAGTTAACAGATGAAAGAGAAGCGGACTCCTTAATGATCTAGCCACAGCACACGGGGCGGTAGTTTCACCGGTTAATGTCCTTGACATGGCTAATTTGAAATATAAACTCAGGATCCTTGCCCAACAAGTTAACTGAGCCCTAGAAGGACTGAACACAGACAATCAACAGGAGACCATGGGACAGCCAGTGGAGAATCATACTGGCTGACCCATTCTGGAGGGTCGCACCGGGATGATTAACCAAATCATCCAGGGCCCAATTAGGGATGGTGGTGAGCAGGAAAACCACACCATGTGCAGTATCTACGGTAACAGGATGATGGAACAGCTGAGGGAGGACCTCATGCAGGCTGGCCAACAGAAGGGCCCATCCCGGATTAGTAACAAACGGCGTGACTCTTTGTTCCTGGAGAAGACCCGCTTGACCAACTCTCTGTCAATTACAGCAGCTCACCAAGGTCTTGTTTAATGATACCTACAAGGACACTCTCGGTGAGGCACTGGGCATGGTGCTAGCGATTATCCCGATGGACAGAATTGATATGAGAATCTTTAAATTTGGTAATATTGCTATAAAGAGAGGTTGAGTAGGTTAGGATTGTTTTCATTAGAAAAAATGGCAATTGATAGGGGAATCTGATGGAGGTCTACAAAATCATGAAGGGTATAGACAGGGTAGATAGAGATAAGCTTCTTGCCTGGACTAGGGATTCAATAATGAGAGGGCACACTTTCAACGTGAGAGATGAAATGTTTAAGGGATCATATATGCGGCAAGTACTTTACACAAAGGGTGGTAGGTGCCTGGAACGCGTTGCCAGCAGCGTTAATAGAGGCAGGCACGGTAAAATCATTTAAGATGCGTATGGATAGATGCATGAGTAGATGGGGAGCAGAGGGCTACAGATACTCCGGCATTGGTTGATACGTATACACAGTGGATTTGGATTAGCTCAGGCATGGAGGGCCGAAGGGCCTGTTCCTGGTCTGCACATTTACTTTGTTCTTTCTTCTTTGTTCTTTATTGGAATTATATAAAATAGATAAGTGGATGGGTTATCATGACACCCTCCCATACATTGTGGAGAAACAGGGGCATTGACAGGGACCTCTCTTAAGTCAGTGTGTATGAACAGGCCTATCCATTACATGCCCATAGCCTGTCATCCATGAATTCAGCTCCTCTCACATCAAGCTGTGTTTCTAACTGCTCTCACCTTGATATATCTCGGGTTACTGATGATTATGGTTGCAGGCTGGAAAAGGTAAATATCTCAACAGAAGTGTACAATCACCATGAATAATGTCTGGACATCCACCCAAATGCTATAAGATTAATAGAATACACTTCACACCTATTTGTTGGTGGGATGTGGGCAGCACTGCTTGGTCAAGATTTATTGCCCGTCCACAGTTGCCCCTTGAGAAGAATGGAGAGTGACAATATAAACATGTTCAGTGGATTATTTAGACAGAGACTGACAATAAGAGTGAGGTCAATGATTTGTCCATTGTTGGAAGCCCATTTTGATCACTGAGACCCATTCCCTCACGAAAGGCAGTATGTTCTCCTCGCTTGACCCTTCGTGTGACTCCGGATCCTGGGAAACAGAGAATGGGGAATAAATGCTGACCTCAGCAACAACGCACACATTCAGTGTGTGAGAAGATTCACATCTCAATCAGTGAGTGAAATGTTCCTGTTTAAAGAGGGCAGCTCCTACCTTAGATTACAGAAGAACAGCTCTGAGTTTATTTCAATGTGAAAATGTCTACCTCAATGCAGCATCGGTTGAAATAATTTGTGGTCTTAGGATGGGGTTCGTGATGTTTGAGTGCACAGTGTTATTGCTGTTATTCCAGATTCTGTTTTTGTTATTTTGTTACGATGTACTAAGAAGCAACACTCCGTCATAATTGGGATTAAACTTGTTATTGTAATGAGTTTGTTATTTTACAAAAAATTGAAAAACAGCAACAAAGCTGAGCAATGCTGTAACCTCAATCTCCCTAAGAAGCTTTCACACAGTACAAGGCAGCGTCTCTGGGAATGCATCAACTCAGAGTTTCAAGCAAGGCGCTTGTCAGCTGCCTGAAGGGACAGATCACCTCGCACGAAAAAATGCATCGACCAATTGATCACATGGAAAAAATGTTCTACACCAACCTTGCTTTTATTGGCATCCCTGGTATGGCATTATAAGAATTGAGCTTGTTTTAATCTGCTGCTGATATGCTCCCTGGTTTAATGTTTTGACCAATAGTGTCTCCAACTCACTGACTGGTCAGACTTACACAGACACCGGGACAGTGACAGCGATTCACTGAGCAGCATTCTCGGTACAATTCTCCACTGACAGAGGCTACCAACATCACTGCTGCTGCAGCATTCTCTGATCTCAGTGTTCTGCCATCTGTTCCAGAACATGTGAAGATATGAGGAGAGATCAGGCAAGTTAGATCTGAAGAATGGTCACTGGGCCTGACATATTAACCTGCTTTCCCTCCCACAGATGCTACCAGTCCTGCAGAGCTATTTCTGTTTTTGGTATCCAAATGAGGCCTGTGTTTTTGAGAATTGTGAAGGTTAAGGGATGATCTGAGCGAAGTCCGACAAGATATAAACAAGAAAAGAGAAACCTTTTCCGTTGGTTGGAGATTCTATAGTGGGGGAGCATAGCCTGACAATTAATGCCACAGCATTCAGCTGAGATGCTTGGAAGCATTTCTACACACAAAGGGTAGGGGAGTTTTGGAATTCTCTTACACAATGGCAGTGGTTCTGGAGCAGTTGGTCAGTTTAAGTGAGATTTCTTTTGTTAAGAATAGGATTTGAAGAATATGAGCCCTGTTTGGACTTGTGAAGTTTCATCTAACCAACATCCCTTCTGTAATTTCTCTCCTCCTCACTAACACTGGTCAAGAAATTCAAATATTGACAGCTTGTCCTCTTGATGACTGACATTTGTCATGTGCACATACCCAGCTTTGCAGTGCAAATATCACAGCAGGGCTAACCTTCACACGTTGCATGTTCTGTAATGCTGCACTTCTGTAAGACACATGGAATAGTCTTGTTTGCAATCTTACTCAGGTTCTGATGACTTGTTTTCTGGTCCTGTTGTGGCTCCGATCAGGATTTTGTCCAATGCTTAGAACAGGGGATGGCTATTCCAAGGAAACGGGGGAGAGTTTTGTTTATCGACAATACAATCAATAGTCCAATGACTGAGTTGGAGCAAGGATATTAATGGTGTTCTATGCCTGCCAGAGTTGGAGGTGCAAACTTTAATAATCTATTGCAGTCAATCAAGTAATTACCTTGCTACCAAAAAATAATCACGGACTTCCTTCTGCTCTCCTAGAAGGAATGGTGAGCTCAGTCCCTGTCCAAACTCCATACTCTCTGGAATGTTTGGGCTGGAGGAAAAACTGAGGTGGGTGAGAAAGTCTTAAAATTCAAACTCATTTATCCCTAATCGCTTCCACTTTCACATTGTTCTGACTTTCGATGGTAAGATCCTATTGCTGCTCTTTGGTTCAGCGGGAAGAATGGAACATCAGTAATTCAGCACGTCTTTTCCAATTTGTCTTCCGCAGTTAATTTTCTGGCGATCAGAATCCTTTCACGTGGAAAATGTGGTGTATCTCCTTGCACTACTCGCTACCTGGTGGTCATGGCAGCTGCTGATCTGATGGTGATTATCACTGATGTTATACTGAGATGGTTTCCCTATTAGTATTACCCATTGTGTTTCCTGGACATCACTCCAGTGTGCAGTGTTATTGGGGTCCTATATCGTGCAGCCACTGACTGTTCTGTCTGGTTCACTGTCACTTTCTCCTTTGACGATTTGTGACCATTTGTTGTCAGAAGCTGAAAACAAAATATTGCACTGAGAAAACTGCGACTGTGGTTCTAGCAACAACCTGTACCTTGCTCTGTTTAAAAAACATCCCCTTCTATTTTCAATATGAGCATGTGACGATAATCAACAGTGTGCCATTCTACTGTAAAAGAAAGTCAAGCTACCATACTGAGACTTGGTGGGTGGTATTGGATTGGCTTGATACGGTTTTGACTCCTTTACTGCCATTCACTTTGATTTTGTTGCTCAATGCTCTGACCGTCAGACACATTTTAGCGGCCAGTCGAGTCCGGAAGAGGCTGAAGAGCGAGAGCAAAGGAGAGAATCACAGAGACCCAGAGATGGCGAACAAAAGGAAGGCTGTCATTTTGCTCTTCACCATCTCTGGGAGCTTCATCCTCCTGTGGTTAATCAATATTGTAAATTTCTTCTATTATGTCATTCAAGCAATAGATCCTGATGATTTCCCACCATTTCTGTACAACGTCAGAAGAGTTGGTTTCATGCTGCGGAACTTAAGTTGTTGCACCAACACATTTATTTATGCAGCAACATTGTCCCGGTTCAGACAAAGATCAGCAACGCAGTAAAATACCTGGTGACATAAATTCCTTGCATTATGATTAAATGAAACTCCCCAGTGGAGCCCACAGGAGGTTCCACTGTTCCCAGACAATTGTTTTTTACTTTACTCGTGGGAGGTGTGTCTCTCTGGTTGCGTCAGTGTTTATTACTCGCCCCTCGAATCACCTTGCGAAGGTGGTGCTGAGCTCCCTTCTTGAACAGTGGCAGCCCAAGTTCCATTCAATACGCTCATCTTTGCCCCGCCAAATCAGTCCCCCCACCACCCCCAACTTGATAGAAAATATCGAACAGAAAATTAAAACACAGTATCGGCCCTCAATATTGCACTGACCTCTGAAAACAATCTGAAGGCCATCTAACCTGCAGTATTCTATTATCATTCATGCATATATTCAATGACCATTTAAATGGCCTTGAATTTGGCGAGTTTACTACTGTTGAGGGAGTGAATTCCACTCCCTTACTACTCTCTAAGTAAAGAACCAACCTCTGACGTTTGCCCTATATCTATCACCCCTATCAATTTATAGCTATGTCCCTGTGTGCTTGCCATCACCATCAGAGGAAAAGGTCTCACATTGTCCTCCCTATATAATCCTCTGATCATCTTGTATGCCTCTGTTAAGATACCACTTAACCTTCTCTCTAAGGAAAACAGCCTCAAGTCCCTCGGCCTTTCCTTGTAAGACTTGCCTCCATCCCAGACAACATTTGAGTAAATCACCTCTGAACCCTTTCTAACGCTCCCACGTCGTTCCTATAATTCCACGACTAGAACTGTATGCAATACACTAAGTGCAGCCGCACCAGAGTTTTGTACAGCTGCAGCATGACCAGAACAAACATATCGACTTAACATAAACTAAACTACAAGCCAATTAAATAAAAATGAAATTAAACTGATTTCAAATTAATTTAAATTAAATTATATCACACCATTTTATTCTATCTCACTCCTCACACCTCTACTGAGGCTCCCATCCTTGGGAGCACCAGTCATTGTACCCATATTCCTTGCCCCCTCCCAGGATCCCACAGGCACCCAGAGGGATTCCCAAGGCTATACCACGGTCCTAATTAATATTGCTGATAAGTCTTTGTCAATATAATTTAGAAAGAACGTCTTGTAAAACTGCTCTGATTTGCGGTGCACCATATTTGTGATGAGTCTTGGCGAGATGTTGCAATATCAGCCTGCGCCACCCATAAGACTTGGGTTTTTTTTCTAACGTGTAATTCATTAAAATGTTCTTCCCTGCACACTGTGCAAGAATGTTACACATTCCCGTGTTCCCCCAAAGAAGGCAAATTTGACAATCCCAGAAGAAAACATACCGGACCCACATTAACATCAATCCCTAGGATGTTCTTTAGCTCCCATACTGGAGCTCTCCAGTATCCCTGGATCTTATAACATGACCAATAGCAGTGTGTGAGAGTGCCTATACAAATGTTACATTTTGAACACCCTGGTGACACTCCTCTCTTGAACTTAACTAGCCTGTCTAGCGGCATATGAGCACTGTGCAAAATCTTCAATTGCATGGCCTGTACGTCCTTACATAATGGCATTTTGCTTCCATTTTCTCATATACCGTCCCATACTTCCAATGAGATATCCTCTCTAGCTCTCGATTCCACGTCCTACAGAGTCCTTCCACATCTCTTAAGGCATTTCACCTCTTTACTCATGTCCATTCTGCAGATGATACAAAGTATTACCTGAAAGTGAACCCGTACACCGGAGCACTGAAAACTGAGCTTGGAGGGTGGTCTTCATCTGTATAAAATCCCTCATCTGAAAGTATGAGCAAAGGTCACTATAAGGCAATCCATATTTCTGGCAGGCTAAATGACATCAAGACCTCCCGTTCAAATAAATCTCCCAGACCAGAGATTCCCTTATTCTCCCATACCTTAAAGCCAAAGTCCACTGCCCCAGGTTTAAGTTTTTGGGCTCCTGCAAAGGCGTAAATGGTGAGATCTTTGACAAAATACTCTCGTCTTGCCTCATTATCCTCCAAGCTTTCACCGTATTTTAAATGCACTTACACTGTTTGGTCATAGATTTCATCTTATCCATGAGCAGTAAATTAACCAGGGGACATCTCGAATGCGAGGCTTCAAAGTTAAGCCAGATCGTCTCCAAATCCCCCCCCCCCCCCGTATCCAGAAACTGACATATGCCAACAGGACGCTTATTTGATATCTCTTCAATTCCGGAAGGTCCACCCCTCCGTCACCCTGTGAGAGCTGCAATTTGTAAAATTTAATTAGGGGGCACCTGTGACACCAAATAAAGGATCCTGGCCAACCATTGAGCCTCCGTAACGCTCGTCTGGGTAGCAACAATGGGAGCATTCTCATGGGGTACAACAGGCGAGTAAGTACATTCATTTTGATCAGGGATATTCAGCCGAACCGTGTTATCGGTTTCCCTCCCACCATTGCAAATCTTGTTTTACCCTGTCCAATAATTTTGCATAATTAGCTTTATACTGCTGGCAGAAGGCAGGGGTAATAAAAATTTCCAAATACAAAAAAACATTTTGACGACCATCTAAACTGGAACTGCATTCCATCCTTCAGATCAGGAACCTCCACTAATCCCTCCATCGGCATGGCTCCCGGCTTTGTAAAGTGATCCTGTAGCCCAAAGAACTGCCAAACAATTTGTTTGAATCAAACAAGGAACTGACTCGTCCGGATTAGCCAAAAACAAAAGGATTAGCCAAAAACAAAATCAGCATACAGGGTGATATTGTGCTCCCCTGTTCCTACCCTTGGAGCCACTATTTCAGGATCCCTCCTGATAGCCACAGTTAAAGGCTCAATTGCCAAGGGAAATAACAGTGCTGAAAGAGGACAGTCCTGTCGACTACCTCGCCCAATATTAAACGTATCTGACTTAGTAGTGACTATCACCTTAGGATCATTATACAAAACCGCCATCCATCTGGCAAAGGATCCCCCAAACCAAAGTGCTCTCGGACCCAAACAGGTATGATCATTTTATCCGGACAAAACCTTTTCTGCGTCTCGGGAGACCACCAAACCGCTATCAATCTTTGCTGGCATATCTGCACTCTGTTCAGTACACTCCTGATATTGTTGGAGGAGTTACAGCCCTTGATAAAGCATGTCAGATCTTCTTTTATAATATGGGGCAACACCTTTTCCAACCTCGGAGCCAGCTTCTTGCATAGAATTTTAAAGTCTCCATTCAACAGTGAAACTGGTCTGTATGAAGAACATGCGTCAGGATATTTCCCCTTCTTTAAAATGAGGGAGATATTAGCCTACCTCAGAGAGGGCAGCAGTCAATCCTGTGTATATGAATAGCTATGCATCCCCAGTTGTGGCTCCACCAACACATTTGTGAATTCCTTTTAAAATGCATTTGGGAATACATCTGGCCCCAATGCTTTCCCACCCTGGAGATGCTTTATTGCTTCCTGCACTTCCTGTACCATCGTAGGCACATTCAACAGGGAAACCTGTCCCACGTTTATGCAGAGGTGGTCCAGATTCTTAAAAAAGGACTGCATTCTTGCTGCACTGTGTTCGCCTCCTTCCAAATGATACAACTCTGCAATGTATTCCCTAAAACTAACATTGATTTTCTTCAACTCACGGGTAACCGTCCTAGCCTTCTCTCTAACAGACATAATAGATTGGGAAGCATTTTTCTTTCTAGCCAGATATACCAGATATCTACCTGGCTTATCTCCAAAATCAAACGGTCTTTGTTTAGCAAAGGAGATCTCTTTTTTGCCACCTGTGTGTGCAATGAGTCAAGAGTAGGTCAGAGGGCTGTGACCTGGTGCAGCTTGACAAGAGAGTGCCTATTATAATATACTTCCCTAGCTATCAGCAGACGGGCCTCCAGCATCTTTTGTTGTTCTTCCCCTGTCTCTTTCTAGTCATTGAATATGAAACGAGCGGGCCTCGTAAATATGCCTGAGTGACCACCCATAGTATTGCCGGTTTACTTGCCATACCCGAGTTGATATCTCAGAAGGCCCTAAACTCTCTTGTGAAGTACTAAGCAGATTTTCCATCCCTTAACAGGAATGGGTCCAAGAACCAGTGCCGTGCATCCATTCCAACACCCTTGATTTTAACATTTAATATACTTGCACATAGTCTGAGACAGCTATATTCCCAATTTTGCTCTCCAATGTTGTATCCAAACAAGGAGAAAGTGAGGTCTGCAGATGCTGGAGATCAAAGTTGAAACTTTCTTGCTGGAACAGCACAGCAGGTCAGGCAGCATCCAGGGAACAGGAGATTCGACGTTTCGGGCATAGGCCCTTCTTCAGGAATGAGCAGAGAGTGTTCAGCAGGAGAAGATAAAAGGTAGGGAGGAGGGACTTGGAGGAGGGGAGTTGGAAATGCGATAGGTGGAAAGAGGTCAAGGTGAGGGTGATAGGTCGGAGTAGGATGGAGGCGGAGAGGTCAAGAAGAAGACTGCAGGTCAGGAAGGCGGTGCCGGGCTGGAGGGATCCGGCTGAGACAAGGTGGGGGAGGGGGGGATGAAGAAACTGGTGAAGTCCAAGTTCATCCCCTGCGGTTGGAGGGTTCCCAGTCGGAAGATAAGACGCTCCTCCTCCGACCGTCGGGTTGTTGTGGTTTGGCGGTGGATGAGTCCAATGACCTGCATATCCTCGGTGGAGTGGGAGGGGGAGTTGAAATGCTGTGCCACAGGTTGGTTGGGTTGGTTCGTCCGGGTGGCCCAGAGGTGCTCTCTGAATCGCTCCGCAAGTAGGCGGCCTGTCTCCCCAATATAGAGGAGGCCACACCGGCTGCAGCGGATGCAGTAGATGATGTGGGTGGAGGTGCAGGTGAATCTGTGGCGGATATCCCCCATCACGAAGGACTCAAAGCACTCCGCTTCTTCCTTTCCCGCCGTACCACCCAGTACCCTTCCACCGGCACCCTCCTTCGACTGACCGAACTGGTCCTCACCCTGAACAACTTTTCTTTCCAATCCTCCCACTTTCTCCAAACAAAAGGAGTAGCCATGGGCACCCGCATGGGCCCCAGCTATGCCTGCCTCTTCGTAGGGTATGTGGAACAATCCATCTTCCGCAACTACACTGGCCCCACCCCCCATCTTTTTCTTCGCTACATTGATGACTGTATCGGCGCTACCTCGTGCTCCCACGAGGAAGTTGAACAGTTCATCCATTACACTAACACCTTCCACCCCGACCTCAAATTCACCTGGACAGTCTCGGACTCCTCCCTCCCCTTCCTAGACCTTTCTGTTTCTATCTCAGGCGATCGAATCAACACGGACATCTACTACAAACCTACCGACTCCCACAGCTACCTGGACTACACCTCCTCCCATCCTGCCCCCTGTAAAAACGCCATCCCATTCTCCCAATTCCTTCGTCTCCGCCGCATCTGTTCCCAGGAGGACCAGTTCAAAATACGTACAACACAGATGGCCTCCTTCTTTAAGGACCGCAATTTCCCCCCCCCCCCCGACGTGGTCGACGGTGCCCTCCACCGCATCTCCTCCACTTCCCGCTCCTCCGCCCTTGAGCCCCGCCCCTCCAACCGCCACCAGGACAGAACCCCACTGGTCCTCACCTACCACCCCACCAATCTCCATGTACAGCGCATCATCCGCCGTCACTTCCGCCACCTCCAAACAGACCCCAGCACGAAGGATATATTTCCCTCCCCTCCCCTATCAGCTTTCCGTAGAGACCACTCCCTCCGCGACTCCCTTGTCAGATCCACACCCCCCACCGACCCAACCACCACTCCCGGCACCTTCCCTTGCAACCGCAGGAGGTGCAACACTTGCGCCCACACCTCCCTCCTCACTTCTCTCCAAGGCCCCAAGGGAAACTTCCATATCCGCCACAGATTCACCTGCACCTCCACCCACATCATCTACTGCATCCGCTGCAGCCGGTGTGGCCTCCTCTATATTGGGGAGACAGGCCGCCTACTTGCGGAGCGATTCAGAGAGCACCTCTGGGCCACCCGGACGAACCAACCCAACCAACCTGTGGCACAGCATTTCAACTCCCCCTCCCACTCCACCGAGGATATGCAGGTCATTGGACTCATCCACCGCCAAACCACAACAACCCGACGGTCGGAGGAGGAGCGTCTTATCTTCCGACTGGGAACCCTCCAACCACAGGGGATGAACTTGGACTTCACCAGTTTCTTCATCCCCCCCTCCCCCCACCTTGTCTCAGCCGGATCCCTCCAGCCCGGCACCGCCTTCCTGACCTGCAGTCTTCTTCTTGACCTCTCCGCCTCCATCCTACTCCGACCTATCACCCTCACCTTGACCTCTTTCCACCTATCACATTTCCAACTCCCCTCCTCCAAGTCCCTCCTCCCTACCTTTTATCTTCTCCTGCTGAACACTCTCTGCTCATTCCTGAAGAAGGGCCTGTGCCCGAAACGTCGAATCTCCTGTTCCCTGGATGCTGCCTGACCTGCTGTGCTGTTCCAGCAATAAAGTTTCAACTGTATCCAAACAACCCAATGGCATAGAACACATGTCAATTCACGAATGACACTTGTGTGGAGCTGCCTCCACACATCCACGAATCGCAACTCCTCACACATGTCCACCAACTGCTAGGATTGCGCTGGCGTACCTGTCGGGCCTGTTGGCAGCCTGTGTATTTAGCGATCTATTAGACGATTAAAATCCCCTCCTATGATCATGCATCGCATGCCAAAACTCATTAATTTATCGACTGCATCAGTTAGAAATTTAAGAGGGTGCACCAGGCATAATAAACATTCAGGACGCCATATTGTTCTCCAAGTTTAAGAGCTTTAAGAATGATAAACCGTCCATATTCGTCCTTAATTTGCACAGTTACTTGTGAAGGGAGGTTAATTTTCCCCGTATGGCCACTCCTCTACTCTGAGAGATAAAGAAGGAAAAGAATGCCCTATCTCATTTGCAAGAAGAAGTCTAAGAGGGGATTTGATAGAGACACACAAGATGATCAGAGGATTAGGTAGGATAGACAGGCAAAGTCTTTTTTCCTAAGATGATGGCGTCAGCATGCACGAGGTGGCATAACTACAAATTGAGGGGTGATAGATTTAAGACAGATGTCAGAGGCAGGTTCTTTACACAGATAGTGGTAAGGGCGTGGAATGCAGTAATTGCTAATGCATTCAACTACATTAGGGAGATTTAAACAATCCTTTAGACAAGCACATGGATGATTTTGGGATAGTGTAGGGGGACGACCTGTGAATAGTTCACAGGTTGGTGCAACATCAAGGGCCGAAGGGCCTGTTCTACGTTGTATTGATCTATAACCCCCCCTACTGCAGCTTCATTATCAGTTAAATGCATCTTCTGCAGCAGGGCGATAGCCACCCTTTCCTTCCTAGGGCTTCACAGCACCTTCTTTCTTCTAATGGGGGAATGGCTCCGTTTTACATTCCAGCTGTACCACCTGAACAAATCACTAGCGATGTTCATCTCGGGCAGACTGTCGTTTCTCAACAGGAGGGAGTTTATCTGCGATGCGGCGAACAACAAAGAGATTAGCCTTAGACTTAGACTTAGATTATTTACAGCGTGGAAACAGGTCCTTCGGCCCGACAAGTCCATACCGACCCTCTGAAAAGCAACCCACCCAGACGCATTCTTCACCAAACACTACGAGAAATTCACCTAACCTTCACATTTTTGTGCTGTGGAAGGAAACTGGAGCACCCGGAGGAAACCCACGCAGACACGGAGAGAATATGCAAACTCCACACAGACAAGTTGCCTGAGGCGGGAATTGAGGCAGGAGTGCTGACCACTGTGCCACTGTGCTGCCCAGAACTCTATAAAGTCGAAAAACAACTACAACTAAAAAACTAACCACGACATTTAACTAAAGCAAACACCCAAATAACCCCCAGTTCACCAGAGATCTCCCCGCTTCCCATAGGGGGCACTTCTCCAAATCCTTGCTACCATCCCAACTCTCTCTCGCTGAGCTATACCCGAGCCCAAGTCAATTCGCAAATTGTGAGTTGAAGAATGTGAAATAAAGAAAATCTGTTGTTTACATTCTGACAATTAACAGGGTATGCCCATTTCCAAAACCCACACACTTTAATCACAGGTATAGCCACCCCAATCCAAAAACAAAAGGTCAACAGTTAAAAAAGGCAATAACCAGATAATATCGAATTGATTGATATATGAAATAATTCAGATTTTACATCAAGGCAGTACATATATTGTAATTTTGTAAACAAGTATAAGGTCACCCCTCAGCCGGCCAACTCCCAGGGAAAACAGTCCCAGCCTGTTCAGTTTCTCCCTGAAGCTCAAATCCTCCAACCCTGGAAACATATATGTAAATATTTTCTGAACCCTTTCAAGATTCACAACATTTTTCCGATACGAAAGAGACCAGAATTGCACATAATATTATAACAGTGGGCTCACCAATGTCCTGTCCAGCCGCAACGTGACCTCCCAACTCCTGTTCTCAGTACTTTGACCAATAAAGGTAAGCATATCAAACACTATCTTCATTATCCTGCGACTCCACTTTCAACGAGCTATGAATCTGCACTGCAAGGGGTCTACGTACAGCAACACTCCCGAGGACCTTACCATTAAGTCCTGCTAAGATTTGCAGCACCTCTCATTGATCTCAATTAAACTCTATCTGCCACTTCTCAGCATTTTGGCGCATCTGATCAAGATCCGGTTGTAATCTAATGGTAACCTTCTTTGCTGTCCACTGCATCCCCAATTTTGGTGTCATCTGGAAACATACTAACTATACCTCTTGTGCTCACATCCAAATAATTCATGTAAATGACGAAAGTAGTGAAGCCAGCACCAATCCTTGTGACACTCCACTGGTTATAGGCCTCCACCACCACCCTCTGTCTTACATCTTTGAACCAGTTCTGTATCCGAATGGCATGTTCTCCCTGTATTCCTTGAGATCTAACCATGCTAACTAGTCTCCCATGGGACCCTTGTCAAACGCCTTACTGAAGTCCATATAGATCACGTCCACCACTCTGCCCTCATCAATCCTCTTCGTTACTTCTTCAAAAAACTGAATCAAATTTGTGAGACATGATTTCCCACACAAAGCCATGTTGACTATTCATAATCAGTCCTTGCCTTCCCAAATACAGGTACATCGTGTCCCTCAGGATTCTTTCCAACAACTTGCCCATCACTGACGTCAGGCTCACTGATCTATCGTTCCATAGCTGTTCTTTACCACCTTTCTTAAACAGTGGCACCACGTTAGCTAACCTCCAGTCTTCCGGCACCCCACCTGCTACTAACGATGATACAACAATCTCAGCAAGAGGCCCAGCAATGACTTCCCTAGCTTCCCATAGAGTTCTAGTGTACACCTGATCTGGTTCTGGGTATTTATTCACTTTTATGCATTTCAAGACATCCAGCATTTCAAGATGTCACACCTATTTCCCGACAGTCTATATCTTCCATGTCCTTTTCCACAGTAAATACTAATGCAAAATATCGTTTAGTATCTCCCCCATTTTCTGCAACTCCACACAAAGGCCGCCTTGCTGATCTTTAAGGAGCGCTATTCTCTCCCTATTTATCCCTTTGTCCATAATGCATTTGTAAACACCATTCGGATTCTCCTTAATTCTATTCATGTCCCCTTTCCCTCTTAAGTATACTCCGACTTAAGTAAAATGTTGCACTGTTCTCATTTATTATCTCAACCTTGTCCTCAGTCTCCATATGATACTCTCTACCTTGTTTCCACTCTTATCGATAATTGCCCGTTTATTATTTAAAGATATTTTGTAAGTAACCTGTTCAGGGACGTTACTATGCATCAAAGGAATTGGAGGAGCTTGAATCTGCGCCTTCTGACTCAGAGGTAAGGACACTATAACTGTGGCACAAAATACCCTTCTTTTACCATGTGTACACTTACCAAAAATGACGTGGTTAGTTTCACAACAAACCTAACCTTATGTGGTCTCTTCACTCCTCTTCTAGAACTCCTCCATGTTTTCCACTTTCAGTTCAGTTTTAATGAAGAAATAAAATCGAAAACTGAAATGAAAAGTAAATTTTATGAAACATGTTTACATGAGTCTGAAGTTCATTTAAAAGCACAGGGAAATGTTCAGATAACTGCGATAGTCAGATATTTTCCAAACAGCTGTTTTAAGCCACAATAAATGGAGTAGAGCCTTGTGAATCCATGGTTTGATTCTTTCTGCTCAGCAATCCAGCAGTAATCAACCTGGTAAATCTTAACCGCTCCTATCATTCCGGCCTCCACCACTACACCTGACTACGAGTTATCGACACCGACCATTCTGTGTAAAAACAATCTGCCCCTCACATCTTCTTTGAACATACGTCCTCTCATGTTAACTGCATGCCCCCTAGTATTGGACATATCAACTCTGGGGAAAATGATTCTCACTGTCAACTCTATCTCAGTTGAACCGACTTCGAGCAAGTCTCCCCTCCACTTCCGCTGCACCACAGAAAACAATCAGAGTATTTTTAAGCCTCTCCTCACAGCCCATACACTCTAATCCAGGCAGCATCCTGGTCGACCTCTTTTACACCCTTGTCAAAGCCACCATATTCTTATTATGTGGCAACCAGAACTGAACACCATGCTCTAGCAGAGGAACAACATCATCTACTCGTCAGGCCTCGGGACCTCTCCAGTGGCTCATGAGGATACAAAGACCATGGTCGAAACCCCACCAATCTCTTGCCTCACTCAATAGCCTGGGGTAGATACCATCAGGACCTGGGGCCTTATTCACCTTTATGCTCTTCAGGTGTCCCAGCACCACTCCTTTCTTGATCTCAAAATGCTGCAGCATATTCGCATGCTCCACACAAATCTCACTATTCCCCATATCATTCCCCTGGATGAATGCAATGCAAAATACTCATTTAAGACCTCACCACATCCTCTGCCTCCAAGTACACGTTTTCTCCTTTATCCTTGAGTGGTTATTGGTCACACTGTCTCCCGAGTTATTCTCTTACTTTTAATGTATGTGTAGAATGCCTTGGGATTCTCTTTAACTCTAATTGCCAAGGTCATTCCATGCCCCCGCCTTGCTTTCCTAATTTCCTGTTTGAGTTTTGGCCTTTTTTCTTTATAGTTCTCATAGGCCCTGTTCAATTGTAGTTTCCTAAACTTTACATATGCTTCTGTTTTCACTTTTGACGAAATTCACAAACTCCCTGTTATGCAAGCCCCCCTTACCTTTCCATCCTTATCCTTACTCCTTTCTGGAAAATGCTGGTCTTAATATTGAACCCCTGGGAACTCCACTCCAAACATTCCTCCAGCTGGAAAAATATCCATTGTCCATTACTTTCTCGTGGGGCGGAATGCCCTACCTTCTAATATAGTCAATTCAGCCAGATGAGGGAGCTTTAAACAATCCTTAGATAAGCACATGGATAATGATGGGATAGTGTAGGTGGACGAGCTGTGAATAATTTACAGGTCGGCGCAACATCGAGGGCTGAAGGCCCTTTTCTGGGCTGACTTTTTCTGCGTTCTATGTTCTCTTACCTAGCACTTACGTCAATTTTGTTTCCATGTTGCCACTGCCGCTTGTAAAATGAACTGTAAACTTCTTCACAAGTCTTATGGAAATCCATATACACTACATCACTAACGTTGCCCTCATCTACTCTTTCCGTCAATTTAAAAGCCTTCAGCAAGTTAACAGTGCAAAATTTCCCCTTCACGTTTCCTAACCAATCAACCTTTCTCCAAGTGAGCCAGAGCTTTATACGAAATAATTGTTGCCAAAAGCTCTCTCAACGTCAGAGTAAAAATGACAGGGCTGTAACTGCCAGGAATGACCTAAAAACCCTCTTTAAAACAAGGCTGTAATGTCAATCATTCAGTCACTGGGCACCTCCTCCAAGTCCAGGGGAGACTATAGGGTCAACTCCCCAGTCTCCTGACACCTCCTCCCAGTCCAGGGGAGACTGTAAGATCAACTCTCCAGTCTCCAGAAACCTCCTCCCAGTCCAGGGGGGTCTGTAATGTCAACCCTCCAGTCTCCTGGCACCTCCTCTCAGTCCACTGGCGACTGTAATGTCAATCCTCCAGTCTCCTGGCACCTCCTCCCAGTCCACTGGAGACTGTAATGTAAATCCTCCAGTCTGCTGACTCCTCCTCCCAGTCCAGGTGAGTCTGTACTGTCAATCCTGCAGTCTCCTGGCACCTCCTGTCAGTCCAGGGGAGACTGAAATGTTAATCGTCCTGTGTCCTGACTCATCCCCCCAGTCCAGGGGAGACTGTAATATCAACCCTGCAATCTACTGGCTCCTCCTCCCAGTCCAGGAGAGACTGTAATGTCAACCCACCAGTCTCCTGACATCTCCTAATAGTCCAGAAGAGACAGTAATGTCGATCCTCCAGTCTCCCAGGACCTCATCACAGTTCAGGGGAAACTGTAATGTTAATCCTCCAGTCTCCTGACACCTCTTCCCCATCCAAGGGAGTCTGTAATTTCTTTCCTCCGGTCTCTGAGCGCATCCTCCCAATCCAGCAGAGACTGTAATATTAATCCGAAGTCTCCCGTCTGTCGTCTGCAAGGTGTTAGAAAGGATTCTGAGGGATAGGATTTATGACCATCTGGACGAGCATGACTTGATTAAATGCAGTCAACACGGCGTTGTGAGGGGCAGGTCATGCCTCACAAACCTTATCGTGTTCTTTGAGGATGTGACTAGAAAAGTTGATGAGGGTCGAGCTGTGGATGTGGTGTATATGGACTTCAGGAAGGCATTTGATAAGGTTCCCCATGGTAGGCTCATTCAGAAGGTCAGGAGGAATGGGATTCAGGGGAACATAGCTGTCTGGATACAGAATTGGCTGGCCAACAGAAGACAGCGAGTGGTAGTAGAAGGAAAATATTCTGCCTGGAAGTCTGTGGGGAGTGGTGTTCCACAGGGCTCTGCCCTTGGGCCTCTATTGTTTGTAATTTTTATTAATGACTTGGATGAGGGCATTGAAGGATGGGTCAGCAAGTTTGCAGATGACACAAAAGTTGGAGGGGTCGTTGACAGTATAGAGGCTGTTGTAGGCAGCAGTGGGACATTGACAGGATGCATAGATGGGCTGAGAGGTGGCAGATGGAGTTCAACCTGGATAAATGCGAAGTGATGCATTTTGGATAGTCGAATTTGAAAGCTGAGTACAGGATTAAGGTTAAGATTCTTGGCAGTGTGGAGGAACAGAGGGCTCTTGGTGTGCAGGTACATAGATCCCTTAAAATGGCCACCCAAGTGGACAGGGTTGTTAAGAAAGCATATGGTGTTTTGTCTTTCATTAACAGGGGTATTGAGTTTAAGAGTCGTGCTCTATAAAACTTTGGTTAGACCGCACTTGGAATACTGCGTCCAGTTCTGGTCGCCCTATTATAAGAAAGATGTGGATGCTTTGGAGAGGGTTCAGAGGAGGTTTACCAGGATGCTGCCTGGACTGGAGGGCTTATCTTATGAAGAGAGATTGACTGAGCTCGGACTTTTTTCATTGGAGAAAAGGAGGAGAAGAGGGGACCTAATTGAGGTATACAAGGTAATGAGAGGCATAGAAAGAGTCGATAGCCAGAGACTATTTCCCAGGGCAGAAATGACTAACACGAGCGGTCATAGTTTTAAGATGGTTCGAGGAAAGTACAGAGGGGATGTCAGAGGCGGGTTATTTACACAGAGAGTTGTGAGAGCATGGAATGCATTGCCAGCAGCAGTTATGGAGGCAGGGTCATTGGGGACATTTAAGAGACTCCTCGACATACATATGGTCACAGAAATTTGAGGGTGCATACATGAGGATCAGTGATCGGCACAACATCGTGGGCTGAAGGGCCTGTTCTGTGCTGAACTGTTCAATGTTCTAATCCTCCAGTCTCCTGGCACCTCCGTCCAATTCAGGGGGACAGTAAAGTCAATCCTCCAGTCTACTGACACCTCCTCCAATCCAGGGGAGACTGTGATGTCAATAATTCAGTCCCCTGACACCACCTCCCAGTACATTGGAAACAGTAATTTCAACACACCAGTCTCCTGACACGTCATCCCACTCCAAGGGAGACGGTATTGTCAATCCTCGAGTTTCCTGACATCTCCTACAAGTGCAGGGGAAACTGAAATGTCAATCATCCAGTCTCCTGATACCTCCTCCCAGTCCAGGGTAGACTGTCATGTCAGTCATCCATTCTCCTGACACCTCCTCCCAGTACATTGGAGACAGTAATTTCAACACACCAGTCTCCTGACACATCATCCCAGTCCAAGGGAGACTTGTAATGTCAATCGTCCAGTTTCCTGACACCTCCTCGCAGCCCACGGGAGACTGTAATGTCAATTGTCCAGTTTCCTGACACCTCCTCCCTGTACAGGGGAGACGGTAATGTCAATCCTCCAGGTTCCCGACATCTCCTACCAGTGCAGGGGAGACAGTAAAGTCAATGCTCCAGTCTGCTCCCACCTCGTGCCAGTCCAGGGAAGACTGTAATGTCAGTCCTCTAGTCTAATGACACCTCTACCAGTGCAGGGGAGACTGTAATGTCAATGCTCCAGTCTCCGGACACCTCCTCCCAGTCAAGGGGATACGGCAATGTCAATTCTCCAGTCGACTGACACGTCCTCCTAGTCCAGGGGAGGCTGTAATGTCAGCCCTCCAGTCTTCTGACACTTCTTCCCAATCCAATAGTCCAGTCACTTGTCACATCCTCCCAGTTGAGAGGAGGCAGTAATGTCTATCATCCTGTCTACTTAAAAATTCTCCCAGTTCAGGTTCAAACTGTAATGTCAATTGTCCAGTTTCCTGACAGCTCCTCCCAGTCTGGGGGAGACAGAACTATCAATCCTCCAGTCTCTGGGCACCTGCTCCAAGTCCAGGGGAGACTGTAATGTCAATCCTTTCGTCTTCCACCACCTCCTCCCAGTCCAGGCGAGACTGTAATGTCAATCCTCCTGTCGCCTGACATATTCTACCAGTCCAGGGGAGACTGTAATGTCAAACCTCCAGTCTAATGACACCTCCTACCAGTGCCGGGGAGACTGTAACGTCGACCGTCCAGTCTCATGACACCTCCTCCCAGTCGAAAGGAGACTGTAATGTCAGTCTGCCAGTCTCTGGGCTCCTCCTACCAGTCCAGGGGAGACTGTAATGTCAATCCTCCAGACTCCTGACACTTCCTCCTCCTCCAGGGGACAGTGTAATATCAATCCTGCAGTCTTGTGATATATCCTTCCAGTACAGGGGAGACTGTAATGTCAATCGTCCAGTTTCCTGACACCTCCTCCCACTCCAGGCGAGACGGTAATGTCAATGCCCCAGTCTCCTTCCACCTCCTCCCAATCCAGTGGAGATTGTAATGCCATCCTCCAATCTCCTGATACCTCCGACCAGTACAGGGGAGACTGAAATGTCAGCCCTCCGGTCTCCTGACAAATTTTCCTAGTCCATTGGCGACTTTAACGTCAATCGTCCAATTTCCTGACACCGCCATCCAGTACAGGGGAAACGGTACTGTCAGTCCTCCAGTCTCCTGACACCTCCTCCCACTCCAGAGGAGATTGAAATCAAAATCCTCCAATTCAGACAGCATCCGACGAGCAGCAAAATCGACGTTTCGGGCAAAAGCCCTTCATCAGGAATAAAGGCAGAGAGCCTGAAGCATGGAGAGATAAGCTAGAGGAGGGTGGGGGGTGGGGAGAAAGTAGCATAGAATACAATAGGTGAGTGGGGGAGGAGATGAAGGTGATAGGTCAGGGAGGAGAGGGTGGAGTGGATAGGTGGAAAATGAGCTAGGCAGGTCGGACAAGTCCGGACAGGTCAAGGGGACAGTGTGGAGCTGGAAGTTTGAAACTTGGATGAGATGGGGGAAGAGGGAATGAGGAAGCTGTTGAAGTCCACATTGATGCCCTGGGGTTGAAGTGTTACGAGGCGGAAAATGAGGCGTTCTTCCTCCAGGCGTCTGGTGGTGAAGGAGCGGCGGTGAAGGCGGCTAATGCAGCTACCACCCCCACACTGATTGATGATGCCACTTCTGCCCCCATCATGACCACTCCCACAGCCACTTCCGCCACTCACATCATCGCCGATGCCACACGCTCAGTGACTTCCACCACCCCTACTGCTGTGTGTGCCACCACTTCCGAGCTCACCAGCGCCACTCACCTGCATTCTGCTGACACACCCCCCACAGACCCCACTGTCACTATCCCCATCCCCCAGAACCCCGAGGGGAACACTACCCCGGCTCATGCCTCCACCCCCATTCCCCCCACCATCACACCCACTCCAGGTACTGGCTCCGACCCCACTTCCAGCTCCACACCCACACCAGAACCCAGCTCCCAGCCCTACCGAGTTTTCACCATCCCTCCAGACCTCCCACTCACTGAGGACGAACGATCAGTCCTCAGCAAAGGACTCACCTTCATCCCCCTCCGTCCAAGCATCAATGAATTTAATACACGCCGTGACATCGAACACTTCTTCCGTCGCCTCCGCCTCCGAACTTACTTTCACAATCAGGACTCCTGCCCACCTTCCGAGGACCCCTTCACCCACCTCCAACACACTGAATCCACCTGGACACTCCGTGCTGGCCTCTTACCTGTCCTCGACCTCTTCATTTCCAACTGCCGCCGGGACATTAACCGCCTCAACCTGTCGACCCCCCTCCCCCACTCCAACCTCACACCCTCACAACGCGCAGCCCTCCAATCCCTCTGCTCTAATCCCAACCTCACCATTAAGCCAGCGGATAAATGGGGCGCAGTGGTAGTCTGGCGCACTGACCTCTACACCGCTGAAGCCAAACGCCAACTCGAGGACACATCTTCCTACTGCCCCCTCGACCATGACCCCAACCCCCAGGACCAAACCATCATCTCCAGACCATACAGAACCTCATCACCTCAGGAGATCTCCCACTCACAGCTTCCAACCTCATAGTCCAGGAACCCCGCAATGCCCGGTTTACCTCCTTCCCAAGACCCACAAGCCTGACCACCCTGGCCGACCCATTGTCTCAGCATGCTCCTGCCCGACTGAACTCATCTCTACCTATCTCGACACAGTCATATCCCCCCTAGTCCAGGAACTCCTCACATACGTTAGAGACACCACCCACGCCCTCCACCTCCTCCAAGACATCCGTTTTCCCCGGCCACCAACATCTCATCTTCACCATGGATATCCAATCCCTCTACACCACCATCACCCATGACCAGGGCTTCCAAGCCCTCCGTTTTTTCCTCTCCAGACGTCCCCAACAGTACCCTTCCACCGACACTCTCATTCGTTTGGCCGAACTGGTCCTCACCCTTAACAATTTCTCCTTTGAATCCTCCCACTTCCTCCAGACCAAAGGGGTAGCCATGGGCACACGTATGGGCCCCAGTTATGCCTATCCCTTTGTTGGCTACGTAGAACAGTTGATCTTCCGTAATTACACCGGCACCACTCCCCACCTCTTCCTCCGCTACATTGATGACTGCATTGGCGCCACCTCGTGCTCCCGCGAGGAGATTGAGTAATGCATCAACTTCACCAACACATTCCACCCTGACCTTAAATTTACCTGGACCATCTCTGACACCTCCCTCCTTTTCCTGGACCTCTCCATCTCCATTAGTGACGACCGACTTTACACTGACATTTTTTACAAACCCACTGACTCCCACAGCTACCTGGATTACACCTCTTCCCATCTTATCTCTTGCAAAAATGCCATCCCGTATTCCCAATTCCTCCGCCTCCGCCGTATCTGCTCCCAGGAGGACCAGTTCCACCATAGAACACACCAGATGGCCTCCTTCTTTAGAGACCGCAATTTCCCTTCTCACGTGGTTAAAGATGCCCTCCAACGCATCTCGTCCACATCCCGTATCTCCGCCCTCAGACCCCACCCCTCCAACCGTAACAAGGACCGAACGGCCCTGGTGCTCACCTTCCACCCTACAAACCTCCGCATAAACCAAATCGTCCGCCGACATTTCCGCCACCTCCAAAAAGACCCCACCACCAGGGATATATTTCCCTCCCCATCCCTTTCCGCCTTCCGCAAAAACCGTTCCCTCCTTGACTACCTGGTCAGTCCTCGCCCCCCCACGACCCACCCTCCCATCCTGGCACTTTCCCCTGCCACCGCAGGAACTGTAAAACCTGTGTCCACACCTCCTCCCTCACCTCTATCCAAGGTCCTAAAGGAGCCTTCCACATCCATCAAAGTTTTACCTGCACATCCACTAATATCATTTATTGTATCCGTTGCTCCCGATGCGGTCTCCTCTACATTGGAGAGACTGGGCGCCTCCTAGCAGAGCGCTTAAGGAAACATCTCCGAGACATCCGCCCAGTCCATGCGAGACTGTAATGCCAATCCACCAGTCACCTGACACATCGACCCATTCCTGGGGAGACTGTATTGGCAATACTCCATTCTCCAGAAATCCCGTCCCAGTCCAGGAGAGACTGTAACGTCAATCCTCCAGTCTCTGGGCACCTCCTCCTAGTCCAGAAGAAAGAGTAATGTCAATCCTCCAGTGTCTGGGTACCTCCTCCCATTCCAGACGAAAGAGTAATTTCAAATTTCAAGACACCTGACACCTCCTCCCCGTCCAGGGGAGACTGTAATATCAATCCTCCAGTCTCCTGACACCTCCTCCCAGTCCACGGGAGACAGCAATGTCAATCCTCTAATGTCTGGGTACATCCTCCTAGTCCAAGGGTGACTCTAATGTCAATCATCCATTCTCCTGACACCTCATTCCAGTCTAGGGGAGACTGTAATGTCAATCCTCCAGTCTCCTGATACGTCCGCCCAGTCCATGCGAGACTGTAATGCCAATCCACCAGTCACCTGACACCTCGACCCATTCCTGGGGAGACTGTATTGGCAATACTCCATTCTCCACAAATCCCGTCCCAGTCCAGGAGAGACTGTAACGTCAATCCTCCAGTCTCTGGGCACCTCCTCCTAGTCCAGAAGAAAGAGTAATGTCAATCCTCCAGTGTCTGGGTACCTCCTCCCATTCCAGATGAAAGAGTAATTTCAAATTTCAAGACACCTGACACCTCCTCCCCGTCCAGGGGAGACTGTAATATCAATCCTCCAGTCTCCTGACACCTCCTCCCAGTCCACGGGAGACAGCAATGTCAATCCTCTAATGTCTGGGTACATCCTCCTAGTCCAAGGGTGACTCTAATGTCAATCATCCATTCTCCTGACACCTCATTCCAGTCTAGGGGAGACTGTAATGTCAATCCTCCAGTCTCCTGATACGTCCGCCCAGTCCATGCGAGACTGTAATGCCAATCCACCAGTCACCTGACACCTCGACCCATTCCTGGGGAGACTGTATTGGCAATACTCCATTCTCCACAAATCCCGTCCCAGTCCAGGAGAGACTGTAACGTCAATCCTCCAGTCTCTGGGCACCTCCTCCTAGTCCAGAAGAAAGAGTAATGTCAATCCTCCAGTGTCTGGGTACCTCCTCCCATTCCAGATGAAAGAGTAATTTCAAATTTCAAGACACCTGACACCTCCTCCCCGTCCAGGGGAGACTGTAATATCAATCCTCCAGTCTCCTGACACCTCCTCCCAGTCCAGGGAAGACTGTAACGTCAATCCTCCAGTCTCCCGGCACCTCCTCCCAATCACGGAGAGACTTTAATATCAACCCTGCCGTCTACTGACACCTCCACCCAGTCCAGGACAGACAGTAATGTCAATGCTCCAGTCTGCTAACACATCCTCCCTGTCCAGGGGAGACTGTAATATCAATACTCCAGTCTTCTGAAACCTCCTCCCAGTCCCGGGGAGACTGCAATGTCACACCCCCAGTCTAATGACACCACTTTCTAGTATAGGAGAGACTGAGACAACAATCGTCCAGTCTCCTGACACTTCCTCCCAGTCCAGGGGAAACTGTAATGTCAATCCACCAGTCTTTTGACCTTCCTCCCAGTCGAACCGAGACTGTAATGTCATTCTTCCAGTCTCTGTTCTCCTCCTCCCAGTCCCGTTGAAAGAGTAATATCACTCCTCCAGTCTCCAGACACCTCTTCCCACTCCAGGGGAGACTGTAATGACAATTCTCCAGTCACCTGAGACCTCCACCCAGTATAGAGGAGACGGTAATGTCAATGATGCAGTCAACTGCCACCTCCTAAATTCCAGGAAAGACAGCAATGTCAATCCTCCAGTGTCGTGACACCTCCTCCCAGTCCTAGGGAGACTGCAGTGTCAATCCTCCAGGCTCCGGACACCTCCTCCCAGTCCAAGGGAAACTGTAATATCAACTCTACAGTCTCCTGACAACGCCTCCCTGTCCAGGGGAGACTGTAATGTCAACCCAACAATCTCCCGACACCTCCTCACAGTTCAGGGGATACTGTAATGTCAATTCTCCAGTCTCCTGATACCTCCTCCCAGTCCAGGGGAGACTGAAACGTCAATGATCTAGTCTCCTGCCACCTACTGCCAGTCCAGGGGGAGACTGTAATGTCAATCCTCCAGTCTCCTGAGAACACATCCCAGTGCAGGGAAAGGGTAATGTCAATATTCCAGTCTCCAGACACCTCCTCCCAATTCAGAGGAGACTGTAGTGTCAACCCTGCAGTCTCCTATCACCTCCTCCCAGTCCAGCGGAGACCATATTATCAACCTTCCTGTCACCTGACACCTCATCCCAGTCCAGGGGATACTGTAATATCAACCTTACTCTCACATGAAACCTCCAAACAGTCCAGGTGGAACTGTAATGTCAATCCACCAGGATTCAGACAACTCCTCCAGATCCAGGGGATACTATAATGTCAATCCTCCAGTCCCCTGACACGTCCTCCCAGACCAGTGGAAACTGTAATGCCAACTCTTCAGTCTCCTAACACATTCTCCCAGCCCAGGGTAGACTTTAATGTCAATCCGCTAGTCTCCTGACACCTCCTAACTGTCCAGGGGAGACAGTCATGTCAATCGTCCAGTTTCCTGACACCTCCTCCCAGTCCAGTGGAGACGGTAAGATCAATCCTCCAGTCTCCTATTACCTCCGTGCAGTACAGGGGAGACAGGAATGTCATCTCTCCAGTCTATTGACACCTACTCCCAGACTAGCAGAGGCAGTAATGTCAATCCTCCAGTCTCTGGGAACGGCCCTCCATTCCAGGGGAGAGAGCAATATCAATCATCCGGCCTTCTGACACCACCTCCCTGTCCAGTGGAGACGGTAATGTCAATCTTCTAGTCACCTGACACCTCAACCCAGTCCAGGGGAGAGTGTAATGTCAATCCTCAAGTATCCTGATATATCCACCCAATCCAGTGGAGACTGTAATGTCAATAATCCAGTCGACTGATTCCTACTCCCAGTCCAGAAGAGACTGTAATGTCAATCGTCCAGTCTCCGGGCACCTCTTCCCTGTCCAGGGAGACTGTAATGCAAACCCTGCAGTCCCCTGACACCTCCTCCCAGTCCAGGGGAGACTATAATGTCTATCCTCCTGTCTTCTCCCTCCTCCTCCCAATCCCCGGGAGACTGTAATGTTAATCCTCCAGTCTCCTGACACCTCCTCCCAATCCGGGGGAGACTACAATGTCGTTCATCCAGTCTCCCGAGACCACCTCCCAGTCCATGGGATACTGTAATGTCAATCCTCCAGTCTCCTGACACCTCCTACCTGTTCAGGGAGACTGAAACGACAATGGTCCAGTCTCCTGCCACCTCCTCCCAATCAAGGGGAAAGTGTAATGTCAAATCTCCGGTCTCCTGAAATCTACTCCAGTCCTGGGGAGACTGAAATGTTAGTCCTCCAGTCTCCGGACACATCATCCCAGTCCAGAGGAAACTGAAAAGTCAATCCTCCAGTCTCCGGGCAAATTGTCCCAGTTCAGGGGAGAGTGTATTGTCAATCCTGCAGTCTCCAGACACATCCTCCCAGTCCAGTGGAGATTGTAATGTCAATTCATCAGTCTCCTGACTCCTCCTCCCAGTCCAGGGGAGACTGTAATATCAATCCTCCAGTCTCCTTGCTCCGCCTCCCTGTCCAGGGGAGACGGTAATGTCAATCCACCAGTCTTCTGACACCTCCTCCCAGTTCAAAGCAGACTGTAATGTCAACCCAACAGTCTCCTAACACCTTCTCCCAATCCAGGGGAGATTGTAATATCAACACTTCAGTCTCCTTTCACCTCCTCCTCGTCCAAGGGACACAGTATTGTCAATCTTCCTGTCACCTGACACCTCATCCCAGTCCAAGGGATACTGTAATATCAATCTTACTGTCACATGATATCTCCTCCCAGTCCAGGTGGGACTGTAATATTAATCCACCAGAATCCTGACAATTCCACACAGTCCGCGGGATACTATAATGTCAATCTTCTAGTCTCCTGACACCTCCTCTAGATCCAGGGGAGACTGTAATTTCAATCCTCCAGTTCCCTGACACGTCCTCCCAGAGCAGTGGAAACTGTAGTATCAACCCTTCAGTCTCCTGACACCTCCCCTCAGTCCATGGGGGACTGTAATGACAATCCTTCTGTCTCCTGACACCCCCAACTGTCCAGGGGAGACTGTCATATCAATCGTCCAGTTTCCTGACACCTCCTCCCAGTCCAGGAAAGACGGTAAGGTCAATCCTCCAGTCACCTGACATTTCCTAACAGACGAGAGAGACTGTAATGTCAATCGTCCAGCCTCGTGACACCTCCTGCCAGGACAAGGGAGACTGTCATGTCATTCGTCCAGTTTCCTGACTCCTCCTCCCAGTCCATGGGAGAGGGTAATGTCAACCCTCAAGTATCCTGTCATCTCCTCCCAGTCCAGGAGAGACTGTAGTGTCAGTCCTCCAGTCCCATGACATCTCCGCCCTGTCCAGGGGAGACTGTAATGTCAATCCTGTAGACACCTGACACCTCCACCCAATCCACGGAACGAGTAATATCAGTCCTCCAGTCTCCTGGCACCTTCGCCCACTCCAGTGTCGACAGTAATGCCAGTACTCCAGTCTCCCGTTACCTCTGCCAAGTGCAAGGGAGACTGTAATGTCATCTCTCCAGTCTCCTGACACATCCACCCAGTCTAGTGGAGACAGTAATGTCAATCCTGCAGTCTCTGGGCGCATCCCCCCAGTCCAGGGGAGCGAGTAATATCAATCAACCGGCCTTCTAACACCTCCTCCCTGTCCAGTGGAAACATTAGTATCAATCGTCCAGTCACCTGACACCTCCACCCAGTAGAGTGTAATGTCAATCCTCAAGTATACTGATACATCCGCCCAATCCAGTGGAGACTGTAATGTCAATCTTCCAGTCTCCGGGCAACTCTTCCCTGCCCAGGGGAGACTGTAATGTATATCCTGCAGTCCCCTGAAAACTCCTCCTTGTCCAGAGAAGGCTATCATGTCCATCCTACTGTCTCCTCCCACTCCTCCCAGTCCAGGGGAGACTGTGATGTCAATCCTCCAGTCTCCTGACACCTCCTCCTAGTCCAGGGAAGACTGTAATGTCAATCTACCAGTCTCCTCACACCTCCTCCCAATCGGGGGAGATTACAATGTTACTCCTACAGTCTCCTGAGACCACCTCCCAGTCCACGGGATACTGTAATGTCAATCCCACAGTCTCCTGACACCTCCTCCCGGTCCAGAGAAGACTGTAATGTCAATCCTCCAAAATCCTGGCAGTCCCACAGTCCAGGACAGACTGTAATAACAACCCTGCTGTCCCCTGACAGCTCCTCCCTGTGCATCGGAAAGAATAATATCATTCCTCCAGTCACCTGACAGCTCCTCCCAGTCCAGGGGAGATTGTAATTTCAATCCTCAAGACTCCTGACATCTCCTCCCAGTCCAGTGGAGACTGTAATGTCATTCCACTAGTCTCCAGGCACCTCCTCACAATCCAGGGGAAACTGTAAAGTCAACCCAGCAGTCTCCTGACACCACGCCCCTGTCCAGGGAAAACAATGATGTCAATCCTCAAGTCTCCTGACCCCTTCTCCCTGTGCAGGGAAACTGTAATATCAACCCAACAGTCTCCAGACAACTCCTCCCAGTCCAGGGGAGACTGTAATGTCAACCCAACCGTCTCCTGTCACCTCCTGCCAGTGCAGGGGACACTGAAATGTCAATGATCTCGTCTCCTGCCACCTCCTGCCAGTCCGGGGGAGACTGTAACGTCAACCCTCCAGTCTCCTGACACATCCTCCCAGTCCAGGGGAGACCGTAATTTTAGGCCGCCAGTGTCTGGGCACCTCCTACCAGTGCAGGGGACACTAAAACATCAATGGTCCAGTCTTCCTGCCACCTCCTCCCAGCACAGGGGAGACGATACTGTCAACGCTGCAGTCACATGACACCTCCTGCAAATCCAGTGGATATTGTAATGTCAATCCTTCAGTATCCTGAGAACACATCCCAGTCCGGGGGAAAGAGTAATGTCCATCCTCCAGTCTCCTGATACCTCCTCCCAGTCCACGGAATACTGTAATGTCAATCCGACAGTCTCCTGACACTTCCTCCCAGTCCAGGAGAGACTGTAATGACAGCGCTGCTGTCCCCTGACACCTCCTCCCAGTACAGAGGAGACGTTAATGTCAATCCTCCAGTCTCCTGACACCTCCTCCCAGTCCAGGGGAGACTGAAATGACATTCCTCCAGTCTCCGGGCACCTTGTCCCTGTCCTGGTGAAAAAGTAATATCAATCCTCCTGCCGCCTGACACCTCCACCCAGTGCAGTGGAGACTGTAATGTCAATCCTCTCGTTTCCTGATGCATCCTCCCAGTCGACGGGAAACTGTAATATCAATCCACCAGTCTCCTGACACGTCCTCACAGTCCAGAGGAGCCTGCAATGTCAATCCTCCAATCTCCTGACAACGCCTCCCAGTCGAAGGGATATTGTAATGTCAATCTTCCAGTCTGATGGCATCTCCTCCCAGACCAAGTGAGACAGTAATGTCAATCCTCCAATCTGCTGACACCGCCTCCCAATCCAGGGGACATTGTAATGTCAATCCTCCAGTCTCCTGTCACAACCTCCCAGTCCAGTGGAGACTGTCATGTCAATCCTCCAGTCTCTTGGCACCTTCACCCAGACCAGGTGAGACAGTAATATCAGTCGGCCAGTCTCCTGACACCTACTCCCAATGCAGGTGAGACTGTAATGTCAATCCACCAGTCTCCTGGCACCTCATTCTTGTCCAGTGGAGAATGTAATTTCAATCCTCCAGTCTCCTCACACGTTCTAATAGTGCAGAGGAGACTGAAACTTCAATGGTCCAGTCTCCTGCCATCTTCTCCCAGTCAAGGGGAGACTGTAATGTCAATCCCCCAGTCTCCCGGCACCTCCTTCTTGTCCAGTTGAGACTGTAATGACAATCCTTCAGTCTCCTGACATGCTTTAAATTTAAGGGTGGTAGGTATAGGACAGATGTTAAGGGTTGATTTTTACTCAGCGAGTCGTGAGTTCATGGAATGCCCCAGTAGCAGTGGTGGACTCTCTCTCTTTATGGGCATTTAAATGGGCATTGGATAGGCATATGGAGGATAGTGGGCTAGTGTAGGTTATGTGGGCTTGGATCGGCGCAACATCGAGGGCCAAAGGGCCTGTACAGCGCTGTATTTTTCTATGTTCTATGTTCTATGTCTTAATAGTGCAGAGGAGACTGAAACGTCAATGGTTCGGTCTCCGGCCAACTCCTCCCATTCCAGTGGAGACTTTAATGTCAATCCACTCGCGTCCAGGCACCTCCTCTCAATCCAGGGGAGACAGAAATGTCAATCCTCCAGTCTCTGGGTACCTCCTCCCACTACAGCGGAGACAGTAATTTCAACCTTCCAGTCTCCTGCCAACTCCTCCCAGTCAAGAGGAGACTGTATTGTCAATCCTCCAATCTCCTGTCATCTTCTCCCAGGCCAGGAGATACTGTCATGTCAATCCTTCAGTCTCCTGACACCACCTCCTAGTCCAGGGGAGACTGTAATGTCAAAATTCCAGTCTCTCGACGCCTCCTACCATTACAGAGGAGACTGTCGTGTTAATCCTCCAGTCTCCTGACACGTCCTCACAGTCCAGGGGAGACTATAGTATCAATCCTCCAGTCTCCCATCGTCTCCTCCCAGTACAGGGAAGATTGTAACGTGAAACCTCCAGTCTCCTGTCAACTCTTTCCAATCAAGGGGTGACGATAATGTCAATCCTCCAGTCTCCTGACATCTCCTACCTCTCCGGGGAGACGATAATTTCAATCATCCAGTCTCTGGCACCTCCTCCCAGTCCAGGGGAAACTGTAATGTCGATCCACGAGTCTCCTGGCACCACCTCCCTGTCTAGCGGAGGCTGTCATGTCAATCCTCCAGTGTTCTGAATCCACTTCCCAGCCAAGTGGAGACTGTAATGTCAATTCTCCAGTAACACCTGCCACCTTCTCCCAGTCCAGGGGAGATTGTAATGTCAAACCTCCAGTCTACTGCCACCTCCTCCCAGTCAAGTGTCGACTGTAATTTCAATCCTCCATTCTCCTGAAACCTCTGGCCAGTCCAGGGGAGACAGTAATGTCAATCTTCCAGTCTATTGTCACCTCCTCCCAGTCCAGGGGAGACTCATGTCAATCCTTCAGTCTCCTCCCACCTCCTCCCACCTCCTCCCAGTCCAGAGGATGCTGTAATATCAATCTCCAGTCTCCACTCATTTCCTCCCAGTGCAGGGGAGACTGTAACGTCAATCCTCCAGTCTGCTGACATCTCCCATTCCAGGGGAGACGGTAATGACAATCTTCCATTCTCCTATCATCTCCTCCCAGTTCAATGAGACTGTAATGTCAATCCACCAATCTCCTGGCACCTCCTCATTGTCCAGGGGAGACTGTAATGTCAATCCTCAAGTCTCCCGGCATCTCCCAGTCCAGTGAAGTCTGCAATGTCAATCCACTAGTCTCCTAACACCTCCTTCTAGTCTTTGGGAGGCCGTAATGTCAATCCTCCAGTCCCTTGACACCTCGTCCCTGTCCAGTGGAGAATGTAATGTCAATCGTCCAGTCTCCCGACACCTCCTCCCAGTCCAGCGGAGACTGTAATGTCAATTCCACAAGTCTCCGTTCACCTTGTCCCAGTCCTGGGGAAAGAGTAATGTCAATCCTCCAGTCGCCTGACACCTCTTCCCAGTCCAGGAGATCGTGTAATATCATCCTCCAGTCTCCTGGCATCTTTGCCTGTCCAGGGGAGACTATAATGTCAATCCTCCAGTCTCCTGACACATCCTCCCTGTCGAGCGGAGAGTGTAATGTAAATCCTCCAGTGTCCTGACGCCTCCTCCCAGTCCAAGGGAGTCTATAATGTAAATCCTCCAGTTTCCTAACACCTCCACCGAGACCAGTGGAGACGGTAATGTTAATTGTCCTGTCTCCACATCCTTTCCACCAGTCCGAGGGAGACTTTAATGACAACCCTACCGAGCACATCCTCCCAGTCCAGCGGAAACAGTATTGTCAATGTACCAGTCTTTTACCACCTCCTCCCAATCCAGGGGAGACGTTAATGTCAATCCTCCAGTCTCCATAACACCTCCTCCCATTCCAGTGGAGACTTTAATGACAATCCTCCAGTCTCCAGGGACGTTGTACCAGTCCTGGGGTAAGAGTAATGATAATCCTTCAGTCTCCTGAGACGTCCTCCAAGTCTAGTGGAGACTGTTGTGTCAATTCTCCAGTCTCCAGATCCTTTCTACCAATCCAGGGGAGGCACTAATGTCAGCCCTAGTCTTTGAACACCTCCTCCCAGTCCAGCGGAAATGGTATTGTCAATGCTCCAGTCTCTTACTACTTCCTCCCAGTCCAGGGGAGGCTGAAATGACATTCCTCCAGTCTCCGGGCACCTTGTCCCGGTCTTGGTGAAAAAGAAATGTCAATCCTCCTTTCGCCTGACACCTCCTCGCAGTCCAGTGGAGACTGTTATCCTCTCATTTCCTGATACATCCTCGCAGTCGACGGGAAACTGTAATGCCTATCCCCCAGTCTCCTGACACTTCCTCCCAGGCCAGAGGACCCTGCAATGTCAATCCTCCACCTCCGGACAACGCCTCCCAGTCCAAGGGATACTGTAATGTCAATCCACCAGCCTGCCACCTCCTCCCATTCCAGAAGACCCTGCAATGTCAATCCTACAATCTCCTGATAACGCCTCCCAGTCCAAGGGATACTGTGATGTCAGTACTACCGTCTCCTGTCACAACCTCCCAGTCCAGTGGAGACTGTAATGTCAATCCTCTAGTCTCTTGGCACGTTCTCCCAGACCAGGTGAGACAGTAATATCAGTCGGCCAGTCTCCTGACACTAATGTCAGTCCTAGTCCTTGAGCACCTCCTCCCAGTCCAGCGGAGACGGTATTGTCAATGCTCCAGTCTCTTACAACCTCCTCCAGTCCAGTGGAGACTTTAATGACAATCTTCCAGTCTCCAAGCACCTTGTACCAGTCCTGGGAAAAGAGTAATAATAATCCTTCAGTCTCCTGACACGTTGTCCAAGTCCAGTGGAGACTGTAATGTCAAATCTCCAGTCTCCAGATCCTTTCTACCTGTCCAGGGGAGACACTAATTTCAACCATACAGTCTCTGAGCTCCTCCTCCCAGTTCAGCGGAAATGTATTGTCAATGCTCCAGTCTCTTACCACCTCCTTCCAGTCCAGTGGAGACTTTAAAGACAATCCTCCAGTCACCGGACACCTTGTCCCAGTCCTGGTGAAAAAGTAATATCAATCCTCCTGTCGCCTGTCACCTCCTCCCCGGCCAGTGGAGACTGTCATGTCAATCTACTCGTTGCCTGATACATCCCCCCAGTCGACGGGAAACTGTAGTGTCTATCCTCCAGTCTCCTGTCATCTCCTCCCAGTCCATGGAGATTGTAATATCAATCCACCAGTTTCCTGACACCTACTCCCAGTCCAGAGGACACTATAATGTCAATCATCCAATCTCCGGACAACGTCTCCCAGTCCAAGGGATACTGTAATGTCAATCCTTCAGTCTCCTGACACCTCTACCCAGACCAGGTGAGACAGTAACGTCAATCCTCCAGTCTCCTGACACCTCCTCCCAATCAAGGGCACACTCTAATGTCAATCTTGCAGTCTCCTGTCACAACCTCCTAGTCCAGTGGAGACTGTAATGTCAATCCTCCAGTCACTTGTCACCTTCTCCCAGACCAGGTGAGACAGTAATATCAGTCAGCCAGTCTCCTGACACCTACTCCCAATCCAGGGTAAACTGTAATGTCAAACTACCAGCCACCTGGCACCTCCTTCTTGCCCAGTGGAGACTGTAATGTCAATCCTCCAGTCTCCTGCCATGTCCTAATAGTGCAGAGGAGACTGAAACGTCAATGGTTCAGTCTGCTGCCAACTCCTCCTAGTCCAGGGGAGACTTTAATGTCAATCGACTTGCGTCCAGGCACTCCCTCTCCATCCAGAAGAGACAGTAATGTCAATCCTCCAGTCTCTGGGCACCTCCTCCCAGTCAAGGGGAGACTGTATTGTCAATCCTCCAGTCTCCTGACACCTTCGCCCAGTCCACGGGAAAGTTTAATGTCAATTCACCACTCTCCTGTCACCTCCTCCAGTCCAGGGGATACTGTAATGTCAATCCTCCACTCTCCTGACACCACATCCCAGTACAGGGGAGACTGTAATGTCAAAATTCAAGTCTCTGGACACCTCCTCCCATTACAGAGGAGACTGTGATGTCAATCCTCCAGTCTCCTGACATCTCATCCCAGTCCAGGGGAGACTATAATAGCATTCCTCCAGTCTCCGGGTACCTCCTCCTAATCCAGTGGTGATGGTGTTGTGAATACTCCAGTCTCCTGCCACCTTCTCCCAGTCCAGGGGAGACTGTAATGTCGATCCCCCAGTCTCCTGGCAGCCCCGCCCTGTCCAGTGGAGGCTGTCATGCCAATCCTCCAGTCTTCTGACTCCTCCTGCCAGTCAAATGGAGACTGTAATATCAATTCTTAAGTCTCCTGACACCTCCCCCCAGTCCTGGGGAGTCCGTAATGTCAATCCTCCAGTCCACTATCACCGCCTCCCTGTCAAGTGGCCACTGTAATGTCAAATTTCCAGTCTACTGGCACCTCCTCCCAGACTAGATGAGACAGTAATGTCAATCCTCCAGTCTCCTGTCACATCCTCCCAGTCCAGTGGAGACTGTAATGTCAATCCTCCTGTCTGCTTCCACCTCCTCCCATTGCAGGGCAGAGTGTGATGTGAATCTCCCTGTCTCCTGTCACCTCCTCCCAGTCAAGTGGAGACTGTAATTTCAATCCTCCAGTCTCTTGGCACCTTCTCCCATATCAGGTGTGACAGTAATATCAGTCGGCCAGTCTCCTGACACCAACTCCCAATCCAAAGGGTCACTGTAATATTAATCCACCAGTCTCATGGAACCTCTTTCTTTTCCAGTGGAGACTGTAATATTAATCCTCCAGTCTTCTGACACGTCCTAATACTGCAGAGGAGACTGAAACATCAAAGGTTCAGTCTCCTGCCACCTCTTCCCAGTCCAGGGGAAACTTTAATGTTAATCCACTCGCGTCCAGGCATCACCTCTCCATCTAGTGGAGACAGTAATATCAATCCTCCAATCTCCGGGCACTTTCTCCCACCACAGCGGAGACTGTAATTTCAACCCTCCAGTCTCCAGCCACCTCCTCCCAGTGCATGGGAGACTGTATTGTCAATCCTCCAGTCTCCTGACACCTCCGCCCAGTCCAGGGGAAAAGTAGAAGGCCCAGCACCGATCCTTGTGGCACTTCACTGGCCACAGGCCTCCAGTCTGAAAAACAACCCTCCACCACCACCCTCTGAGTTCTACCTTTGAGCCAGTTCTGTATCCAAATAATGAGGATGTTCATCCCAGGTCTGGAAAGATGCGAACTATCAACTATTGAGGTCCAACCTGCTTCAGAACTGGTCCCAACGCTTCCGTAACATGCTGTCTGCACACCTGACCCAGTTTTCCAGCCACAGGTTCATCCATGCAATTATTCCGCTTCTATTCACATCAGCACATGAGGCTGACAAGGATTCAGAGATTACTGTGTTAAAGGTCCTGTTTTTCAACCTTATTCCTATTTGCCTGAAATTAGTTTATGGACGAAATGCACCGCCCTCCCTGCCTAATGAAGTGTTTCTAACCAACATGCACCATATCCCCGCCTTCCTGCTCAGCTCTTTGTCACCAACGTAGACCAGATCCTCGTCTTCCTATTAAGGTCTTTGTCACCAACATGGTTCATATTCCCACCCACCCTCTGAAGGGTTTGTAACCAACATTGACATCATCACCGCCTTCCTACTGAGGTCTTTATCACCAACATGGGCCATATATAACTTCCTACTGAGGGTTTTGTCATAAACATGGACCATATACCCACCTTCCCACAGAGGTCTCTGTAACCAACATGGATAAAATATCCGCCTTCCAACTGTGGTCTTTGTCAGCAACATGGACCATATCCTTACCTTCCTACTGCCGTCTTTGTAACCAACATGGAGCACATCCGGACCTTCCACCTTAGGTCGTGTCACCAACATTAACCATATCCCCATCTTCCTTCTGACGCCTTTATAATCAACATGGACCACATCCCCGCCTTCCTACTGGGGTCTTTTTCATCAACATGGACAATGTTCACCTTCCTACTGATGTTTTTGTAACCAACATGGACCACATCCCGTCTTCCTACTTCGGTCTTTGTCACCAACATGGATCACATCCCGTCTTCCTACTTAGGTCTTTGTCACCAACATGGACCATATCCCCACCATCCTACTGAGGTTTTTGTTACCAAGATTGAGCACATCCCAACCTTCCTACTGAGGTGATGTCACCAACATGGAACATACCTCCATCTTGTCTCTGAAGTCTTTGTAAACAACATTGACAACATATCCGCCTCCCTGCTGACGTCCTTGTAACCAACATGGACCATATTCACTTTCCTACTGACGCCTTTGTCATCAACATGGACCATATCCCTGACTTCCTTCTGTGGTCTTCGTCACCAACATGGAACATATCCCCACCTTCCCAGTGAAGTCTTTGTAACCAACATGGACCGTATCTCCAACTTCCTACTGAAGTGTTTGAAACCAACATGGACCACTTCCCTGCATTCAGAATGAGGTCTTTGTGACCAACATGGAGCACATCCTGGCCTTCCTACTTAGGTCATGTCACCAACATGGACAATATCCTCACCTTCCTACTGCAGTTTTTGTAACCAACATGCAGCACATTCCGACTTTCCTTCTGAGGTCTTCGTCACCAACATGGACCACTTTCCCACCTTCTTACTGAGCGCTTTGTAACTAACATGGACCATATCCCCACCCTCCTACTGAAGTGTTTGTAACCAACATGGACCACCTCCCTGCCTTCCTGCTGAAGTCTTTATCACCAACATGGAGCGCTACCTTTGCCCTTTGTTCCTGCTCCAGCAGACTTGTCTACAGCTGTTCTGTGATATCTTGGGCCCTGATAACAGGGATGTTATCATAACATGTGGAAGATATGTTTATAGCTGCAGAAACTCCGCCCTGTGCTCGTAACGGAAAAAAAAAACACTGTTAGTACTATGTGTCCACATAGAAAGGCACAGTCCCCGAGAAGGGGGGGGGGCGTCAGTTTAGTGAGCGTCTGGTAGAGGGGGAGTGGGATAGTTACAACCAATGACAGTAATTGCTAACGTGGGTAACATCCCTAACTACCGGGAGTAATCACACACCTGCTTAACATCCATAACCACCCACAGTAATCACTAACCCGGTTACCATCCCTAACCACTGACATTAATCAATAACCCGGTTAACATCACAGACCACTGACAGTAATCACTAACCTGTTAGCATCCCTAACCATTGACAATAATCACAATCCCAGTTAACGTCCCTAACCATTGATAGTAATCACTAACCCGGTAAACATCCCTAACCGTTGAAAATAATCATAATTCTAGTTAACATCCCTGACCACAGATTGTAGTCCCTAACCCAGTTAACATCCCTAACCTCTGACAGTAATTACAATCCCAGTTAACATCCCTACCCGCTGACAGAAATCACGAACCCAGTTAACATCCCGAGCCACTGCTGGAAATGACAAACCCAGACTGTCTCGCGTTCTGTCTCCCATTCCCGGTCTCTGTCTCTCTCTCTCTCTCTCTCTCTCTCTGGCGGACAAGAGATTGCGACCAAACTGCCTCTACAGATTTGCCTCTACTTTAACCTCTACTTCTTTCCATTTTGGTGGGCGTGTGTAGTCATCATCTTGGAGCTGAAGTTCGGATCGGCAATAATTAGGAATGATGGGAGTAAAGAAGCCTAATTGTCCCAGAGTGAGGGCCAGACAGATGGTCTCGGTTTCAGAAGGGGCAGTGGAGAAGCAGAGGGAGGGTTGGTATTCAGTGATGAGTTTATTAAAACGGAGTGTCTGTGAGAGTTCAGGGAGCTTTTATATTGCATCCAATGGTTGCTATCTCTGCTTCTATTTCAAATTCTCTTTCTGACTTTGTCTCTGCCTCTCCGAATCTTGCCCTCTGCCTTTCCCCAAGTCCCTTCCCTCCATCTCCCTGCGCCTCTCTTCCCCCTCTGTCTCTCCCCCTCTCTAGGATCTCTCTCTCTCTGTCTTCTCACTTACCACCCTCTCTCTCCTCACCCTTCCCTCTCTGCAACTCTCCCTCTTATCCCACCTCCCCCGTCCTTTTCCGTTCTCCATGGCTGCACTGCTTCCTGTCTGCTCTCCCCACTCTCTGTCTCTCAATGTTTCTGTCTCCCACTCCATCTCGCCATCTCAGTCTGTCTCTTTGTTTTTCTCACTCTCTCTGCACACTCATGTCTGCCTGCCTGCCTGCCTGTCTGTCTGTCTCCCTGTGTTTTCCATTGTATCTCTCTCGGCCTGTCTCTCCCTCTGTCTTGTTTTCTCTCTCTCTCTCGCTGTCCCTCTCTCTTCGTCTCCTACTCTGTGTATCTCTCTCTCACCCTTTCTATCCATGCCCTAACTCTCTCCCTCTCTCTGTCTCTCTCTAGCTTCTGCTCTTTGTCTCTCTGTTCCTCTTACACTACGTCTCTCTGCCCCGTCCCTCTAAACCAGTACCAAGTACAGAGCACTTCCGACCACATCATGCTGTGTGTCCTTCTCACCCTCATCTCCCTGGTTGAAGTGATTCGCCTTTACCTGGGTTACAGCGGCATCCTCCAGGAAAAGATCACATCAACTGGTGCATTATAAAAACACAGCAACACCCATTGATCTCGCAGTCTCTGTCACTGCGAACAAGGACCAGGAGACGGTGTTCTTGATGAGATGTTCTCTCAGCCTGTCCTGCCAACATAGATGCCATAAGTCTATGTACACCCTGCTCCTGAAAACGCGTGTTTGATTTGGATGCCGAATTGTCTGCGCTTTTCCAACATCACAATCTCAACAACTACATCCTTGTAAACATTTTTCTGAACCCTATCAAGTATCACAAGACCTTTCCTGTAGCAGGGATGCCAGAACTGAATGCATTATTGTAAAAATTGAGAGTTGTGGGCCGGGGCGGGGGCTGAAAAATAAATACTAGGGTGTTTGTTTTGGGGGAGGCGGGGAAGGCATCTGAGATGGCAATAGGTAGATGAAGGTGGGGGGGAAGCTCATAAGTCGGAGAGGAGTCTGTAGTAGATAGATGGGAAAGGTGATGGGTAGGTCAAGAGGGCGGTGTTCAGTTGAAGGCTTGGGACTGAGATAATGTGGGCAGGAGGGGAAATTCACATCGATCCCATGTGGTTGCAGGGTCCCAAGGCGGAATATTAGTTGTTTTTCCTCCAGGTGTCAGGTGGTAAGTTGGAGTGATATGTGAATATGAAGGATTTAGAAGGATATGGGCCAAGTGCGGGCTAATGGGGCATCCATTTCGGAAAGAAATTAAACTCACGTCTCACTTCAATCTCACAACCAAGTTTTAAAAATCACACAACACCAGGTTATAGTCCAGCAGATTTATTTGAATGCACGAGCTTTTGGAGCGCTGCTCCTTCATCATGTGGTTGTATGACAACCAAATGTAACACCTCAAACTAATACACAAACAAAAACAGATAATGCTGGAGAAACTCAGCAGGTCTGGCAGCATCTGTGGAGAGAAGAAGCAGCGTTATTTGATGTTTCGGTAAAGTCAACAAGAGAACATAAGCATTAGGGGCAGTGGAATTTCATCCAGCCCCTCGAGCCGGCTCTGCTATTCAATACAGTCCTGGCTGACCACATTTCGTTTTCAACTCCGCTGTTGTGCCCACTCTCTGTCACCCTCCAACCCATTACCCTTCAAACACTGTCCATCTCCTCCTCAAATATACTCAGTGTCCTGATATCCACTGCACTCTGGAGGAGTGAATTCCATAGCATCATGATCCTTTGGGAAGTAATTCCTCCTCATATCTGTATTAAATCTGCCACCCCTTATACTAAACTATATCTTGTTCAAAGTTTGTGCGAAGATTTGTAGCTCGTTGTTGTGGTTCTGTTCGCCGAGCTGGAAGTTTTTGTTGCAAACGTTTCGTCCCCTGGCTAGGTGACATCATCAGTGCTTGGGAGCCTCCTGCGAAGCGCTTCTTTGATGTTTCCTCCGGTGTTTATAGTGGTCTGTCCCTGCCGCTTCCGGTTGTCAGTTTCAGCTGTCCGCTGTAGTGGTTGGTATATTGGGTCCAGGTCGATGTGTTTGTTGATGCAGTTTGTGGATGAATGCCATGCTTCTAGGAATTCCCTGGCTGTTCTCTGTCTGGCTTGCCCTATGATAGTAGTGTTGTCCCAGGCGAATTCATGTTGCTTGTTGTCTGCGTGTGTGGCTACTAAGGATAGCTGGTCGTGTCGTTTCGTGGCTAGTTGATGTTCATGTATGCGGATTGTTAGCTGTCTTCCTGTTTGTCCTATATAGTGTTTAGTGCAGTCCTTGCATGGTATTTTGTACACTACATTCGTCTTGCTCATGTTGGGTATCGGGTCCGTCGTTCTGGTGAGTTGTTGTCTGAGCGTGACTGTTGGTTTGTGTGCCGTTATGAGCCCTAGGGGTCTCAGTAGTCTGGCAGTCAGTTCCGAGATGCTCCTGATGTATGGTAGTGTGGCTAGTCCTTTTGGTTGTGGTATGTCCTCGTTCCGTGGTCTTTCTCTTAGGCATCTGCTGATGAAGTTGTGCGGGTATCCGTTTTTGGTGAATACCTTGTATAGGTGTTCCTCTTCTTCTTTTTGCAGTCCTGGTGTACTGCAGTGTGTTGTGGCCCTTTTGAATAGTGTCCTGATGCAGCTTCGTTTGTGTGTGTTGGGGTGGTTAATTTCATAGTTTAGGACTTGGTCTGTGTGTGTGGCTTTCCTGTATACTCTTGTAGTGAATTCTCTGTCTGGTGTTCTCTGTACCATCACGTCTAGGAATGGGAGTTGGCTATCTTTTTCTTCTTCTCTCGTGAATCGGATTCCTGTGAGTGTGGCGTTGATGATCCGGTGTATTTTTTCTATTTCCGTGTTTTTAATGATTACAAACGTGTCATCGACATATCTGACCCAGAGTTTGGGTTGAATTTGTGGTAGGACTGTTTGTTCTAACCTTTGCATAACTGCCTCTGCTATGAGTCCCGAGATTGGTGATCCCATGGGTGTTCCGTTGATTTGTTCGTATATCTGGTTGTTGAATGTGAAGTGTGTTGTGAGGCACAAGTCCAGTAGTTTAAGTATGCCGTCTTTGTTGATAGGTTCAGCGTCCTGTTTTCTGTTCTGTATGTCCAGTAGTTTGGCTATTCTTTCTCTGGCTAGGGTTTTGTCAATCGAAGTGAACAGTGCCGTCACGTCGAATGATATCATGGTTTCTTCTTTGTCTATGTGTATATTTCTGATGATGTCCAAGAATTCCTGTGTTGATTGTATAGAGTGTTTGGATCCACTGACCAGGTGTTTCAGTTTCTGTTGTAGTTCTTTGGCCAGTTTGTATGATGGTGTCCCTGGTAGTGATACTATGGGTCTGAGTGGGATGTCTGGTTTGTGTACTTTAGGTAATCCATCGAATCTGGGGGTGTTGTTGCTTTCCGGTTTCATTCTTTGTAGGGCAGCTCTGGTTATCTGTCCGTTTTTTTTTGTTTCTTGTTTCAGATTGTCCCATGAAATAAAACCTCCTCTCTACCTCATCAAGCCTCTTTCGCAATCTGCAGACAGTGATGGTAAGTGGTAGTCATAAAGTTATTTTACAGCAGTCTTTATTGTAGAAAATGCAACATCCACAGCACGACCCTAATCCATTGTATGTGTCCCACCTTGACAAAGCACTCAATTACAATTATTAGACTTGACCTTTTCTTGACAAACCATATTTACTGTCTTGGAATATCTTACTTAACTCAAAGCGTATGTCTATCTTATCTTGTATAATGGCCTCCGTCAGGTTTTCCACTGTTGTTGTCAACAAGCAGGTCTGTAGTTTTAGGTTACCCCTTACCCTTTTCTCAGACAGCAGTGTTACACTTGCAATCTTCTAGATCCCAGGACTCATCCTGCGTCAGAGAAACCTGGAACATTTCTGTCAACAACGTTACAGGTTTCTCCCTGAACTCTCTCTGCAACCTAGGATGGATCCCACTGAAGCTCGCAGACCTCTCTACCTGGAGTGCTGTCTGCCTTGGAGCACAAGTGTTTTATCACTGCACTGCTCAGATTCTCAACACTAACTCAGTGAAACCTGAGGTAAAATATTCATTTTGTGCCTTTGCCAAATGCTTAGCTTCATTGCACAGTTTATTCTGTTTGTTCCTTATGGACCCCATTCTATTCTTCAATCATCTTTTATGGTTAATGTATTATGACAACTGAAAGCTCATTGATCAACATTTCTTAATGGATTTATCCCAAAGACAGGAATCGGTTTGGGGAGACAATGAGAATAAGAGTGAGGTCAGTGATGTAACTGGATGGAGACTGACAATAAGACGGATGTCAGTTAGATATCCAGTTGGGCAGTGACAATATGAATAAGGACAGTGATGTTTCTGGATGGACAGTAACAGTTAGATGAAGCTCAGTGATGTATCTGGATCGACAGTGTCAGGAAGGTGTGAGAGGTCAGTGATGTATCTGGATGGACAGTATCAGTAAAGGGGAGGTCAGTGATGTATCTGATGGACAGTGACAGTAAGAGGGAGGTCAGTGAGAATCTGGATCGACAGTGACTGTAAGGTCAGAGTGGTCAGTGATGTATCTGGATGGATAGTGACAGTAAGAGGGAGGTCAGTGATGTATCTGGATGAACAGTGGCAGATCAGAGGTCAGTGATGTATCTGTATGGACAGTGATAGTAAGATGAGAGAGGTCAGTGATTCATCTGAATGGACAGACAGTAAGATCAGAGATGTTAGTGATGTACCTGTATGGACATTAATGGTAAGAGGGAGGTCAGTGATTTATCTGGATGGACAGTGAGAGTAAGGTCAGATAGGTCAGTGATATACTTGGATCGGCAGTGACAATAAGGTCAGAGAGGTCAAAGATGTATCGGGATGGACAGTGACAGTAAGGTCAGAGAGGTCAGTGATGCATCGGGATGGACAGTGACTGTAAGTGGGAGGTCAGTGATGTATCTGGATGGACAGTGACAGTGAGAGGGAGGTCAGTGATGTATCTGGATGGACAGTGACAGTAAGAGGGAGGTCAGTGATGAATCTGGATAGATAGTGGCAGTAAGAGGGAGGTCAATGACTTATCTGGATGTACAGCGACTGTAAGGTCAGAGAGGTCAGTGATATATCTGGTTGGACAGTGACGGTAAGAGGGGGGCAGTGGTGCATCTGAATGGACAGTGACAGTAAGAGGGAAGCCAGTGATGCATCCGATTGACAATGACAGTAAGAGGGCGTTCAGGGATGAATCTGGTTGGACAGTGACAGTAAGAGGGAGGACAGTGATGCATCTCGATGGACAATGACAGGTAAGACATAGAGGTCAGTGATTTATCTGGATGGACAGTGACAGTGAGAGGGAGGTCAGTGATGTATCTGGATGGACAGTGACAGTGAGAGGAAGGTCAGTGATGTATCTGGATGGACAGTGACAGTACGAGGGAGGTCAGTGATGCATTTGGATGGAGTGTCAGTACGATGGAGGTCACTGATGTCTCCAATATTGGAAACCCCTCTTATTCACTGAGTTCCCTTCCCTCATGATAGGCAGTTTGTTCTCCTACCTTGATTCCTCATATGACTCCAGAGCTTCGGAAATAGAGAATTGGCAATAAATGTTGAACTCGGCAGCAATGCACACATTCAGTGTGTGAGAAGTTTCACATTTCAATCAGTGAGTTTAATGTTCTTGTTTAAAACGTGCATCTCCTACTCGAGAGTGAAAAAGGTACAGCTCTGAGGCATAGCTTCACACTTGGAGTAAATCTTCGATTGAAATACTTTGAGACCTCGGGAGGTGGACAGTGGCATTGCCGGGAGATTCCAGATTCAATTTTTGTTATTTCTTTATGATGCATGAGAAGCAACACTCCTTCATAATCGGGATTAACCGTGTTATTGTAATTAGTTTGCTCATTGACAGAAATTTGAAAATACGACAAGGCTGAGTAATGCTGTCACCTTGATCTCTCCAAGGAGCTTCCACACAGTGTAAGGCAGCGTCTCTGAGAATGCATCAGCTCAGAATTTTAAACAAGGAGCTTGTCAGCTGCCTGAATGGACACCTCACCTCGCACAGAAAAATGCATCGACCAATTCAACACGTGGAGAAGGCGTTCTACACCATCCTCGCTTTTATTGGCATCCCTGGTAAAGTTTTATGACAATTGAACTTGTTTTAGTCTGCTGCTGATCTGCTCTCTGGTTTTATCTTTTGAACAATAATGTCTCCAGCTCACTGACTGGTCAGCCTTATCCAGACAACGGGACAGTAACATCAATTCACTGAGCAGCATTTTCGGTGCAATTCTCCACTGACAGAGACTCCCAACGTCACTGCTGCAGCAGCATTCTCCGTTCTCACTGTTCTGTCATCTGTTCTGGTATCATACGGTGTGAGGGTATGAGGAGAGATCAGGCAAGTTAGTTCTGAAGAAGGATTACATGTATCGAAACTTTAATTCTACTTTACCTCCACAGATTCTACCAGACCTGCTCAGTTTCTCCAACATTTTCTATTTTCTTACACAAATGAAGCCTGTTTTCTTTAGAAATTAGAAGGTTAATGGGGGATCTGAGCAAATATATTAACAAAACCAATTGGAAAACATAAACCATTCTCATTGGTGAGGGAGCATTGTGTGAGAATTCGGTTCAGAGTGTTCCAGTTTGGGAAGCATTTTGACACACAAAGGGTGGTAACGTATTGGAAATAATTTGCACAAATGGCAGGGGGTGCTTGATCAGTTTTGAATTTTAAATCTGCAATGTCACTTCTTTTCGTAAAGCTTCATGTAAATAGTGTCCCTTCTGGAAATTCTCTCCTCCTCACTGTCTCTGACCAGTGGATTCAAATCTTGACAGATTTCTCTCCTGATCCCTGTACTTCAAAATATTTGTCACGTGCAGATGTGTAGATTTACAGTGGGAATATCAGAACAGTCCTAACACTTAAACATTATCACGAAGGGAGCTGAACTTGTGACATATATATGGAGTAGTGTCGCTTGAGATCTTGCAAAGATTCCGATGATCTGCTTCCTGATCTTGCTCTGGCTCCTATCAAGATTTGGCCCAATGTTTGGAACCGGGGATGTCCTGATCCAAAAGGTAGGGGGGAGTTTGGTTTGTTGACAGTCCATTCTCCAGTCCTGTGACTGAGCTGAGGGTGAGGTTACTCATGTGATTCTGCACCTGCCAGAGTTGAATCTGAGAACTGGAAGAGTCTATTACACACATTCAGATAGTACCCGTGCAAACCAAACAAAATCACGGACTTCCCTCTGCTCTCCTCGAAGGGACCGTGAGGTCACTGTCTGTCCCAACTCCACAATCTCTGGAGTGATTGGGCTAGAGGACAAGCTGGGGTGAGTGAGAAAATCGTAAACTTTAAACTCATTCAAACCTGGCCACTCCCAATCTCACAGCGCAACAGTTTTTTTTCTGGAACAGGCGGGGTCGATCTTGATCAGTAATTCAATGCATCTTTTCCCATTTGTCTCTCACGGTTAATTTGCTGGTGATTGTTGTCCTCTCTCGTGGGAGGTGCAGTGTTTCTCATTGTACTACTCGCTACCTGGTAATTATGGATACTGCCGATCTGATGGTTATCATCACTGAGGTCACTGTGAGGAAATTCCGCTTTTATTATTACCCGCGGTGTTTCCTGGACATCACACCTGTGTGCAGTGTTACTGGGTCCTGTTATGTACAGCCAGGGAGTGTCACTTTCTCTTTTGATCGATTTGTGACCATTTGCTGTCAGAGCTGAGAACAAAATATTGCACAGAGAAAACTGCGACTGTGGTTCTAGCAACAACCTGCACCCTGTTCTGTTTGAAAAATATCCCCATCTATTTTCAATATGATCCTAGGAGGATAATCAACAATGTGCCATTCTACTGTAGAACAAAGTCAAGCTACTTTATTGAGACTTGGTGGTGGTATTGGATTGGTTTGATACTGTTTTAACCCCTTTACTGCCTTTTGCTTTAATTCTGTTGCTCAATGCTCTGACAGTCAGACACATATTAGTGACCAGTCATGTCCGAAAGAGGCTGTAGGGTGAGAGCAAAGGAGAGAATCACAGAGACCCAGAGATGGAGAGCAGAAGGAAATCTATGATCTTGCTCTTCACTGTGTCTGGGAGCTTCATCCTCCTGTGGTTATTCTTTATTGTAAATTTCTTACATTATGTCGTTCAAGGACTCAATCCTGTCAATTACTCAGGTTTTCTGTATAACTTCAGGAAAGTTGGTTACATGCTGCGTTCTCTAAGTTGTTACACAAACACATTTATTTATGTAGCAACTTTACCTGTTTTCAGAGCGAAGATCAGTAATACAGTAAAATACCTGGTTACATGAATTCATTGTGTTGTCAATAAATAAAACTCCTCAGTGAACACCACAACAGGGGTCTCTTGTATTCAGACAATAAAATGATGTTTTAAAAATATTCACTCATGGTAAGTGAACATTTCTGGTTGGGTCAGCATCTATGACCCCTCCCTAGTTGCCCCTTGAGAAGCTGGTGGCGAGATACCTTCTTGCACTGCTGCAGTCCAGAATGCCCTGAGAGAGGGTGTTCCAGGATTTTGAACCAGCAACAGTGAAAGAACAGTGATACATTTCAAACTCAGGATAATGAGAGGCTTGGAGGGCAACTTGCAGGGGGTGGTGTTCCCAGGTATCAGCTGCTCTTGCCCTCCCAGATAGAAGTGGTTATAGGTTTGGAAGGTGCTGTCTGAGGATCTTTGTTGAATTTCTGCAGTGCGTCTTGAAGATGAAATGCACTGCAGCTACTAAATGTTGGAGGCAGCGGAAGTGGTTGTTTGTGAATGTGATGTGAATCAAGTGACTTCTTTGACTTGGAGGGTGTCGAGCTTCTTGAGTGATTGTTAGAGCTACACCCACCTAGGTAAGTGGGGAATATTCCCTCACACTCCTGACAGAGGATTGTAGGGAAACAGTTGAGCTGGGAAGCTGAGGATTTACCATTGTAGCACAATCGAAATTGTCTGTGGAAATGGAATCTCCTAAAGGATAATTCATTTCACCTTGGAGCCCTCTGTAAGTCTCCATCACAATCAAATCCTTCAGAGTGTGCTGATGAGATTAAATAGTATAGTTTACCAGAAAATGCTCCACTACATGTTCTCGCTGCTCATTAACAATCCACAATATCCCATACTAATGTCATAAATAGCAAATGATGAGCTGCTTCGATCTGAGAACCCACTCACCAAACATTTATGTAGCAACATTGTTGTGGGTCAGAGCGAAGTTCAGTAACACAGTAAAATATCGAGTTTCATGAATTCGTTGCATTCTGTGTAAATGAAACTTGTGAATGATAATAAAAGTGGAACACGTTATTGTTTTAACATCAAGCTTACAAATTCCAATGGGCTGCTACACCATTGCAGCCCACAAACATGCATTTCCTGTCATGGAGTGAAGATTCAAACCCAAGCAATAAATATCTCTGCTGTTAAATGTGATACAACGCTATCCGTTACTGTCCTCCCCCTGCCACTACATGTGGTGCTGTGGAGGACTCATTCCCTCCATAATTCAGTCAGAGAGCGAGAGAAAGAGCGAGAGAGATAGCAGCAGCTCACAGCATAATCCAAACTGACAGCACCATGAACATACACACAGACACAGATACACACAGACACACACACACACACACACACACACACACACGTACGTGCACACAAGTCCCATGTGGAGACGGTTGTAATTGCACTGAGGTCCCTCAGTGTGGAACATGCTCATGTGGAGAAATGTTGTGCCCCATCTGCAAAGTGGAATTTGTCTTTGAGCAGTATTTCTGATATTATATACATTAACTATTGAATTTCCATGCTGCTGGTATCCAGACATCTTCAAGTGAGTCATTTCTTAGTCAGAAGAGTGTTTCTTTTTGCCCCTTACATTGATTTGTAACAGGCTTTGATGTTTTCTCCAAAATAAATCAGATGTATGTGCAGTGGTGTGGGGAATCCAGCAGAGGGGGCATAGCATCACTTTAAAAACAAGAGGAGCAGATAGAGTCTCTGAGCCGTTGCTTCATCACATCTTAATTTATTCATGTAATCTTGCATTCGGACAAAGTGATTCCCATTGCGGGCAGAGATGGACACACAGAAATACACCCACACATGAACACACGAATTGAGACATGTATCAACATGAGCATCAACATGTGATTTTTAGAAATGTCTTGGATGAGGAAGTGGAGGGGTGGGTTCGTAATTTTGGAAAAGTGGACAATGTGGAGGGCTGTTGTAGGTTGAAATGGGCTAGGCTGAGAAATGGCAGATGGAGTTCAACCTGGAAGTGTGATGTCATTCATTTTGAAATGTCGACTTTGAATGCAGATTACAAGGTTAAAGGCAGGATTCTTGGCATGTGGAGGAACAGAAGGATCTTGGGGTCCACATACCGAAGATCCCTCAAAGTGGGCACTCTATTTGATCGTGTTGTTAAGAAGGCATAGGATATGTTGGCTTTCATTAGCAAGGGGATTGAGTTTAAGAGCTGCGAGGTTATGCTGCATGGCTATATAAAACTCTGGTTAGACCACAATTGGAATATTGTGTTCTGTTCTGGTCACTTCATCACAGGAAGCGTTAGGGAGTGTGCTGAGGAGACCTAGCACGATTTTGCCTGGACTGGAGGCTGTGTTTTATTGAGAAAGATTGAGTGAGCTAGCTACTTTTTCATTGATGTAAAGAAGGATGAGAGGTGACTTGTTAGAGGTGTACAAGATAATTAAAGACAGAGAGAGTGAATGGCAATGTCGATCACGAAGGGGCATAATTTTAAGGAGATTGGAGGAAGGTTTACGGGAGATGTCAGAGTTATTCTTTCCACAGAGATTGGTGGATGTGTAAAACCACTGCCAGCAGTGGTAGCAGAATCAGACACATTAGGGACGTTTAAGTGACTCTTGGATAGACACATGATTGACAGTAAAATGAAGAGATGAAGGTTAGTCTGATCTTAGAAAAGGATAAAAGGTCAGCACAACATCAAGGGCCGAAGAGACTGCACTGTGTTTTACTGTCCTATGTTCTATTTTCTATCTTTTATTAACATTGTATAATCTTAAAAACAAGAGAGACAGAGAGAGAGAGAGAGAGAGAGGAGATGACCCCATTTCAATGGCTTAATACCCAAAATAACAGATCCCATTGCACAGAGATACACACAAGCACAGATACAGACTGTTAGATTAACACATAATGGACACACGCATAACAAACAAACAAACAAACAGAGACAGACACAGAGAAGCATCCAGATATGCAAACAAACATAAAAAGCTCAGTAATATACGCATTAATATTCACTTACAGACGCACATGTACTGACAGCCACACAGAGGTAATTGCACACAGATACAAAGTCAGAAACATTCATCGATAGACACATACAGAGACAGAAACACACATAGGTACACACAAATGCACACATGCATACACACACTCACAAACATATACATGCACACACAGACACCCGTATAGAAACACAAACGCATACAGACACACAGAAACGCCTATGCATATACACATACACACGCACGCATGCACAGATATTGCCAAGGATAGCAAAAGAGAAGAGTTTAATAGAGTTATTTGTTCCTACATCTAAATGAGAAACTAATAGATTTTTAGGAATATGTGAGTTCATTGGAAAATTTTTGTATAATTTTAGCTGGACAGCTGTGCCTTTAACACATTTGTGAAGGAAAAAAAGCAATAAGTTGCCTAGTTAGCAGATCACGAGGCTGCCTTTGAAAGCATGAAGACAATTTGAATAAATGAACCAATGTTGGCTATCCCTGATTTTCCCAGAATTTACCCAATGATAGTTGATTCTGATGACTTGAGGCTGTGTACTGTCTTGTTATAGGATGGCGAACCAGGAATAGAAAAACCCATAGGGTACGTCTCTGAGAAACAATGCCAGTCATTGGAAAACTACTCTCTGATAGAATAAAAAGGGCTTTGGGAGAGCTGTTGGCTATTCAACACTTTGAAGTCTATATCCATCAAAGAACAATGAAATGCTTAGTTACACTGATCACAATCCACTAACTTTTATTGAAAAATTGCAAACGAAGAATGTAACTTTATTCAGATGGAGTATTTTGTTGCAACCACTGAACGTAAAGATTGTGAACATCACTGGAACACGTAATGTAATTGCTGATGTATTGTCCAAGTGTTAGATGTTAGAATAAGGGAAAGGTTTAAGGAATGCTCAAATTCTATAACATTGTAAGAGTGGAGAAAGTATAAATAGAGTCATAAAGTCGCAGAGATGTACAGCATGGAAACAGACCCTTTAGTCCAAACTTCCATGCCGATCTCAACCCAATATAGTCCCACCTGACAGCACCCGGCCCATGTCCCTCCAAACCCTTCCTATTCATATACCAATCCAAATGCCTCTTAAATGCTGCAATTGTACATGCCTCCACCACTTCATCTGGCAGCTCATTCTATACCAGTACCACCTTCAGTGTGAAAAGGTTGCCCCTTAGGGGTCCTTTATATCTTACCCCTCTCAGCCTAAACCAATGCCCTCTAGTTCAGGGCTCTTTGATCCCAGGGGAAAGACTATGCCTATTTACTCTATTCATGCCCTCATAATTTTGTAAACCTCTATAACGCCACACCTTTGCCTCCGACGCTCCAGGGAAAGCAAACCCAGCCTGTTCAGCCTCTTCCTGTAGCTCAAATCCTCCAACTCTGGCAACATCCTTGTAAATTTTTTCTGAACCTTTTCAAGTTTCACAATATCTTTCCGATAGAAAGGAGACCAGAATTGCACGTAATATTCCAACAGTGGCTCACAAACGTCCTGAACAGCCGCAACATGACGTCCCAAGCCCTGTACTCAATACTCTGACCGATGAATGAAAGCATACCAAACGCTTTCTTCACTATCATGTCTACCTGCGACTCCACTTTCAAGGAGCTATGGAGCTGCACTCCAAAGTCTCTTTGTTCAGCAACATTCCATAGGACCTTACCATTAAGTGCATAAGTCATGGTAAGATTTGCTTTCTCAAAATGAAGCACCTCGCATTTACCTGAGGTAAACTCCATTTGTCACTTCTCAGCCCATTGGCCCATGTGGTCAAGACCCTGCTGGAATCTGAGGTGACCCTCTTCGCTGTCCACTACACCTCCAATTTTGTTGTCATCTGCAAACTTACTAACTGTACCTCTTATGCTCGCATCCAAATCATTTATGTAAATTATAACAAGTAGAGGACCCAGCACGGATTCTTGTGGCACTCTACTGGTCATAGGCCTCTGTCTGAAAAACAACCCTCCACCACCACCCTCTGCCTTCTAGCTTTGAGCCAGTTCTGTATCCAACTGGCTAGTTCTCCCTGTATTCCATGTGATCTAACCTTGCTAATCAGTCTCCCATGGGGAACCTTGTTGAACGTCTTACTGAAGTCCATATAGATCATATCTACCGCTCTGCCCTCATCAATCCTCTTTGTTACTTCTTCAAAGCCCTAAATCAAGTTTGTAAGACATGATTGCCCATGCACAAAGACATGTTGACTATCCCTAATCAGTCGTTGCCTTTCCAAATACGTGTTCATCCTGTCCCTCAGGATCCTGGATTGCAGTCTTGTGTTTTACATTTTTGTGTATCATGTATTTTGTAAGGAAATACATTTTTGAAATTGCAGTTCGCATTTATAAGGTCAGAGGCATATGAAGGTCATCTTTGAAAAATTCAACTGGAGTTTAACTGTGGCTTTAAAATGAGCAAGAAAGAGAATCACTTTCAATACAGAATATTCGTGGAGGAGTGCTGCATGATTCGAAAGTAATTCAGCTGACGTTGAGAGTGACACAAAGATTGAAGTGTAGTTGTTGATGAACTGAGTTATTTACAGATGGAGTTTCGGTTTGTGAACACGTGACCGATTACCAATGAGAAAGGCCTTCAGCCTGCCAGTTAGTTCTCAGGCAGATGAACAGCTTGGGGCTATGAACCAGATACAGAAAAGCCTTCAGACATCCACCTGCTCAGGGTCTCTCTCTGTTCTCTGCAATAAAAGCTACTTTAAGGCTGAAGAAACCTGGTTTATTGTTCCTTCATCAGTTCCACTGAGCTGTGCCTTTTAATGAGTATGTTAGAGACCATTTGTAAGTATGACCCAGTCCGTGTGTCTCGTGTAAATCACGAAGAGCCCCCAGAGAACGAAGACGGGGAAGCCGCATTTTGAGCAGCACAAGAACCGATACAATCATCTCATCTTCCATGCGAAGAGGAGCCAAAGGAACTCCTTCGCTGTCTTTCCTGCGACCTATTACAGGGGAATATAGGAATGTAGGACATAATACTGTTATAATTAATTTTAGTGCCTTGGGCAGTAGAACAGAGGGACGTAGGAGGTTGAGGACATGATCCTGATATAATTACTGATAGGGCCTTGGGTAGTGCTATCGAAAATTGGGACATTGGTGTGCAGGACATAATTTCAGAAAACTAATTGTCGTGCCTTGGCTAGTGTTGTAGAACAGTGGGACCTTGGGGGTATATGACATAATTCGTATGTAATTAATACTAGGCTCTTGGGTAGCGTTGTAGAACACATGGACCTCGGGGGTGAAGGACTTAATTCTGACATAATTAATGGCAGGACCTTGGGTAGTGTTGTAGAACAAAACGACCGAGGAGGTTAAGGACATAATTCTAATATAAATAATGGTAGAACCTTGGGTAATGTTGCCGAACAGTGGGAACTAGGGGAGGAGCACATAATGCCTACATAATTAATGGTTCGGCTTTGGGTAGTGTTGGAGAACAGAGGGACCTCGGGGTTGTAGGACATAATTATTATATAATTTTGATTAGGGCCTTGGGTAGTGTTGTTGAACAGGTGAATCTCGGGGATGTAGTACATAATTGCTATATAATTAATGGTAGGGCCTCCAATAGTGTTGTAGAACACAGGAAGCAAGGAGTGTAGGACATAAGTTTTATATAATTAATTGTAGGCCCTTTGGTAATATTGTCGAACAGGGGATCGAGGGAGCATAGAACATAATTCTCATACAATTAATGATCGGGCCTCGAGTAGTGTTGTAGTTCAGAGGGACCTAGGTGTTGTAGGACATAAATCGTATGTAATTAATGGTCGGGGATTTGGTATTCTTGTTGAAAAAATAGATCTAGGGGCTGTAGGACATAATTCTTTTATAATTAATGATAGCACCCTGGGTCTTGTTGCAAAACACAGGGACCAAGTGGGCGTATTTCATATTTCTTATATAATTATCAGTAGGGCCTTGGACAGTGTTGTAGAGCAGAGAGACAGAGGGGTTGCAGGGCATAATTCCTATATAATTAATGGTTCACGCCTTGGGTTATGTTGCAGAACAAAGGGACCTTGTGGGTATAGCATATAATTCTTACATAAGTTATGGCAGGTCATTGGGTGATATTGTAGAACTGGGGGACCAGAAGTTTTAGAATATAATTCTTATATAATTAAAGGTAGCAACCTGGGGAGTGTTGTAGAAACAGAGACCAAGGGATGTAGGAGCTAATTCTTATCTAATTAATGGTCGGGCCTTGGGTAGTGTTGTAGAACAGAGAGTCCGAGGGGATGCAGTGCATAATTCTTATATAAAAAAGGAGAGATCCTTGGGCCGTGTTGCAGAGCAAAGGGACCAACACAGTGTTGGACAGAAGTCTCACATAATTAATGATCGGGCCTTTGCTACTGTTCAAGAACACGCGCACCTAAGGGTATAGGACATAATTCTTATAAAGTTAATGGTAGGGCCTTGTGTATTTTGTAGAGCAGAGGTACCTAGTGGCTGGACAACACAGAGTCATAGAGATGTACAGCATGGAAACAGACCCTTTGATCCAACCTATTCATGCCGACCAAATATCCCAACCCAATCTAGTCCCACCTGCCAGCACCTGGCCCATATCCCTCCTAACATTTCTTATTCATATACCCATCCAAATGTCTCTTGAATGTTGCAATTGTACCAGCCTCCACCACATCCTCTTCTTCTATAATAAATGGAGGACCTTGGGTAGTGTTGTCGATCAGAGGGACCTGGGGGTGCAGGATATAATTCCACTGTAAATAAAGGTAGTGCCGCTGTCGTGTCATAGAACAGAGGGACCTAGAAAGTGTAGGCCATAGTTCTTATGTAATTAATGGTGGGACTTTGGGTATTGTTGTAGAACAGGGGACGGAGGCAGTGCAAAACATAAACCTTACATAATTAATGGCCGGGCACTTGAGTAGTGATGTAGTTCAGAAGGACTTGGGAGTGCGGGACTTAAATCATATATAATTAATGGTAGGGCCTTAGGTAGTGTTGTAGAACAGGTGAACTGAGAGGTTGCAGAACATAATTCTTCTATAATGAATGGTAGGACTTGCGTAGTGTTGTTGAACGCGTGGACCTAGGGAGTGTAGGATAAAATTCTGTTTTAATTCATGGTTAGTGCATTTGTTAGTGTTCTAGAAGAGAGGGACTTAGGGCGTGTAGGATATAATTCCAGTGTAAGTAAAGGTAGTGCTGAGGTAGTGTGATAGAACAGAGGTACCTAGAAAGTGGAGGCCATAATTCTTATGTAATTAATGGTGGGACTTTGGGTATTGTTGAAGAACAGGGGACGGAGGCAGTGCAAAACATAAATCTTATATAATTAATTGGCGGGCACTTGAGTAGTGATGTCGTTCAGAAGGACACGTGGTGCAGGACATAAAGCATATATAATTAATGGTAGGGCCTTTGGTAGTGTTCTAGGACAAGTGGTCCGAGAGGTTGTAGGACATAATTCTTCTATAATTACTGGTTCGGCTTGCGTCGCGTTGCAGAACACGTGGACATCGGGAGTGTAGGATATAATTCTGATGCAATTAATGGCTAGTGCCTTGGGTAGTGTTGTAAAACGGGAGACCTAGGGGATGGAGGAGATAATTATTTTATAATTAATGGTTGGCGTTGGGTAGTGTTGTAGAACAGAGGGAGTTAGAAGTGGTAGGATATAATTCTTAAATAATTCATGGAGGGCCTTGGCTATTGTTGCAGAACACAGCGACCATGAGGACATACTTCTTGCATAATTAATGGCAAGGCTTTGACTTTTGTTGTAGAACAGAGGGACCTTGGGTGTGTAGGACATAATTCTTATATATTTGATTACAAGACCTTAGGTGGTGTTGTAGAACAGGGTGATATAATTCTTCTATAATTAATGATAGGGCTTGCATTGTGTAGTAGAACAGGGGGACCTATGGAAGGTAGGACATAATTATGATGGCATTAACATAGAACATAGAACATAGAACACTACAGCACAGAACAGGCCCTTCAGCCCACGATGTTGTGCCGACCATTGATCCTCATGTATGCACCCTCAAATTTCTGTGACCATATGCATGTCCAGCAGTCTCTTAAATGTCCCCAATGATCTTACTTCCACAACTGCTGCTGGCAACGCATTCCATGCTCTGACAACTCTCGGTGTAAAGAACCCGCCTCTGACAGCCCCTCTATACGTTCCTCCTATCAGCTTAAAACTATGACATCTTGTGCCCTGGGAAACAGTCTCTGGCTCTCGACTCTATCTATGCCTCTCATTATCTTGTATACCTGTATTAGGTCCCCTCTCCTCCTCCTTTTCTCCAATGAAAAAAGTCCGAGCTCAGTCAACCTCTCTTCATAAGATCAGCGCTGCAGTCCAGGCAGCATCCTGGTAAACCTCCTCTGAACTCTCTCCAAAGCATCCACATCCTTCCTATAATGGGGTGACCAGAACCGGAAGCAGTATTCCAAGTTTTATAAAGCTGCAACAAGTTCTCACGGTTCTTAAACTCAATACCCCTGTTAAAGAAAGTCAAAACACCTTATTCTTTCTTAACAATCCTGTCCACTTGGGTGGCCATTTTAAGGGATCTATGTACCTGCACTCTGTTCCTCCACACTGCCAAGAATCCTATCCTTAATCCTGTACTCAGCTTTCAAATTCGACCATCCAAAATGCATCACCTCACATTTATCCAGATTGATCTCCATCTGCCACCCCTCAGGCCATCTCTGCATCCTGTCAATGTCCCGCTGCAGCCCTCAACAGCCCTCTATACTGTCAACGACACTTCCAACCTTTGTGTCGTCTGCAAACTTGCTGACCCATCCTTCAATCCTCTCATCTAAGTCATTAATAAAAATTACAAACAGTAGACGCCCAAGGACAGAGCCCTGTGGAACACCACTCACCACTGACTTCCAGGCAGAATATTTTCCTTCTACTACCACTCGCTGTCTTCTGTTGGCCAGCCAATTCTGTATCCAGACAGCTGGGTTCCCCTGTATCCCTTTCCTTCTGACCTTCTGAATGAGCCTACCATGGGGAATCTTATCAAATGCCTTGCTGAAGTCCATATACACCCATCCACAGCTCGACACTCAACAACCTTTCTAGTCACATCCTCAAAGAACTCGATAAGGTTCGTGAGGCATGACCTGCCTCTCAAAAAGCCGTGTTGACTGCATTTAATCAAGCCATGCTCTTCCAGATGGTCATAAATCCTATCCCTCAGAATCCTTTCTGACACCTTGCAGACGACAGATGTGAGACTGACTGGCCCATAGTTGCCGGGAAATCCTCTATTTCCTTTTGTGAATGGAGGAATTACATTTGCCTCTCTCCAGTCCTCAGGTACAACTCCAGTGGAGATTAATGATGCAACGATCTTCGCAATTGGTGAAGCAATTGCATTTCTCGTTTCCCAAAGCAGCCGAAGACAAATCTGGTCCTGGCCTGCCGACTTGTCAACCTTAATGTTTGACAAATTTTTCAGCACATCAGCTTCCTCTGTCTTTATCCATTCCAGCATGCACACCTGCTCTTCAAAGGTTTCATTCACTACAAAGTTCGTTTCTTTCGTAAAGACAGAAGCAAAAAACTCATTTGTTATAGTTTGAAATTATTAACTTCTCCACTAACTGTGAGAATAATAGGGCTTGTTTTCCCGTGCATGTCCTTATGGAGCTGTGACATCACGAACTCTCGGTTGAAAAGTTGAGACAAAAATATTCGAAAGAAATCAGATGGGATTGTGAGGATAGTTTTCTCTCAATCTTGTAGTGTCAAACAAAATGTTTTTAATTGCAGATTTACAAACGTGTGGAGATTTAAGCAGGATAGTAATGAAACAAATATCTATATTCTAATGTAATTCTAATTCATATTTTAGAATTAATTCTTTCAATAAACTGTCAAAAGCAATTGTTACAAAAGAAGATTTTAATGTCGTGCCTATGTCTGTGAGCCCACATTTGGATGACACTAACCGGGGAATCAGAAGTTCAGATTTCGAAAGTTTTTAACAGTAATCTTAAATGCTAAGTTGTTTCTGCTATAAAAAATGCAGATATACTCATATTGATATGTTTCTATGGGCATGTTTGAGAAGGATCCTTGAGCAGTATCTTCAGTCTGAAATGTTGTGTCTGCTCCTTTCAAAAATAAAGGAAGCAATTGGCAGAATGGCAATGTGCATGAGATGATCATTGTTTGAAAAATCCTGCCCAAATGTTCATTTCAACCAGAAGGAATAGGAGAAAATGAAGGCCACTCAGCCCATTGACTCTGTTCTGCCATTCAATGAGATCATGACTGATCATCCTCTCCTCTACAATCGTGCCTTTTCTCATACCCCCTCAATTCCCTTCCTGGTGAAACAATCTGTTCGTCTCAGTCTTGAATATATTCCATGAACCAGCCTCCACATCACTCTGTGGAATTCCACTGATTTACTTCCCTCAGAAGGAAGATATTCCTTCTCAGCAGAGGGTATAGTCTCAGAATAAGGGTCACCCATTGCAGAAAGAGATGAGAAGGAAGATATTCCTTCTCATCTCTTTCTGCAATGGGTGACCCTTATTATGAGACTATACCCTCTGCTGCTGGACACCCCAACAAGGGGAAACAAACTTTCTACACCTGCCCTGCCAAGTCCTGGAAGAATCTTGTCCATTTCAATAAGGTCATCTCACATCCTTCCAATCTCTTTTGAATGCAGTGCCAACCATTAGACATCTCCTCCATTCCCGGGATCGGCTGAGTGAATCCTGTCTGGACTGTCTCCAATCTATCTTCCCTTAAATAAAGAGTCCAAAATTATTCACAGCATTCCAACTGTAGTCCCACAACTGTCTTGTATACTTTTAGCTCAGCATCCCTACTGCTATGTTACATTCCCATTGAAGTAACGACCAACATTGCATTAAAAAAGAACAAACGACTGTGGTTGCTGGAAATCAGCAACTAATTCAGAAATTGATGGAAGAACTCAGTAGGTCAGGCAGCATCTATGGAGAGAAAACAGAGTTAATGTTTCAGCTCCAGTGACACTTCTTCAAAACCTGTTTTTTTCAGAAATTTATGATATTGGTTACAGCATACAATTTCACTTCCCTGGTGCTGGCTTTTTTCTGATTCACAGAAGCAGATTTCCCAAATCCCTCTGTACTGTGGCTTTCTGCAGTCTTTCTCCATTTAAATCATATTCAACTCTTCTAGCCTTTCTTTCAGAGTACAACACCTGATATTTCTCCTTCTTCTCGTCGACATGCCACGTTTTCACCCACACATTTGACCTTTCTAGAACGTTCTGCAGACATTGACATTCTCCCCACTTGCCTTCCTACTGATTTACAAACTTGGTGACAGTACATTCCCTTCTCACTCCCAAGTCCTTAATACGAATATCGACAATAACTGTGGTCCCAGTACTTGAGCACAGGTTGCCATCCTGAAAATACACACCTGTACCCTCTCGGCCCCTTTTTGTTATATGGAGATGGCCAATCCTCGGTCCATGTTAATGCTTACCTCAACACCATTGGCTCTGATCTGTTTCAGAGTATAAATACTCACCCTTTAATCACCAACGGTCATTTGAGTGGGAGCAGCGGAAGTGAGTTTGGAGCGCATACCTGGGCGGGAAGGTAAGTGATTAGTATTTGAGTGGGTGTGTTCTAGACCCCAGGTCCTACTTCCGTAGGGCCTCCCTCCCACCCTCCTCCTCTAACCTAACTTTAAAGTCCACAGGTAAGTGACTCAGTGTTATTGACTCAGTGTTCTTGTTTTTGGAGAAAGTGTACAGTCATGGCAGCGCAGGCGGTGAAATGTTCCTCCTGCAGGATGTTTGAGGTAGGGGTGACCACCGATACTCCTGCCGACTTCGTCTGCAGGAAATGCAGTCAGATCCTGATCCTCACCGAACGAGTTAGGGAACTGGAACTGGAGTTGGATGAACTGAGGATTATTCGAGAGGCTGAGAGGGTGATTGATAGAAGCTACAGGGACATAGTTACGCCGGAGAACAGAGGTAGCTGGGTAACAGTTAGAGGTGGGAAGGGGAAGAAGCAGGCAGTGCAGGGTTCCCCTGTGGTCGTTCCCCTAAAAAATAAATATACAGCTTTGGAAAGTGTTGGGGGGGACAGCGTTGCAGGTGTAAGCTGCAGTGAAGGGGTCTCTGGCTCTGAGACTCAGAAGGGAAAGGGGGAGAGGAGGAGAGCGCTAGTTATAGGGGACTCTCTAGTTAGAGGGACGGACAGGCGGTTCTGTGGACATGGGCGAGACTCACAGATGGTTTGTTGCCTCCCGGGTGCTAGGGTCCGAGACGTCTCAGACCGTGTCTTCAGAATCCTTAAGGGGGAGGGTGTGCAGCCAGAAGTCGTGGTGCACATTGGCACCAACGACATAGGTAGGAAGAGGGGTGGGGAGGTCATTCAAGAGCTCAAGGAGTTAGGCTGGAAGCTAAAAGCTAGGACAGACAGAGTCGTCATCTCTGGGTTGTTGCCGGTGCCACGTGACAGTGAGGCAAAGAATAGGGAGAGAGTGCAGTTGAACACGTGGCTGCAAGGCTGGTGTAGGAGGGAGGGCTTCAGATATTTGGACAATTGGACTGCATTCTGGGGAAGGTGGGACCTGTACAAACAGGACGGGTTGCACCTGAACCAGAAGGGCACCAATATCCTGGGGGGTAGGTTTGCTAGCACTCTGCGGGGGGGTTTAAACTAATTTGGCAGGGGGATGGGATCCGGACTTGTAGTCCAGCAAGTAGGCTAGCTGTTTGTCAGGATGCCCAAGACTGCAGGGAGGCTGTGGAGAAGGTAGCACTGACAGGGACTACTTGCGGACACAGAGATGGGCTCAAGTGCGTATACTTCAACGCAAGGAGTATCAGAAATAAGGTGGGTGAACTTAAGGCGTGGATCGGTACCTGGGACTACGATGTTGTGGCCATCACGGAAACGTGGATAGATGTGGGACAGGAATGGCTGTTGGAGGTTCCTGATTACAGGTGTTTCAGTAAGATTAGGGAGGGTGGGAAAAAAGGAGGGGGGGTGGCATTGCTAATTAGAAATGGTATAACGGCTGCAGAAAGGAAGTTTGAGGGGGATCTGCCTCTGGAGGTAGTATGGGCTGAAGTCAGAAATAGGAAAGGTGCAGTCACCTTGTTGGGTGTTTACTATAGGCCCCCCAATAGCAGCAGAGATGTGGAGAAACAGATTGGGAAACAGATTTTGGAAAGGTGCAGAAGCCACAGGGTCGTAGTCATGGGCGACTTCAACTTCCCAAATATTGATTGGAAGCTCTTTAGATCAAGTAGATTGGATGGGGCGGTGTTTGTGCGGTGTGTCCAGGAAGCTTTTCTAACGCAGTATGTAGATTGTCCAACCAGAGGGGAGGCCATATTGGATTTGGTACTCGGTAATGAACCGGGACAAGTGGTGGGCTTGTTAGTGGGTGAACATTTTGGTGATGGTGACCACAATTCTGTGACTTTCACCTTGGTTATGGAGAGAGATAGGTGCGCACAACAAGGTAGATTTTATAATTGGGGGAAGGGAAATTACGATGCTGGAAGGCAGGATTTGAGGAGCATACGTTGGGAGCATAGGCTGTCAGGGAAGGATGTGGTGGAAATGTGGAACTTTTTCAAAGAGCAGATACGACGTGTCCATGATATGTATGTACCTATCAGGCAGGAAAGAAATGGTCGTGTGAGGGAGCCTTGGTTGACGAGAGAGGTTGAATGTCTGGTAAAGAGGAAGAAGGAGGCTTACATAAGGTTGAGGAAACAGGATTCAGACAGAGCAGTGGAGGGATACAGGATAGCCAGAAGGGACCTGAAGAAAGGGATTAGGAGAGCTAAGAGAGGGCATGAACAATCGTTGGCGGATAGGATCAAGGATAACCCCAAGGCATTTTATGCGTATGTGAGAAACCTGAGAATGACGAGAACGAGGGTAGGTCCGATCAAGGACAGTAGTGGGAGACTGTGTATTGAGTCGGAAGAGATAGGAGAGGTCTTGAACAAGTACTTCTCTTCAGTATTTACGAACGAGAGGGACCGTATTGTAGAAGAGGAGAGTGTGAAATGGACTGGTAAGCTAGAAGAGATACCTGTTAGGAAGGAAGATGTGTTGGACATTTTGAACAACTTGAGGATAGACAAGTCCCCCGGGCCTGACGGGATATATCCTAGGATTATGTGGGAAGCAAGAGAGGAAATTGCAGTACCGTTGGCAATGATCTTCTCGTCTTCACTGGCAACGGGGGTGGTACCAGGGGACTGGAGAGTAGCGAATGTTGTGCCCCTGTTCAAAAAAGGGAATAGGGATAACCCCGGGAATTACAGGCCTGTTAGTCTTACTTCTGTGGTAGGCAAAGTAATGGAAAGGGTACTGAGGGATAGGATTTATGAGTATCTGGAAAGACACTGCTTGATTAGGGACAGCCAGCACGGATTTGTGAAGGGTAGGTCTTGCCTTACAAGTCTTATTGAATTCTTCGAGGAGGTGACCAAGCATGTGGATGTGGGAAGAGCAGTGGATGTAGTGTACATGGATTTTAGTAAGGCATTTGATAAGGTTCCCCATGGTAGGCTTATGCGGAAAGTCAGGAGGCATGGGATAGAGGGAAATTTGGCCAATTGGATAGAAAACTGGCTAACCGGTCGAAGGCAGAGAGTGGTGGTAGATGGTAAATATTCAGCCTGGAGCCCAGTTACAAGTGGAGTTCCGCAGGGATCAGTTCTGGGTCCTCTGCTGTTTGTAATTTTTATTAATGACTTAGATGAGGGAGTCGAAGGGTGGGTCAGTAAATTTGCAGATGATACGAAGATAGGTGGAGTTGTGGACAGTGAGGAGGGCTGTTGTCGGCTGCAGAGGGACTTAGATATGATGCAGAGCTGGGCTGAGGAGTGGCAGATGGAGTTCAACCCTGCCAAGTGTGAGGTTGTCCATTTTGGAAGAACAAATAAGAATGCGGAATACAGGGTTAATGGTAGGGTTCTTAGTCAGGTGGAGGAACAGAGGGATCTTGGGGTCTATGTACATAGATCTTTGAAGGTTGCCACTCAGGTGGATAGAGTTTGTAAGAAGGCCTATGGAGTATTATCGTTCATTAGCAGAGGGATTGAATTCAAGAGTTGTGAAGTGATGTTGCAGCTGTACAGGACTTTTGGTTAGGCCACAGTTGGAGTACTGTCTGCAGTTCTGGTCGCCTCACTTTAGGAAAGATGTGGAAGCTTTGGAGAGGGTGCAGAGAAGATTTACCAGGATGTTGCCTGGAATGGAGAGGAAGTCGTACGAGGATAGGTTGAGAGTTCTCGGCCTTTTCTCGTTGGAACGGCGAAGGATGAGGGGTGACTTGATAGAGGTTTATAAGATGATCAGAGGAATAGATAGAGTAGACAGTCAGAAACTTTTTCCCCGGGTACAACAGAGTGTTACAAGGGGACATAAATTTAAGGTGAATGGTGGAAGGTATAGGGGAGATGTCAGGGGTGGGTTCTTTACCCAGAGAGTGGTGGGGGCATGGAATGCGCTGCCCGTGGGAGTGGTAGAGTCGGAATCATTGGCGACCTTTAAGCGGCATTTGGATAGGTACATGGATGGGTACTTAATCTAGGTTAGAAGTTCGGCACAACATCGTGGGCCGAAGGGCCTGTTCTGTGCTGTATTGTTCTATGTTCTATGTTCTATAAAGAAACAGTGGGCTCACATGCCCCCATCTCCAGTACCCCTTATTTTTGTCGCCGACCCCCACACTTGTGAACACCTATGTCCCCAGTAACAGGCTACACCCCGATCTTTCTGATCCCAATATCCCTCATAACAGGCCCCTTCCATTGACGTCATCTCCCCAGTGACAGCATGCTTACGCTGAACCGTGTCTCCCTGGTTACAGAACCCGCCCTCTGACCTCTCTGAACCTGGTAGCACAAATCGCCTCCTCATAGCTGTGAACCCGGTATTCCCAATAACAAACCCTGACCCCACCGACCACTGCGACTCTGGTTGACCCAGTAATAGACCCCGACCCTGATCATTGTCACTCGCATTTACTCGGTAACAGACCACAGCCCTTACAACTGTGATCCTGGCTTCGATGGTAACAGATCCCATCCCATGACCATTGTGACCCCGGAATTTCTCTGGTAACAGACCACGCCCCATTAGAGCTGTGAACCTGATTTACCCGATAACAAATCCAGCCCCCTGATCATTGTGACTCTGGTTACCCAAGTAAAACATACCACCCCCTGACCATTGTGACCCCGGTTTCCCCGGTAATACACCATACCCCCGGGGGCGTACAATGGAGGAGCGGTTGATCACTCTGTGACTGCACGAGCACATTTACATCTTGGAAGATGTCATCGGCTTCCCTTCCAACCAGGTTAAGGAGCTGCCAGCATCAATCATGGCAGCTCCCAGGGGGATGGTGCAGCCTCCATCATTCTTCCCCTCACCAAAGCCTGTCAGCCCCTTCCACTATGTGCTGGCACCCCTCCACCGCCCTATTAAATTTAAAAGGACCCATCTCGGAGACGCAGCCTCATTAATATCCACAACATTTTCAGGGAGACATAAGAACAGGAGTAGACCATTCAGCACCTCAAATCTGTTCTGCTATTCAATGTGATCATGGGTGACCTAAATCTGTTTACATAACCTTGGCCCATAACCCTGAATACCTTTGCTTGACAAAAAATCTTATCAGTCTCAGATCTTAAATCAACAACTGATCCAGCATCCACTGTAGTTTGTGGTAGAGGGTTCAGGCCTCTCCCACCCTTTGTGTGTCTAAGTACTTCTTCAAAATTCTCCTGAACACTCTGCAAACTCTGCACCTTTGGTTCAGATTTCCCATTCAGTAGAATTAGTTTATCATTATATATCCTGATTTTGCCGAGTATTGATCACACAAGGGCTATTTTCTCATCAGAAGCCTTACTCATACCAGGGGCGATTAGTCCAGTCAAGCATCTGGGATGGATTCCAATACATTAACATCCCTCTGTCAGGATGGTGACCATGCTTCAGATACAAGGGAATGTAAAGTCACTGCATTCTTAATACACCATCGGGCAACTCCTCATTAGAGAGAGAGATAACTGGTGGTGCTTTAACCGAGGTGGTGGTGGTGGTGGGGGGGGGGGGGGGGGGGGAGGGAGTGGAATCACCAAACCTCAGGTGATGGGTTCAGTTGAGAAGGAGAGCCCTTCATGGTAACATCAGTCAGTGGGGGAACTGAACCCACGCTGTTGGCTTCACTCTGCATCATGAACCACTGCCTAGCCAGCTAAGCTAACCAATCAGTGCAGGGAGCAATCTCTGTATAAACCAATCACAGGCAGCTCGCACCTTGATAGCAGCCAGGAGGGAAGGGCAGTGTTTGTCACTGGCCACCCGGGTGTTTTCCTATCTTCCTGGTGGTGGCATTTGAAAAAAGATTCGTGCACTTTGTGTCCTTCACTGTGTCTCACACCTGCACACACACACCAAAAAAGAAAAATAAAGCAGCCAGGAGGGATAGCACGGTATCAGATAAAGGACACAATATACACCCACACATCATTCCGAAATGGAGAAGACAACACATTTGGCCTGCTTTTCACTTCCCTGTGTCTGGCCTGCTCCACCTTGCCGTCAGAGACTCAAAAGAGCCTCGAGGAGATTTCACTTCTCACTCAGTCAGGAACTCAAACCAAAAAGACTGGTTCCCTCAGAGACTTCCGGAAGATGGGAGAATTCTTCAGATCAGTCCCTAGTGTAGTCATAGCCTCCAGGATATGGACCAAGAGCTGGGAGATAACTTTAAGAGCATAGGACCATCCGAACTAGGAACAGGAAGAGTCCATTTAGCCCCTGGAGCCTGATCTGCTATTCAACAGGATCATGCCTGGTTCAGCACTAGACTTGAGAGCTGAAACCTGAACGATGCAGAGATGGAGAGAATGAAATTATTTTGCAGTGAGGAATCCTCCGACAAGAGCTGGAAACAGAGAGGGTGAGTAACAAACCATCCTTTCCCATCGTTCATTTTCACACACACACACACACAAACACGCACCCCACCCCACCCCACCCCCACACACACACGGACAATAATTGTGCGGCTCAGGCTGCCTCTGGGACTTTTTCATAAAGGAGCGAGCTCTGGCCAGGGGAGGGATGGGGGAGGGGAATGGAATGAAGGGACAGAATGGTGGAGAGGATCTTCAGCACAAAGCACAGTCTGATCCCACAGATTTCACTACGTCTGTCTCTCACTAAAGCTCTCATTTCCATTCCTGTGTTCCCAGCTATCTCTCCCACATCTTTCCTTAAATCCCTATCCCTCCCATCCTTCACATTTCCGCTCTTATCGCATTACCCTTTCAGTCCTTTCCTACAACTCGCTGCCTGTTTGTCACCTGACCATTGTTTTGCAGGAATGTCTGATCGTTCAATACTTCCAGAACCAGCATTCTTCTTCCTCTTTCTCTGCATCTTTCACTCAGCTCTGTGGGATCTTGCTGTTCTTGTCTGTAGATCATTATGCCAGTATCGCAGCAGCATCCCCACCCTCTCAGCTCCTCCTCTCTGTTGTTGCAACTTCCCCTCCCCCCTCTCCCTCTCTCTCCCTCTTTCCTATATCTCTCCCTGGGATTTCTCTCTTGCTCTCTGATTCTGCTTCTGATTTCTGATTGAACTGCCTTGGAGTAGCAGCCATTGGAATTGGGAAGGTTGATGCTGAAAAGTAGGGAGCCATGCCATTTGTTACCGTTTATAAGTTTAATTTATGCATAACACAAGGAATTCAAGAAACTAGGTATTTTACTGTCACTGAACTTCACCCTGAACTGTAACAACGTTGCTGCCTGAAATTATGATGGGGGAGGGGTGTGTGTTTCTGATAACATCATAGATTCACCTTCCACAATCTCTCACATCGAAACAGCTGACTTCGTCAACTGCTGCAATCCATGTACTGTTGGTTGACACACAATGTCCTCAGGGAGGGAATTCCAGGATTTTGACCCAGCACCAGTGAATGATCAGCGAAATATTTCCAAGTCAGGATGGTGGTTGGCTTGGAGGGGAACGTGAAGGAGCTGGTGTTCCCATATATCTGCTGCCCTTGTCCTTTTAGGAGGAAGTGGTTACTAGTTTGGACAGAGATGCATAAGTAGTTTGTCACTATGGAAAAAAATCTACCACCCTGCCTCCCCACCGCATGGCCATAGAGAACATAGAATTTAAAGTTAGTGAGAAGATTTGTAGTTCGGGTACTCGTTGTTGTGGTTCTGTTCACCGAGCTGGGAATTCGTGTTGCAGACGTTTCATCTCCTGTCTTCGTGACATCCTCAGTGCTTCTGTGATATTTCCTCCAGCATTTATTGTGGTTTGTCTCTGCCGCTTCCGGTTGTCAGTTCCAGCTGTCCGTTGCAGTGGCTGGTGTATTGGGTCCAAGTCGATGTGTTTGTTGATAGAATCTGTGGATGAGTGCCAAGCCTCTAGGAATTCCCTGGCTGTTCTCTGTTTGGCTCATCCTATAATGGTAGTGTTGTCCCAGTCGAACTCATGTTGCTTGTCATCTACGTGTGTGGCTACGAAGGATAGCTGGTCGTGTCTTTTCGTGGCTCGTTTGTGTTCATGGATACGGATCGTTAGTTGTATTCCTGTTTGTCCTATGTAGTGTTTTGTGCAGTCCTTGCTTGGGATTTTGTATACTACGTTGGTTTTGCTCATCCACAGATTCTATCAACAAACATATCGACCTGGACACAATATACCGGCCACTGCAGCGGACAGCTGGAACTGATAACCGGAATCGGCAGAGACGAACCACTATAGATTCCGGAGGAAACATCACAGAAGCGCTTCAAAGGAGGATCCCAAGCAGTAAGGATGTCACGTAGACAGGGGATGAAACGTCTGCAACACAAATTCCCAACTCGGCGAACAGAACCACGACAAAGAACGCAGAATATCAAGCCTGTCCAAACCAATACAAGAAACGCCCAGAAAGCCTCAGTATTGACCAAACAAGCGGAAAAGAGAAACCAGAAATGACTATAGTCACTCACAGACGGGGAATACACTTCCCAAGACAAACGAATAATAAACTTCCTGCACACGATCAGCACAGCTATCCCAAAGCCCTAAAGGTCATGTTGTGATATCAAAGCCACACAAAGAGAAAGAGAGAGAGAGACAGAGACGCACCAGAAAACCTCGGTCTCAGGAGAGCAACAATGGAAACACCTTACTAACAAGGAAAGGGACATTCTCACCTTCCCTCGAAGAGAACTGGAATCCCCTGATCCCATTAAAACCTGTTTGACACTGCCAGGATGTTACATTGCATCAACAATCAGGACATCCTTCTGATAACTGCTTTGTGATTATCGCCATGGGAACTGGACTACTTGATTATCAAGACCCGATTTTCCCTATTTTCAATTAACATCATGGTACAATATTCCTATAAAACTGGCTTGATTCTCTGCTCAGGGAATAGAACCCTTGATTTCCCTGCACAGACTGTCAGTTCTGTGTCAGCCTAGTCAATTTCTTTTCTAACAATATTGCTTGTAATGAACAACCCGTCAATTTCACCCAGTCTGGCTAATGCACTCTCTGTTTTATTGGACTAATTTCACCGACAGATTGGCGTTAGTCGGCAGCCATCTTTTTTTGTCTTTCGACACGGTAAGCGAATCAGATTTTTTAAATTTAGCCCGGTTCAGACCTGGCGGCTATCCCCGAAAGCCACGTACAGCACTTACAAATCATCCCGAGACGTCCAGAATGCTTGTGGGGCACGGACATTCACCGTCTGCTGAGAGATGCCAGCTGTAGGAGCTGGACAGCCGCAACCACGTGATGACAACGGCCCCGGACTGAAAATAAACAAGATTACCCTGGTCTGCGGAGTCCCTTACCACCGTGGGCTCAGCCCTGCTGCCCTATGCCCCCTGGTACACAGAACTTCCCCTAACGGCCCCAGAGCCAGACCCGTTGTTAAATGTCGTGGCTGCCTTTCCCACGCAGCCCACGAGGAGCCCGAAGCAAGACACAACAGCCGCTGGGCAGAATGAATCACTACCGCTGCCCAACCCAGGGTCACACGCTGCCCTGAAAAACCAGGGCACTGAATGCCAACTTCCAAACTTAGTATTGGATCTCCTCCCCTTGATAAGACCTGGAACCACGCAGAGGTCTAGACCATGTTGCAAGACGCCCCACACCCATTGAAATGACCACTCTCATTCTATAATTGGCTGCAATAAATTTCCACCATTTACAACTGTCTGCCACAAGATGTGCAGACCTTGTTACAGCTCCCCTATGGTACCACTGGGCGACCATTCGCCCTACCATTAACTTCCCCACCCAATCCTGGGACACTGCGGCAGACCGGTTCAGATCGCTGGACAGCACTGTGAAAGAGGCGATAAAAACTAGTACAAGACAGCATGCAGACTTTGGTGTTACCCGGTGACTGCAGAAAGCAGACGGGCCCCTGACAATCTTCGTTGCCCATTTTAAGGAGACCATGACCTCTTCTGCAGGCATCACCTTAACAGAGAATACGAAACTGGTTGTACAGACTCTCGTCAATTGCATATGCCCATGTATACAAACTACATAATTTAACCTTTCAAACAACATCCTGGGGCGACATGTTGCATCCCTTTTGAAGTACTTCCTTGCCCATGCCCACTGAGACCAGACCCCCAAAACTCTCCACAGATAAAGCGCTTATTCTCCATCAAGAGGCCCTGCTAGAGTATGTCCAGGGCCTTAGCAGGAGCATTAGTGTTACACACAACCATGTCCGGGCTCGGTCGCCCATGCCACAATCAGTGCCCATTCATCCGTTCAGACCCATGGACTATGTCATGATAAAATCACTAGAAATGATTCTCTCTCCCTTCAGTGGAAAGGCCCGTTCCTGACCCTGACGACAAGGACAGCTGTGAAACTGGAAGGACGGCCCGAATGGACACATGACACCCGCTGCAAAGGGCTCCACCACCAATGAACAGGGGCCAATCAGAGGAAGACACAACTCCAACCACCAAAGATGGATACAGATGCTCGCCACAGCCATAATCACCACCCGCAGCCTGACCTGTCTGACCATCACACTGTGACTTGCTTGCAAACAGGGACAAGGGGCGATACATTTGTATGCCTGTGTGCAACATTGCTAACTTTTGCTGCTCCCCCCCCCCCCCCCCCCGCCATTCAGCAAGCACAGATCCACTGTGAGTATGTCCCTGCCACGAGATAACATTTGCTGACCCAGGCTCAGACGCTGACAGCCAACTGTCTGATGTTGTGGTTCTGTTCGCCAAGCTGGGGATTTTATTGCAGACGTTTCGTCCCCTGTCTAGGTGACATCCACAGTGATTGGGAGCCTCCTGTGAAGCGCTTCTCTGAACTTTCCTGAACAGAACCACAACAACGATCACCCGAGCTACAAATCTTCTCACAAACTTTGAACTGTCTGATCCTGAGCGCCCCAACCCCCCACCCAACACATCCCCTGGCTCTAGCTGCGTTGAGCACTTCTCACCCCTCCCCTAAACAATGGGGGAATTGTGGGAAATGATCTGCCACCATGCCAACCCATAAAAGGCCCAAAAAGAACATAGGAAAGCAATCTTGGCCAAATTAAACCAAAAGCACCCAGAATGCCTCAGCAGGGACCAAGTAGGCTGACAAGCGAAACTAGACAGCACTCGCTGACAAGAGAATACATTTCCCAGCTTCCACTAACAACGTCAGAGCAACACAGCTATCTCTAAGCCCCTAGGACAGTTTCACAACCCAGCAACATCAAAGCCAAACAAAAAACAGGTCAGGCAGAGACATCAGCAAAAGCACTATTCCCAGGACAAGACAGTGGAAACACCTTACTATTTCAGAGGAGACATTAGCACCTACCTGTGAAGAGAACTGGAAGCGCCAGACCCATTGATACTGTCAGGATGTTACATTGTATCGAGAATCAGGACATTCTTCCAATAACTGTTTTCTGATTAGCATCATTGTAACTAGATTACTCCATTTCCAAATACGTTGCATCTTTCCTCATTCTAATTAACCTTATTCTACAAGATTCTTATAAAACCAGGCTTCTTCCTCAGCTAGAGGAAGAGAACCCTTGATATACATGATCTAGATGGTCAGTTTTATGTCAGCCGAGTCAATTTCTCTTCCAGCGATATCACATGTGATAAACAGCTTGTCAATTTCAGCTGATCTGGTTTGTGTGGTCTCGTGTTTTATTGGGCTAATAACTCTGACACCTATCAGTAATTATATAAGAATTATGTCCCACACGCCAATGTCCCCCTGTTCCACAATACTACCCAAGGCCCTAACATCAATTATATAATAAATGTGTCCTGAACCCCCTAGGTCCCTCTGTTCCACTACACTACTCAAGCGCCTAACATTAATTATATAAGAATTAGGCCCTACAAAGCATAGGTCTCTCTGTTCCACAACACTACCCAAGGCCCTACAAGCAACTATAAAGTCTTGTGTCATTATATCAGAATTATGCCATACACCCCGAGGACACACTGTTCTACAACACTACACAAGGCCCTATCATCAATTACATAAGCATTGTGTCCTATAATCCGTCGGCCCCTGTGTTCTGCAACACTAGCTGAGGCCCTACTAGTAATTATATAAGAATTATGTCCGACACCCCATGGGACGTTGTGTTCTACAATATTACCCAACATCCTACGATTAATTACATAAAAAATAATTATGTAAGAATTATGCCCTGCACCCCCGAGGTCTGCATGATCAACAACACTACCCGAGGCCCTACCATTAATGATATAAGAATTATGACCACCACCCCGCAGGTCCCTCTTTTCTGCATCACTACCAAGTACCCACCATTAATTATATAAGAATTATGACCGACAACCCCCAGGTTCCTCGGTTCTCCAACACTACCAAAGGGTATAGTACATAATTATATAACAATTATGTACTATACCCACTATGACCACTTTTCTGTAACACTGCCCAACGCCCGACCGTTAATGATGTGTGAATTATGTTCTACACCTCCTAGGTGATCTACATCACTACCAAGTCCCAGCATTAATTATATTAGAATTATATCCTGCACATGTTAGGACCCTTTCGTTTTACAACACAACCGAGGGTCGTATTATTAATCATAATAGAATTATGTCGTACACACGCTCTGTCCCTCTGTTCTACAATGCGACCCAGGGTCGGAATATTAATTCCATAAGAAAAATGCCCTACACCCAGAGGACCCCCTGTCCTCAAACACTCCTCAAGGTCCTACGATTAAGTACTTAAGAATAATGTCCTACACCCCGTGGATTCCCCTGCTCCACAACACTACCAAAGGCCCACCGCTAATTATATAAATATTATGTCCTACACCCGCGAGGTCACTCTTTTCTTCAACACTACCCAAGGCCCTAACATTAATTATAAAATAATTATGACCTACAACCCTTCAGTCGCTGTGTTCTACGATACTACCCAACGTTGTACCAATAATTATATAAGATTTATGCCCCATACCCAAGAGGACCCCTGTAATACAACACTACCCAAGTCCCTACCATTAATTACAAAATAATTTCCTACACCCTCTTCATTCTTTTGTTCTACAACACTACCCAAGCCCTACCTTTAATTACAAAACAAATATGTCCGACACCCCTAGGTCCGTCTGTTCCACAACACCACACAAGGCCTTACCACTAATTATATAAGATTTATAGCTTAAACCACCTTGGTCCCCCTGTTCTGCAACACTACCCAAGGCCCTAAGATTAATTATGTAAGAACGATGTCCTCCACCCACGAAGACAACCTGTTCTAAAAACTACCCAAGCCCAATCTTTTATTACAATAGAATTAATTCCTACAAGCCATAGGACCCCTTGTTCTACATTTCCACCCAAGTTTCTCCAACTCTACCAAGTGCTCCGGTGCTCCCTCAGTCCTCCGGGTGCTCCGGTTTCCTCCCACAATCCAAAGATGTGCAGGTCAGGTGAATTGGGCATGCTAAATTGCCAGGACTGTTAGGTAAAAAGGGGTAAATGTAGGGGTATGGGTGGGTTGCGCTTCGGCGGGTCGGTGTGGATCGAAGAGCCTGTTTCCACACTGTAAGTAATCTCATCTAATCTAATCGAAATAAGAATTATGTTCTGAACTCCCTAGGTCCCTCTGTTCTACATAAGCCTTGTGTCTTGCACCCAGTCGGTCTCTATGTTGTTATACACTACCCAAGGCCCAACCATTAATCATATAAGTATAATGTCTGACACCCCGATGTTCCTGTATTCTGCACACTACCCCAGGCACTACCATTAACTAGGTAAGGATTATGTAGTATACCCACGATGACCCCTGTCCTACAACACTATCCAAGGCCTATCAGTAATTATAAAATAACCTTTTCCTAAACTCGCCAGGTCCCTCTGTTCCACAACACGACCCAAGGCCGTACCATTAATTATATAAGAATCATGTCCTTCTCCACCTCGGTCTCTTTATCCTACAACATTACCCGGGGCCTGAATTAATTACGTAAGAATTATGTCCTCCACCCACGAGGATACCCTGTTCTACAAAATTACCCAAGCCCTATCATTATTTACAATAGAAATATTTTCTACACTCCCGACCCCCCAGGTTCCCTTGTTGTACATTATAACCCAAGTTTCAACCATTAATGACATAGGAATAATGTCCTACTCCTCCCCTACAACACTACCCAAGGCCCTACCACTAATTATATAAGAATTATGTCCTACACAATGGGGTCCCACTTTTCGACAACACTACCCAAGGCCTGAGTATTAATTACAGAAGAATTATGTCCCACACCCCCTAACTCCCTCAGTTCTACAATACTACTCAAGCCCTATCATTATTTACAATAGAAACTATATAAGAATTATGCCCAACACACCCTAGGTCACCATGTTCAACAACACTACCCGAGCTGAAAATGTGTTGCTGGAAGAGCGCAGCAGGTCAGGCAGCATCCAGGGAACAGGAGAATCGACGTTTCGGGCATAAGCCCTTTTCCAGGAACACTACCCGAGGCCTTAACATTAATGACATATGAATTATGTCCTACACCCCCAGGTCCCTCTGTTCTGTAGCACTACCCAAGGCCCCATAATTATATTATATAACAATTAAGTCATGTACCCCCTATCTCTCTCTCTCTCTCTGTTCTGAAACACTACCGAAGGCCCGTAGATTAGTGATATGTGAATTATGTCCTACGCAGCACAGGTCCCTCTGTTCTGCAACACTAACCAAGACCCCACCATTAATTATATAAGAATTATGTCCTATATACCGTACGTCTCTCTCTGTTTTGCAACACCACACAAGGCCCTAACATTAATGATATAAGAATTACGACCCACACACACAACACTACCGAAGTTCCGTCTACTTATTATGCAAGAACAGCCTCTAGGTCCCCCTGTTCTACACCACTACCCAAGGCCCTACCATTAATTATAAAATAATTATGCCCTACACCCCTTAGGTCTGTGTGTTCTGCAACACCGCCCAAGGTCCTATCATTAATTAAATGAAATTATGTCCCACAGTCATAGGTCCCCCTATTCTGCAAAACAGCCCAAGGCCCTATTATTAATTATTTTCAAAATATGTGCTGCAAACCCTAGATGTTCTACAACACTACCCAGGGCCCTGCCACCAATGAGATGAAATTATGTCGTACAGCCCTACGTCCCCCTGTTCTTTAACACTGCCTAAGGCCCTTCTATTAATTATTTAAAAAATATGTGCTGCAAACCCTAGGTGTTCTCCAACACTACGCAAGGTCCCACTATTCATTACATAAGAATTATGTCCGACATCCCCGAGGTTCCCCTGCTCTACAACACTATCCAAGGCCCTACCATTAATTAAATAAGAATTATATCCTGCACCTCCAGGTTATTCTATTCTACAGCACTACCCAAGTCCTACCGTTAATTATAATATAATTATATCCTACACATGCTCGGTCCCTCTGTTCTACAACACATTAAGTACCATGTTCATATTATTAATTCCAGAAGAATAATGTCCTACAACCAGAGGACCCCCTGTCCTACAACACTACGCAAGGTCCTACCTTTAATTACATAAGAATAATATCCTACACCCTTTAGGGTCCCCTGTTCTACAATACTACCCAAGGCCCTACTATTAATTATATAAGAATAGTGTCCTACACCCCGTAGGTCACTCTCTTCTTCAACATTACCCAAGGCACTAACATTAATTACAAAGCAATCATATCCTGCAAACCCTCAGTCCCTGTATTCTCCATCAATACCCAACGCCGTACCATTAATTATATAAAATTTTTGTCCTATACCCACGAGGACCACTGGACTACAACACGACTCAAGTCCCTACCATTAGTTACAAAATATCTTTCCCACACCCCCAAATCCCTCTGTTGTACAGCAGTAACCAAGCCCTACCATTAATTAAAATAGAATTATGCCCGACAGCCCTAAGTCCCTCTGTTCTACAACACTACCCAAGGCCTTATCACTAATTATATAAGAACTATGCCCTCCACCCACGAGGACACCCTGTTATAAAAACTACCCAAGCTCTGCCATTAATTACACTAGTATTATTTCCTACAAGCCCTCGGCTCGCTTGTTCTACATTACTACCGAAGGCTCTACCATTAATTACATAGGAATAATCTTCTACACCAACGAGGACCGCCGCTCTACAACTCTACCGAAAGTCCTCCCATTAATTGCACAATAAATATGTCTCACACCCTCCAGGTCCCCATGTTCTACACCATTTCCCAAGGCCCTACCATTAATTATGTAACAATTATATACTATAGACACTAGGACACCTGTTCTGCAACAGAGCCCAAGGCCCTTCCAATAATTATATAAGAATTATATCCTACACCCCCTAGATGTTCTACAGCACTACCCATGGTCATATCAAGGATTACGTTCTACACACTGATGTCCCACTTTTCAACAACAGTACCTAACACCTGTGGATTAATTATGGAAGAATTATGTCCCACACCGCCGAGATCCCTCATTTCTACATTACTACTCAAGCCCCTACCTTTCATTATATAAGAATTATGCATTACACCACCCTAGGTCTGCATGTTCAACAACACTACCCGAGACCCAACCATTAATGACATAAGAATTATGTCCAATAGCCCCCAGGTCCCTTTGTTCTGCAACACTTCCCAAGGTTCCACTATTAATTATATAACAATTATGTTCTAAGCCACCTAGGTGCCCCTGTTCTACAACATTACCTATGGCCCTACAATTAATTACGTAAGCATTATGTCCGGTACCCACGAGATCCCTGTGTTGTACTGCACTACCGAAGGCCCAACCATTAATCATATAAGTATGATGTCCGACACCCTGAGGTCCCTGTGTTCTGCACTACCGTTAACTTGATAAGAATTATGTCCTACAATCCCAAGTCCCCCTTGATCTACAACACTAACCAAGGCTCTACAATTATCTATATAAGATTATGTCCTATACACAAGAGGACCCCTGTTCTACAACATTACTCAAGTCCCTACCATTAATTATAGATTTTTTTTTCCCTAAAGCCTCCAGGTCCCTCTGTTCCACAACACTAACCAAGGCCTTACCACTAATTATTTAAGAATCGTGTCCTTCACCACCTAGGTCTCTCTGTTCTAAAACACTACCGAAGTCCTGACAATTAATTACTTAAGAATTATTTCCTCCACCCATCAGGCCACACTATTCTACAAAATTACTCAAGCCCTATCATTATTTACAATAGAAGTATTTCCTACCCAACCCAGGTCTTCTTGTACTACATTACTACCCAAGGTTCTACCATTAATTGCATAGGAACAATGTCCTACACGCACGAGGACCCCCTGCTCTACAACATTACCCAAGATCCTACCACTAATTATATCACAATTATGTCCTACACACCGATGTCCCACCATTCGAAATACACCACCCAATGCCTGAGCATTTCGTATGGAAGACTTATACCCCACACTCCCGAGATCCATCAGTTCTGCAATACTACTCAAGCCCCTACCTTTAATTATATATAAATTATGCCCTAAAACCCAGAGGTCTGCATGTTCAACAACGCTACCCGAGGCCCTACCATTAATTATATAAGAATTAAATCGTACACCCCCCTCCCCCCAGGACCCTCTGTTGTGCAACATCATCCAAGGCCACTTAATTATATAAGAATTAAGTTCTGTACCCCCTATGTCTCTCTGTGTTCTGCAACACTACCGAAGGCCCGTCCATCAATGATATATAATTTACGACCAACACACCAGAGGCCCCACCATTAATTATATAAGAATATATAAAACGGTATAAAATGGTAACAAGTGACAATACTGGGATGTCAAATTGCAGATGATCTTTCTGCTGCACTACGCAAAGCGCTAACCACTGCACGATACTGGCACCACATGGAATAGCATGATGCAAAAAGCAGTAAAGTTAGTGGCAGAGGATATGTTAGGAACAGGACCACATGAACAGTAGGAATACTTGACAAACAGTGACTGAGACATGCAAACTCATGGTGGGCTGAATGGTTAGTTTCGGTATCTCTAGAGCCGATGGATATTTCATCACTTAGTTTGTTGAAGGCGAAGATCGATATAGTTCTCCAGAAAATGAAAGTGTCAGGGAATAGTGCAGGGAATTTCTGGAATGTATTTCTGCAAAACAAATGTAGTTTAACATCGGTTACTTTACCAATTTCGTCATACAAGGAAGTGACCACTGCTGTGGAATATTATTTCATGCCAGGTTTCAGGCATGGAATACGAGAAACTGTGTGGTGCAGCAGCGAAGATCAAACTGGAAATGCGGATGGGGACGAACCAGCAGATATGGTTTCAGTAATGAAATCATTGAGTGTGAAGTATTTCACTGAAAGTATAGAGTGAATTGAAATGCCGGGGACTGGGAGTTCCAACATTGCGTGGAGCAGCTTTTATTGACGTGGTTTACGTCGCATCAGGCTGGGAGCTCCAACCTCAACTGCAGCTGCTTCCATTGACACGAAGTAGTGAGCACCGGGACATCAAGCTGGAAGTTCCAACTTTATCTGGAGCAGCTTTTATTGACATCTGCACAGAGAGAAATGGAGGAAATGTTTTCGCTCTCTGAGCTATCTCATATGGCTAACTCTGCTCTGGGCACGAAGTGTATTTTTTTACTCATTTCATTTTATTCAAGTTATTGTAAACTCGCACAGGTCGTTAAAGTACTTTCAGACTTCGAAAATTAGCTTGAACACGATGTTGTTATTAGACATTAGTTTATCAAAAGTGATGGAGCAAAATCAGTAAAGTGAATTTAAAATTCATCAGATGAGCGGAGATCCCATTCAATGGCTGAGTAGACACAAAGTTTCATGAGGATGAATGTCTTTTCGTTACAAAACCTACCGCTGCACAAAGAGTGGATCATTGGAATGAAGCAGTAAAGGAGGTTATCTTTCCTGGGTATTCAACTTGTGAACATGAGTACGATTGGTCATGTCCGTGTTTAGATCACAACTCTGTGGAGTACCAACCTCAAGCACGCGCAAGCGCAGTGTCACAATGGAAATGCGCTTGGTTACGGTCCAGAGATTGTAGTTAAAGTTTCGACTTGGTTCAAAAGCAAGATTGGCAGGTTTCAAATTCACATACAAGCTAATTTACCGCACAATGTAGCACATACAACGGGCCAGTGGGACATGGATAACATGCCTAACTGTCGACCTGCTGTGTGGAGTTTCGATTCCATCCTGGCTTGCGGGCAGCGCTGACTTTATTGCACTAATACTGACTGTTCTGAAGCCGAAATGCGATTTGCACCTTGAACTGCAGGGACAAGAGTCCCTTCACTAAATGTCACTGCGAACGTCAGAGTCAATATCCCAGAGTCATCACTGGGGGGGATGCTGAATTCGTCGCTCACGCTGCCCTTTACACATGTCAACTTTCCGAGGTTCACTGTGGCACCTGCAATTGTAAAGGAAACAAGATACAGAGCCAAGTCTCAGCTTTGACAATTTTGGGAAAACCTTTAGGAAGCGGAATCAGAGGAGAATGGAGAGTGAACTGTCTGAATGAGCGAGACTGCCGAGTGACCGTTCCCCTTCTTTAAGAGACTGGGAAATTCTGTACTGTCTCTCATTTCTTGATGTCATTAACTGATCCGAGGTACTGAAAGCTCTCCACTTGCAGGGGGTCTGCTTTTGCTGATGTCACTGTCAGGATAGAAACAAACCCCAACTCCCGGACTGAGAATCAAAGCCGGGTCACAGCGAAGGAAGCGAAAACAATGGACCTGCTAGCCCACCACGGACAGCTACACGAATACCACGTATGTGTAGAATGACAGCCCGCAAGGTCGTTGTACATGCTTTCGTCAGATGCAATCGCTTGACTGTCTTTATTCATTTTCATCACTTGGGCTTGTCTGTGTTAACAACTCAAGTTCAGATCCGTGTATTTCTGAAGGTTATGTGGGTTCGCCTCTGTGCATCCCTTCAGACAGTGAATCCTGATTCAATCATCCGCTTGCTGATGAGATTTTTCAGCATATATCCTCAACTCTTTCCACCTCTTAACTTCAGTCTACGGCCCTGTTGATCGGTCAAGAGGAAACGTTTCTTTTAGTCTGCATTTTCCATGTCGCTCATTACTTAGTGCATATGAAACATGTATCCTCGCAGTTTCCTCTGCCTTAAGAAAACAACCCCAGTCAAAACAATCTGTCTTCATAAGCTAAACCTTTCAACTTGGTCAATTTCTGCATGGTTTCCAGTGCGATCACATGACTACTTCAATGTGAATTGCAGAACTGCTGGCAATATTTCGGGGGAACCGAAAGAACAAATGAAATGAATGACTGGAGAAAGCCACAGAAACTTGTCTTTTCCAATAAAACATCTTTTGCTCAATCCTGCGCTGTGCACTTATCCTGAGCCCGATGCTCCAGTACTCTCTTGTCCGTGTCAGTAAAATCTGCTCCACGAAGATTAATCACAGAATAGCTGCATCTAAATGGATTGAATTGTTTGAAGATGCCGACCATGGGTTTGAACACTTTCACCCAAAACAGTGACCGCAGCAGTACAGAATGAACAGTGCAAATGTGAGTATTATATTGCGCAATACCTCAGTGAAATGGGAGGGTGGACGTTTAGGCGAGTTAGTTCTTGTGGGAGGGAGAGATTTCTCCGACAAAGGGTGGTTATGATATGTGAAACGCAAAGATGTGAGACAGCGGGTGTTTGAAGAAGGGAACTTATCACCACGTAGAGTATTTTCATGTAAAACAAAGATTGATTTTTCCAGCGTTTGCTAAGCACATATTACATGGAGTAAAACAGGAAAAATGCCGAATGCTGTGACCGTGAATCGAGCAGAACTTGCTGTGTTTACAATGCCACGGAAGAACCATTTCATGATCCTGGTGCCACATGGAAAAGCCCGATGCAAAAAACAATAAGGATCGTGGCAGAGGTTATGCCAGGAACAGAACCATACGCACAAAGAAATACTTGTCAAACGGTGACTGAGATGTGGGAACTCAGATTCGGTTGAATCTTTAACTTCTATGTTCCGAGAGACTGTAGAGATTGCAACACTGAAGTTGTATGATATTACGTTTGCGAGATATCTACAAAACTTCAAAAGGTCAAGGGATACTGCAGGGTATTGCTGAAATGTATTTCTCAATAACACTGTATTTTAACATCGGTTACTTCAACAATTTCCTCACTCATTGACGTAATCATATAATGGCTGTCATATAATCCCAGTTCAAGGGCGTGGAATCAGAGAAATTGAGTCGCACTGCACCCAAAACTAATTGGAAATGGTGATGGCGTTGAGCGCGAGCATGTGGCTGCGAAATTGCAATCGGTGAGCGGAATGCCATTCTCTGATGACACAGAGGCGAGTGAAATATCGAGGCCAAAAACCCCCGCCTGAACGACAGCGGCTTCAATTCCCACTCATCAAGTAGCAGTGGTACGTCAGGCTGGGAACTCCAATTTCACCTGCAGGAACTTGTATTGACGTGGAAAAGGGAACACTGGGCCATCAGCTGGGCAAAAGGATAGTCAACTATTTTAATCTTAAGTGAAGTAGTCTTCACTTGTTTGTGGATCGAGAAAATATCTGGAACTGGGACAGTATAAATTACTAAGAAGAATTCTGCAAAGAGTCAATTCTTGGAGAAGCATCTGTGCGGAGTGATGCAGAGGAATGTTTACGTCATCAGCCCGTCCTTATATGGTTGACTTTTCACTGGATTAATTTCCATGAAGGGATTTATTTGCTCGGTTCACAGTATTCACTTTCCTGCATACTCGCAAAGGTCGTTACTGTAATCGAAACCTCTGAAAGTTAACTGGTATATACAATGTGGTGATTAGGCTCACGTTCTCATCAGTTCTGCTGAAGAAGTGGATTCGAAATTCATCAGATCAGCAGTGATTCCATTGAATGAATGAGCATACAGAGTGTGAATGGAAGCTTCATGAGGACAAATGTGTTTTTTTTTTGGAAAATTCGCTGCTTTGCAAGGTAATGAAGATTGGACTGAAGCAGTGACAGTGATTATCTTTATCGCTTGTTCAACTGGTGAACATTACTGCTATTAACCGTATCCATATTAAGATCACGGCTCTTAAAGTCATGCTTGTCTATCGGGCCAGTGGTGCAATGGATAACGCGCCTGACTACGGATCAGGAGATTGTAGGTTCGTAATCCTACCTGGCTCGCAGGTAGGGCAGATATTAATCCCGCTGAAAAACTGATTTTTCTGAAGCCCGAATAAGGTATGAGCTCTTCATCTGCAAGAACGAGAATGCCTTCATTAAATGTCCCTGAGAACATGAGAGTCAATGTTCCAACGTCATCACAGGAGGGAAGCCGAATAGTCGTACACTTTGCTCATGGGCACATTTCCATTTCATAACGCCACCGATCGAATAACTGTTGCTCGCGGGAATGCTCGGCTTTGAGCATTTTTCGAAACTCTTTGGCCAGTGGAATCAGAGAAGAATGAAGGGTTAATTGTCCAACTGACCTTTATCGAGAGTGAGCTCCAGCCGCTGACTGATTAAGGTTTGCCTGTCAGTCTATCCAAGCCTTTCTGCATCTTATCTGAAATCGACAAACCCTGGTGATCAATCAAGAGCAAATGTTTCCTTCAATCTGGAATTTCATGCTCCACATTATTTCGTACACGTCAATCATGTCTGCGCACAATTAGCTCTGCTCTGAGAAAAGCAAGCCCCGTTTTGCCGAGGCCACCCCACTCAAAACTTTCTTGTGCAGGCAATGCAGAGCGTAACGTCGTTATTTGTTTTGGTGAATGTATAATAAAATTTACTCGGAATACTTTACATAGGTGACTTCCAGTTTTTAAAACAGAGAGAAAATTATTCACAACATGAAGGGATGAAACACACTCTCGATAAAGATCAGTTGGACAGTTAACCCTTCATTCTTCTCTGATTCCACTGGCCAAAGAGTTTTGAAAAATGCTCAAAGCCGAGCATTCCCGGAGCAACAGTTATTCGATCGGTGGCGTTATGAAATGGAAATGTGCCCATGAGCAACGTGTACGACTATTCGGCTTCCCTCCTGTGATGACGCTGGAGCATTGACTCTCATGTTCTCGGGGACATTTAATGAAGGCATTCCCGTTCTTGCAGATGAAGAGCTCATACCTTATTCGGGCTTCAGAAAAATCAGTTTTTTAAGCGGGATTAATATCTACAATATAGAATACCCACAGAACTCAGCTATCCAAAATAGACTTAATTATGCTTTTCCAAAAATACACAACAGTCCTGATAATTAAACCCCATAAACACAGAGTAAAAATGAAACAGTTTTACAGGTCGAAATTAGAGGGGCAGAAGAAGAGAGACACGCACATCACTGGCATCGATAGGCACCTTGAAAGCCTTCGTATAAGTGGTGTGGCTGATACATTGGCAATGGTTAACAAAGTATTTAGGCTGTAAAATACATTTTGAAAGTCTTGTATTCACTGAAATTTCTTGCCTGTTTTTCACAATTCAGTGAGTGGAGCAATCCCACTGCTAACGTTCAGCACAAATTTTCAGTTAAAGCCACTCAATGCGGGGAACTGGAATACTGCTGTTTTCGTCAACAATCTTTAAAAGTCCCCTGTAACTTTCGATTTCGCATCCCGTGGGGCTATTTGTCCGTGTTCACGACATATCCCAGGAAGGTGACTTTGGCTTTGGCAGGTGCACTTTCAGCTAGGTTTACAAACCAGTTTGACTTCCTAATTCGATCAAACAAGCCCGATAAATGCAGTAAATATTCAATCCATGAGAGACCGATAGTCACCAGGCACAATATACACCAGACAGTTGCGTATTCGGCAATTACCCTGTCAGTTAACCTCTGAAATGTGGCTGAACTGTTTTCCATACAAACGGCATTACTTTAAATTTCTGCAGGCCAGTTGGCGTTATAAAATTGCCTTTGATGTTTCTGACAAAGTTCACTGCCAGTAACCTTTGAGGAAGTCCAACTTAGAAATGTAAGTTGCTCCTCCAATCTTTTCCACACAGTCCTCCAACTGTGGATATGTATACGCATCAATCTTTCTAACAACATTGATTTTGTGATAGTCCACACATAACTGTTGGGTCTTTTCTGGCTCTGGCACCATGATGATGGGTGAACTCCATTCATTAAAACTCACTTCGGTTATGCCATTTTGGAGCATACGTGACATCTCCTTATGAACTTGTACAACTTTAGAGGGTTATACCTGCAAGGATGTTACAAAGTCAGAACAGCATCTCCTATATTTACATCATCTCCAATTAGATCATTAATACCCAGTATATTTCAGCAGATCTCCCCATGCAAGAGTAATAACTTTCGATTTTCTTCTGGAAGATAACTGAATAACTTTACCAGTTTTGGATACCTTGGCATTGTCCAATTTTATTTCAGGAACGTCCAATGCAGAATTCCCTGACATTGGTTCTTCCTAGTGTATCGTAGTCAATAACACATTCTCCTCTTGTGTTTGTTCTCTGCCAAAATACCTTCAGAGCATATTCCCATCGCACATTCTGTGAGATTCCTTCATGCCTGGAGTCGCTATCAAGTAGCTAACCTAACTCAATTTCCTCTCAATTTGATAAGGTCTTCTAAACCTTACTTTAAAGTTTCACCGATTAATGGAATTTAAATAAATATATGATTCCCAGTGGCAAAATTGTGATTTTTTTGGATTTCTCATACAGTTCCTGCTTCACCGTTTGCTGCGATACTTTTAAATACTGTCCCAACAACTCCCCTACATTATTTAGTCCAACTCTAAAATTTGACACAACGTCCAAATGCGTGGTCTTTTTAATCTGACTTACTAATTTTACCTTAATAAATGTTAATGGTCCTCTTACTTTATGCCTAAAATTGGTTCCAGATGAACTTAGTTTGGTGGATTCTTTTGGTACATCTCAGATCGCAAACAGCACTGACGCAACTCCCTTATGGAAATAATCTGGCTACTCCGAACCATAAAAACTCACATAGTCTTTAATAATTGATGTCACCTTTCCAGTGCACCCTGTGATTCTGGATGGTACACAGTAGATTTGAATCGTTTTATTTCTAAGCTCTCTATATATTCCTTGAAAAGTTTGGATGTGATGCTTGACCCTTGAGCTAATTGTATCTCTGATGGCAGTCTTAATCCAGTTTGTAAAAAAATCGTAATTATTCCACAATCCTTTTAGCTGTCATATTGCACGATTGAACAACATTTGGAAATCTCGTCAATACATCAATTTCTGTTAATTAATACTTATTCCCATCGCTTGTTGGATGTTGGAAACCTACAAAATGAATGAAGACACTTAAGAAAGATTCCTCGAACGCTGGAATAGGTATTAAAGGTGCAGGCTTTGTTATATCCCATTGTTTTCCTATTAGGTGAAATGTATGATACGTCTGGCAAAATTCAAATGCATTCCTCTGCAATCCAGGCCAGTAAAAATGTCTTTGTATTTTAGCCTCCGTTCTCCTCACGCCTAAGTAACCTCCAATTTGTAGCACATGCGGCACTAGCAGCACCACTTTTCTGTACCCTCCAGGAAAAAAAGAGTTCTGCCCATTTCTCACTTGCTTGAATATGTGTTGCTCTCCATTTCCTCCTTAACATATCATTTGCTAAGTAATATCACACGGGGATGCATTCAATCTCCTTCCAAGTCCATGTCTTCTGATCCAACTGCTTTAATTTTTCATCTTTCTGCTGTAACTCGGTAGCATAGCAGAGCTGAATATACTTGCCTTTTTAACGCTTGTCCCCTGCTGTGTCCCAATTATTTGATAAAAAATACTTTGTAATCATAGTTCAGCTTCCTAATCCGTGCCTTTTGATTTCTCCTGCTTCAGCTTGTGACTCTGTGATCGCGTTAAGAAACAATCTGGGAAAATTCCTTGATACACATCCTGCATTGCTGCACTTGCTTGCATCTTGACTGGCTTTTCAACTGGAGTAGGCAGCACGCTTACCGGCGATTGCGCTATATCATTTGCACGCACAAATTCTGTTCTTGGAGCTGAGAGTTTTTCCAGAACTCCCACCAGAAATTCCCCACTCTTTTCTGCCCACTCTCTCCTCACTGTACATAACTGAGCAATTTTTCGTCCCACCATGAATCCCCGTGTACATAGTTCTTCAGGAGTACATGTGTCCCCCTCCTTCTGCATCACAGACAGAAACGATCCTGTGTCCCTTAATATTGTTACCTCTCTATCTGCTACTCCTGTCCAAGGTAAATGAACTTTAACTTTGCAGATATATTATTAAAGCGGATGTAGCAACCTCTGATCGGCTTGTGCACTCTGATGCAGCTTTCCACCCTCCACTGTGCTTTCTATTGCCATGCCAACAAAACATCCAGGCTTGTTTCGTTTCCCTGCATCTGACTTTCCAGTGCTTTCCCTAGTTCTCCAACACTGATTTCATGTAGCATACTTTATTGCAATGAAAACCTCAGAACTTGTTTCCTTCAAGAGTTTTCTATTTACCCTGTGATAAGTTATCCTAATGATTTTCACAGAGATTTGACTTTCCCTTTCCACGTGAGGATTTGTCTTTTCCCAATTTCTATCCCTCAGACTCAAAATGATTCTGGAAGCCCATCCTTGTTTTATGGACCACTTCATAACAATCAGCTATTTCAGCTGCTAACATTGTCGTTTTAACAATATGCTCTTCCAGAGTAAGCTTATCTTCAGCCTTTCTCTCCAGCCTTTTAAGGTGAATTCCTTTAATAATTGCCAATTTCTGAAGTTCAAACCCTGTCTCCCTTTCTCTCTGCTCTGCTGCTCTCCCTTCCTCTCTCTTTCTACTTCGAATCGTATCTCAAACTGCTTCAAATATGGTGTCCTTTCCTTATCTCTCGAGTCTAACTCAAGCTGCTTCATTTTCAAATAAATATAAAGCATCTCTACAGATTCTCATGGATTTTCCAGCTTAGTAATGCTGAGCTACTGCGGGAATGATCTCTCCTTTCCTCACAGAAAGAGGCAAATACAACCCCAGTATGTCTGCTAATTCCAGAAGCCCGGCCTGAATTATTTTTTGTAAAACTACGAACTTTACATCGTCCATAGCAAGACAACTCTTTGTACCTAAATGAGACATTGCTTTCCCAAGCATTGCCTAGCTCAATCCAAATCAACGCCCGAAATTAAGACGCAAGCACCTATCAGTTGCTCTTTTAATCCATCCACTACCTCGCAATTTGTTATGGACGAGGCTAAACCATTCAAAACGTTATTAAGCAGACAACCCAGACCGTAACATTATATATATTTCGTTAAGCGCACAGTGAAAATTACCCGAGTAAGCTAGTTACAAAAATTATTCACAAAATGTCGGATTGAAAAACAAAAAACAGAATAGTGGATACCCACAGAACTTAATCTATCCAAAGTAGACTTAATTATGCTGTTCTGAAAATACACAACATCCTAAAGAAAGCACCTTAAAACAGTAAAAATGAAACAGAAGCTTACAGTTAAAAACTAGAAGGGCAGAAGGAGAGAGGCTATTAGTTCGTGCACCACTGCTGCAGGATCTAAAAACCGGAATTCAACTTTCCAGAATGACCACTCTTTTTCCATTGTATAGTTCATTTCTAAAACATTAAATCTTTGGCCTTAAGCCTCAGCTGTTTACGGAGAAACGAAAGGCCTCACAGTGAACACTTTCATCTCTGTAACACTTCATCCGATTCGGAGCCCGAACTGTTTTAAAATGCCTTTGATAAAAAAAAGCAAGAGACATTATCCTTGAGAAAAAGTACAGCTCCGTTTCTTTTTAAAAAAGAGAACATCTTTGTGAGAGCCCAGTCCATAAAAAAACTATCTTCATAAGTCAAACTCTTCGAACAGATAATATCCTGGTAAATCTGTTCTGCACCGTTTCCAATGCTATCACATCCCTATTATAATGATAATTGCAGAAAGACACACAGTACTCCAGCTAGAGCAGTTTATGCAAATGAAATTAACAACTTAGAAAGTCACAGAAACTGCACTTTTCCACTAATGTGACTTTAACACAATACTGCCCCGTGGAGACAGTAAGAATTGCAGATGCGAGAACTCAGAGCCGACAGTGTGGTGATAGAAAACACAATAGGTCAGGCAGCATGCGAGGAGCGGGAGAGTTGATGATTCGGGCATAAACCCTTCATCAGGAATGAGGTTTGTGGCCGTGGGGACTGATAGATAAATGGGAGGTTCGGGGATTTGGGAGCGTGATAGCTGTGAATGCGAGGAGTAGATAAAGGTGGAGAATAAGATATTAGTTCTGACAGGAGGTGGAGCGGGTCGGTTGGAAAGGTGATGTGCAGGTCAAGAAGGCAATGCTGAGTTGGAATCATGAAACTAGAATAATGTGAGGGAAGGGCGAATGAGGAAACTGGTGATCCCATGTGGCATCAAGGGCCCAAGGGGAAGATGAGGCCTTCTTCTTTCAGGCGACAGGTGTTCAGGGAATGTCAATGAAGGAAGCGCAGGCCCTGCATGTGCTTGGCAGATTGGGAGGTGGAGAATGAATTTCATCGGTGATGAGCTTCTAACTGCATATCCAAACTATCATTACGAACACGTTATTACATCTTAGGAACAGTATCTAACACTACCCCGCCTGAGGAGAAGGCGAGGATTGCAGACGCGAGAGATTAGCATCAGGAAGGATGCCGCTAGATAGCACAGCGGTTAGGCAACATCGGAGGACCAGGAGTGTCAATGTTTCCAACATTCCTGACGAAGAACTTATGCTCGAAACATCGACTTTCCTACTCCATGGATGCTGCCTTCCCAGGTGTACTTTTCCAGATCCACACTTTTAACTCGACACCACCTTAGCTCAACTGCATAGGAAAATTAAGATGCACCTGTCACCACTCAGTTGATTCTTCTGTCGCATGCGAGACAAACTGCAACATTCATTTCCCCATAAATATCAGGTCATTCAGATCGCTGAAGAAAAGAAAACTGCAGAGGCTGAATATCTGAGAGAAAAGAAATAATTGTTGCAGAATTCAGCATCCTGTCAGTTCAACTTTATGTTTGGATATTAAAAATGGTAAAGGAAAAGAGAAAGCTGCAGTTCAATAACTGCTACGTTCTGTTTCTCAAAAGAAAAAAAGAGTTTCATGAACTGGAATGTTTCGATCAGGCAAGGCATGCTCACCTTGTCAAGTGCTGATAGGAATGGAGGAATACATATTGGCTTCGCCACTGCTGAACAGATGAAAAATATCATTTTGCCTTCCGAATCAGTTGATGATCCTGTAGAAAAGTCAATGTGACTCATAAACGCAGCACAGCCAGTTCGGTGTGTATTTCAGAGTCCTGCAACATCACAGTTTATTTAAAGGATCTTTATTGATTGTTCCTTATAAATATGGCATTCTCCATTCCATTATGCATTGGACAATATTGTACCCACTCATTTATTCATTGGTACATCACTCAATTTTAGTACCCCTAAAGTTCCATTCACGACTTAACTACCAAACTACTTTCACGAAAAAAATGTTTATTTTTAAAACCGAAGACTGAGCTGAAGCAATGCCTCTTGGAAATCAACCATCATTCTCTCACTCTCTATACCTTATTTCGTGTGTCTCAGTGCCTGTCACCTTAAACCTGTGCCCTCCAGTTCTGAACTTCAGCATCCTGCGCAAACGATTTAGTCCAGTTGCCTATCCATGCCCCTCATGATTTTATAAACCGTGAGAATGTTACGCACTGCCTTGAAAATTCCAGCGAAAAAGCCCCTGCCGACCACATCTCCACGCTTAACTCAAGCCCTCAGGTCCCCACAACATCCTTGTAACTTATTTGTGCACAGTTTCAATTTTCACACAATCCTTCCTGTAGAAGTTGACCATAATTGCAAGCAGTATTCTAAATGTGATCTCGCCAATGCGCTACATCGCCACAACATGACATTCCAACTTGAATAATCGACTTTCTGACTAATGACAAAAAGCGTGCCAAGTACTTTCTTCACCATCTTGTCTACTTGTGACATCACTTTATCTGCTTTTATAACTTTTGCAATGACAGATAAAGTTGTGATTGTCACGATGTTCTGCTGCCTTGACGGACATGTGGCCCAACATGCAAAATCTCTCTGTTCCTCTGGGTTTCCGCGTGTCCTGCCATTCATTGAGTAATCCGTTGATGTGTTTCTTCCAATGTGCATCACCTCATGTTTTTCATGGTTAATTTCAACATCCCTATCTGAATTTGACAATTGACAAATCCATCTCTGATCTCCTCCATCCTAAGACCTTCTTCCTCACTATTAACCATTTTGCTAATATTCGCATCATCGATAGCTCTGCTTCTCATTTCCCCCGAATTTGTTCTATATTCTTTACAGACATCCACAAACGACATGGGACCCAGCATTCATCCTTGTGTTACAGCATTGAATACCAGTTCCAATCACACAAACAGCCTTCTATCACCATCCTGTGTCTCCTACCACCACCAAATTAAGTTTGGATCCAACTTGCCAGGGGACCTTAAATCCCTTTTCACTTTTATCCTCTTACCAGTCTCCAGTTTGGTGTCGTGTTAACGGCTATGTTGAAATCGACACAAAAAACATCAACTTCACTCTCCTCGTTTAAAAAACCCGATCACTTGCCAATAAAATATATTTAATTTAATCTGTTAGGCATGACATTCTGTAACAAAGCCGTGATGACTCTTCCTGATGAAACCTTGACTGGACAAGTGGCAGTTAACTCTTTCCTACAGGGTTTGCTCGAAAAGATTCCCTTTAACTGATGTGAGACTCACTGCTGTGTGATTCTCTGGTTTATCTCTCCCAATCTTGCTGAAAAGTGGAACCGCGTTAGTCCAGTCCACTACAAACCCAAAGAGGAAAGTAAAACATTTCCTCCATTGTGAAAGAGAGGAACATAAGATACAAATCCGTCCTGAATTGGGAATATGCCCACTTTAAGCCGCTCAGAACCACGAACACTTCATCAGTCCCTGTCAAACTTCTTCAGAACCTTTCGATCCCACGTCCTGCATTCTGTCCCTATATCTTAGCACAAGATGACTGTTCGCTTGCTGAACAAGTAAAGTGATTCACTCAGTTATCCCATTTGCTGACACAACTCTACTGTCACACTGGAAGGAGAACATTCAGTTATTTTAACTCGAACATGGTGTATTAAGACTTTGTGGTGATAAAGTATATTACAGTGAGAAATGGTGTGAATTTTCTCTCACTGAAAAACATTCACTTAATTCCACCTCTTGTGGAGATTCCTATCTGTTCCCGTCTGACATGTCCGAAATTTAGCTCTCTGTTGTTTTCCATATTCAGAACAGAACTGCGGCACAAATCCAAGCACATGATTTCTTTAATTATTGACCTACGAAGTCTATGCCAATGCCTCACATTGTAATGGGATTCATCAACAAGAGAACTTTTCAGGATTAACACAGTTGTGACTTATGTGCAGGGGGTCATCACACAAGCACAGTATCAAGCTTCCTCAGGCGCAAGACAAAAGATGCTGGAAAGAGAAATCGGAGTTGACATTTTCGGTGCAGTGACGCCGTCCTTAGCATTGATTATTTCCAGGACAGGTTTGGTCTATATGCAGAAGATATGTGGGGGCGCAGTAATTAGAAGTGAACGAGATGTTGGGAGAGAGCCGAAAGAGAGAGACTAACAGTTGGACATAGGAATGGATAATGATTTGTTTGGAGCATTAACAACTGGTCATGGAGACTGTTTATGACTAACCATAGGTATTGTGTAATGGCTGCTATGCTATAAGTAGGCCTGGTGTGTGTGTCGGGGGCCAGGACATGGGAGACTTCAGGCCTCTAAAATGATTGAAATTGGTATGGATGGTCGCTGGGTCCTCAAGCAGAAAATGGCCTGTTACTTTTTCAGCATGCGCTGAGCTATGGTGGAACACTGCATTTAGCCTGAGATAGAGACGTTGGCGAGGAAACATGGTTCTGTGCTAAAGGAGCAATCAACTGGAAGCTCTGGGACATTTTTGGCGATAGAACTTTGTATTCTGCAAAACGGTCATTCAATCCAGACTTCATTTCCCAAAGTAATGGCGACCACAATATGAGCAGTGAATCTATTAGACTGGATTGTGTGAAGTGTAGGGAAAGTGTTGCTTCACCTGGAAGGTGTATTTGAGAACTTGTGTGCTAAGCAGGGAGTTCAGAAATGGACAAGTGAGGAGAAGCAAGAAGCAAGAAGAAAGGATAGTGTAGAAGATATTATTAGAGATGTTGTTAATAAATGGGTGAGAAAGCGACCATAAAGGAACTATACCTGAATGCTCGTACTTTTTGGAAGAAGTTTGGGGATATAACGGCATAAATTATCACGAACGAATACAATTTAGTAGACATTGAAGATACATGGAGACAGCATAGTCAAGACTAGGACGTAAATATTCACGGGCATGAGACAATTCGGAAGGACAGAAATGGTGGTAAGGAAGGTGGTGTAACTCAAACGTTCAAGGGCAACCTCAGACCGATGCTGACAGATGACATACGTTCTATGGAGAAGGAGTTTGAATCCATTTGGGAGGAAAGTCGAAGTTCTAAGAAGAAAATGTCATTGATTGTCGGAGTCTACCGGCTCCAAATTTTATGATCACATTGGGCAGGGCAGGAAACAAAGACATAAATAACACCTGAAAAAATGGTATGGCAATTATCATGCGGGATTTTAATCAACATGTCGATCGGTCGAAGCAGCTCAGTCAGGGTAGCCTTGATGAGGAGAGTATTGAGTATCTGCGAGAGATTCCTTAACTACTGTGTAATGAAGCAGGTCAACAAGGAGAGAGGCCAAATTAGATTTGGTACCGGGTAATGAACACGGCAAGGTGATAGATTTGGCGGTAGGCGAGCACTTTGGTGATAGTTACCAAAATTAAATTATGTTTACTTGAGCTTTTCAAAGGGATAGGTATACACTGGAGGGCAAGCGCTGCTGCTGGGGGAAAGAAAATTGTAATGCGATTAGATAAGATCACGCATGCACAGGTTGGGCAAGGAAACGGCAGAGAATGGGAAGAATAGACGTGAGGAGCTTATTCAAGGAGCAGGTTCTGTGTGTATTTGATAAGTATGTACCTGTCAGAGAGGGAGGAAATTGTCAAGTGCAGGAGTCATGATTACTGAGGAAGTTCAGGAAAGACCTGAAGAGAGACTGAAGATGAGCCAGGATGGTAGCTGAGAATTTGTTGGCAGATAGGATAAGGGAAAATCCTATATCTTTCCATAGTTACGTAAGGACTAAAACAATGAATGGAATAAAATATGGCCAATGAAGGACAGTCGTGAAAGTAGTGCGTGGAGACAGAAGTGATGGGGGAAGCGCAAAAGCAATATCTTTCATCAGGATTCGCTCTGGAAAAACAAAACGTTGTAGAGGACAATACTGAGAAACAGTCTACCAGACGAGATCGGATTGAAGTTCCCAAGGACGAGGTGTTACAAACTCTGAAAATGTGAAAATATATAAATTCCCGTCGGCCAGATGGGATTTATCCTAGGATTCTCTGGGAAACCAAGAATCGGATTTCCGAGCCTTCGACTTTGATCTTTATGTTGTCATTGTCCAAAGGTATAGTACCAGAACACTGCAGGATAGTAAATGTTGTTCCCTCATTCAAGAAGTAGAGAAAACCCTGGAAATTATAGACCATTGACCCTTCCGTCGGTTGCGGGTAAAGTGTTGGTAAAAGTTCTGAGAGATAAAATCATCTCGATTGGAATTAGTTTATGAGGGAAGGTCAAGCCGGTTTTGTGAATGGGAGGTCCAGACTCACAAACATTATTGAGTTCTGTGAGTAGGGCATTAAACTGGATGTCGGTTTGCTCACAGAATTGGAAAGTTCTTTTCCAGACATTTCATCACCCTACGAGGTAACAATTTCAGTGGGTCTCCAGGCGAAGCACTGTTCATGATTCCTGTTTAAAATTTTTTGTTTGGGGTTCTTTGGGTTGGTGATGTAATTTCTCGTGGTGATGTCATTTCCTGTTATTTTTCCTCAGCGGGTAGTCTGTGGCGTCGAGCTCGAAGAGTTTGTTGGAAGAGTTCTGGTCGGAATGCCATGCTTCGAGGAATTCTTCTGCACATTTCTGTTTGGCTTGTCCTAGTATGGATGTGTTGTCTCAGTCGACTGTAGTGTTTGTCAAATTTAGTGTTTGTTTCCAGCTCTTGCACGGTATTTTGTAAATGCCATCAGTTTTTGCATATGGACAAATAAGCAGAAAACGAGCCACCAGGATACATGAACATCAACTAGCCACAAAACGACGTGACCCTCTCTCACTGGTATCCTTACATACAGATAAGGAAAGGCACCACTTTGACTTGGACAACGCATCCATCCGAGCACATGTGAAATAGAGACAGACACGAGAATTCCGATAAGCATCGCATTCCAACCGGAAATCTATCAAAAAGCACATTGAGATGGACCCCATCTACAACCCCCTGAGAAAAAGAACAGGAAATGATATCACTACAGGACATTACATGACCAATCCAAAGAACCCCAAACATGTCAATAGAAAGCAGAAATCCTGAACAGCACGCAGCCCGAAGGCCCACTGAAGATGTTACCCAGGAGGGTAAAGAAAAGTATGTAAGTGAGTCTTCCAGCTCAGCGAGCAAATCTTCATGTGGAAGCTAATCCTGAGCTACAAACTTGTTAAAACTCGCCAGGTGACTAAACAGATAGATGAGGATAATGCCGTTTGGATTTCAGTTATCCGTTTGGTAAATTTCGCCATGGTAGATGACTGCACAAAATACTGAGGTATGGGCTTGAGGAGGATTTCGTGCTTTGGACCAGAAATTAGCCAGCTGAAAGAAGACAGAGGGTGTTATTTGATGAGAAAACTTCATCCTGGAATTCAGTTGCTTTTGGTGTACTGCAACGATCTGTTTTGGGTTCACAGCTTTTTGTCATTTTTTATAAACGACCTGGATGGGGGCGGAGAAGAATGGGTTCGTAAATTTGCGGACGACACTAAGTTCGGTACAGTTGTGCATAGTGCTGAAAGATATTGTAGGTTACATGGGGACACAGGTATGCTGCAGAGCTGGGCTGAGAGTTGGCAAATGGAATTTAATGCAGAGAAAATGTGAGAAAGAGCATGGCATTAAAATTAGCACAGAATATAAAGATCGATAGCAGAAGTTTCTATTAAAATATAAAATGAAAAAGAGTGGCAAATGTAAACGTTGACACTTTCGTGGATATGAAGGGGCATTTACTTATGGGATATGCGGAAATAGCCGTGACATTGAACAGGCATTTGCGTCGGTCTTCACAGTGGAGGATATTAATTACATGCCAGTAATTGACAAAGTGATGACGGTTGGTGACGACCTGGGAACAGTCATTATAACAAAAAAGTGTTGGATTGTTGGAGCTAATTAACATCGCAGGGTGTTAAACGCGATGGTGTGTTAAAAAGAAGTTTGCTGACGGTATTTTTCCAAAATTCGTTGGTCTCTGGGGCAGTCCCAGCTGATTGGAAAACACAAATATGACATCACTGTTTAAAAAGGGAGGCAGACAGAATATGAGCAATGAGATCAGATTACTTACAGTGTCGAAACAGGCCCTTCGGCCCAACAAGTCCACACCGACCGCCGAAGCGTGACCCACCCAGACCCATTCCCCAACATTATAGAACTTTGTTTAACCTCTGCAGTGCAGAAATTTCTTGAGTCTAGTATCGAGGAAGAAATAGCAGGGCATCTCGACAGAAACTGGACAGACGCAGCATGGGTTAATGAAGGGCAGGTAATGCCTGAAAAATCTTTTCGAGTTCTATGATGGCATTATGAGCATGGTGTATAACAGGACCCAGTGAATTGGTGTACCTAGATTTTCAAAATGCCGTCGACAATTTGCGTTTCAGGGGCTGACAGCAAACGTATGCATGCTGTTAAGGGTAAAGTATGAGCATGGATACAGGATTATTTGTCCATCAGGAAGCACAGAGCGGGAATAAATCAGTGCTATTCTATTGTCCATCAACGGTGTGCCTCAGGGATTTGTACTGGGACCGCAATTACTTACAACTTATGTGGATGATTTGGATTTTGGAGCCATGCGCATCATGTCAAAGTCTGCAGTTGACACAAAGGTGAGTAGCTGAGCAAAGAGTGCGGAGGACAGTGAAACTTTGCAGAGGAACATTGAAATATTGGGTTAATGGGCAATATTCTGGCGGATGGAATTCCGGATTTGAAGGTGTTCGCTGATGACAAGAGACTATGTGGAATAGGATTGTATCGAAAATTCAGAAGAATGAGGCCGGATCTTAAGGGAACATATAAAATTATGAAGAGCATATGTGAGATAGAAGTAGAGAGCATGCTTCCAGTGGCGGGTGAAACTAGGACAAGAGGGCACAGCCTCAAGATTAGGACGAGCTGAGTTAGGACTGAATTGAGAAGGAATTCCTTCAACCAGGGCAGTACTCTATGGAACTGCTTGTCCAACGAAGTAGTTGATGATACATCAATAATTTTTTTTTAAGCTAGGACTGATTTTTGTTTGAACAATAAAGGAAGTAATGATTACCTTCAGAGATTGGTTAAGTGGATGCATATGCATGGAAAGATCAGGCATGATCTTATTGAATGGCGAAGCAGTCTCTAAGGCCCACATGGCATAGTCTTGCTCCTCGTTCTCATGATCTATGAATGGATGTGTCACATATTCCTCGATTTTAGGGAAACCTCCATTGGAAGGTGTTGAGAGAGAAGGCACAGTGCACGACGGTCCCGCGGAGGGAATGGTTCCTATGGAAGGCGGACAAGGGCGGGGAGGGGAATATATGTTTGGTAATAGTATTTCGCTGGAGGTGGTGGAATTAGGAAAATATTTCATTGATGACTTGGAGTACCACAGCGCTTAAGGTTCCAGACCATGTTCTGAAAAAACATGGGATGAGAATGGAACGTTGCTTCATGACAGACATTTGAAAGATGGGTCCAAAGTCCTTCTTTGGTTCAGTGAAAGTCACAATGTCTTTGAGAAGCTAACTTTAGCAGCCAAAAGCATTGTGGCCACAAGAGCAGGACATAGTCAGAGATTTTCGTGACTCCCGAAAGCCTGTCTAACACATAGCCTGCGACGACACGCCACCTATGATTTGGCACAGGCAGTCTCCACTAACAGCTGTTCACTCTCCGAGCGAGAGCGTTATTCACCTCATTGACCAAATGTTCTTCACTTTCTTTTGTTCTTTCCCGACCAACTGTTTACTCCTTTACAATACAAAATGAGACATGATGGGATAGTTCCTGTTCGCCTGGATGATTGCAGTGTTAAAGAAACACTGCACAGGAGAAGCACAGCAGATTAGTCAGCATCTGAGTTGCAAGAGACATTTAAATCACAACCTTCTTGAGGATTGCTTAGTGCATTTGCAACAAAACTGAAAAGCTCAACACCGTCCAGAACAGAGCAGCTGAATTGAGCAGCAACACACAACTAATAAAACATCGACAAACATCCATTCCCACCACAACCAAACACTCAGACATGCAGTCTGCACCATTCACAAGATGCGCTGCAGATATTCACCAAGGCTCCTTAAAAAGTACATTACAAACTCACAACTACTTCCATCTAAAAGGAAAAGGGTAGTAGATAGTTAGGAAAGACCTACAGCCCACTTACCATCCTGCTCTGGAAATATACTGCCGTTCCTCCAGAATCACTGGGTCAAAATTGTGGATTTCACTCCCCTATAATTTGGGTCTACCGACAGCACACGGAAACGATGGTTCAAGAAAGCAACACATCACCACCTTGTCCAGTCCAATCAGGAATGAACAATAAATGCTGACCTGTTCTGGAATACCTACATCCGACGAAGAATGAAAATCATACGCTTTGGTGTTTTGAGGAGTTCTCTCTTCCTGAGATATATCTGGTTTTATTTGAGGGGAGCAAAGATGAGGATTTGCTGTTGGGAACCTGAAACGAAGCAGCACATCAGAATTTGATGGAGTTACTTTGTTCCATGTCGCCTGAACCTCACCGGCCTTTGAAAATGAAAGCAGAATGTTACATTCACAGTGGAGTGAAAGCATTCACTATCTGAACTATCGAGACATAATTGGAGGGGCGCTGGAGAGAAACTGCGGAAATGTGGTGACGATTCAATTACTTGTCTGTACTGAAAATTCATCAGTGCAACCACACCGGGGAAAAGCCATTCAACTGTTCTGAGTATGGAAAGGGATTTACTCAGTTTTCTAATTTGCTGACTCACCAGTGGGTTCGCACGGAGAAGAAACCATTTAATTGTCCAGAGTTTGGTTAAGGCTTCAAAATTACTCACGAACTGCTGTACCATCAATGTGTTCACATTGATGAGAAATCATTCAAGTGTTCTCACAGAGAGAGTGGGTTCAGGCCGTCATTTGATCTCACTTTACATCAGCGAACCCAGTAGAAAGAGGCCATTGGCCAATTCTAAAAATGGGAAAGCATTCAGTCAGTCATTCAGTCTGCTGACACACCAGTGAATTCATACCATTCGTATGAGACCATTCGTCCGCTGCGATTTGAAGTAATTAATTGATTCCGGCAATCTGCTGCAATACAAGAGAGTTCACACTGGAAGGAGACCATTAACCTGCTCTGACGTTTCTCAAACTTACTTAAAGACGAGTGAATTCATATTGGCGGGAGGCCATTCATATATACTGAATTGGGGAAAGGATGCACTTAAGTCATCCATCCTCCTGATACACCAACGGGTTCACTGTGACAATAATGACGCAGTGTTGGAAATGCTTTATAAGTTTCCAGTAATTGAGGTCCCATAAACATGTTCACGCTGATGAGAACACAATCTTATGCTCTCACTGTAGGATTGTTGTTTCTCTGATATAAGTGAATCCCCTTCACAAGGTCTTCATTTCGATGTGAAGAGCATTCAGAAATGGCGAATGCATCGAAATATTTTTTAGTACAAATCCACACTTAACAATGAAGAAGAGGATCAAGAACAGGGCAGTCAATGGATATCTACCAGTCTCCTCTAATTGTACAGAAATCCGGGGAAAAGAATCTTTGAAAGTGATGTGATTGAAAACTGAACAATTGAACACCAGATCAATTGAAGAGATTAAACACATCCAATGAAGTAAACCCCAGCTGACAGAATGAACACAGTTCAATTCTCGATGCAATAACTCCATATCGCATTCACATGCGACCTCACTGGATTGTTTGCACTATTACCATCTTTCCAGACCGGAGAGGCGACTGCCTTCATTTGAGACAGAAGGGGCTGTTGGTGATTTAACCAGGTCAGAGAAGATTTAGGGAAGGACAACTTTTAAATTAACCTCAAACCATTGATAGGAATTCGAAGCACTCTACGAGCATCACACTGTTTTATAAGCCAACAAAGCAGCCATCAGATTCCACCTGAAAAGGCTGTCACACGTGCGAATGAGTAATTGAATCCCTTGCTACCCACAGTGCAAATTAACTGCCTCTCCACGCACGGCGACTCAGTGTTTAGCACTGCTGCCTCAGAGCATGAGGGGCTGGCTTCGATTCCAGCCTCGAAGGCCTGTGTGTGTGGCGTTTGCACGTTCTCCACGTGTCTGAGTGAGTTTCTTCCAGGTCCTCAAATTTCATCCCACAAGACAAAACGGTTGCTGGTTGGGTGAATTGGCCATGATCTATTACCAATACCGTAGGTTAATAGTTGGGGTAAATATAAGGGAGGGTAATGGATATGAGTGTTTTTAGAGGGTTTGTGTTGACTTGTTGGGTCGAAGGGCCTGTTGCTGCACTGTAGGGATTCTCATGTGTTTTCTGATGTTTCATCACATCATTGCTACTCCTTAAGCTCTTTTCAAAGTCGGAACATTAAAGTTTTCTCTCATTTGTGGGAACAACTCCATATCTGCTGAGATTGGAGACCCGAGTAATCACTTCCCAGGCAAGAAGCAAGTAAATATTTCTCGCTCGTGTGAATATACTCGTGCTCACTGAATAGAGATGACCAGGTGAATCTCTTTCCACACTCAGTGCAGGCCTCTCTACAGTGTGCCCATTCATGTTTATTTGAACCTTTGCTGATTTAATAAATTCCTTCTCATGCACAGAACAGACGAATAGTGTCTCTCCAGTGTCATGTCGATCGGATGACATTAGGTGGTGTTGTGAAGATAATCGCTTACCAAACAGAGAAGACAAATCTTCTCTCCCTTTGTTGAAGTTGTTTGGGTGCCATGAGGATTGATCCCCGAGTGAATACCTTCCCGTCATGGAACAGCTGAGTGGCTTGTCCCCATGTGAACAGGTTGATGTTGAATTAAGATTTTGAATTTACAACCTTTGCAGATCAGAAAGTTTATTTTTCAACAGTATGGGAAATGACATTCAAACCTGCCTACACACAGCATGGTCAATAAGAACACAGAAAATCAAGCCTGTCCAAGCCGTACAAGAAACACCCAAAATGCCTCAGCATTGACCAAACAGGCTGACAAGGGAAACCATACATGATCACAGTTATTCACAACCAGGGAATACACTTCCCAAGACAATCGACCAATAAGCTTCCTCGACACGATAAACACAACTGAACCAAAGGCCGAAGGGTAATCTAGTACCCCAGTGATATCAAAGCCACATGAAGCTCAGGTCAGCCAGGGATGCACCAGAATACCTTGCCCATCTCTGGAGAGCAACAATTGTATCACCTTACTGCCAAGGAAAGGGACATTCTCACATACCCACGAAGAGAGCTGGAACCCCCGATCCCATTTTTGAACTGATTAATGCTGCTGGATGCTTGATTGAGTCCAGATTGTATCAATCACGGCCAGAGCTTGTGCCGTAACCCGGATCCAGCCAGGGGACAGCCGGATGGGCAAGGGAAGCCTGGCAAAATAGAATCAGAGACCGCTGATTAAATTTTTCGCATCAATCCTAAGAGATTCCTCAGCTCGAAGGAAATTGACCGGGGCTCCACCAGTTCACTTTTTTTCCGTCTTATGGTTTCTGAGCATTTGCTTTGGATGTGTCTGCTTGTTTTGCGGTTGCTGACGGCATGTCTTGTCAGTTTCAGGTGTCTCGCCTAAGTGTATTTATCCATCAGACAAGTGTTTGTTTACAGTGCGGTACGCGATAATCCTTTATTGCTTGACCTGTCAATCACTCACTACTTGTGTGTTCTGTGAGTACTCCCTTTGTCTTTCCTCGAAAACTAAAGTGCAATGCTTAGCAGTCAGCGCAGGACTTCCAGTACGCCATGGGGACAGGGAATTCCACCCACTGCTGGGATGTGATAGCTGGGCAACCCCAACCATGTGGTGAGAACGGCCCAGGACCGATGTTGTACAAGACGATATTGAGGAGGCATGTAAGTTTAGATTCCCCATAGTGTAGAAACAGGCCCGTCGACCCAACCAGTCCACACCGACCCTCGGAAGAGTAAGCCGTGCAGACCCATTTCCCTCCCGCCAATGCACCTGACACTATGGGCAATTTAGCACGGCGATTTCACCGGACTTGCACACCTTTGTGATTGTGTGAGGAAACCGGAGCACACGGAGGAGTCCCACGCAGACATGGGGAGAATGTGCAAACTGCACACAGACAGTCGCCCAAGGCTGAAATCGAACCTGGGACGCTGGCGCTGTGAGGGAGCAGTGCTAACCACGCCGCCCTGTAAATACGTGAAAATCAAAGTAAAGATAGGAGATTCTCTTGTTATACCTGTTTCACTGGCAGACACTGTGCTGAAAGAGACAGGGGATGGTGGTTACTTTACCCACTTCACAGGAGACCTTTACACATGTCCACAAGGAAATTGGCCATATGGGAGGTCCTTTAAATCCGATAAGCTTGATTATTGGACCACGCCAATACGGGAGGGCACGTTGACCCCTCCTGGGACACTGTATACATGCTGCAGTGTCTTGCAAAGTTTCGGCAGGTTGCCCAGCAGTATCAGCTGCGAAGGCGGAAGACTGCTGCAATAACAAGCGACATTGTGATCAAAATAATTCCAGATAGAGCCACACCGCCCTTTGCCCCACAGTACCCGAAATTTCCAATACTGGCTTCAAAGCCAGACCCGTTGGGCCTGAATGAAGTGGCTGCATTTTTTTTTTTACCATGCATTACACAGCAAGCCCGCGATGGGACACATTAGCCGCCGGGCAGTATGAATCACCACTGCTGCCCAACACAAACGAGAACTCCAGACTCACAAGAAGCCCGAGTGCATGCCGAAATTACCAGGCCACCAACTGTCAGTTTCCCCGCATCATGATTGGGTGCACTCCCCTGTATAATACCTGGATCCACGCAGAGGTCCGGGCCATGCTACAAGATGCCCCAGACCCGTTGAAGTGACAACTCCCGTTCTACATTTGGGTCCTCGAAATTTCCTGTATTTTCAACTGTTGGTCCCAAGATGTGCAGACCGTATTACAGCTTGTGCATATGACCCACTGGGTGACCATTAGCCCTGTTAGTGACATCCCACTGGGACACCGCTTCAGACTGGGAAAAAGTGGCTGGAGAGCACCGTGAAGGATGCAACAAAGGCCAGTGCAAGACGGCATGCCGAATTTGGGCTGTTATCCAGTGTCTGCAGCGCAGCCAAGCAGTTGCTCGATGTCTTTGTCCGCTTTAGGGAAGTCTGTGAATCCTCGTCGGGCCTTCCATTCGCAGAGAACGAATAGCTTGCTCTGCAGACCTTACATATGCTCACGTTTTCACGTTGCATAATCAAACGACGAGCAGGACGGACAATTTAATTGTACTTAATAACTTGGACGGGAATGGGCTGTTCACTACACCAAAACCGACGGGGGCGTTCGACTGGCTCGCGCAAACCGACAACCACAAGGACACCACCAGGCCAGTACAGCAAACCAGGGCAATTTAAAGAAGGCAGTGCTGGAACAGTGTGAAATTGGAACACTGGGTGACACAGGGCTGGTCCAGGCAATGTCGCCCAGGGCCATCTACCCTCTCCCTCTCCCCTCAGGCACGACAGCAGTCCATCACACAACAGAGGCAGCTTCAACAGGCTGCCTACACTGTGGCTGATCCCTTCCCCCGTGCTCCAGAAACTAACTAGGGCTATCGTCAGAGTGAGTTTTCACAGGCAATCTCAATATGTCTCTCACAATATGTCTCTCGCCCCGTCTGAAATTCCGATGATGGATGTGGAGGTGGTGGGGAGCTGGTCATTTCTTTTGTGTTGGATACTGAGTCTGTCCAACCGTCTGCGGCTTCCGACTCGGAAAATTACCTGAGTTGCAAGACCCTCTGCTCTATACGGTTTTTGAGAATACCCATAAGAGACCCACTCTCCTAACCCATTAACCCCAGTATTGGCCCTGCCACTGCGACTGATGCTGCTATTATTTCAGACTCTTGCCCAGTCGCCCTCCTGAGCCGGCAGACCTTATGAAAATTGAATGCCAGTATCCACTGTTCCTCTGAGGATCTCACATTAGAGAACCTGGACGCCTATTATTCCATGCTGCGGCAGTAATTTCACACAGACCTGAACCCTCTGACCAGGTAAGCTCCTGATGCTCTTGGTCATGCTCCAATTCACCTATCTGCGGTCTTCTCGACCCCTACTTGCCTGTTGTCAATGGCCCCTTTCTGTAGACAGTTCCCTGACTCCCTGCTCCCAGTGGGGTGCGCAATTGACGGTATTGACTTGTCATGCATCCCAGCAGAATTAATTGAAAATAGCGACACACCACGGTGATATGTAATAACAAAGTAGATAATTGTGAAATCTAAGGACTTCAAGGTGACCTTCTTAGCAAATGCGGGTGCTATGATATTGTTGTACCTCTGTACTGACAACAGAAGTGACGTCAAGCTGCTATCTGTTTTCTCCATTGGTTTTGATCATTCTGGCTCTCGTCTAATTGCCTGAAGACGAAAGGTGCCGACAACCTAGGAGCTTGCTGCGTGGTTTCTGGTGTAATTTTCCGAGGGGATCAGGAGCTGCTGTTGGTCACGGAAAGTGACTGTGAGGCCCCCAGCCCTCACTCCCCCGAAACCTCACAACTCCCCATAATCCAGTTACTGCTGTCAGCAGCTGATCTCCCCTGCCAGGGCACACTGGATCCTCCTTACCCTGACCTTTTGGAAGGACCGTCTGCTGCCATGAATTTGGAAATGGCTGGATATGATATGGTTTGCTATCAATTTCACTTTCATCTCTGGCCACATGTAAGTTCTTCAGTTTAACCTTGTAACCATTCCAGAAAATGTCCGCTCGCTGATCCCTTTTGTGAACTTAACCAGGTTCCCCACACGTACTCACCACCTCAGCAATCTCTACTTGATCTTGCCCACATTGACTTATTGATCTTCTCGGGCCTTGTAAAACAGGGACTGTTCCTGTGCCCAAGCACCCTAAAAGAACTTTAATGAATCAGGGAGCAATCTGAATCTAATTGATGTTAAATGTTTGTTAGTAGACAATGTCTCTCCAGAGCTGTTGTTTGAAAGTATAGGTAACAGCCTTTAAATATGATTGCTGCATTCTCTGAACCGAAACATCATCTGCCTCCATTGTTTGAACGACGCCCCCTGCTGACCGACCGTTAATTGACCAGTTCTGACAAACCCCATTCCCGACCTATTACTTTGTGCTTCCAAGCAACTTTGGGCAAGAAAGTTGGGATGCAGAGGTTCTGTTTTGCACCCTTATCATTTTGTTATCTCATCATTCCTGCACTTCCATTTTGTTTTCGTTCCCTCCGGTTTCCCTCTTTGTTCTTTGTCACTAAATGCTTTTAATTGCTGCATTTTTAATTTTTGACGAAAGCAGATGGAACTCAGACAGAGTAAGTGTCTACAGCAGATTGTGAGCATTTGTTAATTTGCAATATAATGAGTAACGTATGATTAGGATTCATTAAAAATTACGCTTAACACTGATTGATGTTGGAATATAAAGTCCACTTCCCCCCTCATTGACACGAAGTATGTTCCTCGATTTAATTTTCATATTTCAGAATCAGTTCAGTTCAAATGGCAAAAGACAGCTAGAGTCGCTGACGTCACTGCATTCCAACCTGATTTTGGACACGTGAGAACTTCAGTTTCTCTCCCTACTGCTCTCTCTATCCGAGCAACTTCGTCTGATTTCCTTTCCTTCACTTTTAAGCGGCCGTGCTCCAGGGGAAAGTACTATTGGCTGTTGTTGAATCTCCAGCTCGAGCTGAGAGAGGGTTATCTCCCATTGTGAAGTCAGAGACCCAGCCGCAGGTTGATGGGACTCAGGGGTCAGGCCCCACTGCGCAGCCTCGGTAGAATCTCTATGTTTCAGTGTTCCCCAAGGGGAAATGCACATCCAGGAAGGAGTCACTGCGGGCCTCACTATAGGCTGCACAGAGGGACACTGACAATTACACACGGAGCTTGGACAGCCAGTTCCAAGGGAACCGATGTGACACCTATGCCCTGTGACTTTGCTTGGGAATTCAACCTGCGTGTGTTTAGGACAGGAACTCTTCCACTGGGTTAAATCCAGCCATTCAAAAGGATCGAATATCTACTGTACGAATACCTGATATACTTCCGAACACCTCATGGAGACTATCATTTACAGCAGATTCTAGTCGATTGTACAACCAGAGAATTACACTGAAAAGTATAAATATTTCTCTGCATTAACTCATTCATAAAGGAATCATTCCATTGGTCAGGTATTTGTTGGAGAAGCACAGGCTGGCGCTGCATGTCAGGCCCCTGCAAAAACCTGGACGTAGACTCTGTTCTAATTAACTGATGACCTGAAAACTCTGATGGGGAGACGCTCCTGAAGAATGTGGCCTTCACTGTCTGTGCTGTCACTTATTCCTCCCGAGAAGGTGGTGGAGAGTGAGTTCACTTCCTTAATTACTACAGATTACTGGAATATTGTGTGAATTTGTTCCTGGGTCCGCACCTTCAATCATGGGGATGGATTGGAAAGAATAGAACTTTTCAAATTGGGAATCTGATGGGATTTTCAAAAATCATGACACCTCTGGGAGATACTGTTCCCCGAATATAAGGTTCAAGAATGAGACAACACAGGCTGGAATTATCTGCAAAAGTAACAGATGTGTAGTAAGAGATTTTTTTTGTTGACACAACGCTTGGTGTTTGTGTGGAGGGCCCTGCTGGAGTTCTAATGGAGGCGGCTCCAACTGACGCTTTTAACAGGGAACTAGGTCATTATTTGAATTTCACTGAGGGGTGGAGAGTCAATGGACAGAACAGAGTGTCACAGTTATTTAGTTTCTGAATCTCAAACTCCCACTTTGTCAATGAGGACTTGGTCACTGACATCAAGAGATGTCAGCATGCTGACGCTTGGCTTGGGAGTGTTTGTTGTGGACATCGAACTTTACTCACTGTCAACCTCCAGACAACAGGACATGTCTTCAGAATTTGCAAATGACACAACTTGAAAATGCAGGAAACAGGGAAGAGAAGAGTAGCAGAATTTAGGAGGACACATGCAGAAGTTATTTCTATTCGGTATGAGGATGAACGTGGTACACAGGATTCGTGATATCCTCACAATGAACTAATCAGAGCCAGACTTCCTTATTGTTCGTGGCCAATTAATATGAAGCACAGAATTCCTGTGAAACAGACACGAGAGAGGCGAGAGCTTTCTGTTTGTCATAAAGAGCAAAACAGTCACGCAATGACCGTGGGGGAGTGACATTTCCTGTATTTCATCAAAATCACACTCTGACATGGCAAACCCGCCAACTACCTGAGGGATTGTGATTTGTAAAGCATATTCCACGTGAAGCTTGTTCAGAATCAGTCACAGATTTTTTAAAATCTGCAATATGACTAGATTGATCCTGAAGGTAGAAGTTTTAGAGACGCTGCAGAAAAGATTTACCACCATGCTTCCTGGACTGGAGGGCATTTCTTATGAAGTAATATTGAGGGGCCGAGGGCTTTTCTCATTGGAGTGAAGAAGGATGCGGGGTGAATTGATAAGGGTGTATATGATGATAAGAACCACAGATAGAATGAATAGCCAGAGAATTCTTCCCAGTACAGAAATGTCTTCATAAGGGGGCATAATTTAAAAGTGATTGGAGGAAGGTTATTGGGGAGATGAGAGGTAAGTTCTTTCTATGCACCGACCAGACTCTGTGGCGGTGGTAGTTCAATCAGATGCATTATGGATGCTTAAGCGACTCTTGGATAGGCACATGGAAGATAGGTTATGCAGATTAGTTTGATCTTAAAATAGATTAACCGATCAGCACATCATCGAGGGCTGAAGGGCCTGCACTGTACTCTTCTGTATCAATTGTCCTCCACATTATTGAGTCCACTGTCAGTTAGAGTTCTGATACCATATATCCCCCTGAACGATAACGTTTAAGAACTTCTCATCATTTTCAACGGGATCATTCAGTTTCTGTTCGATTCCTCCGACAAACGTGAACCAATTGTTGTAATTGTACCATTCTCTACCACGACCTCTGGAGAGCAAGTGGGAATACAGCGTTGAGATAGGGAATCAGGCATGATCACATTGAATGGAGAGCAGGCTGTAGGGGCTGAATGGCTTCGTCCTACTCCTGGTTTCATTCAGCTAAATGTCCTCCTCAAAATCTCATCCAAAAAAGTATCAGTGATTACATTGGGGAAGCACATCAGTAGTTGTTTTCGTTGAGATTTTCCTGCATCTTGAAAAATTTGATTTTACTTTGCAGTGACGATTAACAGTCAGTCTGAGAATCAAAGTGGTCCTCAGGACTCCTGATGGCGTCACAGTGAAAAAAAATCATAGGAACACTTCCTTACTGTTAATGACCAATCGCATGCAATAAAGAGAGACACTTCATGGAACTTTCGGATTGTTCACGGACCCTAGATGATAATTTGCTTTGTGGATTACGGACTATATAAATGTAGAGGAATTACACTGGATATCCGCAAGTAACATGAGGATGGATATTTATAAATCCTGCAAAAAAAATCTTAAGGGTATCCGAAAATGTTTTAAACGTAATTGAACGGTTTTGAAATTTATTCAACATTGTCGAGGGAATGGGAGCTAATTTCAGAAACCGAGAGAGACTCACAGACACAGATAGAGAGCCACAGCCACAGGTACAGGTTAAGATTGCCCCGGAGGTGTTCCGGAGTTCACTCTGTGACCCGCAATAGGCATGGCAGCAACAGATGGAATGCAGTCATTTTCTGGTTATAAGAACGATGTTTTGTTTACTGTCTGGCACAGTATTTTCCCTGTCCTGGGAGGGTTTGATGGGGAAAATGCAAAGGGAGATTTATTCTTTATCTAACTCAGTGCTGTTCCTGTCCTGGGAGTGGTTGATGGGAACAGTGTAATCTGGCTTTAATCTGTACTTAACCCTATGCCTGTGTTAGAGATTGATGGGGACAGTGTCGGGTGATTAAAACAAAACTTAACTTCATGCTGAACGTGGCCTGAGATTTCAAAGGGTTCCAGTCTATTGTTAGATTACTCGACACTGAACCTATTTATAGATTCCAGAAGCAACAACGATATTTTCTCCTTATCTAATCCTGCAGTTCCTCTCATTGACTCTCAAACTTTCATCATTTGAGACTATTCAAAATTCCAGGGATACAATCCTAGGCTTGTGTCATTTCCATGGCCATTGAAACCGTGCCGTCCAACTATAGTTCTGTGAATCTACGCTGCATTCATTTGCACATGGACTCCCAAGTCCCCAGCCCGTTCTTGCCTTTCCCTGTTAATAAAGTCGCTGTCAGCGCTGTGCTGACATGAAATGGCTACCTGAAACAAACCTATAATGGCTACTGACACTTTTGGAATCATTTGTCCTGGTTTGGCAGATTAAAACACATCGCACACTTTATACATTTTCATCTCTCGGCCTCCTGCAGATGAAATAAACTGGGATGTGAATCGATGGAATTTCGATGTTAGAGGAGGGATAATCTAAACCAAATGGTACAATGGTATACTGGATGCGGGAGCAGAGAAGCTTCAGTTTGAGTCTGATTTCTGTCAGCACAGGTGAGGGGCAAATGTGTAAAAAGCTTTTTTTCCATTCATACATTCCTACATTGTAGAAATGTTAATTTACAAATTAAACTGTAAAAGCAGGATATGGAGAACTCTGTTACAAAGTTTCCATTGATTAAGATGCAGATTCCAGAATCCTTTTAAAGTCCGTGCCCTGAGATTTTTAAAAGTCTGTCTAACTTTCCAAACTTCAAGACGAAAATACGATAGTAATATGACAGGTCAGCTACTGAATTGTAGGTGCGTGGTCTTGTTCAGAATCTGTCAGAGATTTAGCTTGGAGGAAGATGTATTTTATCCAGATAACAGGCATTTATCAAGGACCAGCCTGACGTAATTTGCCGTCAAATTTTGTGTTCTCTAAAAATAAAGGAATTGATTTACCATGAATCAAGCCTCTCGGATTGTGCAACATTAGTATACATTTGTGAAAGACTAACTGTGTTTGTGAATGAGCGAGTGTGGCTTTGAGGTGTCTGTGACTGATTGACTGAGAGTTGGTAGCTGAGATTGGCTGAGTGAAAGGTTGTGTTCGAGTGTGATGTTCTGAGATCGGGAGTTTGCAATGTTCTACTGTGTGTGTGACTGAACATGTGCGACTGCATGACAGTGTGTCTGTGCGTATTAGCTATGTAAGAGTTTGTGATAGACACTGGAGAGGCATCTTTACTCTGTAATCTAACACAGAGCTTCCCTGACACGGGAGTGTTTGTGGACATATCTGTACATTGTATGTAACCCTATTTTTCCCGGACCCGAAGAGGTTTAGTTGGAGAAAGTGTACAGGGAAATGTACTCTGCCTATAAGCCAGTGATATAACTATGCTAAGTGCATTTGATAGGGACAGTGTGGGAATAGGGGTTGACTTCGTCATTATCTAATTCTACGGTGAACATGGTCTGGGAGTTAGAAAAGCTGAAGTGCAGAAACAGCTTTACTCTGAACCTAACCCCATTCATTACCTAAATACAATCTGAAAGAACTGCAGATTCTGTCAATCAGAAACAAAACCAAAAGTCACTGAAAACCCTCAGCAGGCAGCATCTTTGAAGAGAAATCAGCGTTAAAGTTTCAGGTCTGGCTCAGATAAACGGTGACCGGATACGACATGGTAACTCTTGTTTCTCTGTTCAGATGTTGCCAAAACTGCTGAGCTTTTATCAGCAATTTGTTTTTTTCCCTATTCTCTCCCTGTTCTACGAATTGCTCCCCTCAATTAGCTTAGAGACTTTGTTCTGCTGTACATCAGTTTGCTGACAACACATGGAATTCCAATCTCTCACTCAGACTAGAGTAAATGAATATATAATCCCAGACGTGTGAAATTCCCCTGCACTATCACTGTACATTTCCCTGACTCATGCACCTAACCTTCACATGTCTGATCACAATGGGCAATTTAGCATGGCCAATTTTACTTAACCCGCACATGTCGAAGCAAACCAGACCATCCGAAAGAACCCCACGCAAACACGGGGAGAACTTACAAACTCCATTTACAGTCGCACAATGCTGGAATCAAACACGAGTCCCTGGAACTCTGAGACAGCAATGCTAACCACTGAGTCACTGTGCCACCCAAACAGTTAAGTTTAAAATTGGGACTGGGAATACAAAAAGCTGCAGTTTAATTTCTGCGACATTCAGTTTCTCCAAAAATAATGTTTTATGGAGTACATCAGTTCAATAAGGCAGTTCACTACCATCTTCTCAAGGGCTGATGGGAATGAGGGATAAATGCTGAGCCCAGCCAGTGATGCTCACGTCCAATGAACAAACGAAAACTTCAACCCTTTGCCTTGCTAATACCTTGCTGCCCTTGCAGATTAACTCAATGTGTTTTAATATCCCAGGACACACAGATCCCTCTCTACGTCAGAGTCCTATAACATCTCCCCATTTAAACTAAAGTCTCTGTCTATTCTCCCTGACACTCTCCACTTTGGATTGTAATGGACAGGGCTTTGCCCATTCACTTACCATCGCTACATCGATCTGTTTGCCAGCAGCTTACTTCCACTTCACAATTTACTGGTAAACTAGTTTCAGCAATAATATACTCAGTTTTTAGATCAAGACTGACTTGAGCAGATGACTTTTGGAAATCTCAACATCCTTCTGTCACTCTCTGTTCCTTATTCAGTGTGTCTGCCTGTTTCACTCTGCCCGCCCAGAATATCTGTGAATTGCCACATTCATCCGTTATCATTTTGGAGATGCTTCATGGTGTCCATACTTCCTGTACGATCACAGTAAAACGTCTTCACCTCCCCACGCCCAAGTCCTGGTCATAATTGCCAAACTGTCCACATATTTGGTGACGCCATCACTTTAACTCTCCCGATTTGTGTTCAAGGTTGTGGACAATGATGTTGAATCAATTAATAAGATCCACTTAATAAGATCACGTTAACATTTCTGGTATTATTGGATCGACACCTTCACTCCCAGGCCCCCGCTCCCCTGTCTTGGTTAGTTCTTGTGCAGGTGGCCCTCTTCCTAACAACATTTGCAGCTCTTGGACTGCTTGTGCTCCTTACTCTGTAACCCTCCTCTTTGCAGTTCCTGCTGAGGTTCATTTTGCAGTCAGCTACCATACACCCAGAAGAACGTAAAGTCGCACACACTCTCATTATTAGGATGAATGTTTGAATCATAAGCATTTATTTTACCTGTGTGGTATATCAATAATGCCATGCATTGCTGAAACCTTTAGGACGATGGGATTATAGCTGAGAAATGGGGTTTGTGTATGTGGATCTTCATTGTCTGCCAGGACCATTCGTTAACATGTTTCCCTCTGAGCTATAAAGAACAAATAAACACAAGAAATAGGAGCATGGGTCTGGAATTCGGCTCCTCGAACCTGCTCCGATTTTTAATACAATCATGGCCGATCTCATCTATGAAGTGCGTTAAGAGGTTAGGAATGGCAAACATTAACTCCCAGATTGCTGAGGTCCTCGATAATTCGCCACGATCGTAATCGATCCATGCAGACCCCATCTCTCTGGCACTTCACTCACCTCCGGAACATCTGGATAACATGGACACCGACATCAGACTTCTATATATTGGCTTTAGCTCTGTCTTGAAGACCCTAAGGCCAACAAGACTCATCGACATTTCTGAGTCCTAGGACTTTCCTCACATCGAGAACTGGATCTTTAACTTTCTGACCTGCAGATCACAATGAATGAGGAGAGTTGGAAACTCCTCCTCTTCAAAAATACACAATACTGCTGCCCTTCAAGGCTGTTACTCAGCCCCCTTCAATATTACTTACCCTCTCGTGACTGTACCGCCAAATTCAGCTCTAACTCCATTAACAGATTTACTAATGACACCACGATTGTGGGTAGGTCTCAAAACCGACCTAGATTACGCCTCCTCCCACCCTACCCTCTGGAAAAACGCCATCCCATATTCCCAATTCCTTCACCTCCACCGCATCTGCTCCCAGGTGGACCAATTCCAATACCGAACAACCCAGATGGCCTCCTTATTCAAAGTGCGCACTTTTCCCTCAGACGTGGTTGACGATGCTGTCCACCGCATTTTCTCCACTTCCCGCTCCTCCGCCCTTGAACCCCGCCCCTGCAATCGCCATGAGGACAGAACCCCACTCGTCCTCACCTACACCCCACCAACCTCCAGATATTGTATCATCCTTCGTCATTTCTGCCACCTCCAAACAGACCCCACTACCAAGAACAGGTTTCCCTCCCCTCCCCAACCAGCGTTCTGGAAAGACCACTCCCTCCGCGACTCCCTCGTCAGTTTCACAACCGCCAGCAACTCAACCTCCAGTCCCAGCACGTTCCCCTGCAACTGCAAGCAATGCAAAACTTGCTCACACCTCCCACTCACTTCTCTCCAAGGCCCCACGGGATCCTTCCATATCCGTCACAAATTCACCTGCACCTCCACACACAACATTTACTGCATCCACTGCACCCGATGTGGCCTGCTCTACATTGGGGAGACAGGCCGCTTACTGGCGGAACATTTCAGAGAATACCTCTGGGACACCCGCACCAAACAACCCAACCGCCCCGTGGCTCAACACTTTAACTCCCCCTCCCACTCCGCCAAGGACATGCAGGTCCCTGGCCTTCTCCATCGCCAGACCATGGCAACAGACGCCTGGAGGAAGAGCACCTCATCTTCCACCTAGGAACCCTCCAACCACAAGAGATGAATGCAGATGTCTCAGCACCGCCTTCTTGACCTGCAATTTTCTTCCTGACCTCTCCGCCCCCACCCCCACTCCGAACTATCACCCTCACCTTAACGTTCTTCCACCTACGCATTCCCAACGCCCCTCCCCCAAGTACCTCCTCTCTACCTTTTATCTTAGCCTGCTTGGCACACCCTCCTCATTCATGAAGAAGGGCTTATGCCCGAAACGTCGATTCTCCTGCTCCTTGGATGCTGCCTGACCTGCTGCGCTTTTGCAGCAACACATTTTTCAGCTCTGATCTCCAGCATCTGCAGTCCTCACTATCTCCTACAGGAAATAGCGCTTAGTGACATGGTGTTCAGACAACAATCTTTCCCTCAATGTCAGCAAAACAAGGGAACTGGACATTGACTTCAGGAATTGGACTGAAGGACACACTCTGGTCTCTGTCATTGGTGCTGATTTGGAGGTGATGGACAGCTTCAAGTTCCGAGTAATAAATATTACAAACAATCAGTCTATCCATGTCAACTCTACAGCCAAGAAAGCACATCAATGCATCTACCTCCTCAGACGGGGAAGAAAATCTAGCATTTTGGCAATGACTCTGACCAATTTTAACATTGCACTGCAGAAAACATTCTATCCAGACGCTTCGTATGGTAACTGCTCTGCTCTGGCAAGAAATTGCAGAGATGTGTGTATCTAACTCAATCCATCTAACCCAAATCACATTTCCCTCCATTGACTCGGTCTTGAATTCCCACTGCTTCAGGAATGCAGCTGACACAATCAAAGGCCACTCCCACCACCGCAATGCTCTTTCCCAACCTCTTCCATCGGACAGAAGATGCAAATGTTTGAAAATACGCACCAATGGATTCAGGAACAATTTCTTCCGTGCTGTTATCAAACTTATGAATGGACCTGTCAAATATAGAGTTGATCCTTTTCTGCACCTGTTCAAAAGCTGTGAAACTATATTAAACTGATGTCCTAATGTAAGGTATGATTTGTACTGAAAATAATGCAACACAATATTCTTCACTGTTTCTCAGAATGTATGACTATCATAAAACAAGCAAAATCAATCTGCATACCATACGTTGGGACTGGTCTGCTCGATAACACTTTAAACCTATGTCTCCTGTGGTCTGTGTAAAAGACTTCCACTATCCATTACTTTCATGCCTGTCATAATTTCGAAAGGATATATTTCGTATCCCTCAGCCTCGTCGTTCATGTGAAAGAAATGATTTATTATATTGTCCCGCATCATTTCTGATGGGAGTGGGAGGATTGCAGAGTTTATGTCTGATCCGTGAGTGCTGAAGTCAATTAGCCTTGTCTATCCGTTGCTTCTTATGGTTTCTGGCACGCAACTATTTCTGTGTCGTAGCTTCACCAGGTTGACACCTTACTTTTAGATATACCCAGTGTATGCACTCATAGAATATAGAACATAGAAAAGTACAGCAGAGAACAGGCCCTTTGGCCCACGAGATTTAAATCTAATGTCAAATATAGTAACTTAACCTACGCACCCCTCAACTCACTGCTATCCATGTGCATGTCCAGGAGTCGCACCAATGTCCACAATGACTCTGCTTCCATGACCACAGCTGGCAACCGATTCCATGCATTCACAACTCTCTGCATAAAGAACCTACCTCTGACATCTCCATTATACCTTCCTCCTAATATTTTCAAACTATGACTTTTCATACCATTCATCCTGCCCGGGGGAAAAGTCTCTTCCTTTTGATTGTATTTATTCCACACATTATTTTCTATACCTCGATCAGGTCTTCTCTCTTCATCCTTCACTCCAGAGAGAAAAGTTCGAGCTTACTCAAACTTTTTTCATAAGGCAAGCCCTCCAGTCCAGGCAGCATCCTGGTAAACCATCTTCGCGCTTTCTCCGAAGCCGCTCCATTTTCCTATAGTAGGGAGACAAGAACTGGACACAATATTCAAAGAGTGGTTTCACCAGGGACTTGTAGAGCTACAACAAAACCGCGCAGCTCTTAAGCTCAATCCCCCTTAAAGAAAGCCAAAGCTCCATATGCTTTCTTAATAACCCTATCCACTTGGGTGGCAACTTTGAGAGATCTATGTACTTGCATAACCAGATCCCTCTGTTCCTCCACACTGCCAAGGATCCTGTCTTTAATCTTATATTCAGCATTCGTGTTCCACCTTCCAAAATGCATTACTTCGCTTTTATCCAGGTTGAACTCCGTCTGCCATTTCTCAGCCCAGATCTGCATCCTATCTATGTCGCGCTGCAACCTGCAGTAGCCGTCTATACTGTCGATGGATACCTGCAACCATAGTGCCATCTGCAAACTTACTAACCCACTCTTCAACCTCCTCATCCAAGTCATTTATAAGAACTACAAAGAGCAGAGGCCCAAGAACAGAGCCCTGCGGGACCCCAATCAACACTGTCCTCCAGGCAGAATATTTTCCATCTACAACCACTCTCTGCCTTCTGTCAGCCAGCCAATTCTGTATCCAGATCACCAAATCTCACTGTATCCCATACTTCCTGACATTATGAATTAAAGTCATCTACTCTTCATTTAACCAGGTTTGATTACTGGCTCCAAGTCATAACCCTCCCGTTCATCTGTTTCCACTGCCCATCCATTTCTACGTTGTCATGTCTTTGGAATGTACTTTGTTTAGAGCCTTGATAAATTTATACAGTGCATCTTGGAGGCTGTCATTGAGTTACACCATGCAGGAGGACTGGTTAATACTTACAAACAGTCTCTAACACACTCATTAAAAGGCAGAGCCTTTAGGAACAGCTGAAACAAAAATAAACCAGGTTTCTTCAGGATTAAAGCACCTATCACTGCCGCGAACAGGGAGAGCTCCTGAGCAGGTGAAGACTTCCCTGTATCTTGTTCAGAGTCCCAAGCTGTTTAGTTGCCTGAGAACCAATCACATCGTTGCTGTTAGCAGAAAGCCTTTGTCAGTGGTGAATTGGTAGCCAATTATCAATGAGCTCCTTGTCACAAACAAAGGCTACACTGTGTATAACTCCGTTCATCTCCAATCACACTTCAATTATTGGGTCACTATCAGGTGAATTGCTGTCAAACCTTGCAACTATCCTCCACTTTCGATCTGTTTGTAAGGTCGCTCGTTTCACATTTTAGTCCACAATTGCACTCAATTCTTTTTATAAGAAATGTTTTTTATATGTTTTCGCCCTGAGAAAACTAAAATACCATTTCAAAAACGCATTTACTTGCAAAATACATGATGCACAATTTTTATAAAAAGTGCAGTCTATTTATTATTTCTCCCTCTTGCAATGTTATGCAACCTTCACATTTCTTACAGCTTTTACGTATTTCACCATTTGTATTTTAGGACAATATATCTGAATACACATTAGGTTTTCTAGTGATGTGTATAATAAAATGGTTACAACAAACGACACCATCAAAATATGTTGCATTGTTAATTTGAAACTTTTAAAGAAGGACAGTGGATTACAATCTGTGTAATTTTGTATTTCATTCTTCTTTGTTGGGTGGCCTTCGAAGTGCTGACGATCTAACAGCAATCCCAAAGTCTCCTTTCCTATGGAAGAGGACTTTTCCAATGATCGATATTGATTCTTATAGAAATATCCTCCAGGTTCTCAATTCCTAATTCATCATCCTGGAACAAGACAGCACGTCGACCCAATTCAGAAGCATCAGCGGCCATTTTGAAAAGACTGGAAAACGCAGGGATGGTAAAAAAGGTTCATCAATTCAAATTGCTTTCATCCTTTCAACATTAACCTCGCACTCTACTAACTAAACCACCTTTCTCTTATTTCGTTCGAAAACTTGTGAAAGGCGCAGCTGCCCGCCCGAAATTATGGACAAATTTCCTGTAAAGTCAAACAATCCAAAAATCTATTAATTTCTCATTTAGGTTTAGGAACAAGAAATTCTAATAGTATCACTTTTGCTATCTCCATCAACATCTGTGCGCTTGTGTATGTGCACGTGTCGATAAGTGCGCTTCTGTCTGTATGTGTCTTTGCACATCTCTCTGTATATGTGATTGTGTCTGAGTCTCTGTACGTATTTCCGTCTGTCACACACACACACAGACAGGCACAAAACACACACACACAAACACACACACACACACAAACACACACATACACACACACACACACACACACGTTCAAACATAACAAAAAGCAATGTATCACTTCACGCCCAAGAGGAATAGTCAGAGGTACAGATATATTGGGGTTTAAACGACATTTCAATTGTTACAATCCCGAAAATAACAGAGAGCCCGTTGCACAGGGTACAGACCCAGAGATACATAAACATGGAGACACACACTAATACACACAATGAGACACAAACACACTCACATAAGCACAGATAGTCAGGAAGAGGTAGATGGGTAGACAGACAGAGAATCACAAAGACAGGAACACACGATAATGGGCGGCACGGTGGCACAGTGGTTAGCACTGCTGCCTCACAGCGCCTGAGACCCGGGTTCACTTCCCGCCTCAGGCGACTGACTGTGTGGAGTTTGCACGTTCTCCCCGTGTCTGCGTGGGTTTCCTCCGGTTTCCTCCCACAGTCCAAAGATGTGCAGGGTCAGGTGAATTGGCCATGCTAAATTGCCCGTCGTGTTAGGTAAGGGGTAAATGTAGGGGTGTGGGTGGGTTTCGCTTCGGCGGGTCGGTGTGGACTTGTTGGGCCGAAGGGCCTGTTTCCACACTGTAATGTAATCTAATCTAATGCACACACACATTCAGAGAAACACATGCATAAAGCCAAACAGATTCAGTGTGCAGTAACTGACACTGCGCTGTGTCTAACCATCTGTAGCACAATCTGTGTCCCATCAGCTCGTTCCCAGTTTTTACAGATGAAATATTGATGAGAAAGTGGAACAGTCGCGTGAGGTCTCTCAGCATAATATCCGTGAAAAGGTGAATCTAGTTAAAAGATCATGGTCATTTGAGCAACCAACAGACTTGTACACCATATCCGTGTAATCACTGGATATCCAGCTGTGAAAAGGATTGATGATGATGGCAAGTAGTTATGTTCTCCATAATTAGGTTGAATTAACTTGCAGTGCAGCTTGCTCAGCACCACAGTCACAAACATTCTCTGTCTCCACCATCCACACTCAGTAGCAGTGGAATATACTACTGACAAGATGCACTGTAGAAATTCGCCAAAGTTCCTCACAGAGCAGCTTCCAGAAGCACAGCATTATCGCGTGGAATACTGAGCACAGCAGATAGATGGGACACCAGTTGACAATTCCACATCAAGCCACTCGCCACACTGGCTCGGAAAAACGTCTCAGTTCCACAAGCGCCATTGTTTTGAAATTCAGGAACTCCCTCCCTTACATCATTATGTGCTTATCTGGACAAAATGAATGGCAGCAGTTCAAGACGCTAACTCATCGTCAACTTCGCCAGAACAATTATATCTGGGTAATACGTGGTAACCCAGCGGCAATGAGCCAAACACATTAATGAACCACAAAATAAGGGTCACTGTTTGGAACCCACGTGCTCCAATGCTGAACTTTTGAATAAATTGTGTCCATATTCGAGAAAATTGAAATACGATTTCATTTGAATGCATCAAATTCTGAACAGTCTTGTGAGGGGAGATGGTGAGAAATTGATCCTGTGGATCTGGGTATCTGAAACACGATAACACAGTTTCAGGAGTTGCGGAAAAGTTCAGCAGGTCTGACAGAATCTGTGAAGAGAAGTCAGTGTTAAACTTACACCATTTCCAGATCTTTTGATTATTATTGACACAACCTCAGGGTAAGGGCAGGTTATTTGGGAATGAGATGAGGAGAGAGCGATTAACTCTAAGGCCACTGAGTCTTTAATATTCTCTGTCCCTGACGATTGCTGATGCACCCTCACTGAGTGCATTTCAGATTGGAAGACACAGATTGCTGGTTTCTCAGGGAGTCACGGGATATGTGGATTGGACAGGAAACTGGATATGAAATCTAAGTCTAGCTTTGATTGAATTGACTACTAGAACAGACTGAACATGTGAAACAGGCTGTATAGAGCTCTCATTCTTTCTTCATCGTTATACCCATTCCAATTGTTCAGTAATTATTACTTTTCTAACTTCCTACCGCTCTGCTGAATTCTCCTACTCTCATAACACATGAGCTAACCTTCCCCTTCTCTCGACAGATGTTGCATGACCTTATCAGATTCCTCTGAATGGCCTGTGTTTATTTCAGAGAGAATTACAATTCCCTATTCCTGTTTCTGTGAGAGGAAACATTCTCCAAACCGACTCCTTTAATTCTATTTGTTCACAGAGAAAGGAGGCATTGTTCTGTCCAAATGCATTACATGCTCATGAGGGTATCAATATATTGTGATGATTTTTAAAATAAAATATATTAAACATAATGAAATTCATGATGAAAACATGAGACCCAATTCGATCTGTAAGGGGCAGGAATTCAGTCATGCGAGGTGAAAGTGAGGACTGCAGATGCTGTAGATCAGTGTCAAGATTAGAGTAATACAGGAAAAGCACAGCAGGTCAGGTTGCATCCGAGGAGCAGGAGAGTCGACATTTCGGGCAAAACACCGTCATCGGGAATGAGGCTGGGAGCGTCCATCCTGGTCAGATAAATGGGAGGGAGTGAGGTTGCGGAGAAGGGAGCGGAGAGCGCAATTGATGGATGGAGGTGGGGGTAAAGGTGATTGGTCGGAGAGGACGGTGGAGCGGATAGGTGGGAAGGAAGATTGGCAGGTAGGACAGGCCATGAGGATGGTGCTGAGTTGGCAGGATGGAACTCGGATAAGGTGGTCAGAGGAGGAAATCAGGCAAATGGTAAAGGCCACATTGATGCCCTGGGGTTGGATGTTCCTGAGGAGGAAGATCAGGCGTTCTTCCACCAGGCGTCGGGTTGTGAGTGAGTGGTGATAGAGAATGTCCAGGTCCTGCATGTCCTCGGCAGATTCGGAGGGGGAATTCAATTCTCCCTCCGCCAGTTGTTATTCTGTATGTTGCTCCTGACCCATCACAACAGAGATCTGTGTGAATGCACAAACAACCTCTCTCTATACATTTCACTCAGAATAATGTCAATGACAGGACGGATTAAAACAAAATGCAAACTTTGTTGAATGCTGGATGTAGGGAATCATGTTACTGTAGAGCCTTTACAGCACTGAGATCAGGCTTTCGGTCCATCATTCACACACCAGTCTGCACTCCCTCTTGAAACCCCTCCGATTACCCAGATCCCTGTCTGATTGAAGATTGACTGTGTGGAGTTTGCACATTCTCCCCGTGTCTGCGTGAGTTTCCTCCGGGTGTTCCAGTTTCCTCCAACTGTCCAAAGATGCGCAGGTTAGGGTGGATATGCAACGCTCAATAGTCAATAGTGTCCAGGTGAGTGTTGGTTATATGGTTAGCTATGACAAATGCCCGGTACAGGATTAGCGTAGAGGGTGAGACTTGGTGGGATGCATGATGAGTCGAAAAGCCTGTTTCTACACTGTAAGAATTTTATGATCCTACGCTCCATCCCATCTATATCTGTGGATGAAGAGGACTATCACCTGATCAAACATCCCCTTCAATGGGTCAACGTTTGTTTTCTATCTGAAAAAGAACTGCAGATGTTGCAGATCTGAGAGACAGCACAAAAATTGCTGGGAAACTCAGCAGCTCCAGCAGCATTTGTGGGGAGTGAACCTTTTGGATCCAGTGATTGTTCTTAAGGGCTGAAGGCTTCTGATTCTGGTGTTTTCAGACCTGGTGACGTTTTACAAGCAATTTCTTGTTTTGCTTTCAGCCCCAGATCAATTGGTGACTATCACGGCCTTGTTATGTGTGTTTGGGAAAAGGGGCAGCTTTGCTTCTAGCGCGGTGGTGGTGTAGTGGTGAGCATAGCTGCCTTTCAAGTAGTTGATCTGGTTTCGATTCCCTGCCATCTCAGGCTGGTGGCTTTTCCTCTGGATTTGCAAGGAAAAGTCTTGAGCACCAACGTTGCATTCTGTGGCGAAATGGATTTGTCAGGTTGCTTTAGGATTTTTATGGCGATGATTCCTGTTAATTGCCGTGACAATCCGGGCAGCGTTGCTCGAAAGCTTTCCACTCTGCTGCCCATTGCTTATTTGAATATTGTTCGCAACATAAGGTTCGTTTTGTTATATTCGAAAAGTGAGAGATTGCTATCTTCAGAAACCTTAAATAATTACAGAAGCCGCTGGAAATTCGGAACAGATTCAACAGCTTCTATCGTGGACAGGAAGGAGGTTTAAATGCGTCAAATTTCTTCAAGGTTAAAATACATTCGCACCTCAAAACCATTTGGAAGTTTGAGAATTACAAACATCACATTATATCTTTTTCTCATCCGTTCAATTTTCACAATATCATTCCGGTAGCAGGAAGGCCAGATTTGTGTGGTTTATGCAATGTTACTATGTTCGAACATTGACTGTTTCGTAGTTAAATGATGTTTCATTTCGTTCAGTTTTCCAATAGAGTTGGGTTAGTCAACACTTTGTTTTTTGTTTGTGTTACAACGATAGTGCGAAGTAAATTGTGTTTCGGTTCAAGCCTGGAAGTTTCACCAATTGAATTGCATTGCCATACATTTGCCTTCGGGGAAAAGAAAAAGGGATCTAGACCATCTTCTTAACTCATAGGAGTTTGATCTGGTTCAGATCCTCCTCAATGTCGGTCAATAAATGTTCCCACAATCCGCAACAATGATTTTCACAGATTAGAGGAGGATGCACATACATCGTTATTAATTGTTATTACCTCAGACATGAGACATTTGGGAATGATATTCCTCAGACCATCGACTGTCTGCTCAGCCAAGGTTAAAGGCCCGGAATCCGGCAAAATTGGGAACAATGCAATTCCCAGGAGACTGAGAGGTTACTAACAGAGCGGGAGGTGGAGATTCGGGAACAGAACTACAGGGACAGTCCGCTCTGATCACTACCCTTCGCCGTCAGTATATCCAGTGCCAGGAATGACTGCCATTGGTCAGAATGACAAAATGTTATTATGGAAAATAAAGAGCATGAAAGTAAGGGAAGGTTTAAAGCATGAACCCCACTGGCGATCTGTTGCAAGGGGTCTGTAGAATGCAGGATGAGATAAGAATAGTGGAATTCTCTCACACCAATTAGCAAAGAAAGGTTGACGCTGAAAGATCTCGATGGTGAGATTAGATTACAGTTAGTAAAGTTAGGCTTCCTGTTAAGTATCATTATGACTCGATTGGGAATGTAAATATTCGGGACATGACATTAAGTATCAAATTAATAGTTAATAGAGTCAGCCTGATTGAGATTATTGACAATAAATAACTAATTATGACATCGGGAAAATACGAAGTAGGGTCTGGAATGAAAGACCATTGTTGCGAAAGCTGACATTAAATATCTAACCGTCACATGAGAATAACGTTAAGTAGAATGAACAATTAAAGAGATGATGGGAACTAACATCACTGGTTTATTGTGTAGCGAGTGTGAGGTACTTTGATTAATATATTTAGACATGCTGATAAGCAAACAAAGCATGGGAAAATTTCATAAAAAACCATGGACAATGAAGTTCGAGAGCATTCGAGAATCTGCTTTCTCGGGGTCACGTTTTTTCGTTTGCAAATAACAAACCAACTTCTTGAAGAACACTCTACGTCTCCTGGTGATTCTCTATATTTTTCCCACGACAAAACTCAGCAGGTCTGCATCCATGCAGAGAGAATCGTGGGCAATATTTAACAACTTCATCAGAACGCAATAATCTCCCACAGGTACTGCCAAACCAGATAGTTTTGTCAGCAGTTTCTGATTTTGTTTCAGATTCCCAGAGGCCACAGTTCATTACATTCACCTTTAAACCATTGCAGAAAGTTCTTTGTGGTTCTTCACACGGAAATTTTCCGTTTGAGGAACATTTTCCTGCCCCCATTAGAAACAAGAAACCCTGCAGCAGAGAAAACAGATGCTTTAACAACAACGATCGCTGTCGCCTTTGGAGGTCTTGAACCACCAGCCTTTCATTTAACGGTCTGATATGCTAAAACTTCCAACCTAAAACCTTGCCCGAACATCTAAAGCAGGCTGTGACGGACTTCAGTCTGTCCTTCCCAGACCGAGAAGTTTCCTCTTATCGGTTTTATTTTTCCAAAATAAAGTCTGGAACATTCATTATGGAGACATGGGAACAGCCTTATCCCATCCACGACAGACACACTCATGTCACTGAGCACCAACTGGGAACATCTCCCTTCGAGCCTCCTAGTCCCTTGTGCGGTCCTAAGTTTTTTCATTGTCCCGGAGTCTAGATGAGGTTTGTATTTGTCATGTAGGGGAACGAGAATTATTTCAATGTCTCAAATCAGTTCATATCCCGAGAACATTAAAGTTAATTGTCTGTCCTCATAAAGAAGGGGAAGCTCTCTTGACTGTCTCTGCTCATTCGGGCAGTTCACCCTTCTTCATCCTCCTTGGATTTCACTTCTCACAAGTTTCTGAAGATTCACAATGTTGGAGGCTGGGTTATATGGTTTGCCTCTTTTACATTTTTTCCACCTGCCAATTGATAATATTTTCCCAAAATCTCTTTAACACTCCTCTGCCTTGCACCATGTCCAGGGTCGAGATTTCCTGGCATTTGGAGAGATTCCCGAGGTTTTCTTTGGAGTCAAGAGAGTTAACTGAAGATGTTCTGCAGCTGTTTATCTTGATGGGGGAGGGAGTGGTGGGGATTGGCACATTGACGAGCAGCAGGAAGTGTTGTCACTGAACAGGGTCAGTGTCCAGAGGACTGTGATTGAGGAATTTAATGAAATGCAGCACTTATACACAGTAAATTCACAGAATACTGCAGAAAACCGACGGATCTAGCGGTACTTGTGGAAAAAGAAACAGAGATAACATTTTGAGAGTGATATATTTGTGATCAAGCACTCGACGTTCTAGCGCACTACACTGCCCGCGAAATTATAGCCAATGAAGCATTTTTGAAGAAGATTCATGTTTATATGTTCATTCCAAATTCAAAAAAGACAATGCTGCAAACACTCGGAGCTGGCACTGGACAGTGCAGACCGACCTTGAGGGTTTTTTTCTGCTCTGATATACACCTGGGATAATGTGGCACCAGAAGGCCTCCTCACAGCGGAAGAAGCCAATTATGTAAGACTTAGGTGTGGAGGATATTTTCTCTTTCAAAGGTAGCAAATCTGTGAAGTTGTTTGCAACAGAGGGTTGTCAATGCTGCATACATGCAAGGCTGATAAAGACAGGTATTTGGTCACTTTGTGAATCTAGGGCCACAGAGATGAGGCCGAAAGGGGAGTTGAGGATTGACCAAATCAGCCGTGATCTCATTGAAACTTGTCGCTGACTTAATGGGTTAAATTGCTTCCATCTGCTCTAATGTCTTTGTTGTCATTTCGAAAATGTGAACCGCCATTGCAAATTAAGAAAAGCAGAAAGTTTAGAAGAGATGATTACAGTCAAACTGAGTCAACATCATTTTTGAAAGGAAAAACACACGATGACAATCTAAGAGATTTCTTTGGTAGCATGAACTGCAGACTTGGTGAAGGACGATGCTCAGTAAAGTTCATTTGAATTTTAGCAAGCAATCAATAAGGGGCTATATAAAAGTCCGTTGCACAATAAAGGAGTTGTCGGTGTTGGGTCATAAAACAGCATTGTCGGTCCATTCTTTTTTTACCGGAAATCACCGAATCGAGATTAATGAGCAGTTTTCAAGTTGGAAAGATATATTTCGTGAAATCCAGACTGTCAGTCATCGGATTTAATGTTTTATCTGACTGAATGACTTGGAGGAAGCGGCAGAGTGAAATGTTGCCGATACACAATAGGTGGGTGAACATATTGTGCTAAGGATGTGGAATTTTGCAAACAGGTATCGATAGAATGAGTGAGTGGAGAAGTCTTGGCAAATGCAGTTTCATGGAGGGACACTTTTATCTGTTAATGGGTTCACAGCTCTCCAATCAGTTTGCAATGTTGCAACCCCACACAAAAGCGCATTCGCTCGCTGTTGCAGATTTTGTTGACACATTGTTACCACTGTTTTTGATCATGTGTTGGTTTCTGAGTGAAAATTGTTTCCACTGTACCAGAGGTGCCAGAGACACGTTTATCAGTTCAGCCGAATATACGATAAACAATGTCCCTTTCAAAACGTGAGGTTCCATTCCAACCATGTACCAACCAAAATATCCAGAGCCGTGGAATGCGAATGGCCACATGCTCGGGGGATTGAGAGTGACAGCTCCATGTCAAATAGTGCTGAAAAAAGTAACTGATTTAGAATGCTCTGAATGAAACCGAATGGAACTCTCCCTAAACTTTTCCCAATTCACTCGGAAAATGATGGTGTTGCGTGCACGTGGGTTTACGTACTGAACAGTTTATTGTCAGTAACAGGAGTGGGGTGGGGCAGGATAGTGAGGTTTTCGCGTGGCTGAGATGTGATCTGGTCGAACGGGGAATACAAACGCCCACAGAACAAAGAGCTGGTTGATCCAGGAACTCACTCCCATCTTCTGTTTCAGTACCAACAAAAGACATTGCGGGAAAATCTCAGCAGGTCTGGTAGAATCTTGGAAAGGAAAATAGAGTTGAGACTTCAAGACCAGTGACACTTCTTTCTCCATGCCCATCTCCCTCTGCCTTTCACACTCTTCCTTTTTATTGAATATCTCCTGACTTCCAAATTTATACTCAGATCCTCTTTTATTACTTCCTCTCCAACATTTTCCCAGCCTCTAAACTTACATCAGACGTGTTCCATCTCTCACCTCACCCAGTTATGACCGGAGACTTCGAACTGAAAAAAAAAACTCTGTTTCTATTTCCTTAGATTCCGGATGGCCAGGGACTAGAAGGCATCGGTGGACAGTTAGCGTTTTCAGCCCATCTCGTCTGCCCGACCATTCGATCATGGCTGATATCTTTCCCAACCCAATTCTCCAACCTTCTGTCTGTGACACTAAGCTCCCCTGAATTCCGGATCCAGTCTATTTCCCAGAATGGGTCTGAATCCGCCCCAACCTTGTCCACATCTGCTGGCAGCTGTTACACCGCGTCTGTGTGTGATCGAACACAGTTTCAGTCCCACACAGCAAACCCGGTCTATTCGGAGCAAAGCAATACCCACTGTGGGACAGATATATGGGTCTCTGGCCCCAATTGTTTTTCTGCGAGGGAGTAGTTAGCTCCTTCACCACTCACGGCAAGGACTGGTGCTTCAAAATGTGGGGAGAAAGAAAATAGGTACAAAAGTTTGGACAGGTTAGGTCAAGGGTTATTGTCAGCATCGGTGGAGTCCCTGCTTCAGAGTCTGAGTTTGAATCGCACAGACCTGGATCCAATTCGCATTCAGGAAATAAAGATTTACTTCTCTTCTTTTGGTTTATCTGAATGAAAACTAATTCCTGCTTCCACACAGAGCACAGACGCGGATCTGCCAGAATCAATCCAGTGATTGATCGCATCCAATTAGAAGGATCATTGCGGCAGATACACGAGACACCTGTCACCGCAAATCGCCTCTAAGGATCTCGCCTTTCTCAGCTGAAACTATCTCACTGTTCCTTCAATGTCGTTTGTTTTCATTCTCGGAACTCCCTCCCGAGCGACATCATGGATGCATCTCTGTGCTGAGTACTTCCACGATTCTGTAAAGTAACTTACTATCGCAAGCTCTGGAGTCATTATGGATGGGCAGTGCAGCTGGTCCCAAAGAGTGACGTGCATACTCCAGAAATTAGTTTCAAACGGCTGCACTTTCGAAGAGGAAACCCGAAAGTATTCGGGAACAAGTGAGAAGTTTCGAAGGGGGAGTAGGATAAACTGAAAGTCAATGATCACCAGGAGACGTGAGGCAAGAAGTGAGTTTGATGCTGTTGGTGCAAGGCTCAATGTCAGTGCTAATGGGTTAGCCCTTACTACCCACTGTTAACACCGACTCACACACCACTCCTGGTAAATTCATCACAATTACCCTGATCTTTTGGCATGAGATTCCCTCTGTGCATATTCACGCATTTTATCGGCCCCGAGAGGATGAACGTTTCCCCTTTACCCTGTCAGATTACAGAGGGGAAGGCAATAGTTTGAAAGCAAAGCAAGAAGAGATTGTCCCTTTCGGTGCATTTTCACTGAAGGAAGACCAGCTGTGACCTGTTCTTTCCTGCATAAGTGCAGGTTGATATATATTCTCATCGAGCAGCTTTATTACTGCAAGGAAGTCCGGGTTACTGTGATCAAATAGTTAATTAAATGCACAAACGGATTTGAAGAACATCGTATGTGGCTTTGTCAGTTAAAGCATCTGGTAATAACCAGGCGAGTATGGTGTCAAATGCTCTGAAATGTTCCGTACATTGAAAGTCCATTGCATAAACTTATTGTAAAAGCCGTGTTGTTGATCCAATATCGCGACAGTGACGGCTCAGCATGCTTCTTGTGTTTGAGCTCAGCCCGTTGTTATTTGGTGATACCAAGCCCTGCCGCCTGCTGTGGACCCATGAGTCAATGTTCTATCCTGCTGATCCAACGCCGAGATTCTGTACACTGCTCACCAATGATCTCTCCATCGCTTCTACTTTTAGTCTCTCGCTGTCACAGCAAGTCTTTTTTAAATAATGAAGTGAGGCAGGAGACACTGCAGACTTGCCAGGAAATGTTGTGGTAACAACGCATCCATTGCGAGATGACAGCTCTCATTGTCTGCTGTCACCATTCATTAATCTTAGGCAAACTGCAATGATGTCATTGAAATCCTATAATTGGAGAGAAACTGCTTTTCTTCTGGTCGGTTAGGAATTCTAATTACAATTGTAAACGATCGTATTTTGAGTGAAGAAACGTCACCTCACCTCAGACCTAAGTGACAGAGATATTACCTGGAGACTGTGAGCCCAGTTCTACACACTCTGGCCGGGGTGGGGGGGGGGGGGGGGGGGGGAAGGGCGGGGGGAGGGTAGCGGGTTGGGGGGGAGGCAGAGAAAGCCACGAAACAGGTATACTCTCAATCTTTCACCGAATTTCAGACTTTTCCAAGAGAAGGAATAGAAATTGAGGGATATTGACAGACAGAGAGTGGGAGAATGTAGAAGAGAGTGAGATGGTACAGAGAGACAAAGGGAGACAAATAGATAAGCATAAGAAGGTAGACACTGAAAACAGAAGCTCTCCATTCAACGTTGTTGCTCATGGACAGAAAGGAGAAGATAAAGGTAATGAGTAAGGCCAGACTTTCACCAACTCAGGAGAACAGCAACAGCATTACAACGGATATGACATTTTTCATTTTACAGATGACGTATGTCAGCTAATGAGAGATTCTGATATGTATGCTGACTCGTGAAGTGAAACTGGCAATTACCCAGGAATTAAAACAATAAAATGCACAAGTAACCTGATTCTGTCGATATGAAAAATTAAATCTCTTTGTCTCCACGGATGCTGTCAGGCCGGCTGAATTTGCCAGTCTGATTCCTGTTGTTGATTCAGATTTCCAGGATTCGCACTTATTTGTTTTACGCCAGTCTGAATACTGTTTGTGACAAAACTCCATCAATTGCCAGCACCATACAACATTCCCTGCTTTGGGAAGGCTGTCAACAAGATAACCGGTCAGAGGAAATCTCCCATTGCCACAGCAGTAAGAGTACTGAATCCTTACCACTAGACTTCCAGGGAAATTGAAATATGGTGCTGTATGTTTCCTTAATGAAATCCCCTTTTATTTTTTCATTTGTGATCATTTTATCTGCACATCAATTTCCTTCTTTCTTCCATTTCTTTCAGCGTGGAAAAGGCCTTTCCGCCTATGTGCAGTGCGGGAGACCGGATATTTATCTACTTTAGTCCCAGTTTCCAGCATGAGGCACTTAATCTTACATGTTCTGATGTTTTCAGGGTAAATTTCAATGAGATACTCCCTGTGCTTTAAATGACACAATCACAGGACTGAACTTTGACGTGGTCACACTGTATGGTAATCGCCCTGAGGAAATCATCCTCATTTTCATCCACACAGGTGGACAGACAGACAAATCCCCGAGAGCAGGAGAGATGTCAGGATGAGACCAGTTTAACGTGCTTCACATCTGCCAGTTTCTCCGACCACCTCACCGCAGCATGTCAAAGATTTGTGCAGCACAGAAAATGCACTTCAGCTGAACAAGTTTGCACCAGTCGAACACAAGTCCCTGACTGTTCTCGTCTCATTTTCCAACAGTTGGCTCACAGCTTCAAACGCAGTTAGTGGTAGAAGTGTACACCTCAATGCGTCTCAAATTTCTCTAGAAATTTCTGCTTGCTGCACCCTGACAGGCAGTGGGTTTCAGATTCCCACCATGCCCAATTTGCCCGTTTTTGTTTTTAAGCTGACTATTCCAGTCGAAGTCAGGGAGCAATTTCCCTACGCAATTATTGGCATTTCTCCATCACCATCAGTAGGATTCGAGGCTGCATGGTTTAAGCCATATAAATTTCAATTCCATTGCCTTAACCACTCCTCCAGGACGACAGGACGACACTGTGCAATTCACTTTCCAGGTCTCTTTCCTTGTGGAGATGAGGAAGAGTAAATCATTATTGGGTTTGTTTGAATCCAATCATTTCACAGCTTCCAATCATGTAAAATTTCGGTGCGTGGTGAGGCTGGCCGCATCATCCTGATGGATGGAATGGGCATTCAGTTAAAATAAAAACAGAACTTGCAAGAAAACCTCAGCAGGTCCAGCAGCATTTCTGGAGAGACAATAAGAGGCAACGTTTCAGAACGTCATCAGCGCTGTGTTTTCTCCCACAGGTACTCCCAAATTGGCTCGTTTCTGCAACAGTTTCTTTTTGGTTTCAGATTCCCACAAGTCACAGTTCTTGACATTAATCTTGACAGCAATGCGGAAATGTCATTGCGGTGAGTCACACGATAGTGTTTCCATTTGGAGAATGCCTTTTGACCTCATTAGAAACCGAAACAGTGCAGCAAAGCAAACAGATGCATTAAGGGCAGCAATCGCTGTCGCCCTGAGGGCTCTTGAATCAGCTATCTTTCATTCAGCAGACTAATGCCCTGACATGTGCAATCCAGCACATCACACGATCCTCCAAAGTAGGCGGTTACTGAATCTCAACTTCAGTCTGCCCTTCCCAGAATGACAACTGTCCTCTATCAGATGTACTTTTCCAAAATAAAGCCTGGGACGCTCATTATTAAGACCTAGGAACAGTCTGATCCCACTCACTGCAGGCGTACCCATGTCACTGGGAAGCCTCTCTCCCAGAATCGGGACAGTCTGGTTCCAGCCTCTCAGTGTTTGTCTGGCCCGAGCTTTTTCAATGTCCTGGAGTCCTCATATGCAAAAACGAGAAATCTTTCAATGTCTCAGATCAGTTCATGTCCCGAGAACATCAGAGTTAATGTCCCGTCCCCTTAAACAGGGGGAAGCTGTCTTGACTGTTTCTGCTCAGTCCGACAGTTCACCCTTGCTCATTGCCCTCCGATTCCACTTCCCAAAAAGTTTCTGAAGATCCACAAAGCTGGAAACTGGTTTCCATGTTTGGCTCCTTAACATTGTTCCGCTCTCAAATGTCAATATTTCCCCAAAATCTCTTCACTATCCTCTGTCTTTCACCATGTCCGGGGATGAGAATTCCCTTCATGAGGAGAGAGTACAGAGGCTGGTAAGTTTCACTTTGGAGCGAAGAAGGTGAACCAGAGATTTCCTGCGGCTGTTTATAATGATGTGGGAGGGAGCAGTGTGGATGGGCGCTTTGACGAACAGGAAGAAAACTTGCCACCGTCCAGGGTCAGGACATGGAGGGCTGTGATTAACGGAATCGAATGTAATGTTGCACTTTTGCACAGTACATTCAGAGAATACTGCAGAAACTCGGTGTGTCCAGCAGTATCCGTGGGAAGAGAAACGGTCAAGGTTTTGATAGTGGTACAGTTCTGATTAAGAACTCGAGGTTACAAAATCAAATCGAACAACTGGCATGGTTTGTTGAGATTGTTCTTTTTTCGAGTTTGAGCGCGAAATCGTCCTTTCGGAAATCATTGAAAACGGCAGAATTCGAAACTGCGTGGGGATTCCCAATGGATATCTAACCCATCACCTTTCCCACTCGGACCTGTCTACACATTTAACTTCCGTGCTGAATACATCTTATGAAATGAAAATGTTTCCAACCTGAAACACCAGTATTTGGCTTGCCCTGTCCGCAGCCTGACCCCAGTATTCGCTGTCCCCTCTCTTGGTTCAGAACGGAGTAGGATGCTGGGAGATCCAGTTGAATTACAAGCGTTGCTGAGAGATAATTGTGGCTCAGCAGTTAGCACTGCTGCCTCGCATCACCATGGTTCCAGGTTTGCTTCCAACGTCGGGCCACTGTCTGTGTGCTGTTTGCACATTCTTCCCCTGTCTGCGTGGGTTTCCTTCCACAGTCCAAACATGTGTTCGCCAGGTGAATTTGCCGTGGTAAATTGACATAGTGTTTGGTGCATTACTCACAGGGAAATTAGTCTGGGTGTGTTAATCTTCAGAGGGTCAGTGTGGACTGGTAGTGCCTAAGGGAGCCAAACTGGAGGGAATTTAATCCATTGAAGTGGATGGGAAGGATCTATGTTCATGTGCAGAGAGATTAATAAACATAGCAATGGATCGAGAAAATAAAAACGTTGTTGTATTGGTACAGTGCTTTCATCGCCAGCTGAGTTACTGAGGGTTACCACAGATTACAACAGGATCTGGACCAGATGGGTCAATGGGCTGAGAAGTGGCAGCAGAAATTTAATTGAGATAAATGCGAGGTGCTGTATTTTGGGAAAGCAAATCTTAGCAGGACTTATGCCATTAATGGTAAGATTCAAGGGAGTGTTGCTGAACAAGGAGACCTTCGAGAACAGGAGTTGGGAGGTCATGTTGTGGCTGTAATGGACATTGCTTAAACCACTGTTGGAATATTGCGTGCAATTTTGTTCACCTTCCTATCGGAAAGATGTTGTGAATATTGAAAGGGTTCAGAATAGCTTTACAAGGATGTTACCAGGGTTGGAGGATCTGAGCTGCAGGGAGAGGCTGATCAGGCTGGGGCTATTTTCCCGGCTGCGTCGGAGGCTGAGGGGTGACCTTCTCGAGGTTTACAAAATTATGAGGGGCATGGATAGGATTAATAGACAAAGTCTTTTTTCCTGGGGTCGGGGAGTCCAGAACTAGAGGGCATAGGTTCAGGGTTCGAGGTGAAAGATATAAAAGAGACCGATGGAGTAATGTTTTCACGCAGAGGGTGGTACGTGTATGGAATGAACTGCCAGAGGTGGAGGCCGGTACAATTGCAACATTTAAGAGGCATTTTGATGGGCAAATGAATGGAAAAGGTTTGGAGAGAAATGGGCCGGGTGCTGGCAGGTGTGACTAGATTGGGTTGGGATATCTGGTCGGCATGGACAGGTTGGACCAAAGTGTCTGTTTCCGTGCTGTGCATCTCTATGACTCTATGATTCTATGTGGTCTTGAAGAAGATTCGCTTTTGGCAAATCTAATGTGCAATTCATGTCTGTTTGTGTCATCTGAGGTCAAGATATGAAAATGTTTCAAATACTCACAGCTGGCTCTGCAGAGTTAAGACCGACTTTCGGGTGTTTATACTGCCCTGATTTAAAGATGTGGAAGATGTGGGACCAGTGGGCCTTATCACAGCGGATGGAGTCAAACATGTAAGACTGACGTGAGGAAAATATTCTCTCTTTCGGAGGATAGCAAGTTTGTGGAAATGCATCCAACAGAGGTCTGTCAAGAATGGGTACATTCAGGGCTGAGATAGACAGTTATTTAGTCAGTCCATAATCAAGGGCCACGGAGATAAGGCTGAAAAGTAGAGTTGGGGATTATACAAATAAGCCGAGATATCATTGAAAGCTGTCGCTGACTTGATGGACTAAATTACTGCTATCTGCTCTAATGTCTTTGCTGTCATTTGGAAAATGCTAGACACCATTTAAAATGAGTAAAAACACAACGTTAGGAAGAGATGTTTGCACTCAAACTGATGCAACATTATTTATTGAAAGGAAAGTCACACTTGCCAATTTGTCAGATTTCTTTGCTAACATGACTAGCGGAACTGATCAAGGGAGCTGTTCGGTATAGTCCTTTCGAATTTCTGTCAAACACTCAATTAGGAGCCATATAATAGATTATTGCACACTGAGAGAGTTCACGGTGTTGGGTAATAAATCATGATTAACTGTCCACTGTCTACTCACAAGAAGTCACCGAATCGGGATTATTGAACAGTTTTCAAGTTGAAAACATAATTAGTGAAATCCAGAATGGTCAGTCATCGGGCTTCAATGATTTATCTGTCTTAATGGCTTGAAGGAAATGGCAGAGTGAAATGTGTCCAGTTCTGCTGCCGATACGCAACCAGTGAGTGGGCTTATTTTGATGAGGACGTGCAAACCTGCAAAAAGATAATGATAGTATGAGTGAGTGGAGAAATCTTGCAGTTTCATGTTGTGAGTGTGAGGTCATGCACTTTGTTAGGAATAATCAAAAGACAGACTAATATTAATATGGAAAGAAACCCAATAAAAGTGTGGTTCAGATGGTTTCCAAGAAAAGACGGAAACTAAGTCGCCTGTAAAGTAATCGATGACCAAAATATGGCTTGTGTTGGTCTATGGGCCATACGTATTTTATTGATTATTGTTCTCCAAACATTCTTTACAATAGAACCGGGAGTGGGAGAGGGGAAATTAAGATCACCCATGATTACTGCCATCTTTTAGCACTCACACACAGTACTTCTTCTTGTACGTCTTATTTCTCACTCTGGTTACTGCGAGTGGGCTTGTCAACTACACCTGCTACTGACTTCTTTTCTCACTGTTCCTTATCACGACACAAAACACATTTTACATCCTTATTTCCTGAATCAAGGCAATCTCTAATCATTGCATAAATATCACTAAAATCTCGGCATTTCGCACGCCTCTGAATGTCATTTTCCAATATTAATTGATTCTTTACTGTGTTGTAATTGCACATGATAAGAGAAAGACTAAAAAGACATTGGTGGACCTGGGCTTCACACGCGCGTTATTGAAGTTAAAACGCAGATTACTGCCCACAATACGATCATAGAAGCACTCACTTAATCTTCAGGAAGCACAGAATAAGTACAGTGTTGTAGGGCATGTCAAGAGCAGCACCAGAAAACACAACAGAAATACTGCTCTGGGCTACTGTTTTGTATGTATTTCTCAATGAGCAATAGACTTTTAAATGTGTTCCATCAGGAGGTACTTCACACAAGGAAGTAACCAGTGCTGCAGACGGTCATATAATCCCAGTTCCAACTCCCGGGATCAGAGATACTCAGTGTCCTGCATATCGATATGAGGAACAGCTGTCCGTGGCATTTACGGGCTAGATGAACTTTATGAATGCAGCTCGCACGTTGTCAGCCTCTTTCTCCGACTTATTGTTTCGTGCAGTCCCTTGGTGGAATCTCGTCAAATACTTTGTCCTGTACTTGATGGGTCTTGGGTCTTGTGTTCTCAAACCCCAACAATCGGAAGCGGAAACTATTGATTGAAACTAATTCAATTCTTAACACTCACAGGACCGCAGCGTTTCACATGAGCTTCAGCAGCGCTGAGAATGTCATCGAGAAAGGGGAGGAAAAGGCTGGAAACCTTCTTCCTAGCTCCGCTGAAAATTCCAACAACAACTCCGAGGACCGGAGCTTCACATCTTTCTGCTCCAAAACTCTATGGTTTTCTGCCGCAGAGAATTGCACCCTCAACTCCCGCGTGCAAGGTGAGGATACCAAACCCTACACTATCAAGGATGGTAGTTAGAGCGAGGGCAACACCGGTCACTGTCATATGGACAGCCACAAACACACTCTTTTCATATGGAAGTCCATTCCTTCACACTCTCTTCATGTTACCATCATCCCAGATATTATTCTGATAAAACAGCTTTGCACTGCCTCTGTGACAAGGAGACCATTGATTTAGAAAGGTCAGAAAGTCTGTCCACAATAGCCGAAATACTGCCTCAAAAACACTCCACAACTCCTACACATGATTGATTTTGTAATGAAGGCTGACATTTCATTTCCTGTCCTGGTTAATGGATGCCCTGCATGAATTCTGTTCGTGATGTCTGACCAAGGACATTCCGGTCCTTTTTGGCAAAAGCACTTCCCAACCTCTCACCTTCTAATAAATACAATATGAAAAGGAATGTATAAGTTAACAAAAAAGAACAAAGGAAATTTACAGCCCAGGAACAGGCCCTTTGGCCTCCAAGTCTGAGCCGATGCAAATGTACTGTCTAAACCTGTCAGTCAATTCCTAAGCATCTGTATCCCTCTGCTCTCCATCTACTACATCTGTCCACAAGCATCTTAAATGAATCTGCCGTGCCTGCCTCTACCACCTCTGCTGGCAACGCCTTCCAAATGGCCACCACCCTCTGTGTGAAGTGCTTGCCTCGTGTATCCCCCTTAATCTTTCCACCTCTCACCTTGAAAGCGTAACCTCTCGTTATTGAATCCCTCACCCAAGGAAAAAGCTTGTCTCTATCCACCCTGTCTATACCCTTCACGATTTTGTAAACCTCAATCAGGTCCCCCCTTAATCTCCTTTTTATTAATGAAAATAAACCTAACCTTCTCAACCTTCTTTCATAGTCAGCACCTTCCATCCTCGTAAATCTTCTTTGCACCCTCCAAAAGGCGTCCATATACTTTTGATAATGTGGCGACCAGAACTGTACACAGAATTCTAAGTGCGGCTGAACCAATGTCTTGTACAATGTTAAAATGACTTGCCAGCTCGTATACTCAATACGCCGTCCAATGAAGGCAAGCAAACCATATGCCTTCTTGACTACTCTATCCACTTGTGCAGCAACCTTCAGGGTACAATGGACCTGCACTCCCAGATCTCTCTGCCCAACAACTTTTCTCAAGGCTCTTCCGTTCATTGTATAATTCGCTCTAGAATTAGTCTTGCCTACATGCATTACCTCACATTTGTCTGAATTGAAAACCATCTGTCACTTTCCGCCCAAATCCCCAGTCCCTCGATATCCTCCTGCATTCTCTGACAGTCCCTTATGCTTTCTGCTACTCCAACAATCTTCGTGTAATCTGCAATCTTGCTGATCATACCAACAGTGTCCTCTTCCAGATCATTTATTTTTATCACAAACAACAGTTGCCCCAACACTGACCCCTGTGGATCACCACTGGTCACCTTTCACCATTTCGAGAAACTCCCTTCAAATACTCCTCTCTGTGTCCTGTTTCTCAACCAGTTCTTTATCCACCTAGCTAGAATAACCTGCACAACATATGACTTCAATTTCTCCATTAGTCTACCATGGGGAATCTTATCAAACGCCTTACTAAAGTCCATGTATATGACATGTACAGCCCTTCTTTCATCTGGCAAATTGCTCACTTCCTCAAAGTGCTCAATTATGTTGGTAAGGCACGATCTCCCCTGCACAAAACCATTTTGCCTATCACTGTAAACCCATTCTTTTCTAAATATAAGTAGATCCTATCCCTCAGTATCTTCTCCAGCAACTTTCCCACCACTGACGTCATGCACACTCGTCTTTGGTTACCCAGAATATTCCGAAAGGAGAAAGGTGATGATTTCTCTTCACAGGCTCTATGATTCTGCTGTGTTATCCACATATAATACTCTATGCAACCACATCCCAAAAAGCCAGTCGAGAGGTTGCTAGTACACGGAGATCTCCTCCACCATAGTGTCTCCCAATATAAACACTGTGTCTGAACACAACTGCCCTGAGCAGGCACCAGAAGGTCGGATTTCTCCCGACTTTCTCATCACTGTTCTAATAAGTTAATATTTTATCTTTAACGCAATGGACTTCAATAATTTCTTTGTAAAGCTGTTATAGTCTTTTGCACAGTTTACATGCAAATAAACTGTCCATTTACAATCAGCTTCTTTGTTGAAACCATGAACTGAAGGTTTAGAGACAGAATATATGTGTCACTGGTTAAAAGCAAAGGAATGGAAGACAGTGACTGTGATGACTCCCAGTCGCCAATTTTCTTTTCGTTTTGACAGACGCAATGAAGTAAAACACAGAGAAAGAAACGGAATATATTTGGAAGAAGTAATGAAAAATTGCATTGTCAATAGAACATGATGATTTGAATGGGGAGTGCACTGCGTAATCAATGTGTACAGGTAGAAATAACAACGGAGGGGAGGTACAGTTAGCAAACACTGAATGCAATGGGCAACATTTATCAAACATTCTTTGATCTTCAGTTGAGGTGTTACATCCCCCTTCGTTTGGGGTAATCCTGTAGAAGTTGTTACAACACGGTGTAAACCATCCTGATTGATTTGAACTAGCAACACATAAAAGTTCTATGCTGGACTGTAATCTGTGAAAATCCGAGAGGAAGATAATTATTTAAAGTAAAAATTAACAACTTTAACTCGGAAAATAAAAAACAGAATAAGTAATTAACAACAAATTTCAACTCCTTCCTCTAATCTATCTTTCACTTTCATGTCTCCAGTACGGGTCCGTTCAAAGTAACGATAAAATTTTACAAAACAAGATCTACATATCTCAAAACAAGGCAGATTTCGTATCTTCTCTATATTCCTGTCCTATTTTCGTCTTCCCGGGGATTATGCTTCATAGGTTACTGGTCGATAAAGATACCTTTGAGAGAGCTATTTCTTGGGCAATTTCTACATGTTGGTGGCTGAACATTTCACCTCTCAACTATTCAGTTTCCCCCGTCTTATACTTCTAAAGACTCGACTTGTGTCATTGACGTTTAAGAGTGTCAATATGCTTAATTCAATCTGGATTGGAGATATTTTATTTTCTTCGGGGTATCACTTCAACTGATTGGCCGAATTCGAATCTATTTTTGCCTCGAGGCAAAGACCTACTCTAACTGCTCGACCAAAAGGTTCCATTATATCTTTTTTTCAGAACATTTTTAGCTGTAAGATAGTTCTGTTGCTTTGAACTCTCTTAAAGTTACCGTACACGCACATCATCATAACAAAGTTTGCAAGATCATCAAAGGCATGGGTAGGGTGAATGCACTCAATCTTTTTTTCCCCAGGGCTGTGGAATCGAGGACTAAAGGGCATTGGTTTAAAGTTCGAGGCGACAGAATAGAAGGGAATCTGAGGGACAACATTGTTACACAGAGGGTGGTCCGCATATAGAAGGCTAGATCACGTGGAATCCAAGGGAAGCTGACAAATTGAGTATACAGTTGGCTTGTTGGTTGGAGCCGAGTGTAATAATGGACGGATGCTTGTCGTACTAGATGCCTGTGACGAGTGAGAGTCTCAGGGATCGGTGCCGGCACAATTCCTGTTTGTTATCAATATCAATGATATACTTAAGAATGTAAAGACTTGATTAGTAAGTTTGCTGATGGCGCTAAAATAGGCGATATCGTGGACAGAGAAGGAGCTTATCAGACATTGCAGTAAAGCCTTATATAAGCTGGGGAAGAGGGTTGCGAATTTGCAAAAGGTGTTTATTATGGATATGTGTGGTCTTGCATTTTAAAAAGTCAAATGGAAGTGAGAGAATCATTGCGAATGGTCGGGCCTTAATAACTGTAGTGGAACAGAGGTAGCTTGGAGGTCGGGTTCACAGTTCTCTGATCGTAATTTTCCACATAGACAGGACTATGAAGGAAGCTTTGGCACACTAGCCTTCATCAGTCAGTGTACCAAATATAAAAGTTGGGAAGTTCTGTTCCATTTGTACAGGACTTTGCTGAGGCCGCACTTGGTGTATCTTGTTCAATTATGCGCACCTTGTTATCAGAAGATTGACATTAAACTGGAAAGAGTGCAGAAAATATTTACAAGAGTGTTTATTTGATTCAATGATCTGAGATATAGGGAGAGATTGTACAATTCAGTACTTTTTTCTTGAAAACGTAGGAAACAGAACGGGATCTTACAGAAGCACATAAGATCATGGGAGGCATGGATAGGGTGGATGCGCTCAATCTTCATCCCAGGGCTGCTGAATCGAGGACGAGAGTGTATTGGTTCATAGAGGCAACAAAATAAATAGGAAACTGAGGGGCAATGTTTTTGGCACAGACGGTGCTACGCAGATGGAATAAGCTGCCGGCAGAAGTGGTTGAGGCTGGTAATTTGGCGATATTTAAAAAAGACTTTCAGACAAGAACAGAAGAAATAATTTGATGTATATGGGTCAAGTGCATGGAAATGGGATTATCGTGGATGAACACTTTGGTTGGAATGGACATATTAAAGTCTGATTTGGAGATGCCGGTGTTGGACTGTGGAGTACAAAGTTAAAAATCACACAACACCAGGTATAGTCCAACAGGTTTAATTGGAAGCACACTGGCTTTCGGAGCGTCGCTGATAAAGGAGCGACGCTCCGAAAGCAAGTGTGCTTCCAATTAAACCTGTTGGACTTTAACCTGGTGTTGTGTGATTTTTGACTTTGTTTTTAAGTCGAACAGCCTGTCTCGGGTCTGTCGGACCTTCTGACTCTATCTTCCAGATGAAGCAGCATTCCACAGGGACCGCTCCCTCTTTGACACCCTCTAACACGCCACACACTTCCCCACTTGGCCATGACACCTTCCCATTTGCTTGCAGAAGCTACAATTCTTACCCATTGACGTCTTACTTCCTCACTGTCCAAGACCCCAAACACACACTTCAGGTCAAGCAGAACTGCAGTTGTACTCTTTCAATCCAGTTTCCAGTCATTACTGCTCACAATGAAGTCTCATTTACATTGGAGACCGTGTTGAGTAACACTTCCATTCCATCTGTAGGAGCAACTCTGACCTTCTCATTGCTTTCCATTTCAATAGCCTATCTTGCACTCATGCTAACCTTTCGGTCCTGGATGCTACAATGTTCCAATGAATCACAATCCAAGCTCCAGTAACACCCCATTTTACACTTTGGTACACTACAGCCTGTCGGAGTTAATATTTTATTCCAAAACTTCACCGCTCGGCCCTGTTATGACCGTTCCCCATTCTTCACATATTTGTGCTCCAGATCTTCCTATGACTTTGTCTTGGTTGTGTCTTTTTCTTTTGTAAGCAATAGAGAGAACCCATTTCCAACAATCCCATCTTAATTTACATCCATTCCTGTATTCATTCTCTTTTAATACAACTAAACGCCATTTGTCTTTTGCACTAGGCCTCCACATCCACTGTTTCCCATCGCCCCTCCTCCACCTCTGTCAAGCGATAAAAAGCCCGTTTTCCAATCCTTTTCAGTTCTGAAGAAGCGTCAAGCTGGACTTCAAATGTTATCTGTGTTTCCCTGTCTCCGCTGATGTTGCCACAGCTGCTTGGTTTCTTCAGGAATGAGCAGGCACAGGAAAAATTTTCAATAAAACAAATAACTGTGGATACTGGAAACCTGAAACAAAGAAGCACAATGCTGGAGAAATGGGAGATTTGAAGAAGGATCACTGGACCCGAAAGATTATCTTGCTTTCATTTCACAGATGCTGCCAGAGTGCATATCTTTCCAGCAATTAATGATTTGAATAAATTCGAAGATGTGTGTGAAATCTGCTCACACACCCTGCCCAATATGGAGGGCCTTACATTGGAATGCAAATGATATTGCAAGGTTCACAAATTCATTGGTTTTGAAAAGACGTAAGGCTGGCATCACTGACTCTACACAGGTCTTAATCACGGTCAGGAAGAGAAACACATTCACATGTAACACAGAACTTGGCATTACCGGAAGGGAAAGATTCAGATGAATATGTGAAAGGATTTTGAGGAATGTGATAAATTGGAGGCATGACAACATGGAGAGACCGTCGGCAGAATGAGAATATGAAAATGAGTATTTTAGCACATTAGGAACTACAGTAGGTTACATTTTAAATGGCTGACAGGCGAATGGGTCTCGGTGTGAACTGGGGGACAGACAGCAGAATTGTATTGCAGATGCTGGACCTCAAACTGACCGTTTGTGCTGTAGAGCAGGAGCAGAAGCAGAATTGTAATCAACCACAATCTGTGACTTTTTGCCCGGGGTAGGTCCTCAGTTTACCATGACCATCAAGCTGACCTATGGTTCAGAGACGAGTGTGAGTTAACATGACAGGGTCAGAAATATGTACGTTAAATTGATGACAACCCGCTAAAGTTCCCAGATTTGGCTGCTTAAATTTCAAATAGCTGAACTGACAGAGAGAGCAAAATGATCCCATGACCAATAGATCAGATCTAAGTTCTGCAGTGCTTCCACATCCAGTCATAGATAATGGTGGAGTAATAAACAGCTAACTGGTGGAGACGGTTCCAAAAATATCACTATCCTAATGAATGGAACGAACCTCCACAGCCAGAAGCGTTGAGTTTGATGTTTCACCTCCTTCTCTTCATGATGCCCACAGAATTACAGATGCCGTTTTGATTCACTACACGTGACATGAAGAAACATCTGACCACACTAGATACGACAAAGGCAATGATTTCTGACACTATTCTAGCAAGAGGACTGAAGACCTATGCTGCACAACAAGCCGTGTCGCTGGGGAAGTTGTTCCATTCCAAATCAAACTCTGACAAAGTGGAAAACTACTCAACTATGTCCAGTCCCCTAAGAGTGGAATAATCACAATCTGACCAATTACTCACACCCTCAAGCTCATCACGATAGTCAAATTGTTAGAGGCTCTTTCTGACAGAGCTGTCAAGCAGGACAGGAATAACCAGCTCAGTGTAGCCTCAATAAGTCACCATGTGGAGATGGTGCTGTTGTGGAAACATCATTGAATAACTAATCCAGACCAAGCTAACCCTCTGGCAGGTGGTGAAAGATAAAACCAATGAATGAAGTATCGATATCGAACATTTGGTACCAGTAAAAGTGATCTTGAAGCACCTGTCGATTGTAAAAACCAATTTGCCTCACTAACATATTTTCAGGAAGCACATATCTCTTGCTTACCTGGTCTGATCTAAATGTGACTCCAAACATGCAGACATGTGTTAACTTATTCAATGGTCTCTGAAACGGCCAAGCCAGACATTCCTTTGTACCAACTGGCTCAGAGGTCTGAAAGGATAAAACGAGAATGAACACACGGCACAAGCCTCAGCACCAGAAAAGGGAACAGGAAACACAGTCGTGTCGACACTGCAGCAATCACCTTGCTAACATCTGAGAGCTGTGACAACACTTACAGAGCTTCCCCCAGACAACTCAAAAACATTGGGAACGCATTAAGCAATCAGTGGTTAGCACTGCTGTCTCAAAGCACCAGGAATCCGGGTTGAATTCCAGCCTTGGGAGATTGTCAGCGTGCAGGTTGCATATTATTCTCAGTGTCTGCTTGTGTTTCATCAGTGTGCTCTGGTTTCCTTCCAAAGTCCAAGTATGTGCCTATTAGGAGAATTGATCATGCTAAATTGCCCATCGCTTTCAGAAATGTTTCGGTTAGGTGCATTACTCGGGGGTAAATATCGTATAATGGGGCAGGGTAATGAATGTCGATGGGTTACTCATCAGCAAATATGCACTGCTAGCTGCAGAGCTCTTGAAAAGGTACCTGACCTTATGAAGTTTGTGGATCAGAATATCGAAGTTCATCTAGAGAAAAATCTACAGAAGAAAATCTACAAAGGAGAATCGCCAAAACTGACTGGAATTGAAATGTGCTTTTCTTTTGTAAATCTTAATTGGATTTAATTTCTTTAATTGGATCATTATTTTACATTGCGAGGTAAAAGATAAGTTGAAGAGAAATGAGTTGCAAATAGTTGTCCAATGTTCTCTTTTGTACTTAAGGAATAAAATCCTTAATTCTTTACTTTAAATAGTGAAATCTTGTATTGTTCTTTGCCTCTCGACAGAGAGGGAGGAAAGCAAAGTACGAGAAGAAAGAGAAAGAGATAGACAGAAAGGAAAAAAAAGAAACAGATAAGGTTCTTAGCTGAGCAAAAACAGAGAGAGAATTTGAACAGGTCAAGTTGTGACTTCGTCAGCAATGCCAAGTTAACAAAATAGAGGTGAAAAGAGATGGCAGTGGTATCTACAAACATATCAAACTCTGTCATATTTTGATGAGGAAGATGCTTAAACCTTCTTTATTTCATTTGAAAACATGGCGAGGTAGATGGAGTGCTTTGAAGATTTATGGGGAATGCTAGTTCAGAAAAACCAGTAGGCAGAGCGAGTGAGGTTTTTCAGCGCTAAAGATTATGAAGAGACGAAAGAGGTTATTTTAAGAGCTTATGAATTGGTACCAGAAATTTAAAGATAGCGGTTAAGAAACATAAAGAAGGAAACAAGTCAGATTAATTGAATTGGAAAGAATTCAACATACTCATTTTGATAGATGAGTGCGAGCCTGAACGATAGATTAGAACTCTAAGGCTCTAAGAGAGATTAATCTGCTGGAGCAGTTTAAACAAAAAACTCAATTCCAGAGAAAGTAAGAATTCACGTGGATGATCAGAACGTTCAGTACGTGAGAAGGGCAGCAGAATTAGCAAATGAATACATGTTGGTACATAAGACAAACTTGTGGACCGAATTTTGTCCTGTGAAGGATAGAAGTTGAGAGAACCGGTTATGCTACACGATGAAACAAAGAGTACAGGACACTGGGATGTGTTTACCACAAGTTTAGAAATCAGTGCCAGGAGTTTAAGACGGGCACTAGCAAAAGGTGTTTTCACTGCCAGTTGGTGGAACACATAAAATCACAGTGCTGATCTTTGAAGAAAGACTCTGTGGGAAAATATTTAGCTAAGAAAATAACCTAATCCAGTGGTATTTGTGCAAGTAGTAAAGGAAAATCCAAGAAGAGCAGAGGAGCTGCAAAAGAATTCACAAACTAGGCAGGTTTTGGTCATGTAGTTAGTACCTGATCTCTATAAATTACTCGCTTCGGTGGATAAAATGTAAGTAGAAAGAACATGGGGAGAAGGGCAAAAAAGTAAAATTGTTTGGGTTACAGGATATAACCAGTCTATATTTGTTCGAGATAAGCGATTTGGAACTCTTTCTGATCTGTTAACCGAGAGTGTGGTGGATAGTAGGACAGAAATTTCGTGTTCCGCTATGCAAAATCAGGTTGGAGTGCCAACTCAAGTCTGGGAAAGTAATAGTGGAGTCGAGTGATAGAGTTGCAGTTCCAGGAATCCAGTTTGTTCTTGGGAATGACTGAGCAGGTTCCAACGTCGGTGTGACACCCCTTGTTCTGAAAAATAAACAAAGGAAGATCAAGAAACGGAGTAGGTCAAATAAAAATATCACAGCATTTTCTCAGAATGCGTAGTACCAAGAAATCACTAACAGAAATCACAGTTTGAAACCAAAAACTAAAGTGAAAGATGAAGGAGCTGAGCATCAGTTAGCGGAAACTTAGTTTGACGTAATGGTGCAGGAAAGAAAAAAAAACTGAACAGACGGAGGTTCAGGAAGAAGTGTTTCGTCCTGAAATATTAAGGGCATCCTGAAGAAGTGCTTATGCCCGAAACGTCGATTCTCCTTCTCCTCGAATGCTCCCTGATCTGCTGTGATTTTCCAGCACTACACTCTGAAAGACGATGATAATTGCAAAAGAGAGACAAGACAAAAAAATACGTGGATGCATACTCGGGAAAGGAGTCAGAGAATAGTTCCTCGGAGTGTCGTCTGAAAGATAGGAGCCTATGACGGAAACAGATACCACGACATTTTAGTGCAGAGCACAACTGTGCTGAAGTGCAACAGATTACCTTGCTGGTAGCAAACAGACAGGAAGTGCTTCAGGAAAAACACCAACCACCACAGTACCCAAAGAAGGCAAAGAGCAGAATGAAGCAGGTGGCATATAAAAACCGTGAGACTCAGCCGTTTTTCTGAGGGATTGACATGTTAATACTGTAACCAATCGTAGGCGATCCCTTCAAAGCCAGGTATAGTGGTCCCTATCAAATTGAGAAAAACAAACGTTGAGCCAGGTGAACTATCTGGTAAAAATGCCAGATTGAAAACCAGAAAAAAACTGTATCGGGTATGTCATATAAATATGTTGAAACCAAGTTATACTAGAGAGAAGGAACTGGAGAAACGTGTGTTAATTACTTTCCCGCAGTGTGAGGAATCGAATTCAGATGTTTTCGCTTTTGATATGTCTCAAAATATGTTTACAAAATGAAGAAGTTCTTGAGGAATGGTTCGTGAACTATCTGTCTATATAGCATGGAACGCAGTAGAAAAGTGTGTTTCAGCTGTATGAGGGCATGGGTAAGAACAGTTGGAGGGTACTAATGTTATTGCATATGATTTAGACGTAGGGAGTACTGATCCAATAAAACAACACCACAATCGGCATAATCCTTTCAACGTCAGACAAGTCCACAAGGAATTGGAAGCCATGCTTAACGAGGATATCATTAAACCAAGCTAGAGCGAGTGGAGTTCACTGACAGTCATATTTTCCAAACTGTACAGGACTCAAGGATTTGGCATGGTTTATCGGAAGGTCAACGCCATTACAAAATCCGACTCATACCCAACACGGAGATTGGAGGAGCGTATCGAGAATGTTGAACAAGCCAGTTACATCACAAAGTTGAAATTTCTGCTTGGTTATGGCCATGTACCTTCATCACAGACAACGAAAGATATTTTTGTGTTTGTAACCGTAAATGGGCTACATCAATTCAAAATGATGCGCTTTGGAATGAAGAATGCACCCGCCAAATTCCAAAAATTCATGAAAAGAGTTGTGACTGGGACAATAAACTGTGCAGTCTCTTTGGACAATGTGGTGATCTTTAGTAAGTTATGGACCGATCACATGGTATAGTTGGCAGAGCTTGTTGAACAAGTACGAGAAGCAAAACTGACAATAAACTTGAACAAAACTGAATTCGCAAAGCAAAGCTGACATTCTTGGGACATAACATCGGTCATGGAAGGTTGACCCCACGGAACACAAAGGCGAAGGCCATCGAGGAATTACCACGACCAAAGTCAAAGAAAGAGGTACTGCGATTTTTGTCATTAAGCAAATTGTATTGGAACTTTGTTCAAGACTTCAACAGTACAGTGGATTTGCTGACGTATTTGCTGACGAAAAATACAAAGTTTCAGTGCGAGGAGGGATTAGACCATTTGGAAAAAATATTATCCACCAATCCAGTTTTGTCTACATCAGACCTTCCAAAGTCTTTCAGAGGTGCCATCGATGCTCGTGACATAGGATTTAGAGCTGTACTGCTGCAGGAAGATGATGAGGGGATTGAACTGCCTGTTGGTTACTGTTTGAAGAAACTCAACATCCAACAAAGGAAATATTCCATGATTGAAAAAATAACTAATGAGTTTGGTACTGTTCTTGCACCATTTTTATGGGTATGTCTTGGACAATGCATTGGAGACGGTTGTCGGAGTGGAGATTCTTTAGGATGTTTCTTTATTTACGTAAGGGTGGAGGTTTTATGAAGGAGTCGGTGAGTATGGAGGAGTCGGTGAGTATTTCACCTTTAAGTCAGACTGGAATCCTGCACGGACTGAGAAAGACACAGACTGTGCTGAAAGAATCTAAAAAGTAACATTTGATTGTGAAAACAATAGCGCAACTGACTTCCTATGAAACAAGAACAAATTTAAATTCCGCCAATCTGTTAAAATTATGCGCCAGATATCAAAATCCATTCAAATTTGAAAATATTAATTTGACAACATCAAACAAATGAAATGATCCGATGGTATAGGTCGAAAACCAAATCCCTAGAAAGACAGACAGGAATGTGCTATTTCATGCGCATTTATACTTTACAAGACCTGTGTTCGAACCACTGAGTTACAGAGCCAGTATATTACCATGTGAGAGAGAAGGTCTCATGCATGAACAACTGCCAGATCATAGATGAATTGTCAGCCTGTATAACATAAAGCAAGTCAGTGTAACAAAACACGACTGGAAGAAGGGATCATGTCCGATAAGCTGGGAGGATGTAATGCTAAATCACACTGTTCTTTGAGTATTTTAGAAATGTGATTTACGTTTGTCCATTGTAATCCAATACTGTAGATTGGAAGGTGTAATATACGTTTAAGAGAAAGGAGTTGCAAATAGTTTTGAGTTAATATCTCTGTTGGAGTTAAAGGATGTAGTTGTTAATTTTTACTTTAAATAGTGACTTTTGCGTCAGTTATTTGACTCCCGAATTTTAATACATTACAGCTCGGGATGAATGTTTTCTGTGTTGCTGTTTTAATTTAGGGGAGGGCTTCACATGTACCGTAATAGTTTAGTGGCGTTTGTCCACGATTTGAACAGGTTTAGACAAATACAGTCGGAGATTTGGACAGTTGTGAGTAGATGTGGTGCACGAAAACACCCAGTACATTTAAACACTTGCAGGTTAGTGTCCTCGAACTTAAAATAAAATGTAAGTGAAGACATTTCTTTCAATTCGGAGTCTTGTGATTGGCTAAATTAAAAGTGAGACAAATGGCTCTAAAAGAATAGCTGGGCGAATAGAATAGTCCGAAGGTTCTGGAGAATGATAGCTCAGGCTAAACAGTTAGCAGACCGAGTGAGGTATTTGTTGCACTGTCACATAAGGGGTCAAGAGATTATGAAGAGTTGAAACAGGCTATTTCAAGCGCTTATGCAATGGTACCAGAAGCATGTGCCCCTGTTCAAAAAAGGGAATAGGGATAACCCCGGGAATTACAGGCCTGTTAGTCTTACTTCTGTGGTAGGCAAAGTAATGGAAAGGGTACTGAGGGATAGGATTTATGAGTATCTGGAAAGACACTGCTTGATTAGGGACAGCCAGCACGGATTTGTGAAGGGTAGGTCTTGCCTTACAAGTCTTATTGAATTCTTCGAGGAGGTGACCAAGCATGTGGATGTGGGAAGAGCAGTGGATGTAGTGTACATGGATTTTAGTAAGGCATTTGATAAGGTTCCCCATGGTAGGCTTATGCGGAAAGTCAGGAGGCATGGGATAGAGGGAAATTTGGCCAATTGGATAGAAAACTGGCTAACCGGTCGAAGGCAGAGAGTGGTGGTAGATGGTAAATATTCAGCCTGGAGCCCAGTTACAAGTGGAGTTCCGCAGGGATCAGTTCTGGGTCCTCTGCTGTTTGTAATTTTTATTAATGACTTAGATGAGGGAGTCGAAGGGTGGTTCAGTAAATTTGCAGATGATACGAAGATAGGTGGAGTTGTGGACAGTGAGGAGGGCTGTTGTCGGCTGCAGAGGGACTTAGATATGATGCAGAGCTGGGCTGAGGAGTGGCAGATGGAGTTCAACCCTGCCAAGTGTGAGGTTGTCCATTTTGGAAGAACAAATAAGAATGCGGAATACAGGGTTAATGGTAGGGTTCTTAGTCAGGTGGAGGAACAGAGGGATCTTGGGGTCTATGTACATAGATCTTTGAAGGTTGCCACTCAGGTGGATAGAGTTTGTAAGAAGGCCTATGGAGTATTATCGTTCATTAGCAGAGGGATTGAATTCAAGAGTCGTGAAGTGATGTTGCAGCTGTACAGGACTTTGGTTAGGCCACAGTTGGAGTACTGTGTGCAGTTCTGGTCGCCTCACTTTAGGAAAGATGTGGAAGCTTTGGAGAGGGTGCAGAGAAGATTTACCAGGATGTTGCCTGGAATGGAGAGGAAGTCGTACGAGGATAGGTTGAGAGTTCTCGGCCTTTTCTCGTTGGAACGGCGAAGGATGAGGGGTGACTTGATAGAGGTTTATAAGATGATCAGAGGAATAGATAGAGTAGACAGTCAGAAACTTTTTCCCCGGGTACAACAGAGTGTTACAAGGGGACATAAATTTAAGGTGAAGGGTGGAAGGTATAGGGGAGATGTCAGGGGTGGGTTCTTTACCCAGAGAGTGGTGGGGGCATGGAATGCGCTGCCCGTGGGAGTGGTAGAGTCGGAATCATTGGCGACCTTTAAGCGGCATTTGGATAGGTACATGGATGGGTACTTAATCTAGGTTAGAAGTTCGGCACAACATCGTGGGCCGAAGGGCCTGTTCTGTGCTGTATTGTTCTATGTTCTATGTTCTATGTTCTATGTTCTATGTTCATATGAACAGCGCTTCAGAAAAATAAAGAAAGAACCGAGCCAGACGCATGCTGAGTATTAACCAGAGTAATGTCGAGAGATGGGTCGCTGTTTTAACGATAGATAGGACTTTTGAGCCTCTATGAGAAATTATTCTTGTGGAGGAGTTGAAAACGCGCTTCGAAATATGGTAAGAATTCACGTGGAAGAACAGAAATTTCAGGAAATGAGAAGAGCATCAGAATTAGCAGTTGAACACATATTGGTGCATAAGACAAGCTTCTGTCCAGAATTTCGTCCTGTCACGGATAGAAGATGGGAGAACAGAGGATTCTGCACTCCGCAACAAAGAGTCGAGAACATTGGTAAGAGTTTACCACAGGCCTAAAAAGCATGTCCAAGAATGTGGAAAGGCGTTGAAAGGAATCTGGTGTTTCTACTGTGGTAAAAAGGACGCGTAAAGTCACAGTGCTCCTCGTGAAGGAAAGGCACTGCGGGATAAGATGTGGTATAAGATGGTAATCCAGTGGCTTTAGTGAAAGCAGGAAAAGAAACCCAAGAAGAACAGAGGGGCTGCAGCAAGTGCACAACCTCGGCAAGGATTAGGTGTGGGGTTAGTTCCTGATCTCTAGGAAGAATTCGCCTCTGTGGGTAAAGGGCATTCAGAAAGAACTGGGACGAAGACAAGAAGGCATAATTTTGAGAGACACATGATCTAACCAGTCGCTGATATTTAGAGTTTAGCGAATTTACACTCTTTCTGGTCTGTTAACCGAGATAGTGGTAATTTGTGGGAAAGATGGACAGAAATTTAGCGTTCCACTATATAAGATTAGGTTGGAGTGTCAACTCAAGACTGAGGAAGTAACACTGGTCGTGATTGACAGAGTGTCAGTTCCAGCAATTCAGTTTATTTTTGAGAACGATTTTGCAGGTTCCAACTAAGAAGTGATACGCCTTGTTGTGGAGAAGCCCAAGGAAGACCAAGAAGCTGAGGAGTGAAAACAGAAGTATCCTGGTATTTTCCCTGACTGTGTAGTAACCAGATTCAACTTTCATAAGATACAGCATGACGAAAACACGTAAGAGAATGATGAAGATGTTGAGGTTCAGTTAGCGGGCACCCTGTGTGACGTACGTTTGCAGGAAAAACTTGAACAATCAGAGAGTCAGACAGGCGTGTTTTGTCCTGAATGGCTAAGGGACTTGCCACAGCAAGACAAGGCGATAAAATATCTATATATGAATGGAAACTCAGAAAAGAAGGCAAAGTATATTCAAGAGTAGCGATGATTTGGAGATGGCGGTGTTGGACTGGGATGTACAAAGTTAAAAATCACACAACACCACGTTATATTACAACAGGTTTAATTAGAAGCACACTCGCATTCGGAGCGACGCTCCTTCATCAGATGGCAGGACTAAAACCTGATGAAGGAGCGTCGCTCCGAAAGCTAGTGTGCTTCCAATTAAACCTGTTGGACTATAACCTGGTGTTGTGTGATTTTTAACTACATTTAAGAGAATTATTATCTGAAAGATAGAATCCTAAGATAAAAATGGAGACCACGGCAGTTCTGTGCAGAGGAGAAATGGGCCGATATGCCCAAGATTGTGTTGACGGTAGCACACAGAAGGAGGTGTTCCAAGTAGCACATTAACTACTTGTAAATGGTGAACCCCGGGGCACGAAAGACTCGGGTGAAGTGCAAAACCATTTTATTTTCGCCTGGAATGTGGGAGGATGTGGTCAAACCTTGCTGTAAGTGTCCAATGCTCGGTAAGCCGCAGTGGTAATAAAACCAACAACCTTCATTTTTTGAAATTATCACATTTGAACGACCTTTCATGCGGGTTGTAATTGTTTGCAGAGGTGCCATCTGAACAATTACAAGAGGGAACTAATACTTGTTAACCATAACGGATGTTGAGCGTGTGGTGCTGGAAAAGTTCAGCAAGTCAGTCACTAATCTGAGGGGCAGGACAATCGACGATTCGTGCACAGACCCTTCATCTGGTGTCTACCAGATAACTGCAGGCAATTCCATTATGGAGTATCAAGGCAAAAAGTTTAGTAGAGGAGTTAGTAGCTTTCTTCACACGGTCTGGTCTATCCCGAGAGATTCATTCCAATAAAGGGTCGAAATGTACACCCCAGCCGTTTACGGTGGTCATGGAGAGCTGACGTTTACAGCAGCACTTTAAAGCCAGTGCGTATCTCCAGAATCCCAGGGAGCTTTAGTTCCTTGAAGTCCTTGATGATCATTTTTAGAGTATACTGTTAGGATTAAGAGAATAATTAGGATAAAGGTACACCATTCATATTCGTTGCCATGACAGACGACCCACATTAATCTACTCAGTTCACTCTCTTCGAGTTAATATTCGGGTATGACGTGAGAAGCGGTTTGAATTTAAGTAAAGAAAAATTGACGGGACCAAAGCAAGTGATTTTAAACTTTGATTATGTGTCGGAGGTGAGAGAGAGATTAAATCGAATAGGTGAGTTACCTAAACAGCACGTAAAGAGGGCACACCATAGAATGACGCATTTGCCAGATAAAATCACTGAGCATTGGATTTTTTTCCCGAGGGGATGACGTGATAGTACTGGAACTAGTCATAGGAGATCCATTCAAAGCCAGGTTTAGTGGTCCCTATGAAATTGAGAAAAAGTTGAGTCAGGTGAACTATCTCGTAAAGATGTCAGATAGGAATAGAAATGGTATTAAGTATGTCATGTAAACATATTGAAACCGTATTATACGACAGAGAATGAACTGGAGAAACGGGTGTTCGTTACTGCCGTTCAGAGTGAGGAATCGAATCCCGATGTGCTGATATGGATCCCGAAGTGGATTTTGATGTGCCTCCAAATAGATTTGAAAAATGAAGATGTCCTTGAGAAGTGAAATAGCTTGGTGCGCTATCTCTCTGAGGAGCATAGAAAGCAGTTCAAATGGTTTCTCATGCAATCTAAGGAAATATGTAAGAATCAGATGGAGAGGACAAATGCTATTGTACATGAAGTGGAGGTATGGAATACCCGGGTCAAGACTGTGGTGCTGGAAAAACGCAGAAAGTCAGGCAGCATTCGTGGAGCAGGAGAACCAAAGTTTCGGGCATAAGTCGTTCATCAGGAATCCTGATGAAAACGCTTATGTTCAAAACATTGATTCTCCTGTTCCTCATTGCTGCCCGACCTGCTGAGATGTTCCAACACCACACTCTCGACTCTGACCTCGAGCATCTGCGGTTCGCACCTTCTCGTTAAGAATACCGCTTCAATAAAGCAACACCACTATCCGTTTAATCCTTTCGAAGCCATACAGGTCCAGAAAGTGGTAGAGGCCATAATCGCCCGGATAGCATCGAACTGAGCATTTGTTTTAGTTCCCAAATCTGACGGGACTCAATGATTTTGCATACATTAGCAGAAGGTCAACAACCATTACAAAATCGGACACAATTTCAATTCCGAGACCAGAGAACTGTATCGAGAAAGTTGGACAAACCAGTTACATCACCAAGTTGGACTAACTGCGTAGTTACTGGCATGTATCTTTATCAAAAATGGCGATAGAAATTTCTGCGATTGTAACCACAAATGTGCTCTATCAATTCAAAGTGATGCCCTTTGGAATGAAGAACGCACCCTCCACACTCTGAAGACTCATAAACACAGTCGCGACAGTGTTTTCAGACTGTGCAGTCTATCTGGACAATGCCATGATCTTTAGGAAGTCCTGGAAAGATCATTGAGTACCGTTGGAAAAGCTCTTTGAACGACTACCAGAAGCAAAACTGGTAATAAACTAAAAAGAAAATGATTTCGCTGAAGCAGAAGTGATGTTCTTGGGACACAACATTGGGCATGGAAGGTTAACCCTACGAAGGCCATTGAGAAATTTCCATGGCAAAGACGAGGGCCATTGTGAAATTTCCAACACCAGACTCGAAGATAGAGTTGCTTCAAGTTTTGGTACTAAGCTAATTCTATCAGAAGTGTGTTCCAAACTTCAGCAGTGCTGTGGCACCGCCAATCAATTTCCTGACGAAGGACGCAACGTTTCGGTGGACAGAACAATAGCAGGGGTCATTTGTCCATTTCGAAATAATATTATCCACCAAACCAGTTTTAGCTGCACCAAATTTTCCAAAGCCTTTTAAATTTGCCATCTATGCTCGTGATGTAGGAGCAGAGCTGCATTGTTACAGAAAGACGATGAGGGGTTTGAATTACGAGTTGATTACTTTTCGAATAAACTCAATATCTCCAGAGGAAATCCTCCATCACCGAAAAGGAACCAGTGAATTTGGGACTGACGTTGCAACATTTTAATGTGCAATGTCATGCAAAATGTTTCGGAGACAGTTGTGTGCACGGATCACATTCCTCTTACATTCTGGGAAAGCTTTGAAGACAAAATTATGAAACTAATTTTTCGAAGTCTTATGTTACAGACTTTTAATGTAGAAATCATACATATTGCAGGTTGTAAGAATGTAATCGCAGATGTGTTACCGCAGCTTTGACATATAAAGTATTGATAAAATTGTTGTCTATTAAACGTTATGTAAATGTTAGAAGAAGTTAATATAAACTTAGATTAAAGTTATATGTACGTCATGATTATGTGGTTAAGAAATAGAGAAAAACAGAAGCCATCTTTCCATTGTGATGGTTTTTTTTTCTTAATGGATGGCGATGTTATCAAGTTCCACATGCGTACTGTACCTTAAAAAGAGTTGAAAAGCTGGCACGGAGTTATGGAGGCACAGAACGTACTGAAAGTACTTAAAATGTACAATTTGCCTGTGAAACCGATAGTGCAATTTTGGTGCTATGGAAGAAAAAGAAATCAAATTCGGCCAATCAGTTTAAATTATCTCGCAAGAAACCAAAATCCAATCAAATTTGAATAAAACTTTTTTGATGACATCAAACCAATATAATGACTGGTATTTTTGTAGTTTGAAACCGGACATTTTGAACAGCTCGGGGCAGAACATCAAAACCGACTGAGAGGAAATCAACAGAGGAAAATCTACAAAGAAGAATCGACATAGGTAACTGGTTTTTAAAACGTGGTTGCTTTTTTAGTAAATCTTTATTGAGATTTTGATCGGAACAGATTTGTCCATTTCGAAATAATATTAGCCACCAAAACAGTTTTAGCTGGACCAAATTTTCGAAAACCATTTAAATTTGCCATCGATGCTCGTGACGTAGGAGCCGAGCTGCACAGTTACAGAAAGACGATGAGGGGATTGAATTACGAGTTGATGACTTTTCGAACAAACTCAATATCCACAGAGGAAATCCTCCATCACCGAAAAGGAACCAGTGAATTTGGGACTGACGTTGCAACATTTTAATGTGCAATGTCATGAAAAATGTTTATTCCCTGCCCGACTTAAAACACAAAATGCTTAATTTTGACTTTAAATAGAAAACTCTGGCATATGTTTTCGTCTGTCGAATTTTAATATATATCAGCACGAAGTGAACTTTTTCTGTGTGACTGTTTTAAATTAGCAGAGAGGATTACTCCGTGTCATAACACTACACACTCCATTTTACTCACACAGCAACTGTGTGTTTGGGCCTCTTATTTTAGCACGCATGCATACAATATCAAAGCGAAACACATTAATTCTAGTAGAAGAAGCAAAAATTGTTTTGAAATGTCAGCTACTTTTACCAACAGGTTTTTATTACCCATTCCTCATCATTCTCAGGAACACCTTGTCGAACTATTACTGCCTTTGGAATGTTGAGACACGCAGTTAAGGAAGTAATTACAAGTATATGACCCTGTGACAGTGAAGAACTGGTGGCATACAGAGAAAGTCAAATATGGAAGCACTGAGGTTTAGAGCGTCTCAGCAGGCCCTACGTCCCAACCTGCGTATTCTGCCCAATTTTCACAATTAAACAATTCCCATTTGCCTGCGTTTGCCCCATTTCCCTCCATACCTGTCCCATTCATGTATTTCTCCCAAATGTTTCTTAAATGACAAAATTTTACTTATCCCCACCACTACATCAGCCAGCCTGTCCCAGACCCCTTCCCATTCACTCCGTCACTGACACCCTGGCAAACTCACTCACTCCCTCACTATCACCCAAAAGTCCTCATCTTCACACTGTCCCCAACACCTTGAAGCCCTTACACCCACTCCCTCACTGTCAACCTGCCCCTGACACTAGCGCCATCACCATCACACAGCCCTCCTCACACTCACTCCGTCACCCTCACCCTAAGCCCCATTGTCATTCCTTCACTGTCACCCTGAAACCCTCACACACACACTATTACTTTCACCCTGATACACCTCACACTCACCCCGTCAACCTCATACTGACTACATCACCGTCACCCTGATCCAATCACACTCACTCTATCACACTTACACTAACCCTCTCAATCTTTTACCCTATCCTCCTCGCACTCACTCCATCACGGTCACCCTGACCCTCTCATTGTCACTCCTTCACTGACACACTCACCCCCTCGCACTCATTCGGTCACCCTCACCCTGACTCCCCTCACACTCACTCCGTCATGGTCACACTGACTCCATCACCATCCCCAGGACCCACTCACACTCAATCCTTTACTGTCACCCTCACCCCTTCACTCTCAATGCAGCACCCTCAAACTGACTACCTCTATGCTCACCCGGTGATTCTCACCCTGACACCATCGCAATCACTTCGTCATCATCACCTTGAGCCCCTCACACTCATGCCTTCACTATCAACCTGATACACTCACACTCACTCCTACCCTTTATTTCTGAAGCCTTCGCATTCACTCTACCATTCTCTCCCTGACCACATAATATTCGCACCTTATTGTTCCCCAGTAACACTCACTCTCAAGCCTGAATGTCACTCTGACCCATTCACACTCACTTAATCACTATCACCCTGACCTCCTCACACTCAATCCTAACGGACGTTGTGTCCCTCTTACACTCTCTCCATCACCATTAAACAGACACCCACACATTCATTCCATCACTGTCAACCTGGCCCCCACACAAACACTCCATCATCATCACCCAGACCCCTCACAGTCACCATGACACTGAGTCCCTCACACTCACACTCATCCCAATCCCCTCACAATCACTCCATCGCAGTCACCCTGACCTACTCACAATCACTCCCTCAAAGTCAACATGTCTCTCTCTCTTATTCTATCACCCTCATACTGACACCCTCACATTCACTCTGATATCGTCAGCTATCACACTGACCCACACACTCACCTACTTATTGTTACATAACGCTCTAAAACTCAATCCATCACCTTCAACCTGACCCCCTCACACTCACTCCATCAACATCACTCTGACCCCTCAGACTCACTATATCACAGTCACCTTGTCGTTGCCACAATCACTCCGACACAGTCAACCTCACACCTCACTCTCACACCGTCACGGTCACCCAAACCACCTGAAAGTCTCTTCTACACCGTCACCCTTACACATTCGCAATCACTCCCTTACTTTCACAATGGCACCCTTACATTCTTTCCATCATCGTCACATTGACCTGTTCACATTCTCTGCATGTGCATCACTCTGAACCCCCAACACCCACTCCATCATTGCCACGCTGTCCACCTCAAACTGTCCCCATGACCCCCTCACACTCACTATGTCGCCATCACAGACCCCTTCACACTCAATCCATCACTGTCACCAAATGCAAATCACGCATATTCCACCAAAGTTACCCTGAACCTGTCACAAAGACTCCGTCAGTTTCACCCTGTTCATCTCACAATAACTTGATCAACACCACACTGACCCCCCCTCACACTTACTCTCTCACTTTCATCCTAACTCCCTCACTATCACCCTAACTGCTTCACTTTGACACTGTCACCAACACCCTGACACCCTCACAGTCACATCTTCACTGTAACCCTCACCTACTAACATTCACTCAGTCACCCTCACCTTGACCCACTCACACTTAGTCCTTCTCATTAACCCTCAACCCTCACTCTCACTCCGTCACCCTTAACCTGACCTCCTCACGCTTAGCCCGTCACTCTCACCCTGACCCCTTCACATTCACTCCATAATCATCACCTTGAACCTTTCATACGCAGTCAATCACTATCAAACTGACATATTCACAGTCACTCATACACTATGAACCAGATATACTCACAGCCGCTCCCACGCAGTTATCTTAATCCCCTCATATTAACTCTCCCACTGTCTCCCTGACCGTATAACATTCAGACCCTATGGTCTCCCTGTAACCCTCACGCTCAATCCTGACCATCGCTCTGACCCAATCACACTCACTCCATCACTATCACCTTGTCCACCTCACAAACATTCTCTCACTGTCACCCTGTCACCCTCACGCTAACCCCATCACCATCACCATTTCCACTCACACTCATTCTGTTACTGTCACCCTGAACTCATTGGCCTCACTCTGTCACATTCAGTTGACCCCCTCACACTCCACACCATCATCCTGACCCCCATATACTCACTCCATCACTCTCAACCTCGCCACGAACACGCTCATTCCACCAAAATCCCCCTGATCACTCCTTGCAGTCTCTCTTTCACTGTCATGCTGAGAGCAATACACTTACTATGTCACCATCACCAGACACGCTCACACTTAATCAATCACCATGAGGCTTAAACCCACCCTCTCACTCTGTCACCATGATTGCCCACATTAACTCCTTCACCGTCACCCTCTCCCCCTCATATTCACTCCGTCACTGGCAGCCTCACAATCACTATCGCCATACCCCTGTCGCCCTCATGCTCATCCGTCACCATCACCATTTTCCTAAACACTCTGTTAATGTCAATGTGACCACATCACACTCTCTCCATCACCTTCAACCTGACACCCCCACACACTCCATCACTGTCATTCTGACTGCCTCACATTCAGTGTCTCACTATTACCCTGACGCCCTCACATTCACTCCCTTACTTTCTCACTAACCACTGACACTCGCTCGGTCATCAACACCCTGTCCTCCTCACATTCACTTCTTCTCCCTCACCCTGACCCCTTCATTGTCACTCTTTCAATGTCACCCTCACCCTCTCACACTCACTACTTGACAGTCAACCTTAGCCCTCACTCTTATGCCATCACCCTCAAACTGACCCCCTCACCCACACCCAGTCACTCTGAGCCTGACCCCTTCAGATTCACTCCGTCATCATTAACTTGACCCCCTCACACTCACTCCATCACTATCAACCTGACGGACTCATACTCATTCCTGCACTATCAATCTCACCCTCACTCCGTCTCCGTGACCCTGACTCCTTCACATCAACATGATCCCACACAACATCACTCCGTCATCGTCACCCAGATCCCCTCACACTCACCATCACCATGAGTCCCTCACATTCACTCTGTCATCCCAATACCCTCACATTCACTCCATCACAGTCACCCTGTCCACCTCACAGTCACTCCATTACAATCAACTTTACACATCACTCTCACGCTGTCACCGTCACCCAAACCACCTCACACTCGCTCCTACACCAGCACCCTCACACCTTAGCAAACACTCCCTTACTATCACATTAACACCCTCACGTTCTCTCAGTCATCGTCACACCACACTTACATTCTCTCCATCACCATTACTCAGATCTCCCTCACACTCACTCCATCACCATCACCCTGTCCAACTGAAACTCACTCTGTCACGGTCACCCTGACCTCAAACTCACTCCACCACCGTCACCCTTACGCCCTCACATTCATACCGTCAGGAACACTCTGACGCCTTCACACTCCCTCCCTCACTGTCAACTGACATTTGCAATGTTACCACCACGCTGTCCTCCTCACACTCACTCCGTCACTGTCACCATGATCCCCTCACATTCACTCCATCAGTCTTACCCTGACAACCTCACACTCATTCCCTCACCATCACCCTAACCCTTTCACACTGTCACCAACACCCTCATGCCCTCACACTCACTCCCTCACTGTCACGCTGTCCCCTGACACTAGCTCTGTCACCATTAATGTCATGCTCATACACACCCGGTCACTGTCACCCTGACTGCATTATTGTGACTCATGTACTGGCATCCTCACTTTATCACAGTCATTCGGTCATCCGAATGAGCCCTTCACACTCACTCCATCACTCTCACACTGATTCCATCACCCTTACCCAATCACACTCATTCTTGCACGTTCATACTCACCACCTCACTCTCACAACGTTACCCTAACCTGACGCCCTCACGCTCACCCGATCACTCTCACCCTGAGCCCCTTTGATTCACTCTGTCATCATCACCTTGAGCCTCTCACACTCACTCCATCACTATCATCCTGATATAGTCACACACACTCCTACACTTTCATCCTGATCCCCTCGAAATTATTCTCCCACTACCTCTGTGACCGTATAGCGTTCACACCCTACTGTCGCCCTTCAACCCTCTCACTTAATCTTGACCATCACTCTGACCCACACACTATCATTAGCACCCTGACCTCCTCACCATCCATCCTAACTGTCACCCTCACCCCCTTACACTTACTCTATCACTGACACCCTGACTCCCGTACAGTCTCTCCATCACCGTCACCCTGATCCCCTTACACTCACTCCATCACTCTCACCCTGGCCTCCTCACACTCTCTCTGAAAACTGTCACCATGAGCACCTCACAGTCACTCCAGCACCACCACTGGGACCCCATGCCCTCGTACTGTCACCGTCACCGTAATACCATCACATTCCCTTCATCAACATCACCCTGACCCCCTCTCACTCTACTCCATACCGTTACCCTGATCTCATCACACTCACTCTGTCACTGTCACTCTGACCGTTCACTCCGTTGCGTCACCAATACCACTAACACTCACTCCTTCACAACCCTGACCGCCTCACACTCAATTTGGCATCATCACCCTAACACCCTAACACTCACTCCAGCACCATCACCCTGACCCCGTCGCACACCATCACTTTGACCCTATCTGACAAACTCGCATTCACGCCAACCCCCTAATCGTAACCCACATGCTCTCACTCCATCACCATCATCACTGACACTCACTCGCTCACTGTCACGCTGATTCACTCACACTCACTCTATCACTGTCATCCTGAACCCCTCACACTCACTCCATCTCTCTCAGCATAAAACCAACACATTCACTCCAACACCCGGACACCCTCACACTCACTCCGCCATCATCACCCTGACTCCTCACACTCACTCTGTCAACATTACCCCGACCCCTCACGCTCGCTCTGTCACCCTAACTTTGACCACCTCATATTGACTCTGTCATTGTGACCCTGACACCTCACACTGACTCCATCACCGTCAACTGTACAGCCTCACACTCACTCCATTACTGTCACAGTGACCTCTTCACATTCACCAAATCACTATCAGCCTTGACACCCTAACATTCACTCCATCATCGTAATCCTGACGCACTCACACTCACTCGCTCACCGTCACTGTGAAATATCAGAGTCACTCTGTCACCATCATTTTTGCACCCTGAGACTCACTCCATTACCCTCACCCTGACCCCGTCACACACACTCCGTCACCATCTTCCTGACACCTCACACTCAAACTGTCACTGTCACCATGACCCCCTCACACTCAATCTATTTCCGTCTCACTGACCCAGACATACTCTCCCCATGCCCGTCACTCTGACATACTCACACTCACTTCACCCCGTCACCCTCAACTCTCTCATACTCTGCTCCATCACCATCACCCTGACCCTCAAACACTCAGTCCGTCACGGTCAATCTGATTCCTTCACACTCCCACACTCACCCTGACCATATTACACTCACTCTGTCATCATCATTTTTACACCCTCAAACTGACTCCCTCAGCCTCATCCTGACCCCCTCACACTCACTCTATCACCGTCACACTGATCCCGACACACTCTCTCCCTCCCTGTCATCCTGACGTGCTCACACTCACTTCATCTTCATCAATTTCACCCCCTCAAACTCACTCCATCACTGTCGCCTTGACACCATCACACTCACTCCTTCACTCTTGCGATACGCTCTTCACACTCACTCCGTCACCGTCACCCCTGAGCCCCTCACACGCACTCTGCCAACGTGATCCTGATCCGCTCACACTCAGTCCATCGCCATAATCCTGACACCCTCATAGTCGCTCTGTCACCGTCAGCCTGACATTCACGCTTGCACTCCATCAACATAATCTGGACTGTCATGCTGATTCCCTCACACTCACTTCATCATGTCACTCTGGCCCCATCTCATTCAGTCCATCACGATCACCCTGATTCCTTCACACTCATCTGTCATCATTCACAATGACCACCTCACACTCACAGTCAGCAGCTTTTTAACACGCTCAAACTCAGTCATTCAACCTTACCCTGACCCTATCACACTCACTCCGTCACCATCTTCTTGACCACACACACTCACACTGACACTGTCACCATGACCTTCCTCACATTCACTCCATCATAATCACAATAACTCTGACACACTCTATCCGTCACTGTCAGCCTGAGATAGTCACACACACTTCATCCCGTCACCCTCATCTCCTCATACCCACGCTGTAATCATGACCTTGCCCCCTCATACTTAAAGCATCGCATCACTTTGAACCCCTCACACTCACTCCATCACCGTCACACTGACCCCGACACTCGCTCCAGCCTGTCACCTTGACACCATAACCCTCACTCTATCACTTTCGCCCTGCCCTCTTCACACTCACCCCGTTAACGTCACCCTCACCCTCACACTCACTCCATCGCCATTACGCTGACCCTGTCACCTTGACTCTGTCACTGTCACATTGACCCTGTCGCACTCACTCCGTCACTATCATCATAAACACTACACACTCACATCATCACCCTGACACACTCAAACTGTCTCTGTCACCACGACACTGATCCTCTCACACTCACTCCATCATCATCACATTGATGTACTCACACTTAATCCGTCAACATGACCCTGACCCCACACACTCACTCCATCACCGTGAACCTAACACCCACATAGTCACTCCATCAACATCAGCTTGACACCCTCATACTCAAAACATCACTGTCACCCTCACATCTTCACACTCACCCCATCTCTGTCATTCTGACACCCTCACACTATTGTCACCGTGACCCTGACCCCTTAACACTCACTCCATCAGCGTCACCCTGACACCCTCAAATGCACTCCATTACGGTCATACTGACCCCATCACACTCTGTCACCATCATCGTGACTCATTCACGCTCGCTCCATCACCATCATCGTAACCCTCGTTCTCTCACTCCAGCACCATCATCCCTGACACTCACTCGCTCACTGTCACCCTGATCCCCTCACACTCACTCCATCACCGTAATACTGAACCCCTTATACTCACTCCGTCACTGTCAGCAAGAAACCCACACACTGACACGATCACTCAGCCTCCCTCATACTCACACCACCATCGTCACACTGACCACTCACACTCACTCTGTCACTCTCACCCTGACTGCCTCATCTTCACTCTGTCATCATGACCCTGACCCCTCACACTAACATCGTCACCTTGACGCCGCACACTCACTCCATCACTGTCACCCTGACTTCCTCCCACTCAACAAGTCACCATCACCCTTACATTCTCACATTCTACATCACCTTAACCCTGACGCCCTCACACTCACTCAGCTACCGTCACCCTGACCCAACAAACTCACTCTTTCACCATCATTTTTACACTCTCAGACTCACTCCATTACCCTCACCCTGACCCCCTCACACCCAATCCTTCGCCGTCTTCCTGACCCCTCACACTCACACTGTCACTGTCACCATGACCCACCCACACTCAATCCATTACCGTCACTGACCCCTTCATATTCTCCCTCTCCCTCTCCCTGCACCCTCACCCTGACATTCTCACAATCACTTCATCCCCGTCACCCTCACACCCACGTACTCTACTCCATCACTGTAAGCCTGACACCCTCACACTCAATCCGTCACGGTCACCTTGACTCACTCCCACTCACTTCATCATGTCACGCTGACGCCATCACGCTCATTCTGACATGTTCACCCTGATTCCTTCACACTCACTCTGTCACCCTTCACTCTGACCACGTCACATTCATTTTGTCACCATCAATTTAATACTCTCAAACTCACTCCTTCAGCCTCACCACGACCCCTTCAACCTCACTCGATCGCCTTCACACTGACTCCGACACACACTCTCCCTCACAGTTACCCCGACGTACTCAAACTCACGCCATTCCCGTCACCCTCACCTCCTCGCACATACACTGTCATCGTAACCTGACCCCCTCACACTTACGCCATTGCCACCAGTTTGACACACTCACACTCACTCCATCACTGTCACCATGACCCCCTCAGACTCACTCCATCATAATCACTCTGACCCCGACACAATCTCTCCATCACTGTCAGCCTGAGATAGTCACACTCCCTTTATCCCCGTCACCCTCACCCACTAGCACTCACACTGTCATCGTGACCCTGCTCCTTCACACTTATAGCAGCAGCCTCACTTTGACCGGCTCACACACACTCCGTCACCGTCTTCCTGACCCCACACACTCACGCTGTCACTGTCTCCATGACCCCCTCAGACCCACTCCATCATAATCACACTGACCCTGACACAATCTTTCCGTCACTATCAGCCTGAGATAGTCACATTCACTTCATCCCCGTCACCCCATCACATTCAAACTGTAATCGTGAGCCTGCCCCCTCACACTTACAGCATCGCCATCACTTTGACCCCCTCACACTCACTCCATCACTGTCATACTGACACCGACACACTCTCTCCCTCCCTGTCACACTGACACGATCACCCTTACTCTGTCATCTTGCCCTGCTCTCTTCACACTCACCCCGTCACCATCACCCTCACCCCCTCACACTCACTCCATCACTGTCATCCTGACCCACTCACACTTACTTCGTCACCATCATTGTGACCTCTTCACATTCCCTCTGGCACCGTCACCCTGACCACCGCACAATCACTCCATCTTTATAAACCTGACCCCCTCACACTTGCTCCACCAATGTCATCTTGACACCCTCACACTCACTCTGTCACTTCCACCCTGACTTCCTCACGCTCACCGCGTCACTGTCACCCTGACCCTTTCACCGTCACTCTGTCACTGTGAGCCTGACCCTTTCACACTCACTCCATCGCCTTCAACCTGACCGCGTCACACTCACTCTGTCACCATCATTCTGACCTCCTCACACTCACTGTGACACCGTCATCCTGACCCCCTCACACTCAATTTGTCTTCATAAAGCTGACACCCTCACACTCGCTCCACCACTGTCACTTTTACACCCTCGCACTCACCAAGTCATTGTCACCCTGACCGTCTCACAGTCACTCTGTCACTGTGACACTGACCCCTTCACACTCACTCCATCGCCTTCACCCTGACACACTCACACTCACTCCGTCACTGTCACCCTGACCCCTCACTGTAACCTTAACCACTTTGTCCTCCATCACTGTCACCATGAAACTTATGCACTCACTCCATTACCCTGACACCTTCACAGTCACTCTGTCCCGACGACACTGACCCCCTCACACTCACTCCCTCACCATCACCTTGACACTCTTACACTCACTCTGTCACAGTTACCCTTACCTCTTCACACTCACCCAATTACCGTCTGCCTGATTCCCTAGCACACCCTCCATCACCGTCACCCTGACCGCTCACACTCACTCTGTCATCGTGGCCCTGACCCCCTCACATTGACTCCATCACTGTGACCTTGACAGCCTCACACTCACTCTATCACTCTCCCTGACGTCGTCTTCATACTCATCCCCTCACACTCCCTCATTCGCTGTGACCCTGACCCCCTCACATTCATTCCACGACCACCACACTGACACACTCACACTCATTCCCACACCGTTACCTTCACACTCACTGTGTCACCATCACCGTTACGCACTGACATTCCCTTCATCAGCATCATCGTCTCCCATTTATTCTCACTTACTCTATCACTGTCACCCCTCATAATCACTCGCTAACTGTCACGCTGATCCCCTTGCACCCACTCCGCCATCGTCATCCTGGCCGCCTTACACCCATTCCATCATTGTCACCATGAAACACACACGCTAACTCCATTATCCTCACGCCCTCACACTCACTCCATTACTGTCACCCTGATACATTCACACTAACCCTGTCACCGTTACTGTCACTGTCCCACTCATTCTGTCACCATCATTTTGCACCCTCACAGTCACTACACCACCCTCACCCGGACTCCCTCACAATCACTCTGTCACACTCACCGTGACCACTTCACAATCACTCTGTCACCATAATTTTAACACCGTCACACTGATTCCATCATCCTCACTACAGCACTATCACTCTGACTCCCACACAATCAATCTGTCATCTTGACCCTGACACCTTCATACTTACTCCATCACCGTCAAACTGTCACCCTCACATTCACTCTGTACTATCACACTGACCTCTTCACACTCACCCAGTCTCCATCACTCTGATCCTCGCATACTCACTCTGTCACCATCACCCTGCTCCATCAGACTCACTCTGTCATCAACATTTTACGCCCTCACACCCACTCCATCACCTTCACGCTGTACCCCTCACACTCACTCTGTCACCCTCACACTGACCACCTCAAACTCAGCCAGTCACCGTCACCCTGACCCCCGCACTCACTCGTTCTCGTGACCCTGAACCCCTCACACTCACACCATCACTATCACCCTGAAATCCTCACATTCACTCCAACACTACCACACTGACACCCTCACACTCACACCATCACCGTCTCCCTGACCGCTCACACTGACTCATTCACCATGACCGTGACCCACTCACACTCACTCAATCACTGTCACCCTGACCCCATCACACTCACTCTGTCACCGTCTCCCTTACCCCCACACTCACTCATTCACCTTGACCCTGACCCCTGGACACTCACTCCATCGCCATCAGATTGACACACTCACACTCACTCCCACATCGTCACCCTGACCTGCTCACAGTCACTCTGTCACCATCAAAGTGACTGACTCACACTGGCTCCCCCCACCCCGGTCATTGCAACCCACTTACTCTCACTTATTCCATCACCGTCACCCCGAGAGTCATTCGCTGACTGTCACTCTGAACCGTTGCACGCACTCCATCACTGTCATCCTGACCCCCTCACACTCACTCTGTCACATCATCATAACCTGCTGTTCTCACTTACTCTGTCACTGTCACCCTTCAGGCTCACTCGCTCATTGTCACACTGATCCCTTCACACTCACTCCACCAGCGTCATCCTGACCCCCTTACATCCACTCTGTCACTGTCACCATGAGACCCACACACACATTCTGTTACAGTCCCCCTGACCCGTCAGACCCACTCTGTCGCCATCAATTGTCCACCCTCACACTCACTGCAGTTCCCTCACCCTGCCAGCCTTATAGTCACTCTGTCACCATCATTTAAGCACCCTCACACTGACTCCATCATTCTCAGATAGACCCCTCACACTCACTACGTCACCGTTATTATGACCCCCACACTCACTCTGTCACTGCCACCCTGACCTCTTCACACTCACCCAATCACCGTCACGCTGACCCCTCACAAGCACTGCATCACCTTCACCATGACCCTCTCACATTCACTCTGTTACCCTTAGCCTGATCCATCATACTCGTTCCGGCACCATCATTTTACATCCTCACACCCTCTCCATTACCTTCACCCTGACCACCTCACACTCACTCTATCATTGGGACCCTGACCCCCTCATTCTGACTCCACCACCGTCACCTTGACACCCTCACACTCACTCTGTCACCGTCACCCTGACCTCTTCACACGCACCGAGTCACCATTACCCTACACCCCACACTCACCCCTTCACCATGACCCTGGCCCATTCACACTCACTCGATCACCATTATCCTGACACCCTCACGCGCACTCCATCACTGTCACCCTGACCCCATCAAGCTCTCTCCATCAACGTCACCCTGACCCCTCAGACTCACTCCCTCACTTTCACCTTCACCACCTCACACTTACTCCATCACTCACCATGAATTCCTCACAGTCACTCTGTCACCGCAACACTGGCCCACTCACTCACTCCATCACCATCGCATTGACAGACTCACTCTCACTCCGACAGAATCAACCTGAACGCTTCACACTCACTCCATCACCATCACCGTGACACAGTCAAACTCACTCCATCACACACTCCTGTATGATCACGATTACATCCTTGCTTACTGTCACACCATCTAGCTCACTCACCCACATACTACCCCACTGTCAGGCTCACTCTCTCGCACACTCACGCACTAACACTCCTCTGCACACATCCCCCATCACGCTCATACTCCTGCACCCTGTCCATCCGTCAAACTCACCCCCACACTAAACGCACCATCACAACCACTCTGCTGCACACTTCCACATCACCATGCTGAGTCACCCCCCTCACACACCTTTTGTCATGCTCACTCTCCCGCACATTACAACTCTGTCATGCCCAATCCTCCAAACACCACCCACTTTTACTCTCACCTACCGCGCACTAAACCCACTGTCGTGCTTCACCACACACGAGCTCAGCGTCACAAATACTTCCACCCATTACTACACCATTTCTCTCACACCTCTACACACTAGAACACCATCACGCAATCCTGACCTCTCCCTGACTGTCACAATCACTTCCTCACACACTCCCCATCATCATGCTCACTTCCTTGCACACACTTCCCAACCGTCATGCTGAATAAACTACACACTCCACCACCGTCGCACTCAACCCACCACACGGTCGTCTGTCATACTCCCTCCTCCACACACCCCATCATCATGATCCCACCCCACACACAACCCCAACATCACGCTCCTTCCCCCACCGTCATGCTCACACTCTGCATACTCGCAATCCGTCACGCTCACCCCCACACTATCTCCATATTCATTTTCACTCGCCAGCATAATCCCCCACCATCATGCTCAGTCCCCCGCACACTCGCCCCACTGTGTTCACTTCCCTACATACTCTCCACGCTCAAGCGCACTTCATCACACAATCCCCCTCCATCACGTACACTCTCGCTCAATCTCCAACCGTCATGTTCACTCCATCACACAGTCCACAACCATCATGCTTACTCCCCCACACCCCCTCTGTCATGCTCACCACCCCACACATTACCTACCCATCACGGTCAATCCTCTACACTCTTCCACACGTCACAGCGACTCTACTGCTCACTCTCCTACTGTCACGCTCGCACCCCCACACATTCCCCCACTGTCTTGACTACTCACCTGTGTGCTCACCCACTGTCACTCTGACTCTCCGACACACTCCCCACCATCTTACACACTCCACTGCACTCTCGCCCATCATCACGCGCATGAAAGTGCACTCTATCCCATCGTCACACTCACTCCCCCACACACTCCACAACCATCATGCTCACTCCTTAGCTCACTCACACACCATCACACTCACTCCCGCGTCCACTCCCCACCGTCATGTTCTCTGTCCCACACATTCCCCCACTGTCATGCTCACTCTCCACACGCTCACTCTCTATACACTCCCTACCCTGTGCACTGGCCTGCGAATCCCTCCCCAGTTAATCACTTTCAGGGTCGGCTTTGATCACATCCATGATGTATTCCCTGCGTAACAGACAATGGGTCCCACACAATATCTTCCACGTGTATCAGACTGTTGTCCCAATTCTACAATTGATCCCCAGCCACAGCCTATGCTCCCATCCCTGTGTTTACCCCCGAGTAACGGCCAATGCTCTCACTTCCACCATTTCCCTACCAACGGCATTTGACTCAAGCCACACACTGCAAACCTAGTATCGGCCTGAAGATCCACATCCCTCCTGTGTTCCCCCAACAACGGAAGTTTGGAGAGGATTCCAGGCAGAGAGTATAGGAGAATGGGAGATTGGAAGAAGTGAGTGCAGAACAGAGAGTGAGTGAAGGAGAATGGGGAAAGGCTGACAGTGAATTATAGTGTGTAAATGGGAGGGGAGAGAGATAGAAGCACAGTGTAATGCTGGGAGGGAGATATGGAAGGAGTGGTACAAAGGAAGAGAGATTAATTATAACTTGGATTATGACTTGGATTTGAAAGCAATGACAGAGTGACTTTAACCCAACTTCTGAGGTCAGTCCCTGTTCCGCTCACCATCCGTGAGTACGAGAACTTGGGGAGGAGTTTCTCTCTCTCTCTCTCTCTCTCTCTCTCTCTCTCTCTCTCCAGCTCAGCTTCTTCAACACAAAGTCAAACAAAAATATTGTTCTCTCTTCTCCTTGGCACTTTCTAATGAGCATTTTTTTTATTGTTTACAAATTGAAGTGATCAACACAATGAATGGGATGGTGCCTTTTCTCACTGGCCTCTGAATTGAGAGCAACATTGAAATCTGTCCCTGTATCCCACTGTGGGATAGGGTTAGACAATCCAGCACGACACTCAGTCTGTTACCATATCAACAGGCTGCTTCATTGTTGAATTGCTGAACTGAATGAGAAAATTCCGGATGGATTGATTAAAGAGTGAATTTGATTGATTGTTGAATTTGGGTAACTGGATATTTCAGCACATTCTTCAGCTGCTGTCTGAACTTAGTCTGGGTCACGGCATAAATCGCGGTGTTTGTGCAACAACTGAGGAGCTGCAGCATGTGGCCCAATTCCATCATAAAACTCGGTGGAGGTAAAGGAGTGTATCCATTCGCTCCCATCCGGAACCATATGGAATACACCATTAACGTTGACCATAGCAGGATGAAATTGGCCGAGATCACAAACAGTAAAATGATGGATTTTTTTCGATTTCTCATTTCTGTGTCCGACTGAGCGACCCCATCGGTGTGAGCCCGGAGTCTGCTGCGGGCTCTGCTTGTCACTAAAATGTGTCTGATGGTGAAAACATTGAACAGCAGTATGAGGAGGATTGGGGTAGCTGTGTTCAGAATGTGGTGAAGGAACTCGAGTTTGAGCCAGAAAGGGGATAATAGAACATCCATAGTTAGAGCACAAAACCAAGTGGGGTTCTCCAACCAATACCAAGGTAAATACATAAAATACCAGAAGACGTTCTTTGAACAGGCCAGCACGGTCACTGTTCCCAGAACTACAGCCGCTGTTTTCTCACTGCAATATTTACGTTTCAGCTTCTGGCAACATATGGCCACAAACCGATCAAAGGTGAAAGCGACGGTGAACCAAACAGAACAGTCAGTTGCTGCATAAAGCAGGACGGCATGGATATTACACACGGGGATGGAGTACCTCAGGAAATAAAACTGTTCGGCATAAATAATGGTAATGTGTCTCATTATCAGGTCGAGGATAATGACCAGGAGATCCGCCACTGCCATGGCCCCTTGGTAACGTCTGATGCACTGAGACAATCCACAATCTTTATAAAGCAGGACGTAGATCGTCAATACGGTAACTGTGAGAAAGGAAAGCAAACACATTATACATCAGTCTGTGGGAAAGTGACCAGTTTGATTAAGGAGCAAGTGAGATTTTCAAATATTTTACTGTCTTCGGAGATCTATTGAATTAATGGGAGTTGAAATAACAGATGGGAAGTTCTGAGTTAGTTACAAAATTGTTACGTAATGCACAAGAAACTGTCTGTTCCCAAACACACAGACACACATCCATACAAACAGATGGTTTCAAGAACAATCACAAACACTTGATCACTCAAGAGTAAAAATACTTCTTTACCGTTTAGAATACTCGCAGTTACTTTAAGACAAACGGAGGTTGGGAATTTCTATATTCAAGTCTAAAATGTCGTCAATCTCTGTCTTGAATAATTGTAAACGCAGAGGAAATGTCCTCACCCCTTTACATGCAGGTGGGTATGTCATAATAGTGTCATCTTCCTGCTGTAACGTTACTCTTCCCTTGGGATCTTATTTTTTTTCAGTTAATTGAATCTGGCAATTCGCAATAAATGTGAAACAGTATGCCAGAGAACGTCGGATATAAAATGTGATAAAGACACAAATATTCCTCTCACAAGGGCACTTATGTCCATTAACGTTGATGAGTCCCACTCAGCCTCTGTCGGAAATCACTCACCAAACTCGACTCAACCGGCACGTTGCACACAAAAACAAAAACATTAAACCAATACCTTAATTATTTGTTGTAAGATTCTCTTTTGCACTCACGCTATGCTTTATTCGGAGATCTACCTGACTTCGTTCTCAGTTTTGTATAAATTTCCCAAACATAAAATATGTTTGATATTCAATTCCCATTGTCGACCACTCTGTCACCACGTCTCTCTAACGTATTTAAATCATATCCATTTACCTCAATGTATACATTGAATTTCTCGAACATGTTTTAAAACATCACACACCTTCAGTTAGAGTGCGTTTCTTCCGTTTTCTATACCATTATTCCTCCTGGTGTAATGTTGCCATTCATCTCCATATTGTCCCGGTCAGGAAACAGTCTGACACCATCATACTCACCGAATCAGGCTTGATGGGTAATGTTTCACGAAGCCCCAGGACCAAACCTGGGTATATTCTGTCCCAACAGCAATACAAACCCAACAGTGATGGGGGCACCGTGGGATACAGTCAGGAAAGAAGTTACTTTGTACTTCCCCAACATTCATTCCAGAACCAAGAAATCTAATGATAACAGTTCAAAGATGTTTAAGGAAAGCGCCTGATGATAGAAATCTACTGCCCTCCACACCACCCCTCGGCGATAGCTCAATTCTCCTCAATGTTGAAAACAAATCGGAGGAAGCATGAGGGACACAAGGACACAGACCGTACTCTGTGTTTGGGACTTCAATATCCAACACAAAGAGTGTCTCCGCACGTCCACCACTGACTAAGAAGGGCGAGGTCTCAATATGATGCTTGTTAGAGTCAAACCTGGCACAAAAGAAGATTGTTGAGTTTATGTAGGGTCTGTCATAGAACATAGAACATAGAACATAGAACATAGACCAGTACAGCACAGAAAAGGCCCTTCAGCCCACGATGTTGTGCCGACCACTGATCCTCATGTATGCACCCTCAAATTTCTGTGACCGTATGTATGTCGAGGAGTTTCTGAAATGTCCCCAATGACCCTGCCTCCACAACTGCTGCTGGCAAAGCATTCCATGCTCTCACAACTCTCTGTATAACGAACCCGTCTCTGACATCTCCTCTATACTTTCCTCCAACCAGCTTAAACCTATGATCCCTCGTGTTAATCATTTCTGCCCTGGGAAATAGTCTTTGGCTATCGACTCTATCTATGCCTCTCATTACCTTATATACATTTCAATTAGGTCCCCTCTTTTCCTCCTGTTCTCCAGTGAAAAGAGTCCGAGCTCAGTCAACCTCTCCTTATATGATAAGCCCTCCAGTCCAGGCAGCATCCTGGTAATCCTCCTCTGAACCCGCTCCAAAGCATCCTAATCTTTCTTACAATAGGGCGACCAGAACTGGACGCAGTATTCCAAGTGCGGTCTAACCAAAGTTTTATAGAGCTGCAACAAGATCTCACGACTCTTAAACTCAATCCCCCTGTTAATGAAAGCGAAAACACCATATGCTTTCTTAACAACCCTGTCCACTTGGGTGGCCATTTTAAGGGATCTATGTACCTGCACCCCAAGATCCCTCTGTTCCTCCACACTACCAAGAATCATTTCCTTAATCCTGTACTCAGCTTTCAAATCTCTGCTGAAATCCATCAGGGTATGTCCTATGTCCAATAATATTCAGATGCGTCATCAATTACCTTGCTTCTGTCATAAAGTCATAAGTGGGAATGTTAACCAATCATTGCACAATTGGTGACTCCTCAGATACTGAAGCAGTCCATGCTCAAATGCAACAAGATCTGGACAATATCCGGGCTTGGCCCGACAAAGGGCAAATAGAACTCGCACCACACAAATACCAGACCATGATTCTCATCAATAAACGACACTCTAACCACAGCCCCTTCAAATTAAACTGTAGTACCATCAAGAAATCCCCCACTGTCAACACCCTTCAAGTTACAATTGAACAGAAACTGAACTGGAATCACCACATACACACAGTGGTTACAAGAGCAGGTAAGAACCTGGGGACACTGCAGCAGGAACTCACCCCCGATACGCAAAAATTATCAACCATCTCCAGGGCACAAGTCAGACATGTAATGAAACACACTGCACTTGCCTGGGTGGGTGCATCTCCAACAACACTCAGAAAGCTCAACACCATCCAGGACAAAGCATCCCCGTTTGATTGGCATCATATCTACAAGCATTCAATCCTCCACCATCGACACTCAGTAGCAGCAATGTGTACTATATAAAAGAAGGACTGCATAAATTCACCAAAGAACCTTAGTCATCACCTTCGAAACCCACGATCACCTCCATCTGAAAGGACAAGGGTACCTCTGAAAAACACCACTTGCAAGTTCCCCTCCAAGAACCCCACAACATTGAATTGAAAATATATCACCTTCGGAGCCATCTGATCGAATTCCTGGGGTTCCCTCCCTACCGACATTGTGGGTCAACCCACAGCAAGTGGACTGCAGCGTTTCCAGAAGGCAACTGACCACCACCTTCTCAATGGCAAATAGGTATGGGCCATCAATCCTGGCTAGCCAGCGAAGCCCAAGACCCACAAATTAATAAAAGAAAACAAAGCAGCCAGACTGTGGGAAGTGATTAATGCATTAACAAGAGGGAAACATTCTCACCAAACTACTTGTCACAGCTGTATCTCTTCCTACCAGTATCTGTCGGAGCACTCAGCACATAGCCCTGGCGAGGGAAAGTCTGACTGAGGTTGAAGATGCAATCCATTCGGGATAAATTAGTGTCGCGCAGTTTAAGCGAAATCACTGATGACAGTGACAGATTGACTAGTCCTGGGTCCTCAACTGTTTGCAAAATATATCAACAATTTAGATAAATGGAACAAATGTATTCTAAATACATTTTGTCATGATGTCAAGATAAGCAGGAAACTAACTTATAAAGAGGCGGTCGAGACTCTGTAAATGGGCAAGCAAGGGAGCGAAATTTGGCAGTTGAGTAAATGCAAAACTCAATTTTTCAGGAAGAATAAAAAGCTGCATATTACATAAGCAGATACAGATTATAGGTCATACTGATGTAATGTGCACTGGAGGGTTCACTCTGACCCTTTCAGGTATCACAAGTGTTACTCCATCTCTCTAATGGTCAGCGTCCTGATGTTTCCAGTCGCCCTGCTGCTGTCGGTACACGTGGAATATTTTGATCTGGTTGGTTGATGGTGGGAAGTGGGGAGGGGCGGGTGCATTGAGCCGTGTATCAAGCCAGACGGCATGTGTCTGACAGTCCACCCTTTCTTTATACGTGGAGACCCGAAGGCGATGGGAATGGCTGACTGATTCTGAACGAAAGAGGTTTGGGCTGTGGCAAGGACAGTCGGTATTCACCAACATGATGAAATACATGGATAGAAAGGATTAGACGGGTATGGACCAAGTTGAGGGAAATGGGGTCAGCGATGATGGACATTTTGATTGGCATGTGCTAGTTCTGGCCAACAGGGCCTGTTTCCGTGCTGTAGGCCTCGATGACTCGATGATAGTGCATGATAACACTACAACTTTAATGGAGTGAGAGTTTAGGTGTTTCAATGAAATGAATGTGAACATAAAATGGAGGTAGTGCCAGATTAGTTGGAATGGTTAGTTTCATCACATTCTCAATCCATCCCAGCCCATCCAATCCATCAGAGAACCAGTTAAGTTACCATAACCATAGAAGAGATAACTGTTATGCACGGACACTGTGCAGACCAGTCTAGTGTAATGCTCAATAAAACCTGATGATCTGTACAGACTATATCACTGCATTGATCTATAAATCAGGAATAGCTAACTGTCAAGCAGGGAGCGCTGTGCAGATGACATGTGCATTCATCGATTAATCCAGAGTAGATCATCTATGCAGCATGTAGAGCTGTGTCGTGAACAGCAGTGCAGTTAGCCATAAACCGAGAGGAGTTATAGTCCCAGCATGTAGAGCTGTGTACACCACCCAGAACATCGCTCGGGAACACTATGTTTGCTCATTGGCCAACATGAGAAAACTTGCAGCCCATGCTGGAAGTGACAGGATGTGCAGCTCCCACCCATTTACCGCTCCATATCTCAACCATGCCATGATAGGGGGTGCTGTAAGTATGGAAGTCACTGCCAGAGGGAGATGTTGGTGGAAACAAATGGGAGGGATTAAGACAATGTCACGGACGGATGTGTTCCCAAGTTTCAGAATTCTGAAATGTAGATAGCTCGATCGCATCTTGCAATATGAGCCTTTGCTTTCAGGAACGATGGGTGAATAGGATGTTAGTGTGAGTTTAGATGATGGAGAGTATGAATGACCATTTGTTCTGCAGTTTTGTAACTGGGAGTGGGATTAGCAGATTCTTCGACTCACTGGGGCGGCACGGTGGCACAGTGGTTTGCACTGCTGCCTCACAGCACCAGAGACCCGGGTTCAATTCCTGCCTCAGGCGACTGACTGTGTGGAGTTTGCACGTTCTCCCCGTGTCTGCGTGGGTTTCCTCCGGGTGCTCCGGTTTCCTCCCACAGTCCAAAGATGTGCAGGGTCAGGTGAATTGGCCATACTTAATTGTCCCTAGTGTAAGGTAAGGGGTAAATGTATGGGTGGTTTTCGCTTCGGCGGGTCGGTGTGGACTTGTTGGGCCGAAGGGCCTGTTTCCACACTGTAATCTAATCTAATCTAATTAGGCTGAAACTCACAATAATTTGTCTCTGTCATTTTCATTGAATGTTTCAGAAGGATCGTCTGCATGAGGCCGAGCTAGTTTCCTGATGCTACTTTATCGATTTTTCCTCATTCATGAACTATTCTACACCACGATGTCCCTCTCATTCAATGCTAGCTCATTCTCCCAGCCATCACCCCTGGAGGTACTCACCATCGCCCGGATTGCCCGGGATATTCCGTGATCACTGACAGTGGTGCCATCTTTAATAGTACAATGGGCACACGGTTGAGCTTTCTCAGTTCAGAGCTGTCCTGCACGGTTTACCCCCAGCAAATGGCATTTATACTACGATTTGTCTACAGGGACATGAAGGTGCTGGTGGATGGGCTAGCACAAAGGAGGACCATTCTCGTCCCGGAGGGGGCCACATCACCAGATCCGCCGAGCATGGTCTGACCTCACCACCCAGCTCAGTGCAGCATCTGCGGTCTGATGAATGTCCAGCAATACAGGACAAACATCAATAACCTTCCACACTCTGCCAGAGGAAGTGTCACCATGTTCTCTCTGCTCCATCACACTAACTGTTATAGCACCTACCCTCCAACAAGGCTAATGCTCCACCACCCTCATTACTGCATGCAGCACATTCCCTCTCTCTCTCTGTCTCAAGTATGGAATGCCACCACACAATTACAGAACGGTCTGCAGATGTTGATTATAAAATAGTTTCCTTCAAACATGTTTTCGGGAGCTAGTTCCCATGACGATGGACTCCATCAGCTTTATATTTTTCTGTAATGGTAAGCACAATTCATGCACACCAAGCAAAATATGCACTTATTTTATGTTTATCAACATTCGATTACAATTAGTAGTTCTGATTGTTTCACTTGTCATACCTTAAACTATTCAGTCAAACACAGCATCTAAACAATAGTCTCAAAACAAAATGCAATTTCTAGCAGATAACGTTTTTAAATATTCATTCGTTTTCCTCACTTGTAGCTTCTTCATTGTTATCGAACTTTCTACTGCCCTTCGTCTATGACTCTTCCTGCCTATAGCTGCTCCACAGTCTGCACTCAGTTGGCTAGACGGCTGATTTTTGATGCAGAGTGAGGTCACCAGCGTAGGTTCAATTCCCCAGACTGACAGAAGTTGCCATGAAGGGCCCGCTTTCTCTACCTCACACCCTCGCCCGAGGTGTGGTGACGCTCAGTTTTAACCAGCAGAAGTCATTTGTTATAAAAGAGCAGCTGATGGTCCTGTGGAACTATCGTGACTTTCTACTATCACCTTCTTGCAATTTATTCTTTCTTTCCACATTGTTATTTTGTTTTTCGTTGCATTTCGGAGAGTTCTCATCTGGACTTTCTTTTCGTACCCCTGTCAGTGTTGTCCCACACATTGCACATCCCTACACTTTCCCCGATAACCCTTGACTCTATTGTTATTCACAAATATATCTGTGCCTCAAAACATTTAATATCTCTGCCTCCAATGCTCTCTGGAGATGACAGTTTTAAAGGTAAAACAAAATAAATCTCCTCTTCTCTGTAATAGATTGACGATGCTTTTGAAAAGGAAATACACTTACAATGTGCCCGCTAACTCTACATTCATCACTTTGTAGGAAGGAAGTGTTACTGCAGCTATACCCAGTCTGATTGAGAATACATCCAGAGGGCTAAGGATGACGCTTTGTTTAAAAAAGAATCCCTTCGCCATTGTCTTATCAGACCATTTGGGCTGCTGGCTTATGAGAGAGACGTCAATGGTGGTACTTTAACCTGAGGGCCACTAGACCTCATGCGAGGGAAGAGGTTGAGAAGCAGAATCATTCGTGGTGAACTCAAACTGGTGATGGGAATTGCAGCAACGCTGTTGGCATCACACTACTCTGTAAACCAACAATCCTGCCAATTGAGGTAAACCACTTTCCTTTATCACCGTAGCTCGGAAAGGAAACCATGACACTGGAAGCCGTTCAGAGTTGTGAAACTTGACTTACTTCTGGAATGAATGGTTTATACTATTTAGGTTTAATTGGTTGCCGTTTCAATGAGATCTTATTGAATCATACAATATCTTGAGGATATTGAATCAGTTGAATACTCGATAAGTTTTTATCATACAGAACTGTTATTTTTGGGCTATGCAGCTCTGCTTGAGGAAGGCTGTTTGAAGAATAAATAATTAATTTGTCGTTGACGAAAGAAAACGCACTAGCCTCGTCTGAGACTGATGTCATTGTCTATATCATGACCCTCACTTCATTTAAAATGTGACCAGTGGAGAAGTGGGAAGAGGAAAGCAAACAGTGACCCCTCCAACATTTGCCAGAACAGGATTGAGGAGAAAATCACGAAGTGGAAATTCATTCAAGTGAGAATTCTCTTTCCCAGAAGGTTGTGGTGCCTGTATTTTTAAATTATGTCAAAGCTGGCATTGTTAGACTTTTGGTAGACAGGTGAATCAGAGATGATACTGTGTTGACAGAAAAGTGCAACTGGTACAACAATAAAATGAGTCATACATTTATTTACCGTTGGAATAACTACAAAGGATTGATTGGATTACTCGTGCTCCTCAATGCTATTTTAATGTTTCATTCAACCCTTCAGACACGTTACACGGAACCGATCGAGGCCACTTCAATTGTGAGGTGGAGGTTGGGAAAATGTACTTGGAAAATCCAGGGTTGGGTTAGAAAAAGCACCGGTATGGGTTTTAAGAGATTGAGCTCATTTACCATTATCATTAATTGTGTTATTGGAATAGCATATTATTAGAATTGTGTTCAGTGAAGGGATAGCGATTACTCTGGGGAAAGAATTTTTGTTTTATTGCCAATTTTGTTTCGTGTTTATGATTCGAGTTAGGATAATATGTTTTTTTTTGAAACAGTGGAAATTATGAGTTATCTTTGGTTTTAGTTAGCAGAAGGGTTCAACTTCCACATTGTAACAATTCTCCTGGACAAGCCTCCAAATTTTTACGAAGGCTGTTACTTTAAAATAAATATCCACAAAAGCTCACCTCACTTCAAATTAAATATAAATTACTTGGTTAAATTTGAATGTTAATCAAAGCAGCAACTAAATCTTAGGTATTCACTTAACAGTCAATTGTCGCATGTATCTATTATGGAACAACCTGTCTCTTGGAGAAATTGGGTTATAGAGATAGACAGCACGTCTTAGCTGTGTTGTTTTTGCAGCTGTGTCTGTACTTTAAATTTACTTTAAAATTCAGAAAATCCGTTCTTTCTTAAAATGAACATACCCTCTTTCAACGTCGTAGCACCTGACATGCAATACGTGCATGGCTGAACTGCTGCAGGGCTTAACTCCATTTATCTACCAAATCCTTATGCCTGTTAATTCGCGGATATGTGGAAGAAAACCATCCACTTCGTCAGTAAATACTATCAGTGATCTACCTCTACAACTCGCTAGTTTAGGGAACTCCAGGCAATCACTATCTTCTGAGGGAAGACCTTTCTTTCCATCTCAGTTTAAAATAGATACTCCAAATTCTGCCTCAATGACTCCGAGTTCGAGACTCCACCCAGGAGTGGAGATGCATTGTTAGCATCTTCCTTGTTAACCCTCCTCTGTGTTTTTTAGTGTCTCAGTAATATCGCCCCTCATTTATTTCAACTATGATGAATAAACAATTATCAATTTTAGTCATTCTTGAGAAGTCAACACTATCATCGTAGAAATCATCTCAACGTATTAATTGAGTTACTTGCTGCACTAGCAACCTAACGTTATATTTATTGCACCAGAATACACCAAGCCCTTTGGACTGCACTTTGATTTGAGTTCTCTCGATTCAATAGCAGCCCACCTTTTGACTGATAGTACCAATGTGCGTGACCTCAAACATATATTTAAAATAAACTCCCTCTGCCAATTATCTACTCACTGACCTTCTTAAAATCCCCTCTCAGATTGTTTACAACCGCAATGCAGCATACTCTCCCACATTTGTTTGCATCATCCTCAATTTCGGATAAATAATGTACTCAGCTCCCATCTTCACGTCATTCGTATAGGTTGTAAATAACTGATGACTTAGGACTAATATTTGTGGGAGTGCACTAGATACAACTTTTTAACACGATACAGCCACATTAACCCGGACTCTCCATCTTCTGTGTGTTAACAAATCGTCATTCCATGCTCGTAACTGTACTTAATTATCTTCAAGCAAAGCTATGCTGACGCTGATTGCATGAAACGTTTTGCAATGTCATGCAATACTTCCCTTAATAACACATATTACGAGTTCCCGACAAAGACTGTCAAGCTAAGTGACCAATAAGTTCCTGTTTTCTGTCTCGCTCGCTTCTTGCAGACAGGTGCCACATTGGTGGTTCCCCCAAATTCGTTGGCACTCTCTTGCAATCCAGAGAGTAACAGTTTATTTCAAACAATTCCGCCAGTCACCCTGTAACCATTTCTTTTAAAACCGTGTCACAGTTGCTGCTGACCTGTCCACCCTTATTCTTAATTGTTTGTTAGAAACGTTTTGCAGCAACAGCGAGAGCAGTGCAAGTACCGGGAACCTTAGCTTTCCTCTTGAAGGTATATCTCGTGAAAAGGCGATTGATGGCTCTCACCTGCCAGGGTCAGGGATATTTCTGAATGCGCCTACAGGTTTCGGAAGGAGGAAGGAGAGCATCAGAAGCCGTGGTACATACCGGTAAAAATGACATAGGCAGGGAAAGGGAAGAGGACCTGAATAGAGAATATATTGAGTTCGCTTGGAAGCTGCAAGGCAGGACGAGCAGAGTAGTAATCTTAGGATTGCCAATGTTGACAAGTGCGAGTCAGGCTAGGAACAGAAAGCGAGTGCAGATGAACAAGTGGCTGCAGAGCAAGTGTAGGAGGGAGAGCTTCAGATCTGTGAATCATTGGGATACCTACTGGAAATGGTGGGGCATTTATAAGAAGTATGGATTGCAACTCAATTGGAGATGCACCAATACCCTGGGAGGGAGTTTTGCTCGAGCTTTTCCAGTGGGTTTGAACCATATTAGAAAGGGCATGGGAACCAGAGCTATGGATCAGTATATAGTGATCAGTAAGCTACAGCAAGCAGAGAGTCTGTGAAGAGGGATAGGTATTTGATATAGCAATTTTGCAGTCAGTGTGATGGATTGAAGTGCACCTATGTTAATGCAAAAATATCAAGAATTAAGGTGATAAACTCAGAACATGATTCAGTAATTGGAATATGATGTTCTGGTAATTTCATAGATTTGGATATTATAGGGGCAAGAATGGTTGTTGGATGTTGTGAAGCAGAGATGATTCAAAAGTAATGGGGTGGGGGAGAAAGTAAAAGAGGTGGAGGTGCGGCATCGCTAATCAGGGATAGTATCACAGCTTCAGAAAGGGAGGGCGTCAAGGAGGATTTGTCTACAGAGTCAGTATGTGTGGAAGTCAAGAACAGGAAAGGAGCAGTCGCTTTATTGAAATTTTTCGACAGCCTCCTAATAGCAACAGAGATACGGAGGAGCAGACTCGGAGGCAGATTTTGGAAATATGTGCAAGTAATCAAGTTGTTGTCATGTTTAACGTTAACTTCACTAATATTGATTGCAGTTGAAGAATGTCGTGCTGGAAAGCACAGCCTGTCAAGCAGCATCCTAGGAGCAGGAGAGTCACCGTTTCGAGCAGAAGCTCCTCATCAAGAATGTGAGGGTCCTCAAGAAGCCTGCGAGATAAATGGGAGGGGGGAGGAATAGGGGTAAAGAAGCTGGGGATGGGATATTTTGATGAAGGTGGGGATGAAGTTGATAGGTTGGAGAGGAGAGTGGAATAGATAGGTGTGAAGGAAGATGTACAAGCAGGACAGTTCAAGAGTGCAGTGGTGACTTGGATGGTTGAATCTGGGATAAGATGGAGGTCGGAGAAATGAGAAAACTGGTGAAATACATATTGATTCCGCGTGGTTTGAAAGTACCAATGCGGAAGATGAGGCATTCTTCCTCCTGGTGTAGAGTGGCTAGAGTTTGGTCCACGTCCCCCACCAACCCACACTGCACTCACGGCAGCTTCAACTGCCACAGCAGGAAATGCAAAATGTGTGATCACATCTCCCCCCATCTCCGTTCAAGGCCCCAAAGGATCCTTCCACATCTGTCAGCCATTTACCTGCACTTCCACATGTCTCGTCTACTGTTTCTGTTGCTCTTAATCTGGTCTCCTTTACATCGGGGACACAGGACGACCACTTGTGAAACCTTTCAGAGAACATGTCTGGTACACACGCATGAATCAATGCCACCTCCCTGTGCCGAATACTTTAACTCCATCCCCCCACTCACTCCACCAAGGACATGCTGGGCCTCCTCCATCATCGATCTCTCGCCACCCAACGCCAGTAGAAAGAAGCCTCATCTTCCAACTTTGGACACTCCAATCAAACGGGGTCAATGTGGATTTCACTAGTCCCCCCAAATCCTCTCCCTACACCTTATCCAAGATCCAACCTTCCAACTCATCGCCCTCCCTTGAACTATCCTACGTATCCATCTTCCTCCCCAACTTTCCGTTCCATCCACATCTCGGAATTTCACCATCACCCCCATCTTCATCTCGCTATCGCATTCCCAGCAACCTTGCTCCCATTCCCACCCCATCCCATTTATCTCTCAGCACCATTGGACCACTCCGATTCCTGATGAAGAGCTTATGCTCGAAACGCTCTTGGTCTTCAATGCTGCCTGACAGACTGTGATTTTCCAGGACCACACTGTTCGACTCTGATATCCTGCTTTTCCAGTCCTCACTTTCCCTTCGTATTGATTGGAACCAACTTCATTCAAATAGTTTGGATGGAGCAGTTTTTGTCAGGTGTGTCCAGGAAGGGTTCCTGACACAATATGTAGATAGGCCAAAGAGCGTGGAGGCCATATTGAATTTGGTGCTTGGTAACGAACCACGTAAAGTGTCAGATCTGCCAGTGGGAGAGCATTTCTGTGACAGTGATCGCAACTCCCTGACCTTTAAAATATTCATGGAGAGGGATAGGAGCAGAGAGTAGGGGAAAGTATTTAACTTGGGATAGGGCAAATACAATGCTATTGAGCAGGAACTGGGACGCCTACATTGGGAACAGATGTTCTCAGGGAAATGCACAACAGAAATGTTAACACTATTTAGGGTGTACATGCTGATAGTGCTGGATACGTTTTTCCCACTGAGGCAAGGAAGGGATGGTAGTTTGATAGACCCTTGGGTGACAAGGGATGACATCTAGTCAAGAACAGTAAGGAAGCTTACTTAATTTTGGAGAGGTAAGGATTAGACAATGCTTAAGAGCGTTTCAGGTTAGAGGAGAAGGGACTGAATAATTGTTTTAGGACAGTTAGAAGGGAGCATGGAAAAATTTAACGGGTAGGTTGAAGGAAAAGAGCAAGGTCTTATACACTTATGTGAGGAACACGATGATAGCCAGTGTACGGGTAGGGACGATTACAAATACTGGAGGGAATCTTTGTCTGGTGTCGGAGGAAGTAGGTGACGTTTATAATGAATACTTTGCTGTAGTATTCAGTACTGGGAGGGACGTTAACATTTCTGAGGAGAGCATGAAACAGACTGAAATGCTAGAACAGTTTGATGTTTGGAGCGGAGATGTTCTGAAAATTTTGAAAAACACACGGATGGATAAAATCCCTGGAGCAGATGGAATATATCTTCTGTTACTACTGGAAGCGAAGGAAGAGGTTGCTACGTGTTTGGTGATGATAGTTGTGTCCTCACTGTAAGCTGGAGTAGTGCCAGATGAATGGAATGTGGCAAATGTTATTCCCTTGTTCAAGAAAGGAATAGTCCTGGGAATTACTGACCAATCGGTTTTACATCGTTGGAGCACAAGGTTATCGAGAGGATTCCTACAAACTGGAGTTATGATTACTTGCAAAACCATCATTAGAATAGAAATAGAAAGCATAGCTTGGTGAGTGGCAGGTCATGCCTCAGAATCCTCATTGATTTCTTTGAGGGTGTGACAAAACATATTGATATGGTACTGCAGTGGATATTAGCAATGCGTTTGATAAGGGTCCCCTTGGTAGGGTCATTTAGAAAGTAAGGAGGCATGGGACACAGGGAATCCTGCCTGTCTCGATACAGAATTAGCTGGTCCATAGAAGACAGAGGGAGGTTGGAGACGGAATGTATGCAGCCTGGAGTTTTGTAACGAGGGGTATTCTGCAGGAATTGGTTCTCGGACCTGCGCTCTTTGTGATTTCTATGAATGACATGTATGAGGAAATGGAAAATTGGGTAAGTAATTTTGCCGATGAGACAAAGGTTGTTGGAGTTGTGGATAGTGTGGTGGGCTGTGGTTGGTTGCAATGGGTCATTGACAGGGTGCAGAACTGGTCTCAGTGGCACATGGAGTTCAAACGGGAAAAAATTGAATTCGTTCAGTTTGGAAGGTCGAATTTGAATGCAGAATACAAGGTTAAAGGGAGGAATCCTCGCAGTGTGGAGGAGCAGAGGGATAATGAGATCCACGTCCACGGAGTCCGCAATGATACCACCTTAGTTGATAGGTTTGTTAACAAGGCATATGCTGTGCTTCTTTCCATTGTGAGGGGAATTGAGTTTAAGAGCCGTGAGTTTATACACTGTCTAGAGTTCTGGTTAGACCACCCTTGGAATGTTGTGTTCAGTCTGGTCACCTCATTAGTGGAAGGATATGGATGCCTTTGAGAGGGTGCAGAGGAGATTTGCTCGGACACTGCCTGGACTGAAGGGCATGTTAGATTAGATTAGATTCCCCACATGGTGCTGACAGGCAATTTGGCCCAGCAAGTAAACAGTGACCTTCGGAAGAGTAAACCACGCAGACCCATTTCCATATTTTTACCCTCTGACGAAGTGGACCAAACACGATGTTCAATTTAGCATAACCAATTTACCTGACCTGCACATCTTTGGATTGTGGGAGGAAACTGGAGGAACCCCATGTAGGTAGAGGGCAAATATGCAAACTCCACACAGACAGGCTGGTATTGAACCCGTGTCCCTTGTGCTGTGAAATTGCAGAGCTCACCACTGAGCCATTTGTCGCTATACCTTATGCGGAAAGATTGTGAGAGTGAAGAATGAGAGGCGACTTGATAGAGGTGTACAAGATCGTGAAAGGCATAGATAGGGTGATTTTACAGAGACTTTTTCCCAGGGCGGAAATGTCTATCACAAGGATAAATATTTTCAAATACATTGGAGGATGGCACGGTGGCTCAGTGATTAGCACTGCTCTCAAGGACCCGGGTTTGGTTCCCACCCTGGGTGACTGTCTGTGTGGAGTCTGCACATTCTCTCCATGTCGCGTTAGTTTCCTCCGGGTGCTATGGTCTCCTCCAACATTGCAAAAGATGTGCTAAATTGCCCAAAATGTTCAGTATGTAAATCACGAGGAAATGAATCTGGGGTGGTTACACTTTGGAGGGTCGGTGTGGTCTTGTTGGGCTGAAGGGCCTGTTTCAACGATGTTGGGAACTAATACAATCTGGAGGAAGGTTGAGGGAAGAGTTCCGATCTAGTTTTTGTACTCAGAGACTGGTGAGTGCGTGGAAGCAGTGGAAGGAGTGCCGGACATTGAAGTACACTTGGATAGACAAGGCAGTTTATCCAAGAATGGCATGTAAGTTAGTTTTATCTCAGAGTAAGATGAAAGTTCGGCACATCATCCAGAGCCGAAGTGTCTGTACTGTGCTGTACTGTTCTATGTTATACATTCTTTGTTCAAGACTGCTCAACTTTATTCATATTACTATTTTGCTTACATATTGGTAATAATTGCAGGGCTTTCCCCTCTGAAAAAGAATGGAAATACGGGTTCACATTCTCTGCCGGTTTCCTGTATCTAATTCTGCAGTCGCATCCTCTAGGTGTCTCATATATTTTCCTGAATTTCTTTCTTCCTATGCTTACACACTCAATTTGAACATCTGAGTTTTATGTGAGTGGAATAGTTCCAGCTGATTTTTAAAATATTCCTTCTGAATTTAGCTCGTTAATATTTTCATTCTGTTTTGCTTCGTATTATCTACCCCTGTTCCTCAAGTAAGTGAAACAAATCTTGCTTCAGCAAGTTCTCGCTAGTCTGATTTCATCCATTGTTGACTCAATACTGCCCTTCGCATCATTTGTGAACCATACATAGCTCATCTGCTGATCGAGTCCATCCTATTGACCAGAAACCATCATTGCTGATTTTTATGAAATGTTTTTGAAGTGTCTGCTCCTGTATACCCATTGACTTTTCCTTGGGTCTATTTTCATATCCCACTTTAGAACAGATGGCAGACAAATGTCCGCAATTTCGAAGCTTGGTTCTTTTCAATCATTTGAAGGGAACTTCTGCATATGACTGAACCAAATTGCAGTTGAGGGCGACTCCATTATCCGAGTTTCTCCCTTTCTGTCATATCTGTTTGATGGTACCAGTTTCCAATGGGAAACCTCCAACATGATCTCCTTTTCTCTCAAGCTAGATACCCCGCCGACAGTAGACTGTTACTTTAGCAGTGACTGATCCACCTCCTTAACTTCTGCCCTCACCTCTACCCTTCCTTGCCAGAAAAATAGGAACATTGAAGACAGGAAAAGTAGGAGCTTTCTCTGCCCTAGGAGCCTCCACAACCATTCATCGCGATCATGGCTGATCTTCGACCTCAATAGCTTAATTTTGTACTCTCCCTATAATCTTTGACTCATTTCACCCCAAGAGATCTGTGCAGTCACTACTTGAGTACATTCAATGTTTTGTCATCATCTACTTCCTTTGGTATTGAGCTCCACAGGCTCAGTACACTTTGGGGGAAGAAATATCTCCTCATCTCCGTCCTAAATGGTCCACCCCGAATCCTCAGATTTGACTCCTTGTTCTAGACGCAACCAACACTTATCCTCCCAGTGTCGATGCTGTCTAGGCCATTGGAATTTAATAAATCTCTATGCGATCACCCTTAACGCGCCTGACCTCCAGCTGGAACAATTCTCACCTCGTCAATCCCTCCTCGTACATCAGTCCCGCCATCACGAGAATCAGCCGGGTAAACCTTTGCTGCGCCGCCTCAATACAAAGAGTATCATTCGTCATTAAAAGAGACCACAACTGCACACAATGTTCTAGATGTGTCCTTACCTGTGCAACCACACCAACCATCCCTGTTCCTGTACTCAGAACGTCTCGCAATTATTGTAAACGTACCATTTGACTTCGATACTACCTGCTGAATCTGCAAACGTACCTTCAGCGACTGGCGCTCAAGGACACTGAGGTCCCGCTGCACACTCCCCTCCCCAAAATTACAACCAGTCAGGTAGTAGTCTGCCTTCTGGTATTTGTTTCCAAAGTCAACAACGTCGCATTTATTCAAATTATACAGAAAGTGTCAATCATTGTGTTCCCTTTGTCCACACTTCCTAATGCTCTGGATTCTGCATTCATAGAAACATTCTCGACGACTTCCACCACTGCCAGCAGATCAGCACCACCAAATACAGCTTCCCCTCCCGTCCACTGTCAGCATTTCACAGGGGCCACTCAATCTTTGACACTCTCCATCATCCAGAGCACTTCCTCACTCCCCAATGGCACCTTCCCATGCAATTGCAGAAGCTGCAACAGCTGCCCATTCACCCCTTCTGTTCTCACTCACCAGGCCCCAAACACATCTTCCAGGCAAAACATTTCCCCTGTACTCTTTCAATCTGGTCTCCGGTCATTGCTGCTCACAGTGTAGTCTCCTTTACATTGGTGAGACCAAACAGAGGCTGCTTCGAGAAACACTTCCGCTCTCTCTTTAGGAACAACCTTTATCTTCTATTTGTTCTCAATTCAATGAGCTACATTGTTCTCCTGTTCCGAAGAAGCACAACACTTGTTCTCGCAACACTTCACTTTACAGTTTGGTAAATTACAACTTGGAGGAGTTAACATTCAATTCTACAAATTCACAGCCTGACCCCATTGTAACTGCTTTCTCTTCTTCATGTATTCTCCTTCCTTGCCTCCAGATCACCTTGTCTTTTTTCTGTCTTGCTTATCTTCACTCAATAAAGTGAAACCATTTCCCCATTCACACCTCAGTTTATACACATGTTACACCTGTTTCTCTTTTGTCACAATTAAAAGCCCATTTGTCTTTTGCACTACACCTCCAAACCTTTATGACCTGTCACCCCTTGTCCACCTCATAAGTATTAGAAAGCCCATTTTCCAATATTTTCCCGTTCTGAAAAACGTGTTATGCTTGATTCAACGATTAACTCGGTTTGTCATTCTCTGCAAATACTGCCAGATTTGCTGAGTTCCTCCAACGATGAACAGTCGCACAATAATTTTTTCGGTTAGCAAAGAACTGTGAATTTTGAAAATGTGAAGCAAAAACAAAGAATTGTGGAGAAACTAACCAGGTCTGCACAATGAAAGCTGGGTTAATCTTTCGGTTTCAATTACAATTCTTCAACGTTCCCATTTCTCCAGCAATTTTTGGTTTTGCTTCATATTTTCAGTATTCACAGTTCTTGTTTAAATAATGCTGTTTTTACTCCACAGACCTGCTTAACTTCTTGAGCAATTTATATTTTTGAAACATTTTAATGACGTGTATTTAAGCTGTTCGAACGGCTTGTCCAACATGGAGCACCATACACTGGGAAGTGAATAACAACGCAAGGTGCACAAATTCATTGGTTTTGAACATACATGAGGCTAGCATCACTGATATTATGGAGCTGCAAATAATAGTTAGGGACAGAAACGGGGGAAATACATTCACTTTAAATGCCGAAAACGGCAGCACTGGAAGGGGAATGTTTCAGATGATTATGTAAAAGGGTTTCGAAGAATGTGACAAATTGAAGCCATGACATGACAAAGAGACCCTTAGAGGAATGAGAATATTAAAATGGAAGCGTTTCCACATCAGAAGCTAGAGTGGAAAGCAAACTCATTGCAGGGCTGATGGGTGAATGGGTCTCAGTGTGAAATAAGGAGCAGGTGACTGAATTGCATTGCATATATTGCATTTCAAACTGAGTATCCATCTGGTGCTATACACCACAGCAACTGTGGAATCAGAATTCTATTCAACCACAATCTGCAACTTTCCTTCCCGGGATAATACCTCCGTCTATCATTATCATCAAGACGAGATATGGTTCAGTGACAAGTGTGGGTGAACATACCAGGGTCAGAACCATATGTATCTAAAACTGATGACAACCCTTAGTGCTCCTGAATTCTGTAGTGTCACATGTCAAAGGCGAATAAATATGAGACAAGGAGAGGAAAAAAATCCCACAATAAAAAGATCAGATCTCAGAATTCCAGTCCTGCACATCCAGTCATCAATGATGATGGACTGTCAAGATATTCATTGGAGGAAAGCGCTCACAGTCATCCCCATCCTTAATAATGCAACAGCCATGCACATCAGTGCAAAGGACAACGACACAGTTGTTTGCACAATCCTCAATGAGAATTGATGAGTGGATGATTCACCTCATCCTCTCATGATGCCCACAGAATTACAGATGCTCATCTACAACCAATTCGATTCGGTGCACGTGACCGGAAGAAACAGTTGAACACACTTGATACAACAAAGGCAATGGTCCCTGTGTGGGAGAAGGAAAAGTCACTTTTCCTACAGACTACCTGCTGACAGACACTATGGTTGTCTTTAGCCAAAGAGCGTTCACTCATAATTCCATGCCAGCTCAATTTGGCGACATTCAGGAACAGAGTAAAGGAGCCATGACTGACTGAAGGAACATGTTATCTCGATGACCTGCTAATGATATTCTCTACCTCACAATGGCATCGCAACTGTGAAGAGCTCAGGGCATACACTCTCTTCCCAGAAACTCAGTTATCACAATGCCCATGAAGGCTAAGGGGTACCAGGATATGTGATATGAATGCTCACTGCCCCATGAAACTATTACAGCCAGGAATCACCCATTTCTGTCGATTAACTCACCTCCTGTTGCCATTGTTAACTGACCGATACTGCTGGACCAAAGGCATTGTTTCTGTCAACTGTAATCGAAACTGCATTGTCCTGTACTTAACATCAATCTCCTGTAACTCGCTAAGAACTAACTGTGCTTGAAGCTCGGGGAAGAATGCAGAGACTCATTTGTACTGATTGCCCATTATGTATACGAGCAGTCAGTTCTTTTCCCACGAAATCGTGAAGTAAACCAATGTGTGACGATTTTGCAATGTTTGCATACGGGCTTTATTCATAATTTGACAATTGTCCGACAGATTGGCGTATTCCGCAGGTCCCCCAGTGTACATAGGGCCACAGACCGCATCTAAATGTTAACAATTTGGCAATTTATGCGTTCTGCACATCACGCAGCGGTTGGTCCTGAAGGAAAGGGCAGACGACTGGGCACGAAGGTAGACAGGAAGGAGAGCCTAAATTGCAATCTCATTAAATTGTCGTACAATTCGGCTGCTAGAGAATTCCTTACCTGAAACAGCAGGGACATCCAGAAGAGGACAGACGACTAAGTAAGGTGGTAGACTGGAGAGATTACCTAAAATCACTCCCATCCAAATTTCTCATAATTCGGCTTTTGCGTGATCAGCTAGAGTGCTGGTATACACATACGATACTTGCCTGGCAAGAAATAAGTTTGGAAAGCTCACCCTTTAAAATTCTTGATTTTAGACTGCTCAGATCTTGGGAAATTGACCAGGACACCATTGCTTGTTTTGGTCCTTTCGTCTCGTGCACTGCACTCTTTGTCTGTCCTGCATATTTGTTTTTGACTGTGCCTCTGTTCGTCCGTGCTGCAACCTGTTCTTTGTTCTCAGCTCGAACATCCAGAGGGTAATGGGTTTGCAGAATTTAAAACTGTACTGAGACGGATTGACCACAGGGTGGTGCTGGTCTTGCTGGTGAGAGAGATTAGATTAGATTAGATTACAGTGTGGAAACAGGCCCTTTGGCCCAACAAGTCCACACCGACCCGCCGAAGCGAAACCCACCCATACCCCTACATTTACCCCTTACCTAACACTACGGGCAATTTAGTATGGCCAATTCACCTAACCTGCACATCTTTGGACTGTGGGAGGAAACCGGAGAACCCGGAGGAAACCCACGCAGACACGGGGAGAACGTGCAAACTCCACACAGTCAGTCGCCTGAGTCGGGAATTGAACCCGGGTCTCTGGCGCTGCGAGGCAGCAGTGCTAACCACTGTGCCACCGTGCCGCCCTTGATCTGCAGCCATTGATTCTATCACGGAATACACAGAGGCGCTTTGGTAAATGCATGTGCTGAAATACGAAGGCAACAGGGGACAAGAGATATCGGATCCTCTTTAGCGAGGGTTTGTCCACATAGTCCTATAGACATTGATCACATTGGGTGAAATTGAAAAATGGAGAGCAGGTACAGCAGGTGGGCATGGGGATCCTTTCTGGGGCATTCAGTACATACTTCAGTGCCCAGACAAATTTAAATAAATCGCAAAGGGACACCAGCCTCGTAAAATTAAAGAGTATTGCCAGGCTCCATAAAATACAAACTCCCTGGACTCTCTGCCAACTTCCCTGCCGCCGTACAACAACCCACTACTGTAATGTTGCCCTCCTGACCCCAGAACTAAACCCACTCATAAACGAGGTCGCATCTTCCGTTGTCTCAAAACCTCAAAAAGTTGCAAAACAAGGGGTGCCACACAGAGAACCCACCTAACCCGGCACCTCCACAACTGATCCCGTGCAAAGCACAAGAATTATACGCAGTGGGGTCGCTGCTTTGTAATAGCAGACGCTTGATCACCAGCTCTAATGTATCATGATGGGCACGAAGCCCCTTGATAATCCCGGGGCTCACACTGAGTTCCGGTGCATCCTCCAGGATGTCCTACATCCGCTGAAGGGCCCGAAAGCGTTTCACAGTTCGCTATTTCAAATTTTTATTATTTACAATGTCTATCTCAAGACGTCCAAATTCCATTGCAATTGACTTCGGGGAGTCACTGGACAACTCTCCAACCCTCTATTCAATTTCTATCCGAGTTGTAGGAGACTTTGCGTGAGCACATTAGCTGGTTGGAAAATAATGTCAAAGTTGCCATTAAGGGAAGTGCAAGATAACAGACCGACTTAGGAGAAGTTACCTGTTGCCTGCAGAATGCAAATGAGCCCACGTTCAACGCTGTCTGGGACTCCTCAGCGGCCATACTCTTACTAGAATAAGGGAAATTAGCTGCCCAAACACTCGTAAACTGTATGTTGCCCTGACATGCTCAAGTTTACAAGTCACAAAGTTTCAACAGTCAAACTACCAAGTGGGTGGACACACTAACCACTCTAAACAATTTCGTTTGACAGGGACTGTTTGGAATTAAAGAAGAGAGGGATGCAAAAAACCCAGCTCACGCAGGCAGAACATGGTCATGGTCAGTACAGCGGAGAGAGAGTCATGGTCAGCAAAGCAATGTCACATCAGAGACCAGTGTAGAGTCTGTGGAAAGTGAGGACATGGGGCAAAAATGGCCACCAACCACCACGCAGCAGTCGAATGCTTCCAACTTCTTCCTTCCCTCGCAAGCCCAATGAAATCGCGCTCCTCTGCAGAGACAACTTCAGCAGGCGCCCTAAACTATGAATGAGCCATTTCCCACACTACTCTCTCCAAGACCATGAGCCTGCCATTGCAATGTGGTTTTACAGGCCGCCTCTGAACACCTCCCATATTCACTGTCTGAGACTTCAGTAATGGACGAGGAGGTAGGGGGTCGATGTCGGTTCTATCGGACTCTGGGGCCACAAACTCATTTGCGACTCCCTCTGTGGAACTTTCCCACAGTTCTGAAACTGCCTGTACTGTGGGTGTCTTCGGATTGCCTATGTAAGAGCCACTATCAAATGCAGGATCTGTGACGGTCTCTGACACAGCCAGAATTTCCTCACCCTGTCCAGTAGCCCTATTTGTCCACCAAACCCTGTGCAAATTAAACATCTCCATTCACTGATCTCCCCAGGGTCTCACCTTAGAAATTCTCGGCTTTCGTTACTCTATACTGCAGGCACAATTGCCAGCAGCTCGCACCACCCCTCCCATGTCACGAATGTTTAGATGTGGTGACCTGCGCATACCCTGCTAAACCCCCTCTTTTTCCTTTGGCCCATGGCCCCGCCATCCCTCACTACTTCCCTCCTGTGCTGTGTGTTCATGGTGGGCCACTTTCTCTGTAAGTTTCACTGCACTGTGTCAGTCCCACATAAGCTGGTATCCCCCTACTCCGAGCTTGCTGACTCCCAGCCTGCTTTGCCCTCCCAGCTAGCACTGACTGTCTTTTTGTTGGACCCGAGGGACTGCTGAGCAGACAGCATTGCCCTGAAGCTATCCGCCCCGTCACATAAAGTCACAGTTAAACAGGGAGCTGTACTGCCGTCAATACGACAGCACCCATTTTCGCCAGCCACAGTGGAGGTAATTATACTTGTCACCGTCTCCCTCATCTAACAAAGCATCCTAGTTCCCACAACCAGCCCCTGCAATACATCCATTATCTGCCGTAACATACACCTGTCTATCTCAAAACCCAGCAGACCAGGGAAATGGTGTTCTATCCAGGACCTCCAAGCCGACAATGTTGTCGTTGTTCTCTGCTCCCTGATGATTCCTGACATGAACGCCATCCTCACCAGCATCCAAACGTTTGCCACTTGCTTCTCTGTAATTAACCAGTGATCAGCCATTTTCTCCATCAAATTGTCTCCTGAGAGCCAGTGCCGTTTCACCTTTACTTCCAGTGGCCACTACTACATATGAATGTGGCTTCTCCAAGGTACACGGAGAGCCCCACGGTATGTGCCTCTGCAGTACACCGGATGATCAGGACCCTCCTCTTGTCATGTCAAAGCAGCTTGTTCTTATAGGCTGATGATATATTAGTACCCTTCGCCTCTACTGATGGCAGCATGAAGGACACTGTCGCCTTGCTTTACTATCTGGCACAGGATGGACACAAACTCTCCATTGAAAACATGCAACTCTGCCAGGGCACAGTACATTATCTGTTATACGAGCTATCGCACACTCTCAGAGCATTGTCTAAGGAGCACATAACCGCCATCACTAAGCTCTCCTTGCCTGCCACACGAACTGATCTGTGAACATTCTTGGGTATGATCAACTACTGCGAGGCATTCTCCTGGAAGCATCCAACGAAGATGCTCGGGAAATCTGAAATGAAGCATGTTTTTAAGGAACTCAATAAGCGCATAACTTCCTCTACTGCTGCCGGGGACCCTGACCATACACAGCTACTTCAACTCTATTTGACTGACAAAGAGGTAAATATGTCCGGTATTTAGACACCAATACATTGGGGCCTCCAGCTTCCTGTTGCCTTTTACTCAGCACAATTGCCACCTGTTGTAAGGGGAATGCAGGACTGTTTAAGAGCCGTGGCGGCGACCACTGTAACTGTCAAAAGGTCCACATCTGTTGTGCTGGATTACCCATGCACTGATGTGGTTCCCATTCGGTCGGCCTGCTGCTTAATTCGAATGCAACTCAAAATTTCACAGTCACTCGGAGAACAGACTATGAGGTCACACTGCCTGCCAGACTTTCCCTTCAATGCGCCCTCGCTTGAAACCCTGTTGTCCTTCTTCCTGTCACCTAAGAACTCCAAGCAGAAGACCATGACCGCTTAGACCAAGCTCAACACGTTCTCGCCGCACACCCTGACATCTAAGACTCTATTATACAACCCTGACCTAATCCTTTTTACCTACGGGTCTCACTCATTCCCTCAGGCCAACACACGCTAGCGGGATATGCTGTCTGCATTCCTTTTGAGACTCTTAAGTCTGCTGTGCTACTAGACGGGACATCCGCAAAAGCTGCGGAGCTATTCACCCTCACTGAGGCCTGAATTCTTGCTGAAGGTAGATCAGATAAAGTTTACACGGACACCAGATATGCCTTTGTAGACGTGCACAACTTTGGTACACTCTGGAAGTAAAGGTGATGCGTTACTCTTTGGGAAAATAACTGCAGCATGCACAACATGTCGACAATTTACTAAAAGCCATTCTGATGCCCTCTTCTCGAGCTTTGCAAATTGTGCACACAAATGCCAATGACCTGTCACATGTGAGAATTCCTGAGCTGGAGGACAGCTCGACAAGCTGCTTTAAATCCACCCCATACATTGTACAAGCTCCCAGAATACGAGATCTCTGGTGGCCTCGACCTCATGGAAGGAGCACGGAAAGCTCAACAATCTGATCCTCGGGAAGAACAGACACTGGGTCCAGCTCGGCGCTAAAGGATCCCCTGCTGTCATCCGGCTAGTGCACATCGATGACCGTATCTTTTGCCCCAAAGCCTACTTGCACGTCCAGGCACCAGCAGCCCATGGTGTTTGTCACGCAGGGAAGAGGGGAATGATACAACTGTAAGACAGGCCTGGTATGCATTGGATTCGCAGCTGCTGCAAAAATACTATGTCATGTGCCTGCAAAGCAAAGCAGGCACGCCCGTGGCGAGGTAGGACCAGTTGCCCATTCCTGAGGGACCCTTCACTCACTTGCCAATTGACTCTGCCCACATGCCAACTAAATAGGGTTTCAATGCATCCCAGACATCCTGGACATGTTTTCCAACTAGGTGGAATCATTCACCACAAGAAAGGATGATGACAGAACATTGGTTAAATGTCTAATGAGGGATGTTACCCCCAGATTCGTAATTCCTGGTATCATTAATAGTGATAAAGGGTCACACTTTACCTCAACAGTTAGAGTAGGTATGAGTAAGGCAATGGGAAATACCACATCCCTTATCAGCCCCAGTCCTGAGGCATGGTTGAATGGATGAATGGCGCACTTTAAACTATCTTGGGTAAAATTACCCAATAGACAGTTCTGTCTTGGCCAGATGCCTTGCCTTTGGCCCTGTACACCTTACGGAGGCAGGTGAACCAGATCATGGCGCTTACCCTATTTGAGGTTTTATGGGCAGACCAAAGCTAACACAAAAGTCCCTGCTGGACTAGGTCCACGCACTCAGTAAAATAATCGTCCATAACTTACTCCGAGTAGAAAACAGTCATGCCCTATCACCAACATGAGCCACCTGGTGACTACGTAATGATGAAATCATTTGAAAATGCATCTCACTCTCTTTTTTTCTTCCACGGATGCTGACAGTGCTGCCTAGCATCGCAATAAATTTATGTTCTTGAACAAGTTTCAAAGACACGTGTCAAATCTGCACAAACGCCCAGTCTAAAATGGAGCGCCATAACTAAGAACACAAGAGCTCGGAGGAGGAATGGGTCATCTGACCCTAAGAACATACGTCGCCATTCAATACGATCATAGCTGAACTTTTCGTGGACTCAGCTCCACTTAGCGCGCTCTCACCCTATCCCATATTGCCTTTCGTTTTCAAAGAAGTATCTACCTTCGCTTTAAAAACGTTCACTGAAGTAGCGCCAACTACTTCACGGGGCAAGGAATTCCACAGGTTCACTATCCTCTGGTTCTCAATTCACTACTAAATCTGTTCCCTTTAAACTTGAGGCTATGCCCTTGTGTCCTCGTTTCACCCGCCAGTGGAAACAACCATTCTACCTTTATCTTCTCTATCCCTTTACAACTTTATATGTTTCTGAAGATCCCCATCATTCTTCTATATTCCATTAAATATAATCACAGTCTACTCAGTCTCCCCTCATAAGCGAAGCGCCTCAACTCCAGAATCAAACGAGTGAACCTTATCTGCACCCTCTCCAGTACCAGTACATACCTTCTCAACTCAAGAGACTGCACACAGTGCACCAGGTGTGGCCGAATTAGAACCCTGTAATTTTGCCGCAGACGCTCCTGCTTTTAAGTTCATCCCTTTAGCAATACTCTCGGAATTGAACGCTCATATAAAGTGCACAACTTCATTGCTTTCGAAACTAGGTAAGGCGAGGAATCACTGCCACGACAGAGCTCTTAATCATGGCCCGGGACAGAAAGAGAGGAAAACAGGTAGGATTGGAAGGGGAAAGATTCAGAACAATTAAACAGTTGAATTAACATCAGTTAAACGATTTTGATTAATGTGACACATTGGGGTGTAATACCATGGACAGACCCTCAGAAGAATGGTAATCTTAAAATGGAAGCGTTACCACATCAGAAAACAGGTTACTGAGTATAAGGGCGATGAGTGAATGTGTCTCCGTGTGAATGAGGGAACAAGCAGTAGATTAGTATTGCAGATATTGAAGCTAAAAGCTGAGTATCCATGTGATGCTGAAGACCGCAGCAGTACCGACTGAATTGCATTCAAACTCGATCTGTAAAGTTTTGCTCGGAATAGTCCCTCAGCCTACCATTCCCATCAAGCTGATCCATGGCTCATTACGAGTGTGGGTGAACATGCCAGTGTCAGAACTATGTGCACCTAAACCTGATGATAACCCATTAACCCTACCGCAACTGGCTGCTTACATTCCAAACAGCAGAACTGAAGTCTGATGGAGAGGGCAAAACGATGCGAAGACCAGCAGATCAGATCTAAGCTCTGACACCCAGCCACATCCTGTCACAAATGGTGATGGACGATTTAAAAAACTCATTGGAGGAGAGGGCTTCGCAAATATTCCCAACCAAAATAATGGAACAGCCCTGTACATCTGTGTAAAAGACAAGGATGTAGTATCTGAACCATCCTCAGCCAGAAGTGTTGGGTGGATGATTCAACTCACCCTCCACATGATTTTCATAAAACCAGAGAGTTCAGACTTCAGCCAATTCGATTCCCTGTACGTGACACCAAGAAACAGCTGAACACTGTAGATATGACAAAGGCAATGGGCCCTGGCACTATTCCTGCAAAAGGACTGAAGACCTGTGCTGAACAACAAGCCGTGTCAACGGAGAAGTTGTTTCATTCCATGCCCAAGTCTGACATCTACCTGGCAGTATGGAAAATTATACAGTATCTCCAATCTCCTGAGAGGAGAACGCAACATGACCAATTACCACCCCCTCAGTCCCATCACGACAGTCAAAGTAGTTGACGTTCTTTTTGACAAAGCTGTCAAGCAGCACAGAAATAAACTGCTCAGTGTGCTTTCCGATAGGTTGCCATATGGATATAGTGCAGCTGTGGAATTGTCACTGGATTAGTAATCCCGATAATGCTAAAAACAGTTAACAAAATATTGGATCTAAAATCTGGTGTCAGCAACAGTGACCCTGAAGCCAATACCGATTGTAAAATCCAAATTGCTTTCCCAGTGTACTTTCAGGAATCAAATCTCCCATGTTTTCTTGTTCTGGCCCAAAAGTGATTCCAGACACATAGACCTGAGATCAACTCTTCCATGATCTGTGAAACAGCCAAGCAAGGCACTCAATTGTACCAAAATGCTCCGAGGTCTTAAAGGATAAAATCGGGCAGATCGCCTGGCAGCAGCCTTGGGATCGGAAAAGGGAACGGGAAACCCAGTCCTGTCGACCCTTCAGAGACCTCTTTCCTCACATCCGAGAGCTTGTGACAACATTTACAAAGCTTTCCCACATTCTGCACGGACGCACGGAGAAAGGAGTAGGACATTCAAGACAGTGACCCTTCCTCATTCTAATTCATGGCCAAACACATTTTTCTCACACGGTGTACATATCAATTAATGTGCTTAATTATCCGAAAAAAATAAAAATATGAACTGCAGTGATCCCTTCTATTCATCGAGTGTTCAGCACAATTCATGTTATTATGGCTTAACATCCATGACCTCACTACGCACCTGCGCTCTCCCCATCCATTTAGTGTCTTGAAATCCTTATTTATATTTCGTGCGTTGGCTTCCACAGGCTTGTGTGGGAGAAAATTTCCCAAATTCACCAGTCTCGGAGTTGCAGAAATGTATTCTCATCTCAATGCAAAGGGGGGTTGTCTGCACCTCATACTATGGGTCCTTTCTTTAGACGTCGCAACCAGGGGAATTTTCATCCCTGCTTCCAATATGTCTCACCCTGTCAGAGTAGTATATATTTCACTGATATCTCCACTCACTTTCTTAAACCAAATGGAATATAGGTCCGGTCGAACCAAACTCTGCTCCCACAACAATCTTGTCATCCCAGATATCATCCTTGGTCTTCCTTGACTGCACTCCCTCAATGTCAGACTTGTCCTTTTTTAAGTAAGGAGACCAAAACTGCAAACAGTACCACACAACCTTCGCGATGAGGTCTCACCAAGGCCCTGTACAGCTGCAGTAAGACACACTTAATCCTGTACTCCAATCGCCTTGAAATGAATGTCAACACGTCATTTATCTCCTAACTGCTCCTGCATTATTGCTTTCAGTGTCTGGTGTATAGGAAGGAAATTCTTTAAATGTTACAGGTACCTACTTGGTGGGTTCACGGACACTGGTCAGCGTGCCAATTCCATTCCCAGTATTGACTTCTGGCTTCAGAACTCAACTGGCCTGCATGGCCCTCGGAGGTCTGTGCAGAAGAAAACAAAGGACAAGGAGCAAAGAAAGCGCACCACGTCACATGTACCCGTATTGCTCTTCATCTGATGCATATTTGCACATTCACTTCATTTGTCTCAATCACCTTGGAACTTGTTCACATTATCCTCACCCACTTACAATCCGACTTCATTTAGAACCATCAACAAACTGGGATAACTTGCATTTTATTCACTCAAACAAATGTTTGAGATATATTGGGATTAGCTGGGGTTCAAGCACCAATCCCTGTGATACCACTTGAGAAGTCAACTTCAAAAAAAATTATTCAATTCCTACTCAGTGTTTCCTGTCAGCTGTCGCATTCTAAAACAATGTCCATATATAAACCCCGACACCATAAGATATAAGTTAGCGGACTAGGCTTGGGACTTCATTAAAATTCATCCTGAAAATCCAAATGCATTGCATCTGTTCACAATTTATCTCCAGTTGGTTTCTCAAACATAATTCAAAATTCATAAATCCACGTTAACTTGGTGTTTGGCCATTACTTTAATCCCAATAATTTCTCTAAAGCTGTTTACTTATTTATTTCATGATATTCATTTTTTTCTCGCCAGGTTTACGATTCTTCGTCTTGCTGGGAAATTTTGGTTGCTTGGTTCAGTTCTGTGGAGGGCAGATCTGAAACAGTTAGATAATAGACAATAGACAATAGGTGCAGGTTTAGGCCATTCTGCCCTTCGAACCAGCACCACCATTCATTATGATCATGGCTGATCATCCTCAATCAGTATCCTGTTCCTGCCTTATCCGCATAACCGTTGATTTCACTATCCTTAAGAGCTCTATCCAACTCTTTCTTGAAAGTATTCAGTGACCTGGCCTCCACAGCCTTCTGGACAGAGCATTCCACACACCCCCACTCTCTGGGTGAAGAGGTTTCTACACAATTATGTTCTAAAGCCTACCCCTTATTTTTAAACTGTGTCCTCTGGTTCGGGACTCACTCATCAGCAGAAACATGTTTCCTGCCTCCCGTGTGTCCAATCCTTTAATAATCTTATACGTCTCAATCACATCCCCTCTCAGCCTTCTAAACTATATTTTTCTGATAATTACACAAGTCCAGTCGCTCCAATCTTTCAAAGTGAGATAGTCCCGCCATTCCGGAAATTGACCTCGTGAACCTATACTGCATTCCCTCAATACCCAGACTGTCTTTCCTCAAATTTGGAGACCAAAACTGCACACAATATTCCAGGTGCGGTCTCGCCAGGGCCCTGTACAGCTGCAGAAGAAACTCTTTGCTTCTATACTCAATTCCTCGTGTTATGATGGCCAGCATGCTATTAGTTTTCTTCACTGCCTGCTGTACCTGCATGCTTGCTTTCATTGACTGATGTACATGAACATCTAGGTCTCGTTGAACTGCGCTTTTACCTAACTTGACTCCATTTAGGAAGTAATTTGCCTTCCTGTTCTTGCCACCAACGTGGATAACCAACATTTATTGACATTAACCTGCATCTGCCATGCATCTGTCCACTCACCTAGCCTGTCCAGGTCTCCCTGTAATCTCCGAACATCCTCTTCACATTTCACTCTTCCACCCAGATTCGCATCATCAACAAATTTGCTAATATTACTTTTAATACCATCATCTATATCATTAATGTACATTGTAAAAAACTGCGTCCCAGCACGGATCCCTGCTGTACCCCACTGGTCACCGCCTGCCATTCCGAAAGGTAGCTGTTTATCAGTACTCTTTGTTTCCTGTCAGCCAACTAATTCTCAATCCAAGTCAGTATTTTGCCCCCAATACCATGCGCCCTAATTTTGCTCACTAACCTCCCTTGTGGGATTTTATCAAAGACTTTCTGAAAGTCCAGGTGCACTCCATCCACTGGACCTCCCTTGTCCATTTTCATAGTTAAATCCTCAACAAATTCCAGAAGATTAGTCAAGCATGATTTCCCCTTCATAAATCCATGATGACTCTGACATATTCTGTTACTGCTATCCAGATGTGTCGTAATTTCAGCCTTTTTAATTGACTCCAGCATATTTCCCAAGACTAAGGTCAGACTAACTGGTCTATAATTCCCTGCTTTCTCTCTCTCTCCTTTGTTAAAAAGTGGGACAACATTAGCCACCTTACAATCCGCAGGAACTGATCCTGGATCTATAGAACATTGGAAAATGATCACCAATGCATCCATGATTTCTAGAGCCACCTCCTTCAGTACCCTGGGATGTAGGCCATCATGTCCCGGGGACATATCAGCCTTCAGAGGTAATAGTCTCTCCAACACCATTTCCTGGCAAATATAAATTCTCTTCAGTTTAGGTCCTTCAGCCACTATTACATAGAACATAGAACATAGAACATAGAAGAATACAGCGCAGTACAGGCCCTTGGGCCCTCGATGTTGCGCCGATCCAAGCCCACCTAAACTACACTAACCCACTATCCTCCATATACCTATCCAATGCCCTCTTAAATGCCCATAAAGAGGGAGAGTCCACCACTGTTACTGGCAGGGCATTCCATGAACTAACGACTCGCTGAGTGAAGAACCTACCCCTAACATCAGTCCTATATCTACCCCCCCTTAATTTAAAGCTATGCCCCCTTGTAATACCCGACTCAATACGCGGGAAAAGGTTCATACTGTCGACCCTATCTAACCCCCTAATCATCTTGTACACCTCAATCAAGTCACCCCTAAACCTTCTTTTCTCTAGTGAAAACAGCCCCAAGTGCCTCAGTCTTTCCTCATACGATTTTCCTTCCATACCAGGCACCATCCTGGAAAACCTCCTCTGCACCCGTTCCAATGCCTCCACATCCTTCCTATAGAATGGCGACCAAAACTGCACACAATATTCCAGATGCGGCCGTACCAGAGTCTTATACAACTGCATCATGACCTCAGGACTCCGGAACTCAATTCCTCTACCAATAAAAGCCAGTACGCCATATGCCTTCCTCACCGCACTATTTACCTGGGTGGCAACTTTCAGAGATCTGTGTACATGGACACCAAGATCCCTCTGCTCATCCACACTACCAAGTATCCGACCATTAGCCCAGTACCCCATCTTTTTGTTATTCTTCCCAAAGTGAATCACCTCGCACTTAGCTACATTGAATTCCATCTGCCACCTTTCTGCCCAGCTCTGCAGCTTCTCTATATCCTGCTGTAACCTGCCACATGCTTCCTCACTGTCAACAACTCCTCCGACTTTCGTATCATCCGCAAACTTGCTCACCCAACATTCTAACCCCTCTTCCAGGTCATTTATAAAAATGACAAACAGCAATGGTCCCAAAACAGATCCTTGCGGAACACCGCTAGTGACGGCACTCCATGAAGAAACTTTGCCATCAACTGCTACCCTCTGTCTTCTTCCATCCAGCCAATTCCTAATCCAAACCTCCAACTCACCCTCAATGCCATATCTCCGTATTTTCTGCAGTAGCCTACCATGGGGAACCTTATCAAACGCCTTACTAAAATCCATATATACCACATCTACCGTTTTCCCCTCATCAACCTCCTTCGTCACCTTTTCAAAGAATTCAATAAGGTTTGTGAGGCACGACTTGCCCTTCACAAAACCATGCTGACTATCCTTGATCACATTATTCCTATCCAGATGTGCATAAATCCTATCCCTTACAATTCTCTCTAAGACTTTGCCCACAACAGAAGTGAGACTCACCGGCCTATAGTTACTAGGGCTATGCCTACTCCCCTTTTTGAACAAGGGAACCACATTTGCTATCCTCCAGTCTTCTGGGACTACTCCTGTAGACAAAGAGGACATAAAAATCAAGGCCAATGGCTCTGCAATCTCCTCCCTTGCTTCCCAGAGAATCCTAGGATAAATGCCATCAGGCCCAGGGGACTTATCTATTTTCACCTTTTCCAGGATTTCCAACACTTCTTCTCTACATACCTCAAAGCCATCCATTCTACTTATTTGTGACTCAGTATTCTCATCGACAACAATGCCCTGCTCCTGAGTAAATACTGAAGAAAAGTATTCATTCAGTGTCTCCCCAATCTCTTCCGCCTCCACACGCAACTTCCCCCTACTATCCTTGACTGGACCTATTCCTACCCTAGTCATTCTTTTATTCCTAACATACCTATAGAAAGCCTTAGGGTTTTCCCTAATCCTATCGACTAAGGACCTTTCATGTCCCCTTCTTGCTGCTCTTAGCTCTCTCTTCAGGTCCTTCCTGGCTACCCTATAACTCTCAATCGCCCCAATTGAACCTTCACGTCTCATCTTGAGATAGGCCGCCCTCTTCCATTTAACAAGGGATTCCAATTCCTTATTAAACCACGGCTCCCTCGCACGACCCTTTCCTTCCTGCCTGACAGGCACATAATTATCAAGGACACTCAATAGTTGCCCCTTGAACAAGTTCCACATATCATTTACACTCTTACCTTGGAGTCTACTTTTCCAAGCCACACATCCCAAGTCATGCCTCACCGCATCATAATTTCCCTTACCCCAGCTATAATTCTTGCCCTGTAGTACACACTTATCCCTCTCCATCACGAGTGTAAAAATCACCGAATTATGGTCACTATCCCCAAAGTGCTCACCTACCTCTAATTCTAACACCTGGCCTGGTTCGTTACCCAGAACCAAATCCAGTATGGCCTCACCTCTTGTTGGCCTGTCTACATATTGTGTCAGGAAACTCTCCTGCACACATTGAACAAACACTGACCCATCTAACGAACTTGAGCTATAGGTTTCCCAATCAATATCAGGAAAGTTAAAGTCCCCCATAACAACCACCCTATTACTGTCACTCATCTCCTGAATCACCTTCCCTATCCTTTCTTCAATGATTCTAGGACTATTAGGAGGCCTGTAAAAGACTCCTAACAGGGTGACCTCACCTTTCCTATTCCTAACCTCAGCCCAAACTACCTCAGATGGCAAGTCCTCATCCATCGTCCTTTCCACCACTGTAATACTATCTTTGACAAGCAATGCCACACCTCCCCCTCTTTTACCCCCACCTCTGACCCTACTAAAACATTTAAATCCTGGAACCTGCAACAGCCAATCCTGTCCCTGTTCTAGCCATGTCTCCGTAATAGCCACAACATCGAAGTCCCAGGTACCAACCCACGCTGCAAGTTCACCTACCTTATTTCGTATACTTCTTGCATTGAAGTATACACACTTCAAGCCACATTCCTGTTTACAGACACCCTCCTTGGAAATTGATGCCATGTTCCTAACCTCCCTACACTCCAGGCCCTGCACCCTGAAGCTACAATCTGGGTTCCCATGCCCCTGCAGAGTTAGTTTAAACCCCCCCCAAGAGCACTAGCAAACCTCCCCCCAAGGATACTGGTGCCCCTCAGGTTCAGGTGTAGACCATCCTGTTTATAGAGGTCCCACCGTCCCCAGAAAGAACCCCAGTTATCCAAAAACCGGAATCCCTCCCTCCTGCACCATCCCTGTAGCCACGCATTTAAGCGTTCTCATTCCCTATTCCTCGAATCTCTATCACGTGGCACGGGTAACAAACCAGAGACAACAACTCTGTTCGTTCTAACTCTGAGCTTCCAACCTAGCTCCCTGAAAGCCTGTCTAACATCCTCGGCACTCCTCCTACCTATGTCGTTGGTGCCAATATGGACCACGACTTCGGGCTGCTCCCCCTCCCCCTCCAGGACCCGGAAAACACGATCAGAGACATCACGTACCCTTGCACCTGGGAGGCAACAGACCAAACGTGAGTCTCTCTCGTTCCCACAAAACCGCCTATCTGTGCCCCTAACTATCGAGTCCCCAATTACTACTGCTCTGCTCTTCTTCACCCTTCCCTTCTGAGTAACGGGGACAGGCTCCGTGCCAGAGACCTGAGCCCTGTTACTTACCCCTGGTAAGTCATCCCCCCCCCCACAAGTATCCAAAACGGTATACTTGTTCTTGAGGGGAACGGCCGCAGGGGGTCCTTGCTCTGGCTGCTTCCTCGCAGTCCCCCTCACTGTCACCCATCTATCTGCCATCTTTGGAGTTACTACTTCCCTATAACTCTGATCTATGACCCCCTCTGCCTCCCGAATGATCCGAAGTTCATCCAACTCCAGCTCCAGTTCCCTAACACGGTCTTGGAGGAGCTGGAGATGGGTGCACTTCCTGCAAGTGTAATCGGCAGGGACGTCGATGGCATCCCTCACCTCATACATGTTGCAGGAGGAACATTGCACTGCCTTCACTGCCATCCCTCTAAAGCTAACTTTTATTTTAAAAAAACTGGGTCTAAAGAATACAACAAGCAAAATTCAGCACTTACCTACTTACCACAACAGGTGTTATTATTAGGTTAGAGGAGGAGGGCGGGTGGGAGGCACTACCCGTGTAGTGCCTCGGGTTCCTCTCCTTCGCGCTTTTAAAGGGGGAAAAAACCTACCCAGGTAAGCTTACACTAACTGCTTCCGGGTCTCGGCTGCCCCTCTGGTCGTCGTCACTTCCCCCTGGTGCTCCCGCTCTTTCTGTGAAGAGTGAGTGAAAGAGAAAGAAAAACACCGCTGCCCGCTACCGGTAAGCACTTTTAAAACCAAACGGTCTTACCTTCGCTGCTGCTCGCACTGGAAATGACCAACCTCTTCGAAGGGTGAGTATAAATACTCACCGCTTTCCTTCCTAGCTGTCCCTCTGGTTGTCGTCACTTCCCCCTGGTGCTCCCGCTCTTTCTGTGAAGAGAGAGTGAAAGAGAAAAAAAAACACCGCTGCCCGCTACCGGTAAGCACTTTTAAAACCAAACGGTCTTACCTTCACTGCTGCTCGCACTGGAAATCAAAAGTGTTTTGTCTTTTTCTTGGCCCTTTGAATGAAAGGAACAGCTGTTTTCTATTGCCCCATCCATCCCCCTCACAATCTTATCCTTCTGAATCACGTCCCCATCAGCCTTCTAAACTCCAAAACAAATAACCCGAGCTTATCCAGCCTCTCTCCATGGCTGATATGCTCCATCCCAGGGAACATTCTGTTGAATCTCCTCTGCAACCCCTCCAGTGCAATTATATCCTTCCTGTAATCTGACATGCAGAACCCCTCACATTAAGTCCTGTACAGCTCTTACAATCTCCGTCTTGATAAAAAAGACTATGCTCAGTGATCCCTATGTCTTCTGAGATAACCTATTAAACTGTCCAGTCACGTTCAGACATCAGTGGAGAAGCACTCTCCGAGCTTTCCAGTGTGCTGACATTCATCCGTACACCCCTGCCTGGTTCCTTCTTCCAAAGCGCATCGCCTCATGTTTAAAGGTTTCGCATTCCACTTGCCATTGATCTGCCTATCCGACCATTCCACCTAGCTTATCTTCCTGTAACACAAAACCTTCCTCCTCACTGTCAAGCATTCGGCCAATCTTTATGTCAAACGCAAACAAACTTGTCACACTCACCCGCAAACCTCTCTACAATCACACCCACGTCATTTATGTAGACCACAACTAATAAGAGACAAATTACTGATTTCTGTGGTACACCATCAGAAACTGGTCACCAAACACACAAAGAGCCTTCCACCGTCACCCTCTGTCTCTTGCCACGAAGGCAATTTTGGGTGCAACTTGCCATATTGGGGCAGCACGGTGGCACAGTGGTTAGCACTGCTGCCTCACAGCGCCAGAGACCCAGGTTCAATTCCCTCCTCAGGCAACTGTTTGTGTGGAGTGTGAACATTTTCCCCGTGTCCACGTCGGCTGACTTTGGGTGCTCCGGTTTGCTCCCACAGTCCAAAATGTGCAGGTTAGGTGAATTGGCCATGCTAAATTGCTTGTAGTGTAAGGTGAATTGGTAAAAGTAGGGGAATAGGTCTGGGTGGGTTGCTCTTCGGAAGGTATGTAAGGACTTGTTGGGCCGAAGGGCCTGCTTCCACACTGCAGGTAATCAAATCTAAGTAAGTTGACCTTGATACCATGAGCTTTTGCTATCTTTATCATTTTCCTGTGTGGGATTTTGTCAATGGACTTGCTGAGAATCCATATAATCAACCTCCTTGATAAGATTTCAGTAAAATTCCTGAAGCATCACTTCTGGCAGATAAATTCAGGCTGATGAGCCCTGATCAAATATTACCTCGCGTAATGGAGATCAATTTTCTCCCTCCCAATTTTCCACAATAGCTTCTGCAACACTGATCTGAAGGTTACTGACTTATCATTCCCTGGACTATCTCGGCCACTCTTCCTGTAAAGTGTGTTCTCCAGTACTCTGGCACCTCACCTGCGATCAGATTCAATTTGAGCATTTGCGTCAAGGCCTCTCCTCCCTTGTCTCCGTTCGCAGCCTGGGATATAACTCATGCAGACCACTTGTCCAAAGTTATGCCAGCCAAAGCCTCTAATCCCTGCTCACTCCTTGCAATAATCTGCTGAAGGACTTCCCAGTCCATCTTCTTGAATTCTACACTTGCTTCCTTATCCTTCCAGATAACACAGATGTGAGGTTTTCGTGTAACCATCTGCCAAGTTTCTCGACCTTTACATACTGAATGTACCTTTGCTTTCTGATGGGACCCATTTTTCCCTCATAGTATTATTCTGCTTGATGTCCTTGTGGAATATCTTGGGATTCTCCCTAACCTTGCCTGCTCACACTAATCCATGTCCCTGTTTTAGTCAATCCCCTCTTTGTGAACTTTCTCGGTTTCATTAAGATCACTTCTCATTCGTTGTATCTCTAAAAAACACAGACCGAGTTCCCCCATCAGGCAATCTTTCCTTCAAAGGGAGAATGTCGATTCACCATATGTGGTCAGTATATTCTTCCTTCGGTCAGGACACCAAAACTGCATACAGTACTCCAGGGACAGTCTCGACAAACTCTGTGTGAATGAGGGAGTATATATTTACTTTTCGTAGGAGCAATTTATTACCGATGCTGGAATTTATACTGAAAACAACAAATGCTGGAGATTACAGTGGATCAGGCAGCATCCATGAAGATAGGGCAAGCCACCGCTTCCAATCTGGATGGGTCTTCATCATTTACATTTTGATTCCCATAAAGTGAAGACAAACCTCTCTTTTACGCTCCCATTTGCACATGTTGCTCCCAATGCCAATTGCGATTTTTTCTACTAACTCTCAGTGTATTTTTTTTAAAATCCTCCTCAATATCCAAATATATCACAGCAATTTGTTCTCCATTGTTTATGTCTACAAGAGATAACTTCAAGCAAAAAGTTTTAAAATATAGTTTCCCATTCATAAATGCATTATCATTCTCTTGAAGTGTGCTATTTATTTCGAAAGGACCAATATCACATTCGTTCTAACAGATTCCAACAGATTCCCTACTGTGGATGACAGGTTAACAGGTCTATTGTTCTCCACTCTCCCTCTTCTTCCATTCTTGTATCGTTGCAATGCATTCATAACCTTCCAAAGTGAATATAGAAAATTACACTGAGCCCCAGTACAATCTATATGTCTATTGCTGCTATGTGTCAAATTTCAGAATGAAGTACATCTGATCTGTCAGACGTATCGATGCTGAATCCAGGTGTATTTTGAAATACTGCCTTATCACTGATATGAATGATTTTAGTCGTTAGTAACGCAGGTCTCTTGGTCACTTGGTATTTCTGGGAGATTTTCTGGACCTTCCCCCATGAAGACAGACACGAAATAACACTTTGGTTTTCCTGTAAGTTCTCTGTTCTCCACAATTAGTCCTCTATCCGCACACTCACTGATCCACATTTGACCTTTCTTTCATTTTCCTTTCCAGGATTGATAATAGGTTTTCATCAGGCTTTACGTTTCTTGTTAGTTTGCATTCTTGATCTCTTTTGAATTTCCTTATCAGTTTCTTAGTCCTCTTTTGTTCCAATGAATCCATAATATCTGGCGTTTCTTTTTCCGAGCAACTTTGCTTGATCGAATCTATTTTTAACTTCTTTTGTTAACCATGCTTGAGTCAACTTTTCCTTTTGCTATTTGCACCATGGTGGGAGGGTGGGGGGTGGATGCAATATGTATACTGTACACCTTATAGCGTTTCTTTAAATAACAAACATTGTCTGTCTTCCATTAACCTTTCTCGTGTACCTTTATCAAATTCACTGAAGCCAAATTGGTCCTCATACCTTCAAGGCTTGCATGAAGTGGTGCAAGGGAGGAGCAAAGGAATTCTGGGAAGGTGAGTCGAACCGTTTAAAAGACTTACCTCAATCCTCGGGGCATCTATTTGCTGAGAGATGGGAAGGAGGAGTGAAGGAATTCTGGGAAGATGTTTCTAAGCGTTCACAAGACATATCTCAGGCGTCGTGGCATCCATTTGCCGAGAGGTGCGAGGAAACAGCGATGGAATTCTAGGGACATGAGTCTAACCGTTTAAAAGAGTTACCTCAGACGTCGGGGCATCCATTCGCCGAGAGGTGCGATCGAGATGCGAAGGAATTCTGGGAAGGTGAGTCTAACCGTTTAAAAGACTTACCTCAATCGTCGGGGCATCCATTTGCTGAGAGGTGCGAGGGAGGAGTGAAGGAATTCTGGGAAGGTTTTATTATAATTGACAGGAGGTTTTGTGGTCAGGAACGGGACGCCCGGAATGTATGTTGCCTCCGTGGTGCCAGGGTCCGACAAGTCGCTGATCAGGTTTACAACATTCAGAAGAGGGAAGGTGAGCAACCAGAAATCGTGGTGCATATTTGCACCAATGATATAACTAGGAAAGGGATTGAGGATCTGAAAAGTGACTACAGAGAGTTAGGTTGGAAGCTGAAGAGCAGGACGAGTGATCTCAGGTTTGTTACCGGTGCCAAGAGGTAGTGAGATGAGGAACAATCAGCGAATGCAGCTTAACACGTGGCTGCGTGGTTTGTGCGGGAGGGAGGGCTTCAGATACCGAGAACATTGGGATACCTTTTGTGGAAGCGGTGACCTGTACATGAAGGATGGGTTGCACCGGGATTGATGGAACACCAATGTCCTGGGTGAGACGTTTGCTCCAGTGATTCGGGGGGCCTTAAACGAGTTTGGCAGGGGAGTGGGAATCAGAGCCACATGTCTGAGAGGGGGTCAGTTGCAGACGGGACAGTGACAGGATATATTGATTATATCAGGAATGTTTCTGACACGATGAAACAAAGGGATCGGTAAAAGTGTGTCTGCTTCCATGCAAGGAGTGTCCGAAATAAGAGTGATGAACTTAGAGCATGGATCAGTACGTGGGGCTACATAGGCGTGGGTTTCAGAGGAGCAGGAATGGTTGCTTGATGTTCCAGGATTTCGAACGTTAAGAAAGTGCAGTGAGGGTGGAAAAAGGGGAGGGGATGCAGCATTGCTAAACAGCTAGTGCATCACAGCTACAGAAACGAAGGTTGTTGAGGAAATCTTGTCTACTGAGTCAGTGCAGGTGGAAGTTAGGAACAACACGGGAACAGTCACCGCATGTAGCGTTTTCTACAGACGACCTAATAGCAGTAGAGAGATTGAAGATCTCATAGGCGAGCAGATTCTGGAAAATTGCAGAAGTAGCAGGGTTGTTGTTATGGGTCATTTCAACTTTCCCAATATCGACTGCAACCTCCTAAGTGCAGATGGGCTAGATGGAGCAGTTTTTGTCAGGTGTGTCCAGGAGCGTTTTCTTACTCAGTATATAGATAGACAGACGAGGGGAGAGGCCAAATTGGATTTCGTGTTCTGCAACGAGGCAGGACAGGTGTCAAATCTAATGGTGTGAGAGCACTTTGGTGAAAATGATCATAAGTGCCTCACATTTAGCATAGTCTTGGAGAGTGAAAGGAGCCCTTACCGAGGAATATATTTAATTGGGGAAAAGAACATTATGACGCTATCAGACAGCAGTTGGGAAATACAGACCGGAGCAATTGTTCCACAGAAAGGGCACAGCAGAAATGTGGAGACTATTTAAAGAGCAGTTGTTGAGAGTGATGCACAAATTTGTTCCTCTGAAACAGATAAGAAGGGGTAAGAATAAGGAACCTTGGATGACGAGAACAGATGAACTTCTCGTCAAAAGGAAGACGGCAGCTTACGTAAGCTGGAGTTAGCAAGGATTTGGCACAGCTTTAGAGGATTACAGGCTAGCTAGAAAAGAGCTCAGAATTGGAGTGAGGAAAGCCAGGAGAGGGCACGAAACAGTCTTGGCAAGAAGGATTAGGGGGAACTCAAAGGCATGCGTGAGGAATAAGAGAATGATCAGGGAGAAGGTAGGGTCGATCAGTGTTGTGTAGAGAACTTCTGCGTGGAATCTGAGCAACCGGGGAAGACCGAAAAGAGTTTTTTGTTTCGGATTGTTGCAAATGAAAACTTACAGGAGCTGGGATACAGTGTTGACCAGATCAAGATTGATATCGTTGATGTGTTAGAAATTTTGGAAAACATTAAGATTGATAAGTCTCCAGGGCGCGATCTGATTAATCCTAGGCTGCTCCGGGAAGCGAGAATGGAGGCTGCTAAACCGCTGGCGTGGATATTTGCCTCCTCATTCTCCACAGGAGTCGTACCGGAGGATTGGAAGGAGCTAAATGCTTTTCCTCTTTTCAAGAAGTGTAATAGGAAAATCCCTGGCAATTACAGACCAGTCAGTCTTACGTCGGTGGTCAGCAAAGTTTTGGAATGCATTCAGAGGGATAGGATTTATGACTATTTGGTAAAGCATAGTGTGATTAAGGGCAATCAGCATGGCTTTGTGAGAGGCAGGTCATGCCTCACAAATCTTATTGAGTTCTTTGAGGAGGTGTCAAGGCTTGTCAACAACGGTCGAGCAGTGATGTGCTGTATATGACATTTAGCAAGGCATTTGATAGGGTTCCCAATGGTAGGTTCATTGATAAAGTCAGGAAGTATGGGATACAGGGAGATTTGGCCATTTGGATTCATAATTGGCTGGCTGACAGAAGGCAGAGAGTGGTTGTATATGGGAAGTATTCTGCCTGGAGGTCAGTGTTGAGTGGGGTCCTGTAATGCTCTGTTTTTGGGCCTCTGCTCTTTGCAGTTTTTACAAATGACTTGGATGAGGAGGTTGAGGGGTGCATTAGTAAATTTGCAGATCGCTCAAAGGTAGGATGTGTCTTGGATAGTATAGAGGGCAGGCTGCAGCACGACATAGATAGGATACAGAGCTGGGTTGAGAAATGGCAGATCGAGTTAAACCTGGATAAAGGCGAAGTGATGCATTTTGGAAGTTCGAACTCGAATGCTGAATACAGGATTAAAGATAGGATTCTTGGCAGTGTGGAGGAACAGAGGAATCTGGGTATACAAGTACATAGATCCCTCAAAGTTGCCCCCGAAGTGGATAGGGTTGTTAAGAAAGCATATAGCGTTTTGGCTTTCATTAACAGCGGGGTCGAGTGTATGAACCATGAGGTTTTGCTGCAGCTGTACAAGTCACTGCTGAGACCACACTTGGAATTTTGTGTCCAATTCTGGTCGCCTACTATAGGAAAGATACAGAGGCTTTGGAGAGGGTGCAAAGGAGGTTTACCAGGGTGCTTCCTGGAGTGGAGGGCTTACCTTATGAAGATCAATTGAATAAGCTCGGACTTTTCTCTCTGGAGAGAAGGAAGAAGAGAGGAGACCTGATCGAGGTGTACAAATAATGAGAGGAATAGATAGAGTCAATAACCAGAGGCTTTTCCCTAGGGCAGGATTAACAGGTATGAGAAGTTATAGTTTGAAGATATTCGGAGGAAAGTATAAAGGAGACGTCAGAGGTAGGTTCTTTACGCAGAGAGTTGTGAATGCATGGAATGCGTTGCCAGCTGTGGTGGTGGAAGCAGAGTCATTGAGGACATTTAAGCCACTAATAGACATGCACATGGATAGCAATAATTTGAGGAGTGTGTAGGTTACGTTACTATATTTGACATTAGGATTAAACTTTGGCAAAACGTCATGGGCCAAAGGGCCTGTTCTGTGCTACACTTTTCTATGTTGTATGTTCTACGTTCTATGACTCATTTATATACTTGTAATTTCAAAAAATAAAACTGGTTTGTATTCGGACTTCATGTAAAATTCAATACATTAAGATCACTATTCCCAAAACCTCCTTTACTGCACGTTTTTGAACTTGCTCCTCTGATCACATAACACCAATTCCAAAACAGCCTGGTCTTTGGCTCGATACGCAACAGACTGTTAAAGGAAAGCATTTCATGCACACTCGTGAATTCCATTTTTACAGCATTAACTTTCACTTGGATTCACACAGTTTCGATGTGAATTTATCCACGATTACTGCAGTACCGGCAAACTTGCATTTCTAATTTCCGTTTTTGTAACACACTCAACATTTGTATCACACTTTTGACTTTGATATAAAACTCTCATCATGTTTGCTTCTCCTCGCTGTTTCTAACCTCCACCATACCAGACTCGATGGAATCAGTATGACGTGGGCTCTGGAGAGATTAAGTGGAGATTCAGACCAGATATTTGGGGAAGCATATTTCAACGTTGATATCGTCAAATCTTACCTGCTCTTCTTTAGGATCATTGCGACATTTCCGCCAGATCTCCCATTGTGCTAGTAGAGTAGATAAAGAAAATTACTTTTCAACGATGCTGCGTATTCCTCCAGACAGCTGAGACTACTCTAACCTGGATGATAAGGTATTGCTTGTAAAGCAGATTAGTAAATTATTGCTGCTGCTGTACAGGACCTGAGTGATATCACATCTGGAGAAATACGTACAGATCTGGTCAACCGATTTCGGCAATGAAGATGTTAATTATAGAATCCCTATAGTGTGGGAGCAGGCCGTTTGATCCATCAACTCCGTTCTGATCCTCCGAATACCGTCCCATCTAAACGCGTTCGCTTACCCCATCTCTGTAACCCTGTATTTTCCATGACTAATTTCACCTGTACTGCTTATCCCCGGACATTATGGGTAACTTAGCATGACCAATGTATCAGTCTTGCACATCTTGAGTGTGTGGCAGTAAACTGGAATACCCGCTGGTGGAACCCATTCAAGTCAAGGGGAGAAGGTGCTAACTCCCCACAGACAGTCACCTGAGGTTACAATTAAACCCAGCCCTCTGCTTTTGTGAGGAAGCAGTGTTAACCACTGAGCTACCCAGTGTGGGCAACGAAAATCGCCTGCACAATGAAGCTACAGGAGAGCCTGATTACTGCACAGTCACATTTCACGTGTGAGGTCAATATTAACAACTCTACACGACAGATAAACGGTGTGGCTGCTAAAGTTGCTGTGCTGTCCCTCATCAAAAACACATTAAATTGTGATTAATTTAAATAATTCTCACACACTCCAAGGATCAATTTAACGGATTATCTGCACAAATGCCAGCTGTGGGATTTGAACCCACAGCTGCATTCAGACAGAAAATAAAATCCTGCCCCTTAGCCTGGTCAGCTCTGCATCCGTGAGCAAAATTTGAATCCAGCTCCTGTGGACATTACTGTATCACTCGCTGCATAGGGAAGTGATAACACCAGTGTGCCATCACCTCAACTGAACACAATACTCTCGAATGGGACACAAACCCAGGCAACAGTAATGGGAGCATTGTTTCCTTTGAACACATCAATTACATTCTTTCAATAGCTGTCTCCATCCACAGCACCCGGTTGGATCAACAGCCTAAAGGAACAGCAACATGGCCTTTGAGACAAGTTTAAACATGCAATGACTAATGCGAGTTATCAGCATTGGTAGGGTTTCAACCCTGGATCTATCTGTTTACTAAACAAGCATTTTAACTAACTAAGTCACAGTGTCACGTTAACTTAGGAGGGAGGGATGAGCAGGTGAATCCAATACTTATTAACGTTTGTAAGAATGACAGATGATCTTGTTTTAAAGCTTAATAACAGAAGACAATTGCACAGCAAATTCAGGAGTCCGTTCCACTTCTCAAACCTGGAAACAGGTACAGCAACACCTAATTCTTTAACGCATTTACAGCTGATGTGGAGGAGGCTGTTTAGTTCCTGGACCCTGAAGTATACTTGCAGGAAAAGACCAATTAGGCCCTCCACACTACAACACAGCGCCCATAATAGACCATGCAACACCATCCTCCTGTAACACAACAATGAGACCATTCAGCTTTCTCAATGCTGTAGCATAGACACTGCAAGAGACCAGGAAGTGCCTGGAAATTATCCCACGAGGATGAGGCCATTGAACCCATTGAGTCTGTTGGACAGGAATAGGAGAAGGACAAGAAACCGTTTCAGATGTTTTCTTTGAGCAGGACGAGGTATGGGAATAGAAGAATACCAACCACCCCCTCTTTCCCATTTCAGGAGGAGATTATTCAGTATCTCGAGCTAGTTACGGAGCCCATCTAAATGTTGCAAAGCTTCAGGAAGATTTCGTAAGTTCCCAAACCTCTGGACAGCAACAGGAGCATGACAAACCGAGCTTGAGCGACATTGTCAGGAACAGGAGCAGGGCATTCAGCCCACAGAACCGATAATGTAGGAACAGTAGGAGGACATTTAGCCCATCGAGTTTGTAAACCAGGAACAGTATGAATGCATTCAACCACTTATGCGTCTTACACAGCTTTGTGGCTGTTATGCAGGAATTGAAAAGGAACGTAGAGATTCCAGAAAGAGAAAAAAATTAGAATAAGCAGCTTCACCAGGGAATGAAATTCGGTGAGTAAATCATTGGGATTGAAGGCATTTTTCTTTAGAAAGTGTTCGTAAGGAATTGATAACAGGGGATTTTTGAAGTGAAATCACAATCCATCACAGTCAATATGGCTATATGAAGAATAAAACGTTTTTAAAATATTTGCCTGAGTTCTTTAAAAGTGTAACAAGCAATGTGCATAATGGGTTCTATATTGATGTCGTATATCTGGAATTCCAGAATGTGTTGCATAAATTGCCGCCCAAATGACTGATATGCAAGATATTCGCATATCAGGTTAGAAAAAAAAATGCTTGGAGACCGGAATGACTAACCAATAAAAGCCATGACATGCGGGGTTGTATTGGGTTGGACGAGATCAAATATCACACGTCACAAGCGTATAATCCAACGGATTTATTTGAAAAAGTTAGCTTTCTGGACGGCTGTTCCTTCATGAGATGTTAGTGAGAGAAGGAAGAACTTGACTCAGAATATATATGGAAAAAAATTAGAAGCGAACGAATTGAACAGACCTGATGTGACATTAATCTTTAATCATTTCGGGCACAGGTCTGGATTGATAAATAATCAAATCTCAGAATGTCATTTAAATCACTGCCCCAAGATAACTTTAGGTGTTACGAATTTAAAGGATGTGACATCGAAAGTCATACAATGTAATTTAGATCTTGTTTGGAGTCTTTCTCTAACTTAACTTGGAGCCAGACCAGTTTTATTACCAAAGTCGGTGTTCAGAAATTGCCAAATTGACTGACTGTCAACAAATAGTACGCTTTTCGTAAAAAAGTAGAATGGATCCACAAGTACAAATCTGTTAATGCAAATTAGCATATAGATTTACATATACATGCGTGTGTGAGAGGGGGAGCGTATGTGTGTGCTGGGGAGAGAAAGGAAGAGTGTGAGTGTGAATGTGCGTGTGCCAGAGGTTGAGTGTATGTGGTTGGGGTGGAACGAGAGATAGTGTGGTTGCGAATATGTGCGTGCATGTTTGATAGAAAGAGTGAGTGTGTGGGGGTCGGAGACAGAGTATGAGTGTGAATGTGTGTGTGCACGTGTGTGTGTCAGTGTGTTCCTGTGTGAGAGAGAGAGGGACAAGCGCGCGTGTGTAGAGGGGAAAGAGAGAGAGTGTGTGTCTGAGTCCAGGAAGCGACACAGACAGGTACGGGAGATCTCTTTCCCCACACACACTCACACCGTGATTTCAGAGCATCTCATCTCTGCCCTATTCGTTGTTCATGTTAATAGCCTTGGTGTTGTCACTACAATCCTCATGCTCCATCCATAGTTGGGTCATCAAACCTTCGGCTCTCCCTAATATCTGAGGCAGCTCACAGCACAACTTCCAGCAAACCAGCCCCAGCAGCACCACTAACTTTTCAACGATACGAGTCTTCAGCAATTCCTCAACTACACATTTGATACGGTCCTTTGCAATAATACTCGAGGGGCTTCCTTATGTTACTGACCACAAGATCAGCTGAGAGGGACAAACACAGAAGTTCAGTGGACAGGCACAGACCAAGTTTCAAAGGCGTGTCTCAAAGCATGGGACATAGCCGAATGTGACACCAATAATTTCATTGTCAACAGAGAGACCCGTGTGTTGTACTACCAGAAGCAAAAAAAAAGTGAATGAACAACTCACTGATCTAGTTAGTAGTCGTTTATGGAATGGGTATCTGGATTCAGACTCTCAGCAGGAATACTAACAGCAGCAAGGAGAATAGAGTAGATGAGGAGAACAGTATTATATCAAACACGGCGTACATAATTAGCAACTGAACAGAAAGACTTACCAGGCACACCAACGATAGCTAGGATTGGATAATAAAAATAATCAATAATATAAAGTGCATATTTGATCCGTTTTGATAATGACCATCGATCATAATAAGTCGAAAGAAGCCAAATATCCCAATGTAAACCCCTGTCCATTATTGGAACATTCCAGTCTACTGTTCTCAGATTTGGATCCATTGAGGGAACATTCGAGCCGAATGTTCTCAGATTCTCTTCTCTCTTTCCCTTCTCGCGAAGGCAGCAGCTGATCCTTGTTCGCACTGTCAGTGATGCTACCGCGTATACTATGGGATAATACGTTGAAGGAAGTCCATTTATCATTTAAAAAAATGAGAAAACTCCATTGGGATAATTAGAATCCATGGAGACTAACATCAATCATAGACATTGAACAAACAGATTCACTTTACCCCTTCCTTACATCACTTTTGAGATCACAATAAAAGTGAGAAATTTCTGGGTTTGGATGGAATGGATGAGGTCACTGAGGGATGAAGTTTAAACCTTTCACTCTTTTTAATCTTTCTTTCTTGAATGTGGGACCCGTGTCAGAAAACTGCAGGATTTTATCTCTCCCATTCTGTTTATAAAAGTAGACAGGGATAAAATAACATGCTAACTGAAAATGGTAGGTACGAGGGGAATATCAAGAATTTACAAACCAAGGTAATAATGTTTAATTGCACACTGACTTTGCTTAATTCTGCTCCTTTTGTTAAGTGTCCTTTTATCAAAGCCTTTCATAAACTTTAGACATCATTCAGAGTACTGGGACTGCTGCCCATGAAGGTGGAAATAAATTCAGTCCACATGTGCTGGTTGCAGACGGACAGGAGGAGGGAGTTTAGCCTTTCAAAACTGTTACAGAGAGACAGGAGGAGGCTATTCTGCCTCTCTAGACTGTAACACAAGGGCAGGAGGAGGTCGTTCAGCGCCTCGAAGCTGTTACACAGTAACAGGAGAAGGACATTCAGTTTCTCAAGTCTATTACAGAGGAACACGAGGAGGCCAGTCAGCCGCTCGAGTCTGTTACGTAGGGACAAGATTAGGCCATTCAGTCTCTTAAGCCTGTTACAGTGCCATAGGAAGAGATAATTCAGCCTCTCGAGTCTGTTACAGAAGGATAGGAGGATGTCATTCAACCATCAAGTCTGTTAAAGAGAGACAGGTTGAGGCCATTTCGCCTTTTCGAGTCTGTTACAGATGTTATGACAATCTCAGAGCCACTTGTTTGTTCTTCTCAAGGGGAATAGTGAGATTCTCCATGGGGCTCCCTTTACACTGATGGCTTCGATAAGGACAATGAACTTACTACAATTTTGTCTATTTCTCTCGTTGGCTGAGACTGCTCTAACCCAAGTGGCAATTTGAGAGAGGGCAGGCATGATCTGTTGTCATGGCCTCCACAGCTGGTCCTGCGGGAAAGGCAAATCCTGCCTGTGACTCTACCCACCCAGGAGGAGCTCCATTCCCGAGCACTCAACGCGGGTTTGGAAGAGCAGTTATTTCCCTCAGCCTGTCACGTACAGTCTCAATATCAGGGGGTGCAGGGTAGTTCTGCATGGTTTGAGCTTTCCGAATTCATTATGTGCTTTCAAAGATGGCACTGCTTCTCACCGTGAGTTGCTCTGGTATGGTGTGCAGTGAGAAATGGGGGAAACCCAACGTGATTCTCACAGTGTGGGCTCAAACACCAGTTAATGTGGGGAGCTGATGAGATCCACTCAGTGTCATGGTGCAAATCACTCGCCAAACTCAACTCAACTGGCACTTTGTGCACAAAACAATATCCGTATGTCAATACTTAAGAACATAAGAAACCGGAGCAGGAGTAGGCCAATTGTTCGTCTGATCCACCATTCAATCGGATCACCTTTTCTTGGAATCAGCTCCACTTACCCGCCCGGTACCACTGACCTTTCATTCCTGAAGTGTTCATGAATCTCAATGCTTTTGCCTTTAAAACTTTCAACGAGGTAGCCTCGACTGTTCAGGTGGGCATTGAATTCCACAAAATGACAATCCTTTGGGTTGGTCAGTCCTAGATCTGCTCCTCCATATTTTCAGACAGTGGCCCCGAATTCGAATTTCATCCACCAGCAGAAACATCCTCCCTGCTTCGATCCTATTTGTGTTTGTGTGTGTTTTTTTATGAGATACCTCTCGTTCTTCTAAATTTCAACGAATATATCTCAGCATGCTCAATGTTTACACATAAGGCAACGCTCTCAACTCCGGAATCCATCTCGTCAACTTCCTCCACAGTCTAATTTGAATCCAGTGCCAGTGCATCCTTTCTCGAGTAAAAACACCAGAACTGTACACAGTACTCCAGTTGCGGTCCCACCAGAACACTCTATGACTGTAACGTAGTCTCCCTGATTTTAAACTATATCACCCTTGCAATGAAGGATATTGTTCCATTTCCCGTCTTACCTGTTACATCTGCAAACCAACTTTTGTGATTCATGCATCAGGACACACAAGCCCCAATGCACAACAGCATGCTGCAATATTTCACCCTTTAAATATTATTCCTGGCAAAATGGATGACCTCACATTTGCAAACATTATTCGCCATCCGACAGACCCTTGTCAACTCTGAAAACCAACAGTGCCCTCCGCATGCTTTGCTGGGCTACTCACTTTCGTATCATCTGTGAACTGTGACACACTACACTTGGTTCCCATCTCTAAACCATCTATGTCATACATTGATCACTTAATGTCAGTTCCCTTTTACAATCATACAGTTGCCATCCCTAATTTGGCGATCTCTCCCACCTCCGTTTCAGCTTGGTATAACACTCGCAGCTGTAAATGTTCTATAAATTTAGTTCCAAATATCAGTCACCCTGTCACCTTACCTCTATAATGCCATTAAATCACATCCATTTCCCTCAGCGTATGCAGTGAATTCCTGTATCTGATTTGAAAATACAACACACATTCAGATAGAGTGCTTCTAATTACACCCATTCTTTCCTGCTCCATTGTCAACTTTATTCCCTATATTGACGCGGTCAGGAAACAGTTTGACATCGTCATACTCACAGAGTCAGGCCTCCTGGGTAATTTTTCATGAAGTCCCCTGACCATCCTTGGGCATAGTCTAGATTAGAGTCGTGCTGGAAAAGCAGTGCAGGTCAGGCAGCATCCGAGGAGCAGGAAAATCGACGTTTCGGGCAAACGGTGTTCATCAGGAATAATCAGGCAAATTGTGATAAATTGCAGCTGAATGGAAAATAAAGTTTTAAAGTGAATCACAAAATTGATCGGAGGCAGCTCAAAATCAGCCACATTGCTCTCGGTCTGGAGTCACATGTGAGCCAGACTAGAATAGAATATTAGATGTCATTCCCTAAAGTGGGTAAGTGAATCAGATGAGGTCTTCTAACTGTTAAAAATGCTTTCATGGTGGCCCCACCGATGTCTTGCACAGCCGTAACATGACGTTCCATCTCCTACACTCAATGCTCAGACCAATGAATCAAGTGTTGCAAACGCCTGCTTCACTAGCCTTTGTATCTGTGACACCACTTTGAAAGAACTGTGTATCTGCACCCCTATGTTTCTGTTTGACAACACTACTCAGGGCCTTAACGTTAAATGCACACGTCCCACCCTGTTTTGTCTTATCAAAATTCAAAATCTCGTATTTATCTAATTAAACTCCATTTGCTATTCGTCAGCTCACTATCTCAGCAGTGCTGTTAATCCTGTTTTGTCATAGATATCCTTCTTCACTGCCAACTATAACATCAATTTCAGTGTCACCCACAAAGTTACTTACCAGGAAATCAATATTCTCATCCAAATCATTTATCCAAATGACAAAGAATAGTCTACGCAGTACATGGCTGGTCAATTGCCTACAGTCAGAAAATACAAAATGTCTCCCACTACACCCTTCTCCTCACTTCAAGCCAATTTTGTATTCAGTTTACTAGCTCCTCCTGGATCCCATATCCTTTTACATTGATCTGAACTTATTACCCAATCTACCATTGGGAACGTAAAGCACAGAACATAGAACAGGAAAACACAAGGTCCTTTGGCCTTCGACGTTGTGCTGAAATGTTATCCTATCCTAAGATCAAACTAACCTACATGCCCTTTATTTTCCTATCAACCATGTGCCGATCAAAGAGGCCATTAAGTGTCCATAACGTATCTTTCTCTGCTACCCCCAATGGCAGTGCTTTCCATGCACCCACCATTCTCTGCATAAGGAACCAACGACTAAAATCTACTGTGAGCCTTCCTCCAATCCCGACAAAATAATGCCTGCTTATGGTAGTCACTTGTGCCATGGGAGAAATGTCTCTGACTGGTCATTCCTTCTGCACCACTCATCTCGCCTTCCAATGCTACTCTGTTCCTCCAGATATATCTTTGTGCAGCCCACAATCCAATCGCCCTCTAATGTCATCATTTGCTTTTCCGTCAAATTTGGCATTTCTTTCATAAATTTCTTCAACACATCTTCACCTGAGTCTCTCGTTTGAAAACTCTTTCAAACCAGTTCACCTCTATCAGGTTGCCTCTTATCCTTCTTCACTCCAATGAGAGAAAGCCTTAGCTCGCACAACCTTTCTTCATAAGAAATGTCCCCTAGTCTGGGCAGCATTCTTGAAAATCTCTGCACTCTCTCTAAAGGTTCCACATATTTACTGTAATGAGGGAAGCAGAACTGAACACAATATTCCAAGTGTGGTCCAACCAGAGCTTTACAGAACTGCAGCATAACTACGCAGCTCTTAAACGCAATGCCCCTGCTAATGAAAACCAACAACCATACGCCTTCTTAACAACCCTGTCAACTTGGGTGGCAACACTGGGGAGTATGCAGACATGGACCCCAAGGCCCCTCCATTCGTTCACACTGCCAAGCAACCTACCTTTAATCCTGAATTCTGCAAACTTCCAAACTGAATCACATCACACTTTTCCAGTTTGAACTCCATCTGCCACTTCTCAACCAAGGTAGGCATCGTGTCAATATCCCATTGGAAACTACAACATCCCGCCACACTATCCACCACTCCAACAAATTTCATGTCATCAGGAATCCTCTTAACCCGCTCTTTCACATCCACATCCATGTGTTTTCCCAGAAAAGATCCCTGCAGAATACCACTGATCACTAAGGTCCAGGTTGAATGCTTCCCATCTACCACCACCCTCAAACTTTTGTGGTCAATCAATTCTGTATGCAGATATCCAAAATTCCCTGTAATCCATGCCTCCGTACTTTGTGAATGCAACTACCCTGGCGAACTGAAATATTTTTGAAGCTTGAAACTGTTCAACAAATATTTTCAAGAATGTTGCCAGAGTTGTAGGATTTCAATTGTAGGGAGAGGCTGAACAGACTTGGAACATTTTCCCTGGAGCATCAGAAGCTGAGTGGTGACATGATAAAGGTTGAAATAACCATGAGGGGCATGAATAGGACAAACTGGCAATGTCTATTTCCCGGGGGAGCTTGACCAGAACTAGAGGACATATGTTTCGGGTGAGATTGGAAAGATATAACAGGTAACTTAGGGGCAACCTTTTCATGTCGAGCGTGGTGCGTGTTTGGATTGAGCTGACAGAGTAACTAGTTTGGCAGGAGGAAGGTGGCTGGTACAATTACACCATTTAAAAGGCATCTGGATGGGTTTCTGAATAGGAAGGGTGTAGAGGGATATGGTCAAGTACTGGAAAATAGGATTAGGTTAGGTTGAAATATTTTATGGGCATGGACGAGTTATTTCGAAGGGTCTGCCTCCGTGCTGTACATCTCTGTGACTCTGTGACTCTGTATCTCATCAATGTGCTTTGTCACAGCCTGAAGAAATTCTTTAAAATATGTGAGGCTTCAACTGCCCCACACAAAGCCATGCTGACTATCCTTAATCAAACTATGGTTTTCCAAATGGTCATAAATCCTGTTTCTTAGAGTCTTCTCCAATAATCTGCACACCACAAAAAAAAGGACAAAAACAAAGACAATTTACAGCTCAGGAACAGGCCCTTCGGCAGTCCATGCCTGAGTCAATCCAAACCAATTGTCTAAACCTGTCAGCCAATTTCTAAGCATCTGTATCCCTCTGCTCCCCACCTACTCACGCATCTGTCCAGACTCAGCTTAAATGCATCTACCGTGCCTGTCTCTACCACCTCTGCTGGAAATGCATTCCAAACGCCCACCACCCTCTGTATGAAGTACTTGCCGTGTGTATCCACCTTAAACTTGCCAACTCTCACCTTGAAAGCATGACTTCTGGGTATTGAATCCTTCACCCTGGGAAAAGGCTTGTTTCTATCCACCCTGTCTATATCCTTCATGATATTGTAAACCTCAAACACGTCCCTCCATCTCCTTTTTTCGACTGAAAGTAAGCCTAACCTTCTCAACCTCTCTTCATAGCTAGCACCTTCCATTCCAGGCAACATCCTCGTAAACCTTCTCTGTACCGTCTCTAAAGCGTCCACATCATTTTGGTAATGTGGCAACCAGATCTGTACACAATATTCTAAATGCGGCCGAACCAATGTCTTGTACAATTTTAACATGTCATACCAGCTCTTATACTCAATACCCAGTCCAATAAAGGCAAGCATTCCAAATGCTTTCTTGAACACTCTATCCACCTGTGCAGTAACCTTCAGGGTACAATGGACCTGCACTCCCAAATCTGTCTGCCCCTCTCCGTTTCCTAACGATCTTCCATTCGTTGTATAATTTGCTCTAGAATTAGACTTGCCTAAATGCATCACTTCACATTGGTCTGGATTGAAAGCCATCTGCAACTTTTCCGCCCAAATCTCCGGTCTATCTATATCCTCCTGTATTCTCTGACAGTCCCTAATGCTCTCTGCTACTCCACCAATCTTTGTGCCATCTGCAAGCTTGCTGACCATACAAACAGTACCCCCTTCTAGATCATTTATGTATATTACAAACAGCAGTGGACCCTGTGGAACACCTTTCTCCATTTCGAGAAACTCCCATCAACTACTACTCACTGTCTCCTGTTACTCAACCAGTTCTTTATCCACCTTGCTAGAACACCCTGCACACCATGTGACCTCACTTTCTCCATTAGTCTACAATGGGGAACCTGATCAAATGCCTTACTAAAGTCCATGTATATGACATCAACAGCCCTTCCTTCATCTAACAACTTGGTCACTTCCTCAAAGAACTCTATTAAGTTGGCAAGGCACGATCTCCCCTGCACAACACCATGTTGCATATCACTGATAAACTCATTCTTTTCTAAATATAAATAGATCTTATCTCTCAGTAGCCTCTCCAGTAACTTCCCAAACGCTGACGTCAGGATCACTGGTCTGTAGTTATCTGAAATATCCCTACTAACCTTCTTGTACAGGTGGACAACATAAAATACCCTCCAGTCCTCGTGAACATCGCCTGTATTTGCGGATGCCACAAAGGTATCTGTCAGGGCCCCAGGTATTTCCTCTCTCACCTCCTTCAGCAACTTGGGATACATCCCATCGGTCCTGGGGATTTCTCCACCTTAATAACCTCTAACACACCCAACACATCTTTCCTACTTATGCCAACGTGATCCAGACTTATCAAACTTCTATCTCTAATCTCAAGGTTCATTATGTTCCTCTCCTCAGTGAACACTGATGCAAAGTAATCGTTCAGAATCTCACACATTCTCTCAGGTTCAGCACAAAGCCTTCCTTCTTTATCATTTAGTGGACCAATCCTTTCTCCTGTTACCCGATTGCTTCTTATATAAAAATAAAATGCTTTGGGATTTTCCTTAATTCTGCTTGCTATAGCTATTTCAAGACCGCTTTTTGCCCGCTTGATTCCTTGTTTAAGACTTGTCCTACTCTTTCGATATGCCTTCACTGCCCGGAAGACTAACTGGTCTCTAATTCACACAATTAGAATTCGTCCCTGTCTTGAACGAGGCAATAACATTTGCCACCCTGCAATTATCTAGCATGACTCAAATGGACAGTGAGGACACAAAGATCACCGTCAAACGTACAGCAAAATCTTCCCTCTGTTGCTGTGTTAATCTTGGGTATATCTTTTTCAGGCCCAGGGGATTTATCTATCCTTAATGTTTTTCAAAATGTTCATCACATCCGCCTTCTCAACATAAACATGTTCTTATATATCAACCTATTTCACGCATCCTTCACAAACGACAAGATCGTTCTCAACAGTGAATACTGAGGCAATGTATTATCGAAGGACCTTCCCTACCTCCTGCTACTCCAGATACATATTTCCCTTCACGATCTCTGATGACGCTACCCTCACTCTGGCAATCCTCTTGTTCCTCACGTAAGAGTAGCATGCAGTTGGAGGCGTGGGTTTCATGTGCGTGAAATGGCGAAGATGCACTGGAAGGCATTTTTGAGTTCTTCGAAATAGAAGGCCATCCAGGATGTTCTGGGCTGGAATTTCTCCTCTTGGGAGAAAACATAGCGAAGGAATTGGGAGATCGGGATAGCGGCTTTACAAAGACGGGTATGGGAGGATGTATAGTTCAGGCAAGTGTGGGAGTTCCTGGGTTTGAAATAGATGTCCATGCTGAGTTGGTCCCCGGAGAGGGAGATGTCCAGGAAGAAGAGGGAGGTGCCGGAAATGGCCCAAGTGAACTTGAGGTCAGACTGGAAGGCACTGTTAAAGTCAATGACCTGTCCAACCTACTCGTGAGAGCACGAGGTGGCGCCGATACAGTCAGCAATGTAATGGAGGAAAACGACGGATGTCATGCCAGTGTAACTGCGAAAAATGGACAGTTCCACGTATTTTCTGGACCAACCTAAATTGAGGAAACTTTACAAATGCCTCAGTAAAGTTCATATCGACAACATCCATTGCCTTACCCTCAATAACGATTTTTGCCACTTCCTTTGGTTTCCCTTGTTCGAGATAATGTGACTGGAGGCATAAAATCCTAGCAAGACAACATTCATTCACGACAGAGATGAGGAGGAATTTCTTCCCTCACAGGGGAGTGAACCTCTGGGATTCAGTTCCGCAGTGGGCTGTCGAGGCTAGGTCATTAAGTATATTTACAGAAGAGAAGGTCAGATTTTAATTAATCAGGGAAACAATGCGTTCGCGTGAAAGGCAGGAAAGTAGAATTGCGGATTATCAGACCAGCCACGATCCTATTGAAGGGCAGAGCATTCTCGATGGGCAAATGGCCTGATGCCATTCCGATGAATTATGATCTTAACTAAATCTGTTTCGAACTCAAAAACGATTCTATAATATTCTGGTTCTCTGCTCACAAAACTCCGCTGATATGAGATGATTAGACATATCTTTTTACAGAACATTTGATCTCGAACAGTCCCTTCTCTTGATTGCTCCTTGGTATGCTGTTACAGAAAACCATCTCACATACAATCCTGGATTCCATCCATTCCAATACTGATAGTCATTCATTACCCAGTTCGGATGGAGACTATTTCAATACACAGTTACTGTACTGCCCTTGCTGCAAGTACATTCTCAGTTTTTTAAGTTTTACTAAAATGACTCTGAATTTAATTCATTTCATAAATTTCATTTTCCGTGAAATTCCCAGGTTGAATTGGCTGTCTCACTAATTCGCAAACTGCATTGATTCTTCACAACACTGTGTTTGTCGTTTTACCTATGCTGCGAAAATCATGGCAATCTTTCAAAATTCACTTCCCAGGCATGGTCATTCTGCAGCCACGTTTCCATACAGACAGTTCAATCATATTTGATCACTTCAGATAAAGCGACCTTTCGTCGACATTTTTGCAAATGTAGGGAGTGTTTCAGTGATAGTAGGGGCTAAAGGGGTGATGTACAGAGACAGGGAGGCATCGAGGGGCAGGAGGACGTTACACAGTTGAGGATAGTTACTGGTGCTGCTGAATGCCAGTTGGAGAAAGGAATTTAGCATTGGAGGAAGTTGCAGCGATAGAGGGGCCTGGATTAGATTCCAGGCTTAGGTATGTGTATAGGGATGCACATTATTAGATACTACATTGAACAGGATGTGGTGGCATTCAAAGGAATCAAGTTTGTGGCACATTCAATGCCAATTGCCGCATCTGCAGAATGTGACAGAGATATGGAGGATAGTATGGACTGGGGAATGTGAGAGGAGGTGGTGGAGGATGGTACAATTGCAACATTTAAGAGGCATTTGTATGGGTATATGATTGGGAAGTGTTTGGAGGAATATGGGCCGGGTGATGGCAGGTGAGACCAGATTGCGTTGCGGTATCTGGTCCACATTGACGGGTTGGACTGAATGGTCTGTTTCCATGCTGAACCTCTCCAGGACTCTATGAGTCCAGGACTGGAGAATGTGACAGGAATAGGGAGGTTGTATGGACTGGATAATGTTACAGGGATAGGGATGATGGCATGGACTGAAGAACGTAATAGACATAGGGAGGATGGTATGCACTGGAGATTATTTCAGGAACAGGGAGGATGGTATTGACTGGAGAATGCTACGGGATAGGGATGATGGTAGGGACTGGAGAGTATTATAGGTATAAGGAGTGGACATGAAAATATTTAATGGGCAGAGAGGTTAGTATGGACTGGCGAATATTCGAGAATGATCTGGTTTTATGCACTAGAAGATATTTTAGAGTTAGTGAGTGTTGTGCATGCTGGACAGGGATAGGGAAGCTTATCGTGACTGTAGGAGGCTGCAGTCATACAAAGTGTTGTGATGCACTGGAGTACCTTACGACATTAGGATGGGCTACAGTGAGACAAATT